>NC_141695.1:487591908-488191908 GCF_964263255.1 Lissotriton vulgaris
CTAAAGATTAGTTCAGATGGTTCTAATCGCAGTGCCATCGGTAATTTGTTCCATCTAGAGGCTGCAACGTACCTAAAGGACCTTCCACCCATCCGCGCTCTAGACACTTTAGGAACAACCAGGAGACCTGAGCCGGAGGATCTCAAAGTACGGGACGGCTCATAAGACGTCAGTAGTCCCTGCAAAGGGAGAGGAGACCGCCCGTTGATGATCCGATGGCACGTGCATAGTGCTTTGAATTCTACCCTACTTCTAACCGGAAGCCAGTGCAGCGACCGGAGGGCAGCAGCAGAAGCGGCTCTTCTGGGTAGTTTGAGCACCAATCGGGCGGCGGCATTCTGCAGGACCTGTAGGCGGCTAAGATTCTTCTCCAAGGTCCCTAAATAGAGAAGATTGCCATAGTCCATCTTTGATGTAACTAGTGCATGCACCAAGGTTTGTCGGGCTTTCATAGGTAAAAACTTCAGAGTCTTCCTGAGACTTTTGAGGGTCCCAAAACATGATCCGACCACCTGGTTGATCTGGGGGCCGAAAGTAAGGTCAGTATCGAACCAGATGCCCAGGTTCTTAGCTTTCTGGCACGGGATGGGTGTTGGACCAAGACAAGATGGCCACCATGCCGACGTCCACGCTGATTGGCATCCCCCCACGACCAGCACCTCGGTCTTGCCTCCGTTGAGCTTGAGACAGTTGGCGGACATCCAGGCTGCAAGATCTTGCATGCAAGCTCTGAAGATGTCCGCTGAAAGACCGGGTGCACGCGACAGGGAGATAACCAACTGCGTGTCGTCGGCATACGATACCAGTTGGAGGCCGTAACTCTCTACTAAGGTGGCGATCGGGGCAACATAAAGGTTGAAAAGTGTTGGACTCAGGGACGAACCCTGCGGCACTCCCTGTTCCAAAGCGATCAGTTCAGAGTAGTGGTCACCCTGCCTCACTTGAAAACCTCGGCCAGTAAGAAATGAGTATATCCATTTCAGTGCTGCCCCTCTCACCCCACCTTTGTTCAGACACTGTAGCAAGATGGAATGTGCTACAGTGTCGAACGCAGCGCTGAGGTCTAATAGGATTAGAGCCATGGTTTGTCCCTCATCTGCACCCTGCCTAATGGACTTGGTGGCCCTAAGAAGGGCAGACTCCGTAGAATGACGGGGCCGAAACCCAAATTGGGTAGGGTGAAGAAGGTTGCCTTCCTCCATATATTTCATTAGCTGTTTATTTACCACCTTCTCTGCTACCTTAGAGAAATAAGGCAACAGAGAAATGGGGCGAGGGTTGTCCAACTTCTCAAAGCTAATGTTCGGCTTTTTGCGGAGGGGAAGCACCACAGCCTGTTTCCAATCCTCAGGAATTAAACTGGATCGGAAGGATACATCTAGCAAGTGTCTGATATAGGGTTCAAGGGTCTCCAAACTGTCACTCAGCCTTTTTGGTATACGGCATCTCGGGGGGAACCAGATTTAACCGATCTGCAAATTTTGACTAAATTTTCCGGTGAGGGGATAGTAAAATTAAGTAGCAAATTTTGATCATCTTCCTCTGCTACTACGTCTGCAGGCTCTTCCGCTGCAGATGGTATTTCGGGAAAGGCCAAGTAAATCTTAGACACTTTTTCTCCAAAGTAGTTAGCAATGCGATTGCATGCCGCTACTGAATGGTCTTCATCTTGAGTGGTAGTTTTTGGAGTGGCTAAAGACTTATATATGCTGAACAATTCCCTGGCTGAGTTCTCTGCTCCGTGGATTTTGTCTGCATAGTAAGTTGCTTTCTCTGTCCGAATTTTATTATGATAGGTGCGTCTCTTAATGAGATAGGCCTCTTTCATCCGGACATCATATGTCACTCTCCACAATCTCTCTGCTCGTTTGCAGTCCCTTTTTGCGCAGCGCAACGCCTCGCTGAACCAGGGAGCAGTTCTTTGTCTGTGGACGCTTTTAGTTGGCTGGCCCAATGGGGCAGTGCAGTCCAACGCAGCCATGATGCGGTTATTGAGCAATTTGTTTGCCGTTGCCACATCATTGCCTCCTGGGGGCCCTTCCGCGGTGAGAGCCTTATTAAACTCTTGCAGGGAAAATCCTGCCCACCTGCGTTGGGGGTAGTTGAGAGGGGTTGGAGTGGTGACTTTATACTTGGGCAATTGAATCACGAATGGGACAAGAAAATGATCTGTCCAGGGCAGGGGTACTGGGGGAGCGACTAAAACATTCTCCCAATTTGCGAATATGGGGTCCAACAGATGCCCATGATTATGTGTAGGGAGCTGCCCCTTAAGCTCTAACTGTAGGGTGTGAAGTTCTTCTCGGAACTCCACCGCTCCTTTGTCTTGTGGGTCTTCCAGATGTATGTTTAAATCTCCCAGCAACAGAAACTTGTCTCTTCTTATCGCTGTTTCTGTGACACACTCTAGAAGATTGCCTTTAAACCTGGACATAGGTCCTGGTTGGCGGTAGACTAGCAGGCCTTTTATAGCCATGCTTCCGTCAATTGTTATGGTGAAGATACCCGCCTCACATCCTGCCACATTAACTGATTCTAGTTTGCAGGCCCATTGTTGTTTAAAGGCGATTGCAATTCCGCCTCCTCTGCCTACCGGTCTATCCAGGCGTACCATCTGATAGTCGTCTGGCAAAGCCTGAATGATGTCGGGGTCAGAGTTGGCATCAAGCCAAGTTTCTGTGATAAACAGCATATCGAGGTGTTTATCAATAAGAAGGTCATACACATCGTGTTTATGGCAGCTCAGCGATCTCACATTAACAAGGCCGCAGGATAGTGAGGGGTTGTGAGCCTTGATATCTGCTGTCGCTGTACAAAAACGAAATTGGCAGTAGCGACACCCATCATTCTCCCCTACTATAATGCTGTGGTGCCCAGGGATGCAACCATTAGAGGATAAACTTACTAAGTCACTCCTGCTCCAAGTGCGTCTTAGAAATGGGCCAGGGGTTGGGGCCCTGGGCCGTGTCCGGTCGCGGACGGACGCAGACAAGCTTGGCTTAGGCGCGGCTTCGGCGCGCATCCGGCACGCCCGCTGCACCAGCCCGCTGCGCCGTCTGGCCGGAATACACATTTTATAGGGTGTTAGGAGGGTGGGAGGGGGGCGCGACTAGAGTGCACCCCCAGCCCTACACAAGATGGCGCCCACCGCCGCAAACAGCAATTCCCAAAAGACGGCTGGGCGAGGTAGGGCAAAGGAAATACAGCGTGAGAGAAGGTGTCAGTGTACCTGTTTCAATTCCCCAGCTAAAATATCTATTTAGAACCCCCCAGTTAAAAATTCATAAAAACGCTATTTTTTCAGTTTTACACACAAATTCACCAGTACATATGCCAGGAAGTAAAATCCAGTAAAATCGCTCGCAGCCCTAGTGTCTCTCGCTAGGGAGAGCTCTAAAATGCGCAAATCTTTGCTGGTATTTTAGCAGCACAATTAAATCTGCTCATGGCAGATCAAATTGACCCTGACAAATCAGGATTTATTCCCATGCAACAAGGGGGGGGGGGGGGGGGATAACACCAAACGACTTTTCCATCTTGTTGATAGCATACAGCGATCGGGCAGGCAGGCCTTCTTATTGTCTATAGATGCCGAGAAGGACTTTGATAAGGTGGGTTGGACTTATCTGTTTGAGACCCTGCGTTGCTACGGGTTCGGAGAGAACTTTAATAAATGGATCCGATGCATCTACTGTGCATCCATGGCATTTGTGAGGTTCAATGGCAGCAGATCAGCATCCTTTCCAATCTCTCGCGGGACCTGTCAGGGGTGCCCCCTATCCCCACTTTTATTTGTGCTCTATATGGAGCCTTTGGCTCAACGTACAAGAGCAGACAAGAGCATAGTAGGTTTGACATTTGGAGCGGATGTCCATAAACTAAGTCTCTCCGCTGACAATGTGATCCTCTCCCTTACGCAGCCACATTCAACCCTGCCCACCATGCTTTATGAGCTCGCCGCTTTTGGAGACGTGTCAGGGTTTAAGGTTAATCTGAGTACATCCAATATCTTGAATCTGTCGATCCCCTTAGAAATGGCGGAGGCCTTACAGCAGCAATTTCCATTTCAGCTGACCCAGAGGGACATTTTGTACTTGGGTATTAAACTTGCCCCGACCATTGCCCGGACAGTTACGCTCAACTATACGATTTTACTGGAGCAGACGACCAAGGCGCTGGACGCCTGGTCGCGCTTAGCGTGGTTTAGAAGGATTGCGGCGGTAAAAATGAGAATTCTCCCGTGCATTCTTTATATTTTTCAAATGTTTCGCATGTCTCCCCCACCTCAGGCAATAAAGCAATTGCAGACTCTCATCAATAAGTTTGTATGGGGGGGGAACACGTCTCTCAATCAATCAGATAGTATGTCCGATGGCTCAGGGCGGAGTGGGTCTGCCTCTGATCAGAGGTTACTATCACGCAGCTTGCCTCCGATGCCTGGTAGAATGGAACAGACCACTATCCAACAGGCACTTGAACTTCATGGACCAGTCCGTCGCTGGCATCAACATTTGGAGGGAATTGTGGTTACCTCGTAAACACAGAGCTCAGGGTCTCTACTCCTCCCCTGTTACTTCACCGACGCTTAAGGATTGGGACAAGGTGGCGATTAAGAAAGGGTGGACCTCCTTTCCTTCGCCTATGACCCCCATTGTCGATAACTCGGATTTTCCTCCGGTACAAATGTCAGTGGTGTTTAAGCGATGGTGGGAGGAGATTTGTAAAAGAGTGGGGTCCCTATTTGATACAGAAGGGATGATTCCGTTTGAACAGGTCAAACGAGATTATGACCTCCTAGCGACTGAGGAGTATCCCTATCGTCAACTATACCACTTGATCACGGCACCTCCCAATTATGCCTAAATATCCAGACCCCTTACCACGTTTAAAAAATGGTTAACCCGCAAACACAATGACCGCCGTCTCATCTCTGAATTATACGCCATGCTCACTGCACTTCCGACTGAGCAGCGCACAAAGGCACAGGCCCACTGGGAAACTGACATAGGCCGGCCACTTTCACCTAAGGAATGGGAACACATACTCTACAGAATGCAGCACACTGCACACAACACCTCTGGGGCGGAGTCCACTTTTAACGTTTTTTTGTATTGGCACTACACCCCTGTACGAATTCACAGTTGGGACAAAAGCAAAGCATACCTTTTTTTGGAGAGGCTGTGGGATGTCTGGCACTCTTGAACCCCTGGCAGCTCATGACTGGTACCTCGGGGATGAAGAGGACCGACAATGGGGGGTACCCAAATTGGATCTTAAACCTGTAACAAGGTGGACAGAATCTGTCATACAGATCAATGCTATCTGTTACGAAAAGGGACTGAGGGCACTTAATGGTAGAACTTTGAATGACAGGGCAGGGGTTAACACATTTGATAATGGGCGTCACAAAAGCCGGATTGATTACGTTCTCTGCAGTATGAAGCTCTGGCACACAATAGTGGAACATGATGGTCAAGGTCCGAATAGAAAGCGATCATAACCCTTTGTGTATAATGCACCAATGGTGGAAGTCAGAACAACCAGGGGTAGATATGGCTGAGTATTGTCTCCCTGAAAAGGTCCTTATAAATGACATGCACCGGCTTAAATGGTCACAGGTCATGATTAACCAAAGTCAAGTCAAGTCAAGTCTTAAAATTTATATAGCGCACTACATACCCAGAGGGTTTCAAGGCGCTTAGGAAGGGGAGGAGGATTATTTGTCAAATATCCACGTTTTAAGCTGCTTTCTGAACGCTAGGTGATTCTGGGTGAGGCGAAGGTAAGCGGGGAGTGAGTTCCATGTTTTGGCAGCCAGGTATGAGAAGGATCTGCCTCCCATGGTGGTCTTGTTGATGCGAGGTACAGTGGCGAAGGCTTGGCTGGAAGAGCGAAGTTGGCGGGAGGGGGTGTAGAAGGACAGTCGAGAGTTGAGGCAATCTGGTCCGATGTCGTAGAGTGATTTGTGTGCGTGGGTAAGCAGTCGGAAAGTAATCCTCTTATTGACGGGTAACCAGTGGAGGTCTTTAAGGTGACCAGAGATGTGTTCGTTGCGTGGGATGTCTAATATGAGCCTGGCTGAGGCGTTTTGGATTCGTTGTAGTTTCTTCTGGAGTTTAGCGGTGGTACCTGCGTAGAGGGTGTTTCCGTAGTCCAGTCGGCTTGTGACCAGAGCGTGGGTGACTGTTTTCCTTGTTTCGGAGGGGATCCAGCGAAAAGTTTTTCTGAGCATGCGAAGAATGTTAAAGCAGGAAGAGGATACGGCGCTGACTTGTCTGTTCATTGAGAGTGAAGAATCCAGGATGACGCCAAGGTTCCGTGCGTGGTCTGTCGGGATGGGTGCATTTCCGAGGGCTTCCGGCCACCAGGAGTCGTCCCATGCAGAGGGGGATTTACCTAAGATGAGGACTTCTGTTTTGTCTGAGTTCAGTTTCAGACGGCTTTGTTTCATCCATTCGGCGACTTCTTTCATTCCTTCGTGTAGGTTAGTTTTGGCGGTGCTGGGGTCCTTGGTGAGAGATAGGATCAGTTGAGTGTCATCCGCGTAAGAGATGATGTTGAGGTTGTGTTGGCGGGCGATGGCCGCGAGGGGGCTCATGTATACGTTGAAGAGGGTGGGACTGAGTGAGGATCCTTGTGGTACGCCGCAGATGATTTCAGAGGCCTCGGACTTGAATGGTGGGAGGCTGACTCTCTGGGTTCTTCCGGTGAGGAACGAGGTGATCCATTCCAGTGCCTTTCCTTGGATTCCGATGTTTCTGAGGCGTTGTAAAAGGGTGCTGTGGCAGACTGTGTCGAAGGCTGCAGAGAGGTCGAGGAGGATGAGGGCGACTGTGTCTCCATTGTCTAGTAGAGTTCGAATGTCGTCTGTTGCTGCGATGAGGGCGGTCTCAGTGCTGTGTTTGGCTCGGAAGCCAGATTGTGAGGGGTCGAGTGATTTGTTGGCTTCGAGGAAGGCGGCGAGCTGGTTGTTGACAGCTTTCTCGATGACTTTGGCCGGGAATGGAAGAAGCGAGATGGGGCGGTAGTTTTTGAGTTCGGTGGGGTCTGCTGTTGGTTTTTTCAGAAGGGCGGTGAGTTCAGCGTGTTTCCAGTCTTCTGGGAAGGTAGCGGAGTTGAAGGAGCAGTTGATGACGTCTCGGAGGTGCGGAGCTATGACGGAGTCTGCTTTGTTGAAGATGTGGTGAGGGCATGGGTCTGTGGGGGATCCTGAGTGGATGGAGTTCATCAGGCGGATGGTGTCCTCAGTGGAGATTGGGTTCCAGGCGTTAAGGGTGTTAACGGGGGGAAGATGGTCAGCTGATGGTAGGGTGGGTTGGCTTCCGGGTTGGTTGTCAAAGCTGTTGTGGATGTCAGCAATCTTGTTGTGGAAAAAAGAGGCTAGGGAATCGCAGAGGGTTTGAGAGGGGGTGATGTCGTTGGAGTTGGCCGAGGGGTTGGAAAATTCCTTGACGATGTTGAAAAGTTCCTTGCTGTTGTGGGCGTTGTTGTCAAGTCGATCCTTGAATGCTGTTTTCTTGGCTTTTCGGATCAGTTGGTGGTGGGTACGGATGGCGCTTTTGAAGGCGTCCTTGTTGCTGGTGGATGGGTCTTTTTTCCAGGCCTTTTCAAGGGAGCGGCACAGTTTCTTGGACTTCTTGAGGTCATCGTTGAACCATGAGGCCTTCTTGATGCCAAGTTTGTGTTGACGTTTTTTCAGTGGTGCTAAGGTGTCGGCGGTGTTGGATAACCAAAGGGTGAGGTTGGAGGCGGCTTCGTTGGCGTTAGAAGAGAGGGCTGGGGAGGTTTGAAGGAGCGATGTGGAGATCTGCTCTGTGGTGATTTTGTTCCAGTTTCTTTGTAGAGTTGGTTGGAGGTGGATGATGGGTTTCGGCTTGTTGTAGGTGAAGTGAACGCAGCTGTGGTCAGTCCAGAGGAGATCCGTAGTGTGGCTGAAGGAGACATGGTTGCTGGAGGTGAAGATGGGGTCGAGAGTGTGACCTGCGATGTGGGTGGGGGAAGTGACCAGTTGTTTAAGTCCGAGGTTGGCGAGGTTGTCCAAGAGGGTGGTGGTGTTGCGGTCGTTGATCTTTTCAAGGTGGAAGTTGAGGTCTCCCAGAAGGATGTAGTCTTTGGAGGGGAGCGCGTGTGGGGTGATGAAGTCCGTGATGTCTTCACTGAATTTTGCGCGTGGTCCTGGTGGTCTGTAGAGGAGGGTGCCTCTGAGTGTGGTCTTGGGGTCGATGTGGATCTGGAAGTGAAGGTGTTCGGAGTTAGCGAGGTTGGCGTCAGAGCAGGTTGAGATGCGGATTGATTTCTTATGGACGATAGCGATTCCACCTCCTGTATGGTCGGTGCGGTCCTTGCGTGTGATCTTGTAGTCATCAGGGATAGCGATGGCGATGTCAGGGGCGGAGGAAGCGTTCATCCATGTTTCCGTTAGGAAGGCGACGTCAGGAGAGATGGTGTCTAGTAGGTTCCAAAGGTCAATGGCGTGCCTGTGGACCGAGCGGGTGTTGAGAAGGATGCATTCTAGTTGGTTGGGGTCGGGAATCTGTGTTGTGGTCGTAGCGGAGATGTTGTCGGTGCCGCTAAATTTGCAGGAGAAGCAGGAGAACGGTCCATGGGTGCGTCCAGGAGCGGCTTGGACGCAGTTGGGGGCGCGACCGGGGTTAAGGGCTAGGAGGGTGGCGGCATCGTAGGTAACGCGGGGGGGCTGGACAGCGCGAGGGGCAGGGGGACTGGCGTTGGGCGCGGTCCGGGCGCGGACGGGCGTAGACGGGCTTACCTTAGGCGCACCTTCGGCGTGTACGTAGCGCGTGGACGCTGCGCGTGGGGGCATTGGCCATAAATGGAAAGTGGAGGGGGCGGAGCGTGGGAGGGGCAGCAGTTGGGAGGCGGTAGCAGGGAGGAGGGGCGGGTCAGGGAGCGAGTCAACAAGATGGAGGGTCAAGGGGAGACGAAGGCAGGGGCAGCAAATGCACCACAGCACCGGGGGCGCAAATCAGTTACCAGCGTGATGTTCAGGTACAGAAATAAATGCCAGCGCGACTTAAGTTAAATAATAATACCCAGCGCGAGTCTAGATGAATAATTAGTACACAGCGCGACTCAAATTAAATAATAATACCCAGCGCGAGTCTAGATGAATAATTAGTACACAGCGCGACTCAAATTAAATAATAAATACACAGCGCGAGTCTCGATGAATAAGTAGTACACAGCGCGACTCAAATTAAATGAATACGCAACAATCAGGTGCAAAGCAGCAGTCTCGGTCTCACCAGCGAGCCACAACGTGAGCAGGAGCTGGGGTCAGGGAGCGACCGTGCTGGAGCAGGTCCAGGTGGTCACAGCGCGTCAGAGGAGGTAGGGAGCCCTCTGTCCGTGGGTGGGAGGGGCAGCAGTTGGGAGGCGGTAGCAGGGAGGAGGGGCGGGTCAGGGAGCGAGTCAACAAGATGGAGGGTCAAGGGGAGACGAAGGCAGGGGCAGCAAATGCACCACGGCACCGGGGGCGCAAATCAGTTACCAGCGTGATGTTCAGGTACAGAAATAAATGCCAGCGCGACTCAAGTTAAATAATAATACCCAGCGCGAGTCTAGATGAATAATTAGTACACAGCGCGACTCAAATTAAATAATAATACCCAGCGCGAGTCTAGATGAATAATTAGTACACAGCGCGACTCAAATTAAATAATAAATACACAGCGCGAGTCTCGATGAATAAGTAGTACACAGCGCGACTCAAATTAAATGAATACGCAACAATCAGGTGCAAAGCCGCAGTCTCGGTCTCACCAGCGAGCCACAACGTGAGCAGGAGCTGGGGTCAGGTAGCGACCGTGCTGGAGCAGGTCCAGGTCCAAAGAGCCATGGATAATATTAGCAAGGAGGTTGACAAAGCCATATTGGACCTAGAGCATGCAAATAGATCTGGTAAAGACCTGGGACGCGTAACCAAAATGCATGATAGTCTTTTTGCGAGTATCAGGGCCCATTTATTAAAGCCAGCAAAAAGCAATAAGGCTATCGCCCCCAACCCGCTTAGGTGGTATAATGATGACTGTAGGTCTGCTAGAGCTTCACTAGGTACTGCCAGGTATCAGGATGTGGGAATTGGATGCTGTCCGCTCTGCTATACAGGAGTACAAAAGGTGTATATATGAGGCCAAGAAACTGTGGGATGAACTCAGATGGCAGGACCTCAAGGAGGCAAGTGATAGCAAGGATACTAGGCTATTCTGGAATATTGTCAAATGGGGGGGGGGCAGTCTGATTCGCCCGAAAATCATGTTAAACAGGAAGGTTGGGTAAATTACTTCAGACCGCAATATGCGCGCAACCCTCTAGACAATGTTAAGGAAGATCTTAGACCTGTTTTATATATAGATATACCTTTTAATGATAATGATGTTTTAGTGGCTCTCAATGCAGTGGCTGGTGGTAGAGCGCCGGGACCGGATGGGGTCCCAGCAGACATCTTTCTCCATAACAAAGTACGCTGGGGCAAGTATATTATGTAATCGGCCAACGCTATGGCCCAGGGTCCACCGGTCCCGGTATCAGGGAAAGGGACGGTGATAATCCCAGAGTTTAAAAAAGGCGACAAAACACAGCCGGGCAATTATAGGCCTATTAGCCTGATAGATACCATTCAAAAGGGGATTGGGAGGATGACCGTGAACAAGATATTAGATTGGTTCGAAAAAAATAATATATTGTCCCCTTCCAAGCGGGATTTCGTAAATTCACAAGTACGATAGATCAGGTATTCCGTTTCACCCTACTCCATTGGAAGACTGTGGCATTGGGCAAAGGCAGCCTCTATGCTGCCTTTGTCGACCTACGTGCAGCCTTTGACCTTGTCCCTCAGTTTCAGCTATGGGCAGTTTTTAAAAAATTAGGTCTACCTGAAGAAATTTTTACTTTGGTGATGAGGCTACATGAGGCTAATTATGCCAAGATACAGTGGGGAGGACAGGGAAAGGTCACTCCCGAATTCCCGGTAGAGCGTGGTGTGCGCCAAGGCTGTGCAATGGCCCCTACGCTCTTCACATTGTACATTAATGAAGTAGTCGACCGCATGGCACTAGTAAATACAGACGTCCCCACCCTAGCCACCTTAAAGATCCCGATTTTAATGTTTGCGGATGATACGCTTATTTTATCCAAAACTCTGAGTAGCCTACAGCGTGCCCTAGTAATTTTTGAGAAGTTTTGTTGTGACCATGGTTTGGAAGTTAACGTGGCAAAAACTAAACTCATGGTTTTTAATCCACATCTTAGTTTTAGAGGGAAGTTTTCTATGAATGGTCAACCATTGGAACTGGTCAAGGCTTTTACTTATTTAGGGATTCATATAGCTAAAGATGACAAATGGGACCAACACATAGATATGGCTGCCCTAAAACATCGGCAATATGTGGAGGCTCTAAACTTGGAGCATAAAAAATCTTTAACAAAACCGATAAAGTCAGTACTCCAAGTTTATGAAGCCAAAGCTCTCAGCTCTGCACTTTACGGCGCAGAGCTATGGGGGTTTGGGAAATTGATGCCACTAACACTTTCAGAAAATACGTTTTTCCGCAGCATTACCGGTCTTCCCCAGAGTACCCCATTGAAGCCACTAAGATGATCTGGGTAGGAAGGCCATCGCGGATGTAGCAAAGCTTCACCCTATTTTATATTAGCGTAGGCTTTGGACTACACCGGAGCTCTCCCATTATGCTGAAGGGTTCATGGACGTCATAAAATCCGATGACTTCCATAAGATTAGTTGGCTAAGGTAACTTAGAAACATTCTGATGGGTTTGGGCATGCAAACGCTGTGGGAAAACCCAGCGGTAGCTTCGTTTCCATCTAAAAATGCTCTAAAGGAGACGTATTGGGAGCAGGTTGCATACCGCTCTTGGAGTGCCACCGACTCTTCCACTATGGCAGGGGGGTTCCTTGAGGCAAAGCTTACCCCCAGGTTAAAATTATATTGGGATGGCATCACAAAACCTGGAGACTGGAAGCTCTAATTCCAGCTTAGAGCTGGATCTGTGCAGCTAAAGTCTTTTACCGGTAGGTGGGCTACTGCAAGTAGTAACATCTGCCCTGCCTGTGGGAGTCATAAGGAAACTACCGCTCATTTTTTGTTTGTTTGTCCCGCATATGTAATCCCAAGGCGCGCTTGGCTAAACCCAATTTGTAAATTATTGGGTACAAAAAGCAGTGCCGAAGCGCTAAGACTTATATGCACTAGCACTTTACCATTCATCTCAATAGCAGTTGCCAAATATTTGGGATGGGCGTGGGGTTTAAGGCGGAAACGCAAGCTGTGATTATTCACCATGTGCCTGTTGTGTTTTTATGAAAAATTATATTTGCCTAGCATAACCATGTAATAAGTTTGACCACTACTTGTTTTAATAGTCTTCTTGTATATAGCTTTCGGGATGATTTCACCTTTTTAGTGTTTTAGATCCTGTTTTTGTTGCAAATCTTTATGTATATAAAACTAGCAAATTGCCATTACATACATATTTGTATAGAATGCAGAATTTTTATTCTCATGCTTTTATGAGTATATCTCGAATAAAGCTAATTTGACTTGTCTGGCACTCTGGCTCACCTGCTGCGGCACTGCCCTAAGCAGTAGTGCTACTGGACAGAAGTCCTTGACAACATAGACGAAGAGTTTGGTATTTCCATGCCCCGTTCCCCAGAATATACCCTCCGTGGCCTCTCCCACCCCAAGGTCTTTCCACTAAAATCCATACACAGTAGACAAATAACTTTAGCGCCACTGGCAGCTAGACAGGTCATTCGAGCTCAATGGGCTCAACGTCTACAGCTGAAGTGCTGTCATGGGTACATCTTCTGTGGAGTCTTTTGGCTATGGAATGCATGTCTCTGCTAGTGGAGGGCAAAGGGGGGGATATGTAAAACTATTGCCGCCTTTCTTACAACTGTTAACGAAGGACATCAGAGAAGTTACCTGTCCTAAATACTTGCAGGTCCTCAAACTGCTTCCACTGGAGAGACTGGCTAATGATCAGACACCGGCAATATGATTGTGGTGCTTTAGCAACCCCTATGTTTAGAGGCTCGGATCACAACAACGAAGCAATAACTGGTGAGGATGAGGGGGGGGGGGCAGAAAGTACGGGTTTGGGAGGGATTTTGCTTTGGCATTGTTTCCCTGCTGTTCGGTCTTTCTTTGGTTAACCCCATTCATTTCCTAAAAAACAGGAGGTTGCAATTTAACATACAGCAATATGGATTATTACGCGGCCGGCCTCCGGGTTGTTGGCATAAATGCTGTGTACTGCTACATACAACTCGCTCTGCCGGCCAATGGATGTAGGCAGGAAGCTGTGTTCCTTTGTCTTGACCTCCACCTAATAAACAGATTGGTTCTTAAAAACACAACTTATGGCGAAGTTGGTTTTTAAAATGCACATCTGAAAAATGCCAATTTCGGACATTTGGCATTTTCTTACTTTAACTATTTGGTGCCTTCTGCCTTTCCCTGGATCACACGTCTGGGGTGAAGGATAGCTAGCTTCCTGCCACACACGAAGGCAGTGTAGGTGTGACTGAGCAGCCATCTGCATGTTGATGGGTCTTCCTGAGGCAGAATGCAAGGGAGGAGCTGACCCTTGCACCTAATAGGGTTCTGCCTTTCCCCTCACAAAGGATTGCATACCCCCTTGTAGTGAGTGTGGGGCCAGGACAGGAAAGGGTGGGCCTTGTGCTCTTCAAAGCATATTTTAGAAGTCTCCCTACTTCAAAGGCCAAATTGGGTATGAGTACTGGACCGCTGACACCATGATTTAATAACAGTTCTAGATCTAAAGACATTCTGTCAGGAAGAAGAGCTGCTGTGCTGCAGGAGGGATAGACACTTTGCTAACTGCTTTGCTTTGTTGGCCTGCTTCTTGCTGATTGTTGTGCTGTAGTAGAGAATGCCATCTTGCTACATGCTTTTCTGTGCTAACCAGATGCATATTGCCTGTGAGTGAGAAGGACTGACCATGCTCTCTACATCCTTGAGCACAGGTTTCTCCAAGGGCTTGCTTGTTTGCCTCCTGTTCGTAGTCTCAGGGCCAATAAAGACTTCTTTCAACTACATTTCAGCTGCTGGACTCTCCCAACCGTAAGTCCTGCCAAGAGGTGCCAATCCAGCCTTTGGCCTTGAAAGTGGGTTCTGCAGCTGTTTTTCTACAATAATCGATACAGTGACTACTTGGTGCTGATCGAAATCAACGCAGTGCTCTTCAATGCTGATGCAGTGCTGATTCGAGGCCATCCCTGCGAGGCTCGGTGACGATGCAGGACCAAACTGAGAGGCTTGATGACAATGCAGTGTCTGCCTCATAAGCAGTTCAACTACGAAGCAAGTCCCAAGTATTATGTCCGACAACAACTCAATGCCTGCGTTGAAAGGGACTCGATGACAATGTGGATCCAACTGTGAGGCTTGATACCCTCTCTTCTGTGCAAATGCGTGGATCAGAGCTGATGCATCGAGTCTTTGACGCTGACACTTCCTCCATCCGAGGTACTTTTCCAGCCGGCCTAGTGCAGGTCTTGTAGCCGGCGTGCCCTCCATCCCAGTCAACCTGAACTTAGAATTTACCTGGTCCAGAGCAACCTCAAGTAAGCCCTAAGCGCTGTAAAAATGAATATCTCAAGTTCTACTTATTGGACAATTGTCATTTTGGTCCTGTTTTACTCAGATACATATTCACCATTGTTCCAAACTGGTGTGGAGTCTTTGGATGGTATTTTCACTGTGTTACTGTAGTTAAACTGTTGCACAAATACTTTACACATTGCCTCTTAAGTTAAGCCTCACTGCTCTATGCCAAGCTACCAGAGGACGAGCAAAGGTCAATTTAAGTTGTGTATCTGACTTACCCTGTATAGGATTGTGGTCACCTCTTAGAAAGGGTTCAAACTTCTGCAACTAGAGACCCAATTTCTAACAAAGGATTAGTGAACAAAAGGCTAACCTACAGTTAATATGTTAATTATGCATATTGGGTTTGAAGGCGCTAAAGAGACATTTTAACCACTGTTTTGAATATTTATTAAAATCCAGTTCAATGGTGAAAAGTATCTTTCAAAAGTTATAATCTCCTTGGCTGAAGCCCCTATAGACTAATTAGCAATGGCCCTCCTGCAGCTGGTCTGCCAGTGCTGCTTTACAGAGGTGTGAAATACTACTCTCAGAGAAGACGCAATGGCTTGGGTCTGGTTGAATGGATCAGCGGAGAAACGTGATCCAGCTTAACCAAAGCAGGACAGTTTATGAGTGTCTAGGAACCTCACTGATTTAAATGGGACCACAGAGATATCTGCAATTGTACAGTTTAGCGATTAGGGAAGCCTGGTGGAGGGGGTGAATTTTTTGGAAAACAGAATTTAGCCTCCTGGCTTTATTTTCAGTGGAGGAGGGAGCTGGCCCCAGAACCGGTTTACAGTTGTGTGCTGCTGGGGGGTTGCTCATTACCTTAAACACACCCCTAGGTGTGTCACAAGCTCTTTGGGTGTACTGAAATGTGTGCAATGTTGGATAGCCTGCAGTGAGGCAAACAATATGTGCTAGAAAAATGTGGGAAGGTTTGCCATTGAGAACCCTTTGCGCATTGGTCAGGTAACGTCCAGAAGTCACTCCTATCCACTGGTAGTTAGATGAGAAAAAGAAGCACCGCACCCAAACTTCTCAGAACACATTCTGATCCTGCGGTAGAACAGAAGAGGACTGCAACTTCTATCTGTAACTTATGAATAGACTTGAAGGGTGGCACTTATACCCGGAGCTAAGACGGAAACTTCATGAGTCCGTTGGTTGGCTTGACACAACATGCTGCAAGAGGCCTTTTCCTGGAGTGGCCAGTGGACCAGTACAACTGGAAATGGACTGGACCTGGATGATGGCCTCTGCTGGAGTGTGTCCTAACCCTTCAGTATAGTCCCTGAGGTCCTGGGAGTCCTTATAAATGGTTAAGAGTCTGAAAAATTGGAGCTTAGAAACATTTTGGACTATGAGGATCCATAGCTTCAGTGGGACCTCGCTGCAAAATTGTCTGATTTTCAGGAAACTTCATAGGTTGCAGCTGCACCATGCCTCAATTGAGTAGTTTGAGCTTCTTAAAAAAACTAAGTCCAAAGGTAGGAATCTTGCCCAGGTGAAGGCGCAAAATGTATCCACCATCCAATTTGAATTGTTTCTACTCAGATCCTTTCCCACCAAAACCAATGGCTTCTGCTGGTCTTCGTCCAGCTTCAAGAGGGCTTCAGCAAATACAATTTTCAACTTTGCCCCACTGGAGGATTTCAACTTCAATAAAAAAGACTAAGTCAAACGGCAAAACCTTTGACTTGGATAACCCGCTTGGTGTATCTGACCTTTTCTCTGTATATTCGGGCTGAAATTTCACTTTGTTCCTGGTGAACCATGAACAGAGATTTCTGGTTGGTGCTTTACTTTGCCTTGTTGTTTTTGTGACACACCTTTTAAAAACATCATCCATCCAGTTCATCCTATTGGATATTTCCTTGTTTTGGTTCCATTTTTCTTATTAATTTTGTTTTTAAGTTTTAGAAATTGGTTGCAGGATTTTTACTGAGGTGAATTTTGAACTGTTTACTGTTTTAGTACTGCTAAATATTGGACACATTATCCTAAGTTAAGTCTGTCTGCTCTGTACCACAACTACAAGTGTTTGTGGAAAATTATAAAAACTCTGTGTTTGACCTTAAAGGATGTTGGGACTTATACTTTAGAGGGACTCACAACCTCTCCAACGTATAGCCAATTTGCTTGCAGTGTTTCATGGCACCAGAGTGGCAACAGAATTTCCTAATCTACATTGTGTATAGTAAAACCTGCACGAGGAAGGAGAAGGTGAGCAGACTAAAGACCATCAACAATAAATACACCATGGCACAGTGCCTGCTTCAGAGCTCAAATTACCCATACCTTCATATCAAAGTAGTAGAAAACCTGATTTCAAAACCAACTTCATGATAATGTCTTCAGAGGTAAGCCATACACAATATCATGCGTATTTGATTTTTTTGCAGTGAAGCTACACAACTACAAAACTGTTCTTATTTTCCTTGAGATGCCAATTGATGGTCATGAAAGGTGGAGTGGTTTTAAATGTGGAATACTATCAGTTATCTCTTACGGTTAATTAAAAGATGTGTTAGTTTTAAAATTCACGTATCCGTTAATAAACCACCGTTTGTAAATGTGGCTCCATTCCATTTCTTTTATTTGTCAAACTGCAATTTCTGTCGTAAATCCCTCCTTTCCTCCTACACGCTTCTGAGCGTGACAGTATCGCCCACATCTCTGTCCTGGGCTCTTCCTGATTGTCTGTTTAATCGAGTTCCCTCATCTGTCTCTGGTGGATGTTCGTGCAGTTAAAGATAAAACCAAACCTCTGCCTATAATTAGCCTTCCGTAAACGCGGAATTCAGATCCTGCTGTTAAATACACACCGAAAGACTTTCTTTTTTAAAGAAAGCCCATTTACATAAAGAGCAATCCCTCGAGGTTTCTGCAAGTCGTGCAATTTTAGCAAAAAAATCGTTGAAAACCCTTAAACTGGCCAGCGCCTGAAGCAGGTTAGCACTTAGGATCATAGATGTAACCTATCAAACAATAAACAATAAAAAAAAATCAAATAAAAAAAATCAATCATGGGAAAAATATTAAAGTAAATTCTCCAAATGTTAACTATAATTTCCATCTGAAGCCTAGAGCAAAAGAAACACAGATTCTGTGTGTGGACGAGTCAATTCCCCTCCTGTTCATGTACGTTATTGAAATCCCTGGTTGGAGGCTTTCAAAACTGTTTAAATTGATACGTGCAGTACACAAAGTACATGGCTGAGTCCCAAACATGGTATCCTTTGGATGCCTGCCATATTTGCATCATCTGAGTGGCAGAGCCTGTGCCCAGGTCCTGGTCACGCACTGTGTGTACCACGTAGAGGATGCAAACACTGTCTGCTGCACTTAAGTGGAACACCTAAGATCACCTGCTGCCTTTAAGCAACAAGTGTCCATTTGTATAACGGATGCACTCTTTCAGAAGTCCTTACATTTTACTAACTTCCTATGCGAACAAACCACCAACCAACAGAAGCCGATTAGATCTGTAGTCATGTGACTATCTGCATTAGTTCGATAACATTTAACGTCCCCAAAAGGAGATAATAAGGAACACCAAGTGAAAGGTATCTAAGAAATAAAATATTCATAAAAATCACGCAACACACCTGTACTGGCTCCTATTAGAATATAAAATAAAACTCAAAATACTTTATATTGTGAATGAAGATTTCTGAGACAAAGGGAGGTGCTACCTACAGAAATTGATCCAAACTAGGGGGCAGATGTATCATCAGTTTTTTTTGTCACAAACGAAGCAATTCTTAAAAAAGCAGCGTTTGCGGAAAAAAATCGGCAAATGCGGTGTATGAAGAAAATCGCATCGCAAAATTAAGGAATCGCAAAATTTGCGATTCCTTAATTTTGCACAAGCATTTAAGGAATTTCCTTAAATGCTATGAAACAATAAAAGTTTTGCGATTTCACACTAAGAAATCGCAAATTACTATTTACGAATTCTTTTACAAATGCGCTTTTTGGCATTTGAGAAGGTGCCATGTGGCACTCATACATGCCCTTAATGCACGTATGTGCACTATATGCGCACACATGTAAATTTCAGGGGTGCAGCAGGGTTTCCTTAAGATACCCTTGCACCCTTGAAATTATTCTCAATTTGCGATTAGCAAATTGCGAATCGAAAATTGAGAATAACTTCCCATTCCTTCCTATGGGCCTCCTGGCCCATAGAAATGAATGGGAAATTATTCCTTAATTGAGATTAGCAATTTGCTAATCGCAATTAAGGAATTTTAAGAAATCGCTAAAAAATAGCGATTGTCTATGTTGGACAGGCCACATGAAGGGCCGCTCTCCCCCGGCCCAACCAGGCCCGAGCCCAGTCCCGCAAGTACCACACACCACCATTGCACGTCCTCCGTCCCCTCAGGGACCCCTGCCCTCGAGCCTGCCGACCTCGTGGGTCCGATCCACTGCCGGCCCACGCGCCCAGCCTGGGGCGCCATCTTGGACACTCCACCACGAGGCCGCCTGGCCCCCGATCGACCTCAACCCTGGGCCTGGCCCGGCCTCAGACATTCCGGCACCACCTTCCACCCAGGAGGTGAGCGGGCTACTTGGCAAGTCAATGGGAGAAAGAGGTGCCGATGGCTCTCCCCCACCAAGTGCCGCTCGCCCATCGCCTCCCCGGGCGCTGGCTCCACCCCCCTGCTGGGTGTCTGGGCTCCCCCATCCCGGACCTCCCGACCTCCAAGTGCGAGGGTCCGGACATCAAAGCACGCCAGCCCTATAACTGGGGCAGCTCCAGAGCAGGAAGGCAGTTGTATCTTGGAGTCGAGAGACGTAAAGAGGAACTCATCCTGGACGGACTACTGGCGCTGCCATAGCTCTGTCCTGTGCACCATCGTCCTGCCTGTTGGCGCTGCCACAGCCGTCGTAACCTTCATCCTTCATCGTCGTCGGGATCTGCTGGCGTGGCCGCGGACCGTTGTAACCGTCATCTTCCACCGGGACCTGCAGGCTCCGCCGCGGACCGTCGTCCTTCCTTCATCCATCTCGGGACCTGCTTGGCTCCTCCACGGCCCGATCATCTAGAACGCCGAGCTCGAGGATTGAGAGCTATTTTGTACTCATTGGTAACTAAGACTGTCCCGCTACCCCTTTCCTAAACCAGAGACTAGAACCGAGGGGACCCCTGAGTCCAGACCTCCTTGTATCCATCATCGTAACCTAAGAATTGCATATAAAGTCTCGTTAACCTTCAACCTTGTGTGGTGTCCGTCTGTGGGGGGGAAGTTACTTATCTGTACAGTCGTTGGAGACGGCTCTCCCTGGAGACCTCTCCCCGTAACCTCGGCCGACCCTCCCGGTCCGTCTAACATTGGTGGCCAGCGGCGCGATCCGAATCACCGCATAAACGTACAGAGAGTAGCTCACCCCACGACGAAGTCACAATGACCACGAAAGAGAGCGGATCAACCGAGAAATTCCAAATGGAGAAATTGGAGGAGTACAACCATCGTGAACTTAAACAATTCTGCATCGAACTGGGTATCGCTACCACCGGACTGAGTACCAAGGACGATTTTAAGCATGCCCTAGAATCTTGGGCAGAAACCGGGGCTGCCGGAACCCCTGATCAAAGCACCGTAGAAAAAACGACCACGGCCCCGGAAGGGCAAAGAACGGGTCTCTCGCAAGGCGAGATCCAGGAAAGAGAAAGGACCCGACTACACGAACTAGAAATGGCCCGACTTAAAATGGACATTGAACTTAAGTTGGCCGAACAAAAAATCAACTTAGAGCACCTGCGTCTCCGAGAAGAAAGAGAGGAGAAACAGAGACAAAGGGAGCTCGAGGAAAAAAAACTAGCGTACGAACACGAACGAAACCTAGCCGAGATCAACCTACGCAAGCAGAATAAAGAAGCAGGGGTGCCCGAGCGACCCCCCACCCCAGGGGCCACAGACAAAAAGGTACACATCCCCAAGGATGTTGTCCGAGAATACTTCAGAGAGGACGACATCCAGCAATGGTTTAAAGCCTATGAAATCGCTATGACTGCACACCGGATCGATAGAAGCGACTGGGGAGCCGGTCTCTGGGGAAGATTCCTCAATGAGGGCCGCGACACCCTACTACAGCTCCCGGACCACCAGATGACCTCCTACGACCATATGAAAGCGGCCCTCCTCACCCGCTATGGTCTCACACCCGAGATGTACCGTCAGAGGTTCCGAGACTGCACCCGCATCCCGGGTACAACTTGGGTGGACTATGTAACATACTTTAGCCGAGCCTTCGAGGGCTGGATCCGAGGAAGCAACGTCACGACCTACGAGCAACTATTTAACCTGATGGTATGGGAGCATCTGTCGAACAATTGCTTCATTGAACTCCGCCAACACCTCCTCGACAGCAAGTTAACGGATCCCCGGCAGCTCGCAGCCGAAGCTGACCGGTGGGAGATCACCAGAGTGGGCCGGAATGGGTCCTACGAACAGAACCGGAACAACAATGGTCAGCACCGACCCAGAGGAGGAGGAGGGGGCCAAGGGCGAGGAAGAGACAACGCCCCGGTCGCCCCCGCTACCAACACCACCCCCCCGGCCAACCGGGGCAGCCCCCCAGCGCGACCGGGGTACAGAGCCAATGTCACGTGTCACCGATGTCAACGAGTCGGCCACTATGCGAACGACCCAAACTGCCCGCAGTACCAGAGCCCAAGACCCCGCCAAGTGGCCGCTGCAGCCCTAGGGGAAGAACAGATCTCCGAGGAACAGGAAGAGTACGAACAAGAGCATCAAGAGTGGGAGCCAGCCGCCATGACTCTAGCCTGCTTAGGGGGGAAAGACATGGTCCCGCGGGTCCCCCTACCCGCTAACACCCAGAAGTACAGCCAATGGGTGAGCATCAACGGACACCAGGCCGAAGCCCTTCGTGACACCGGGGCCAGTGTAACAGCCGTCCGCTGTCACCTGGTGGCCCCAGAACAGTATCTACTGAACATTCTCTGCCCGGTACGATCAGCCGATAACTCGGAGAGCCTGTGTCGGATGGCCTGCGTCCCCTTCGAATGGGGGGGGGGGTCTCCGGCATGTTGAAAGTGACGGTCCGAGACGATGCCCCCGTAGACTGCCTCCTGGGCAATGACCTGGAAAGCTCTCCGTGGGCCGCCGTGGAGCGAAAGGAACACCTGGGGATGTTGGGCGTCCCAGACTGGGCGTGCGTCACCACCCGTTCCATGGCCACCCGTGCCAACCACCAGCCAGAAGAACCCGAATGGCCGGCGCCACCGCCTCCGGTCGCCCCGGCCGAAAACACCGACCGTAACATTCCCGCCGAACCAGCTCAACCTACCGACCTCGCTAACCTCGACCAGTGGCCTCAAGAAGGGGGGCCCACGCAAGAACAATTTCGCAAAGAACAGAAGACCTGTCCCTCCCTCGAGGGACTCCGCCAGCAAGCGCTCGCCCAAAGCGCAGGGGATACCCCCGGAACTCATTGGGTCTACTGGGACAATGATCTGCTGTACAGCGAGCAAAGAATCGCCGAGCTGGGGAGCAACCGAGTACTAGTGGTACCCCTCCGTTTCAGAGACTTCCTGTTAAACCTGGCCCACGATGTCCCTCTGGCAGGACACCTGGGACAAGATAAAACCTACAGTCGCCTAGTGACCCACTTCTTCTGGCCCAAAATGAGAAACGATGTGCACCAGCATTGCCGATCTTGCCCCACGTGCCAAGCCAGTGGGAAGAGCGGCCGCAAACTAAAGGCTCCCCTGCAACCTTTTCCCGTGGTCACTACCCCGTTTGAGAGAGTCGGAATAGACATTGTGGGGCCCTTGGACCCACGCACGAAACAAGGCCATCGATTCATCCTGGTGCTAGTGGACCACGCCACCCGCTACCCTGAGGCTGTTCCTCTGCGAACTGTGACAGCCCCAGTGGTCGGCCGGGCCCTGATGGGGATCTTCTCCCGTGTGGGCTTCCCCCGAGAAGTCGTCAGCGACAGAGGCACGAACTTTATTTCCAAATACATGAAGTCCCTCTGGCAACAGTGCGGGGTCACCTACAGATTCACAACCCCCTATCACCCTCAAGGGAACGGACTCGTTGAGCGGTTCAACCGCACGCTAAAGGGAATGATCGGGGGGTTGGAAGAGCCCCTCCGTCGCCAGTGGGATGTGCTGCTGCCGTGCCTCCTCTTCGCGTATCGAGAAGTCCCCCAGAAATCCTTGGGCTTCAGCCCATTTGAACTGCTATATGGACACCCAGTGCGAGGGCCGCTCAGTCTCGTCAAAGAAGGCTGGGAGATGCCTCCGCTAAAGAACCCTCCAGATGTCTTCCGGTACCTCCTCACCCTCCGCAACCAGACCCGGCGGTTCAGAGAACTAGCGAAGGCCAACCTAGAGGCCAGTCAAGAGGACATGAAAAAATGGTATGACCAGAATGCCTCATCCATTGAATTCGAACCTGGCCAACAGGTATGGGTGATGTCCCCCACTGAGCCATGCGCCCTGCAAGACAAATGGACGGGGCCCTTCAAAGTAATAGAGCGCAAGGGTCCTGCCACTTATCTCATCGACATGGAATCCTCCCGGAACCCTCTCCGGGTCCTCCACGCTAACAGACTAAAGCCCCACTTTGTGCGAACAGAGCTCAGCCTCCTGATGGCCACAGACCCTGGGGTTGAAGAAGACTCCGAGCCTCTCCCTGACCTCCTACGGACTCAAGAGCAAGACGGCTCCGTGGATGGGGTCCGGCTCTCAGAGGCCCTCACCAGAGAACAACGCCAGGAGTGTCAAGCCCTCCTATCACAGTTCGCCAGCCTGTTCTCCCTCACCCCGGGTGTCACTTCCTGGTGTGTGCACGATGTGGATACCGGGGACAGCCCCCCTATCCGCCACCGGGCCTACCGCGTGCCAGACCGGGTACGGGCCTGCATCCAGGAAGAAATAGCCAAGATGCTCACGATCGGGGTCATCGAGCCCTCAGACAGTCCCTGGGCCAGCCCTGTCGTACTGGTCCCCAAAGCAGCTGCCCCCGGCACCACACCAGAACTCCGGTTCTGCGTCGACTACCGGGGCTTGAATGCGGTCACCAGAACAGACGCGCACCCCATCCCCCGGGCAGATGAACTAGTCGACCGAATGGGAGCTGCCCGCTACCTCAGCATCTTCGACCTGACAGCAGGCTATTGGCAGATCGGCCTCACACCCCGGGCGCAAGAACGTTCTGCCTTCTCCACCCCCGATGGCCATTACCATTTCACGGTCATGCCCTTCGGCATGAAGAATGCCCCAGCAACATTCCAACGGCTCGTCAATCAGGTCCTAGCGGGGCTCGAAGGATTCAGCGCCGCCTACCTAGACGACATCGCTGTATACAGCCACCATTGGACCGAGCACCTCCACCACCTCCGAGCAGTGCTGCAAGCCCTTCAGCGAGCTGGCCTCACGATCAAGGCCAGCAAGTGTCAAATTGGGCAAGGGTCTGTAACCTACCTCGGACACCAGGTGGGAAGCGGCCTAGTGGCCCCGCTACAGCTGAAAATTGCCGCCATCCAGGCCTGGCAGCCCCCCATCACCCAAACCGAGGTACGAGCCTTCCTGGGCCTCACGGGCTACTACCGAAGGTTCGTAAAAGACTATGGTACCATAGTGGGGCCCCTCACAGAACTCACGTCAAAGAACCAACCCAAGAAAGTCACCTGGACCCCAGAGTGTCAAACTGCATTTGAACAATTAAAGGCCGCCATGTGTTCCGCCCCTGTGCTCCAGGCCCCAGACTACAGCCGGGAGTTCGTCGTCCAGACGGACGCCTCCGACCAGGGCATTGGGGCAGTCCTGTCTCAAGTGAACACCGAAGGCCTTGATCAACCGGTGGCCTTCATCAGCCGGAGACTCCTACCACGGGAGCAACGCTGGAGCACCATAGAGAGGGAAGCCTTCGCTGTGGTATGGGCCCTCAAGAAGCTCCGGCCCTACCTTTTCGGCACCCACTTTCGGGTGCAGACCGACCACCGACCCCTGCAATGGCTGATGCATATGCGGGGGGAGAACCCAAAGTTGCTACGCTGGTCCATCTCCTTGCAAGGTATGGACTTCACAGTCGAACACCGGCCTGGGCCAGATCACGCCAACGCGGATGGCCTGTCCCGGTTTTTCCGCCTCGACGAGGAGAGTCCCCAAGAGGATGGGTAACTCTCCCCGCCTTCAGCTGGGGGGGACGCATGTTGGACAGGCCACATGAAGGGCCGCTCTCCCCCGGCCCAACCAGGCCCGAGCCCAGTCCCGCAAGTACCACACACCACCATTGCACGTCCTCCGTCCCCTCAGGGACCCCTGCCCTCGAGCCTGCCGACCTCGTGGGTCCGATCCACTGCCGGCCCACGCGCCCAGCCTGGGGCGCCATCTTGGACACTCCACCACGAGGCCGCCTGGCCCCCGATCGACCTCAACCCTGGGCCTGGCCCGGCCTCAGACATTCCGGCACCACCTTCCACCCAGGAGGTGAGCGGGCTACTTGGCAAGTCAATGGGAGAAAGAGGTGCCGATGGCTCTCCCCCACCAAGTGCCGCTCGCCCATCGCCTCCCCGGGCGCTGGCTCCACCCCCCTGCTGGGTGTCTGGGCTCCCCCATCCCGGACCTCCCGACCTCCAAGTGCGAGGGTCCGGACATCAAAGCACGCCAGCCCTATAACTGGGGCAGCTCCAGAGCAGGAAGGCAGTTGTATCTTGGAGTCGAGAGACGTAAAGAGGAACTCATCCTGGACGGACTACTGGCGCTGCCATAGCTCTGTCCTGTGCACCATCGTCCTGCCTGTTGACGCTGCCACAGCCGTCGTAACCTTCATCCTTCATCGTCGTCGGGATCTGCTGGCGTGGCCGCGGACCGTTGTAACCGTCATCTTCCACCGGGACCTGCAGGCTCCGCCGCGGACCGTCGTCCTTCCTTCATCCATCTCGGGACCTGCTTGGCTCCTCCACGGCCCGATCATCTAGAACGCCGAGCTCGAGGATTGAGAGCTATTTTGTACTCATTGGTAACTAAGACTGTCCCGCTACCCCTTTCCTAAACCAGAGACTAGAACCGAGGGGACCCCTGAGTCCAGACCTCCTTGTATCCATCATCGTAACCTAAGAATTGCATATAAAGTCTCGTTAACCTTCAACCTTGTGTGGTGTCCGTCTGTGGGGGGGAAGTTACTTATCTGTACAGTCGTTGGAGACGGCTCTCCCTGGAGACCTCTCCCCGTAACCTCGGCCGACCCTCCCGGTCCGTCTAACAGTCTACATACATCCCAAATTGCAATTCTCAAATAGGGACTTCTAAAAAAATCGCTATTTTAGAATCGCAAATGATGGTGATGATACATCTGCCCCTAGGTCAGCAACAGAAATGCAAATCTTGCCACATTCCTGTCAGTCCTCAAAAAGGAAGTACAAGAAGATAAAATAGCTAAATTAGTTAAGTAAAGAATTTGAGTCCTCACTTAGAGCACAACCACAACACTCACATATATAGTGCTCAAGCAAGCTATCACCTATGCATAGATTACCATAATTCGATTTCCCGCGTAACAACACCCTCTCAAGCTGCCTTAATGTGTATTTGCCTCAGATTCTCTTCAATTCTTTGTTTTTATGGAACGTGATTACATTTGGCAAAAGGCATTCTTTTTTTGCGATTTCTAAACCTGATAAACTAAGGTAGTATGCACAAAAGTTAATACGTGACAAATGAACAACATGTAAAAGAGGAGTTACAGGAGAGAAAATGCTACTCTTCTTGGAGCTACATTCCTTGAGCATGTGCTTGTGCCCTTACCTCAGTGGTGTGGCCACTGGAGCATTCACCATTTATGTCTTCTAATATGTTTAGGGATTGTATTGCAAGATTTGTTAGAACGAGAACGTTTCCCTTAGGTGACTGAGACTGCAATTAATCTGGCCGTGCCATATGGAAATAGAACTAAAATACTCCACCACATTAGTCAAGGGGAGGGTAGACATTTGTAATACTGCTTCTACCATCAGTGTTCACAAAATCAAGGACAAGACAAAATATTATGTTACTTTATTTCAATGTTACGTCAAGTCTGTTAAATATCATTGTTTCACTGAATACTGTAGTGATATACTTTTTAGATACAATAATTTCTTCAAACACAAAAGGGTTCACAGCTGTTTTGCATCCAAAAAGCAAATTAAGACAGTAAATCCTACATCCAGATTCGCAAAACCAATATATGTATGAGAGTAAGTTTTGCTTATGATCACTTAAAAAATGCATCTGAGCTGGATTTTCCACCCCACCATTAAGGCAGAGGCAGAATGTCCATGCAAAATGTAGCAAAACCCCATATATTCCTTAGACAAAAGCATTCATTAAAATGTACAAATTAGCATTTTACAACAGTAGCTCTTTGATTCTGCCTCATACATATTCTTAGGCCATAATATTGGGGATTTAGAAAATTTCGGCCAGTATCATCATCCCTACGGTGGCCATGCGCTCGTTTTAACCCAAATCACGCTATCTACAACACATACACTATCTCTAACGCCTGCAAGTTATCAAATAAGCTGTAGACAGTAAAGGTCAGAAACAACTGAGTGACAACCAACGATGAGCCACCAAGACCTGGAACTCCCTCCCCATCAACCTTCGTCTTACCCAAGACCACCTCTCCTTCAGGAAGCAACTCAAGACCTGGCTGTTCGAGCAGTAGCGGACCAAAGCCCCCCCCCCCCCCTCCCCCCCCCCAAGCGCCTTGAGACCCTCCGGGTGAGTAGCGCGCTATACAAATTTATTGATTGATTGATTTCTGCGTGTTGCTGAGCTGTGCAGTCTGTAGTTTATATTCTCTCTCATTCGGTTATCGAGTTGATTGTAAAAAGGGTAATTGTATGGAAATCAAACTCTGGGCCACATTCTGCGCAGAATGAGTATTTTATCCTCATTTTTGCGGTTTGATTTAATCTGAAGTGTTTTCTTATTACATGTTTTCTTGTTTGCAGATGGCACATTGTGTACCACATTAATGCCAATGAACAGCAAAAATGACAACTGTGCAGGCCATGTTGTGGCCCAATCCATGGCATTCTACAATGATTAGCACAGATATGCCATGGATAGCAATTAGCCTCTTATGGGTAACAGGATTCGCTCCCAGAGAAAATCAAGGCACATAGCAATCTTAATTTGCCAACAGGTAATTGTGAACACCTAAGTACTGCCTAGTCTCTTGAACGAACCTGTTTGATATTGCTCTGGTAAAATCCAAATTACATGTGGGCTTGAGTGGCGCATTGGGTACTAAATCCGCGCAGGAATGCTTGACTTGACAATAGATCCATTGACTTGGATCCACAATAAAGTCTTGTCAAAGGCGCTAGTGACAGCTCCTTGTAAGCAGTGAAATCAGTGCAGCAGGAAACAATAGATGCTTGTGAAGGAACAACTGTGCCTCAGTCCTCAAAGGCAGGCAGAGACCCAAAAACTCAGCTTCAGGGAGCGGTACCACGCCACAGCAGGCTTCCATTGTGGCACGAGACCTTGCATTCTTTATTTATTGTATTTTAGTATATTCCATTTTAATTGAAAGAACTGTTAATCATTGGTAAGTGGAGCAAAATAGATTTTAAATACTCACTGCACCTATGGTTAATTAATAGCGTGAAAATACAGACTTTATCTTATTGATAACATTTTTATTATCACGGCCAGGCCAGGTAGAAGTAACCAGGTAGTTTATTAAACATCCTGTAAAGGGAGTGTGTTAATTAGCACTTGTACTGTGCACAATCTAGCATTAAAGGGGCATCACAGCACCTAAACGTAGTCTGCGCTATAATAAAATATGAATAACAATTATTGTAAGACAAGTGGTAAAGAATAATTAATTCACATTTTAAAAAACCAGTGAACATTCTCACACGTAATAATATAAAGCAGGGCTTTTCTTCGGAAGTTATTTTTTTCTTACAGTGCAAAGTGGGCATGCACTTTGTAATATTAGTTTAAGTTTTAAGGAACTAAATTGTTAAGAGTATCTGTTCGAATTCTGATTGACAAAATATGACTTTGGTGTTTTTTTCTGGGAAAATAACTTCACCCACCTATTGCACATGCTAATGCGTTAGACATATCACCCTTAGGGTGGTCTTCTTCGAAACATTTTGCGCTACTCCTCCTTTGACGATGATCTTGTTTTTTTATTGGCATTAGGATACTGTGCATTTTAAAACTGATAGCCAGTGCTAAAGTGAGTGTGCTCTCTTATTTGAACATGGAGAAATTGGCATACCCACAAATGACATTTATTTTACTTGGAAGACCCGAGTAATGTCGTATTGCATGTACACAGGGACTGTAAATGTAATACTACTAGTGGGCCTGCAGCACTGATTGTGCCACCCACTTCTGTTGCCCTTTAAACATGTCTCAGGCCTTCCATTGGAGCCTGTGTGTGCAGTTGTAAACTGCCTAGTCGATCGGGCAAAATAAACCTCTTACCAGGCTCAAAACTTATTTTTTAATAGATATAAGTCACCCCTAGGGTAGGAGCTAAACCGCACATAGGACAGGGTGCAGTGTATTTAGGGATCTGGACAAGTACTTTTTATTCACACATGTCCTGGTAATGAAAAACTCTTCCATTCAATTTCCACTACTAAAAGTCCTACCGCTCCGATACGATAACATTGGTTTCACCTATTACATTGAGTAAGTGATGACTTTCAATTGGGTGTAGGTAGGATTGTTGAGTTTGGTTTCTAAAGAACTGTAACTCAAAGCCCTCTTTAATGGTGGCATTTCCTTGTCCCAACAATTTGGTGTCTGCGGTCTGTGTCCTGAGAAATATAGCTAGGTGTAGCTGGCAGTGGTCTTTGTTAATTGCTCCAAGACAGTCAGACAAAGGGAAGATGGGGGTTGGCAGGATGGGCCATCTCTGACTTAATAGGGAGACTGAGCTGTCACCTACCACACTTGCACATCACAAAGGCTCAGCCTGAGCCCACTCACAAAGGGTTTGACACTAGTCTATTGTACCCCCCAGATTATCTGGGGCCTGAGCAGGGATGCAGGAAATTGCAAACGCCTCTGATGGTGGAAACCTTTAGAACCTTCTCCTACTTCAAAGTGGGCACCAGCTACAAAAATTGGACCCTCAGACCTAAATCTCTTCAGTACACCTCTGGACTTGTAGAAGACTCAGAAGAACTGCTGTGCTGCTCTCCGAGAAGGACTGCTGTGATGCTCTGCCAGAAGAACTGCTACTCTATTGCCCTGTTGTCCTGCTGCCCAAATGAGGAAGTGGACATGCCTCTAGAATCCTGAACCATTCGAATGACTCCAAGGGCCAATTGGTTGCCCTTCTGATCAGAGCATCAGAGACAGAAAAGGCTAAAGACACCTTCAACACAGCACCTGGACTCTGCCTGCTGTGACTCGTCCCTTAAGTGATTCCCCCCTAGTCCAGGACCCTTTGAAGTAATGCTGATTGTGCTCTGCCAGCTGAGCTGTGATCCTGTGTGTAGAACCAATGTAGTGTGATGCATCTCATCAAAGATCCACTTCAGAACCACTGCTGCACGATGCAATTCCGACCAAAGACTTTGCATCGCAGTCCCAAGTCTCCTTGGAACCTCTGCTGTGCAATGCATCCTCAACGCAGGCCTTCGTATCACAAGCCCTCATTGATCACAAAACCCATGACATCTTTGGAAGCAGCAGTGCACAATGCATCTTTGATGCAGGACTATGCTTCTCAAACTCCTTGTCAGCTGCATCAAAGATGTTGCCCAATGTCACATTGCAACCCCCCAGAACAGCTGCTGATTGACGTATGCTCGATGGGGGATCTCAAAATTCTCGGCAACCAGGATTTAAGATGCTCTTGTTCAGCAAGCCTAATTTGGTCCCTCTACTCAGCCCGATTGATGTCGATCTGAACTTGTGACTTTGTCCCAGTCTGGAGCGGCCAGATAAGAGAGAGGAAGAGAGCTATCAACAAACAAGTGAATGAAATCTCCTTTGAACTTGATTATAGATCCATTCGTCGAAGCTCTAATCTGGAACCCCTAAACAACTCCTATACGGTGGGCAAAGCACAACCATATTTAAGCGAGGCCATCACAACACACGCTCGAATTAAAATTCTATCCATGAGGCTGATCACGCTCGGGATAGCTGATTTCAACCCCGCTTGGGCCCAAAAAGGGGTCTCCATATCCTGCATGCTTTGCACGTACAAAAGGGAATCCTGGCTGCACCTTCTTGCTGCTGTCCTCATTTCAAGAGCGAACGTCGGCGACTGCTGTGCCCGATCTGCCTTAATCAGAGCATAACAACATGCTCAGAAGTATCAGCCCTGTGCTTGTCAACCAATAACACCATGTTCCTAGCGAGATCAGTGAAATTTGTTCACCAAATTAGTTTAGCACTAAAAACTCATAACAAGAGTATCTCTTCATCCAGGATACTCACCACAACAAGAACTGACACGAGCTGAACCGAACCAGACCCGTTGTTTCACCGAAAAAGCCTCCTGTTCGCCCTTGTAACCAATAACGTAAAGACTAATCCGAACCAATACAAATGCTGGGAACTCCTAATCAATGGGACTAAGACTGTGGGAGTTGTATTCCTCACTACCCATATTGTTCTCTCCTTATATACCATTATCCTAATTAGCATAGGTACACTCCTCCACTCTTTCTTTCAAACATGAAAGAAAGTTTTTTTAGAATTATCGATCTCTGTACTTTCTCTTTTACTGTAAAGATTTTAATTAATTGTACAGTTAATATAAAACCTAAACCTACTCACAGGTGGTGCTTTGTGCTTAGGCACTGTTTTTACTTAAAACTTTAATACATATCTCCTGGTCTTCTGATTGGGTTTTTGTTGTTTTGGAGTTAAATCATTTATTAAATGTTAATCATTTTTCTAAGTTGGTGTGGATTTTCCTTGTTTTGTGTTTTTACTTTAGTGCTGCATAAATACTTCAGACCTTGCCCCCAAGTTTAGCCTGATGGCTTTGTGACAAGCTACCAGAGGGTTAAGCAAACGTTAATTTGGGGTTTGCTTGTGTTTCACCCCGACAGAGATTGTGGCTCTTGCTTGAGTAGGGATTCAGTACCCTCAACCAGTAACCCAATTTCCAACACAGCCATAGAAGTGCGTAATCATGCTAAGAAAGAAACGTGGCATGAAAACAGGACACAAAGAAATGAGATTCTGTTACTATGGTATGCTATACGGAAATTTTAAAGTGTCCTTTTTTCGACTCGTTTTGTGGCATTGAGAACACTAGCAGCAGATTAACAATGCAGATTAATCATAGGTTTGTCAGAAAAATCATTATTTTAGCAGGGTTCTAAAATGCATTTAAGAGGTAGCTGCTCTTATGTTGTCTGGAAATGAATTCTGAACACCAGGAGCCAACACTGCTAACCTGGTTCCCTCCAGTCTTTTCCTCTTGAATTTGTGGCGTCGCGATCTGAGATTATGCCTGGGAATGAAATTCTATATCATAGAAGACACATAAGAGGGGCATTTACCATAGTGGATTTTAAAGATCATACAACCCATTTTTGAAGAGGGTTCTCTGAGCAACTGGGCACAAGTTAAGTTCCTTTAACAAAGGTTTAGTGAGGCAGTATTTAGGTCGTTGTTAGATACATCTGGCACCTTGGTATAGTTTATGCTTCAGTCTTTGACTAAGGCCCTGAGGAAGACCTAAGTAAAGAGTATTGGCGTAAGTGATACGGGACATCACAAGCTCAATTACTATCTGAATAATGGCCTTGACAGAAGAATTTCAATATTTGTTTCTCATTCTATTCCTGAGCCGAGGAAGAAAAACGACAATCATGCAGAGATGTTACAGACACTCAGGTTTACGATATGGTACTTTTGTATTGTGCCTTGCATTTTATTTATGAATGGAAAATAACTTTTGGTATTTCCGCTAGAGGTTATATCATTTAATTCAACGTCATCATCTGTATTTGTAAAGCACACACGGACTTGCGGTGTTGCTGGTATTGAATAACAGGAGGCTGGTCAACTCTGGACCCCTTATGTTGGTGTTAGATTCGACTGCGACAACCACAGCTTCTCTCCTGAGTATAATGCAGCATTTCTGTAACTGTTCTACTCCCCCTTTTGCAGTATCTCCCTATATCCACACTTTAGCTGATTAGCTTGTACTCTGCCACCATGATAGCTAGAGGATTGTGGTGGTGCAAGCTAACAAGCAGAGTTATTGACTGACAAAGATGCATCTAGAGATTAAGGCAGAGTTTGAAAAGTAGTCTTTGTGGCTAGTGGAGTTTGTCACTTCTTTTTTTTCTTATGTGCTATGGTGACTGGACTCACAGCTTGCTCTACCGCTGCTTGTCTGTAGGGCCTATGACCTCCTCTATGCAAAGGTAGAAACATTTCCAGTCACCAAGCAGAGTAGTCAGGAAGTATAAATGAGTAACATTTTGCACAGAACAGTGCAGTCAGAAGCAAGAAGCATTCAGGCAGTCTCAAAAAATGTAAACATTTTACATTTCATAAACATAAGGTAACCACAACTTTTACCTCCTCTATTTTTAGATGCAGGATAGTTATGAGCTTTTACTCCTTTCATAACTACTTTTAATTTGTATTACTCTCTCCATAACTAACAAGAACATAATGTGATCCATTTCGAAAATTCCCCCTATCAACTTTCCGCTGTGATCTGCAGCTGGGCGGAACCCCTTCCACTGTTGGCATATTTCTACAGCTCCGCTGAACCTGTATTTATGCTTTTTGGTGGTGCCCAATGCTTTGCTCAGAAGTCCGCATTCAGTGCTATTAAATGTTGGTGTGCTGAATACCACAATTCTGTTGTCTTGAATCATTCACCTTATGCCACTTTCTTCCAATACCAGTACCAGACACTCACTGCCTCTTTTTCGCACTCATGCAGATTCCTGCTTTCTTCCTTTATTAAGTTTTTCCATATTTCTCTTGCTCCATATTTCCACTTTATGTGTTTTCCCTGTCTTGCTCTTGATAAATGGTTTATGCAGAAAAAATTGTGACAGTCCCCAAAAACAAGGGCCAATGGGCCACCCTGGTAACCACTGGCTCAAAATAAGCACTGCTTCTGGGGCTTCCTAAATGGCCAGTTGACATTTTTTAATAATCCTGCAACGTCATGATGGACCTTCAGAATGAGTAACTTCTCAGACTCATCGAAAGACAATCTGAAACCCTCCAACAAATGCTTTGATTAGGAGGATATGGTTGCTTTTATAAAAACGGAATTCCAGCTCGGCCAATGTTAGGCCACTGGCATCTGCTTCAGAATTAAAAATACCATGTTGTTAATGCTAGACACATATATGCCTGAATCACTTCAGGGACACTGCCCAACCTCTACTGTATGAGAAAGGGAAAGATTTGATAAACTCCCTGTAATGATTTTAATTCTATAGATTCCATAATTGGTGACTCAGCAACAGTCACTGAAGAAGCCATTCTCAAATATTTAACTTAGTTTTTACTACATGTATTAAATAAAAACACCCCTACTTTAATATATTTGAACACTCTCTAAATCTTTCACCTCTCTTTGTTCTACTTCTGTGAGTACCTGATGGTAAACTATATATTGAAATGTCGAACTGAAATGTTTAAGAGGAAGTCCAAACCAAAACCTTAGCAAACAAGGTATCAAGGGACAAAAAGGAGAAGACACAGGTTTAACAAAATTCGGGATACAATAATCCAGGAGGAAATCCCTAGGAATGGAGAGTGAACACAACCAGAGCCCAAAAGAGAATTGAGAAAAAAATAAGTCATCAATTAACATTATTGGTCATAAATATTACATACTGATATGACTCCAAAGTCTGACGGAAGTGTAGGTTAAATGTCATAAGTGCATTGTGACTTCAAACTCTCCGATCTCTTTTCACCTGCTTAGCTGCATGAATGAGTGATTGCAATGATGGGAAGATTAAAAGAATGTTAGTCAACTATAGGGAAGTCACAAGAGATAAAGAATATAGCAATTGTAAGTCCATACATCCTAATGTACCACCTCAAAACTATTTTAATTCAATGATTTGGCACACACTTGTAATAGAAAGGAGGTTGTGGTACACAGAAACAACTCCTACTTCAGTTCTTTAAATAATTTTCGGATTTGGGGTGGAGCCAGTGCCTGTTAGCAATGTCAAAAATATATGTTTGTGGCTGGTGTCAACTTTTTTTTCCCAGCCAGTTTTGCCGGTTGCATATAGCAAAACCTGTAAGTTCATGCTTTCCACTAGAGACAAGATTCTGCTGCTGAAAAAGGAATATTAGATCGAACTCATCTATCATTGTTAAACTACGGTAAAATAATCAAATAACTACACCCTTAATCCCAAGTTGAAACCTGACCATCAATCACTAGTTTCAACTTAAATTTTGCAGACAAAATCAAACAAAAAAAACATGGGTTGTTCTACAAAAAAGTCTCTTACATTTGTTTGGTTAATGAAGCCTTTCCCAAAACCTCTGGACAGCAGAACGGTTTTGCCCCCTAACAATACATTGAGGGACCAGACACTATCTTCTTCTGCTAACAGTTTTAACAGTTCTGTGTGATGATCTTTGAGTGACTGCATCTGCCTCACATTACAAAAAGGTGTCAACCTACTTCTAGAAGCACCCATGGCACCATCAGAAGGAGTGACAAGAATGTATATTTCAAAATTGTGCACTGATTTGTGGTTACGGTTTTAACTAGGCATTATAACGTGACCATAATGTGACAAAATTGATCAAATGAATATTAAACCATTGAGTAACTGAATATAAATGAAAATAGGAAATGCATGTGGGGTCACATGGGGGCAGAGGGGGGTATATATGGGGGAGCTACATTTAGTTTTTTGCTAGTCCTTATTTGATGGGAGAGGTCGGAATTTTTTGTTATGATCAAGTCACAGGTCATCTAATTAATTAACAGTATTAGATCCATTGCATGCCTCATCTTCAATGACATTAAACAGTTCAGCAGTATGATATGGGGGCTGAAAAGCCTTGCAAAAGGAATAAACTTATATAGCGGATAGGCATTGCAAGTCTGAAAACTGGATCGCCTCAAAGTTCTCCCTGGTTTAAATCAAGTCTGCATATGTTTTTCTGCAAGGATTTGTTTTAAGATTCTTTCTGAAATCTAGGGGGTTAGTTCAGTATGGATGTGCATAATGTTGAAGTGTGTGTATTAGCCTAGCATAAGAAAGGAAATTAAAGTGTGGGTCCTGACCAGATATAACCTTTATTTCCAACTATGTTATACCACGAATAGAGAGGTCATTAGAAAAATGACATAGCTGAATACTCATATTGTTGGGGATTTGACTTTTCTTGGGTTCTAGTTAACTTGGGTTTTTTTGTAAGTGTGAACCAAACAGACAATGTGAATGCAGTAGTCACAGTTTCCGAGGTTTGATGCCACCGAATGCACGCAGGGCTATGACTTCCGTGAGAAAAAGAGTGCAATGAATGAGCCCTGCAGAGCCTCCCATTGCCCAGCGTTAATTAGCGTAGATTGGATCCGTTCCCACGTACAGTAATTATTCAAAGACAAAGTTTGTTAAGTATGTTGTTGCTTTGGGTCCTCTGGGTCCCCGTTTGAATAGTAGGAGCCAAAAGTTATTGAAACGCTGCGGGGATCTGTTGAAGAAGAGAGCTCCTTCCAGCAGCCTCGTTCCAGCCTGTCTGGAAGAAGTGCACTGGGACAAAAATAATCGGGATTTAGCTAAAACATGCAAAGAATCTGGCAGGAGTCGCTCTTCTCTATTAACATGACAACAGTGGATTACTAAACAAAATGAGTGTCTTCAGACAAAGCAGAATGATTCCAGCAACACAGCAACTTATCCTGCCAAGAGAAAAGGCAGGAAGCTCTTCGCAATTAGAACACTCTCGACTATGGAGTTATTTTAGAGGAACCCACGATCACAAACTGCAGAGACCCGAAATCATCAATTCACAAGGTTATTTGCGCATCCAAATCTGACTTGTGAGCACAAATGTTTCTAATGAGTGCACAACGACATTTCCAATTCACAAAAGTAAGTTTCGTAGTCTTTAGAATATTTCTTCAAGCTGAGATTCTGGGCAAGTAAATCTCCTCTAGTGAGTGGGCAGTGGGGTTTCAAGGGTGGAAATGCCCTGGAAGTTTGTGAACTCCCACAAATCTCTGTCTGTTCGTTGTAACGAGCCATGTGTGACCCCTCCTTGCCCTGTATATAGTCTACAATTACGTCTATCAAGGGCAGAAGCAACTACCACTTTAGGGTGAGCTGTAGGGTAAAGGGTTTCTCTAATGGGTAAAAACCTTTTAATGAGAAAAAAAATTAAAACTGCCTCATTTGTTCTTCCTGACGTTTTTTGCATAAAAAAATATTAAAGTACATGTTCCTGAATGCAAAAATGGATATTACTTGTTTTCCAAGAGTACCTCGGGACGTACTGTGATGACAAAATGAGGCCCGGGTATTAAATTAAAAGTGGTGGCTCCCATTAGCAAACAAGATAGCTAAAAAGGTGGCCCACATTTGCAACTCAGGGCAGTTTTGAACTTGTAACGACACACTATATGGGTACTTTGCAAAGTATTGGGGACTGCATGCATTTGTGTTTGCTGCAGGCAATGCTTCTGGTAATATCAGGGAAAGCAACAGTAAAGAATAGCTTACCTGGCCGTAAACCGGCCCACAAACTGCTGAACAATTTTTTTTTTTTAAAAGACACCCCACACACTGGTCTGTGAAACTAGCCCATCAAGCACTATCTGACTGCCCTAATGGCCAGTCCGACACGGACTGAACCTCAAAATCTGTGACTGATGCAGTGTCTGGACATGACTTGTGGAACAAAATCAAAAACATCCAGGAGTCCTCACCTTGGATGCCCACTTCACCACCCAGAGGGGTACATTAACTCACATGAAACCACTCTATGAGTATATCCATTTGCGAGTGCAATATCAACTTTCATAAACAGGAAAAGTGGTTTGCAATCACAAACCAAGAAATATCTCTTCGTCCATCTTCCTCATCCTAATCCTCACTATGGGAGGAGTTGCCCCTCTCTATGACAAGTTACTGAATACATATAAAACTTGGAAGAATTTTTTTTTTGCCTGTCTTTAAATTCTACATCTTCATTTTGCCCTCTCCTCAAATTTTACTCACATCACCCTGTTACTGTCCCCTTCAGGAACTGCTTACCTCTTTAATGCAAGGGTACATTTCAGTATTATTTTTAATAATGTATGCAACTGCAAACAATGAGGCCTTCTATTTCTTCCTCTTTCTCATCAAACTCCCAGACGTCTTCACCTTATAGGCCAGAATTGTGACGGTGCATCTCCAATTGTAGGGATGCTCTAGAGCAGTAGTGTTAGCTATCTAGGAATCCAAAAACATTCTACCATTGCACACAATATAAATCACTGCACTTGCTTACAAATGGTGCAAAAATCAAGGAAACTAAATCTCAAATGTATAGTTTATTCTTAATTTTGTACTTTCTTAGGAATGGATTTAGAAAAGGTCTAGAGTGTTCCGCCTAAAGTCCTCAGTGAGTAGCTGTCAGACGTTTTGAGATAATTTAGGATTTCCTTGGCTAAAATTCTCTTAAAACCTTCCGGAATAAAATCCTATAATTCATAATTCACACTCCCATTCATTCTTTAAATTTGCCTATAGCTGTAAAAGGTCCAAACGTGCCCCTGTTTTAAACGTATTCCATCAGTAATGGTGGATTTCTGAATTGCCACCACTTCAGCCAAAAGGTTAGGAGAAATAAGGTCATTAGTAAGATGATCTCCATATTTAATTTTTTCCCCAACAGGGTATGTATAAGACTTGGGCCTTAGTTCCACTGTTCCCAAGAGATAACTTTGCTTGTTTTTCACTCTGAAGAGGTGGGGGGGGGGTGACTCACTTCACTCTCTAGATATTGCTAGAGTGTCATACATTATTTAGCTAGTTGGAAACGTTTTCATTCTTCCAAGTCCTTATTTTAGTGATTTGGTGATCCCACAGATAAAAACTTTCCACAGACACATTAAGTCTTTCGATAGGATATGCCATTTGTCAAGCTTACATTGCAGTAGGTAAGAAACCTTTAGTAGCAATACATGGATGTTCTACTGGTGGGGTAGAGGCACCCTGGTCACAAGTAAATCCAATACCAGTCCAGGAGATAAGTGGGGCAACTAGAAAGACTGCTGTACATACATTTGTTAATTGCATCGTTTCGATGCTTTAAGCTCAGGCCAAGGTATTTTCAGTGATAGTCCAAAAACTGGAGATAATTAGTTCATAAATAGATGAATACAGTTTTTATATTTTGGTTTTGTCGCTCATTGCTGACTTTGGTTGTTTTGGTATTTTTCATTAACAACCTTAGTCATCCCTTACTTCGTGAGGATGTTACAAAGACAGATGAGGAGGTAATACAAAGACTACTTACTGGTAGCCTTCATTAATAATAGTCCTTTGTTTCCTCATCCCAGTGCTTTTGACACCTCCCCACCCTTATCTCCTTTTCAGAACAACATGGAGCAGAATGTGTTCCTTTAAGCTTTTGATAAGGTGAAGTTTTGTGTAAGGTGAGGGGCGAATTTTAAGTACAGAAAGGGAAGACAGGTTAAAAAAAAAATACCCATCATTTTTTCATTTTTGAAGCTATTTATGCACAGGCATCAACATTTAACTTAGGTGCACACAAATGCGAGTTGCAAGCAAACTACCCAGGGTTTATTTTGCAGATTCCATATTTTTGGGCATTTGCACTTATAGATGCACCTTTGGTACAGTCCACTGGCTGCTTTCTTAACGTTCACAAAATCCCTTCGGGGGCATACTGTACAACCATTGGCGGCAGAAATAAAGGCAACATTAATACCTACCCTCTCATTTGGAGGCGAAATAATGATGGACGCAGAGGCCAGTCTATTGGATAAAATCGTGAGAAGTACTTGTAAGCAAGTTTTTGGGCTTCCAAGATCAGCATTCCCTGCCCAAATTAGGCTGGAGTTTTCACTGAAAATCTTGGACTGAGCGAGCTATGGCACTTAGACATATCCTCACAAGTATTCAATAAGGCGCTAAACGCAAGTGTCAAACTGCACAGCTGGCTGGAGGACAAAGGAGCAGTGGCCTCATGGGTGGCTGGTGCTGAAAACCTATGATGATCTCAAGAATCTCCTTGTGCTGGAGGCTTCCTATTCCCTGAAGATCAAACAGCAACTTCGATCATTGAGGCTGGGATAGATCCCCACACTAGATTTTATGCCAAAGTGGCAGGAAGAAGCTCAAAGGGGGAACATGAAATGCCATGTGAGTCATAAGACATCCAAGACGCTGCAGCTATGCATTTGTCTCCATTTAGGCCACCTGCGAAGATCCCTATTGAGGAAGGAGTTTGATGCACTGGTGATCAGGACATGCAGATCTGCAGTCAGAGTCATTGTCCCACGCAACACAATACCTAACATCTGATTAATGTGATTTGTGGACATCTTTAAGGACCATGTTATGTAGAACCCATATGCCCAGAGGGGGGCTGAGACTGTAGACCATGAAGGTGCTCCCTTGGAGTCCAGGGAAATCACTCATGACACAGCGGGTTGCTAAGGGGAATATGGGGCCACTGGCTCCCTATCCAAACACATGGAGTGTTGCCCCTATTATGATTAGATTTTGTACTGTTGTATATCATGTGCAATTTCATATACAGGGGCTCGAACTCAGTCAACTATTTAGTGGGCAAAGGTCCAATTGCTAGACATTCCTGTTACCAAACCTTTATCATTTGGTGGCAACTCTTTTTTGCAACCTTTTATCATGCAGTTCCTGTTGATTACCCCTAAATATTGAGTGTTGGTTCTGGCATTTTTTAGACACTCACTATGTTGTACTGTATGCATACCTTGCACATAGTGGTAGGGCAGAGTTATTAGTGAAATGACACATTTCCTTGAAGTCCCTGTAACAAACTTCTTAAATGCCTGGTTGTACTTTCATAATCCACTCGCTAGTATTTTAAGTTCTATTGTTTTTTTTTTAACATTGACCTCGCTCAGTGGGTCTAAATTGTGCCTAAATCTCTTCAAGCACCATAACAACAGCACAACTGCCAGCAGTTCTGTTACAAACTCTTTTTTTTAAATTTGGTGCTAAATTTTAACTAATTGCGATTTTTATTATGTATCCCTGTCACCGCCTAGTATCCAAGTTTTTATATGATTTCTTGTACGTGGGCGTCCTTCTGTTGGTGAAACTTTGTCACAATCCCTCCAAGCACCCCAAATACTTTTTGTGTCAAGACCCTGGGGTGATGACTGTTAAACCCTGAGAAGGAATGCACCTGGGCACTTTATAAAAAGTTGGCACCTAGGCTTCACAACAAAGACATTTTATGGTTAAGGGGAGTGGGCCTTATGATCTTGCCTTAATATGATTTTATAATGATTCTTTTTTCTAATGTTTTATTCTTCTAATGTTTATTCTGTACTTTTAGCTATGTTTATGGTTATATTTGACAAAAAACAAATATATATACAGATTGGTTTGTGAAGGAATCGTGGTAAAGAAGAAATATGGCAGAATTAACAAACATCGCCCACCGAAGGGATATCACTGAGAGGCTGGGTTGAACTACAGGAACCAGAAGGCTCGACATTGTAATTTACACCCACTGGAGGGTAATCATGGATATTTGAATGAGCAACAAGCTGGCGCTGTTAGTGCAATCACAGTCCCGTGATGTTTGCCATGCTCCTCCTTTGATGAAGGCCTAAGTGGGGCTGAAATGCATTAGGACATTTGGAGCGCTGAAAATAAAATTTGAAAACTCACCGCGATGTGTGCGGCTCACTCTTTCCTTCAGGAGAGGTACTGGTGAGATATATATATATATGTATCTACCTACCACTGGTATAGTGGATCTTCTACTGATGATGTTTAAGGTTAGGGATAGGAATATTGGTGCTGCCAACAAATGGGCAAGGATGCGAACTACAAAGTAACATGTATTAGGATGGACATTTACAAACTATCAAAATGGTCTTTCCACCCTAACTCTACATGTGAATGTATTCCCAAAAGAACATGGAGTGAATATGTGGCCAAAGTGGAAATGGTTCCTGAACAAATCGATACACTTGAGTGTAGTGGGAAGGAATTTCAACAGGAAAAATACTAATCTGGTTTAATATGGTAATTAGCCTACTATTGTTGATAATGTGTTCTGACTGATTTTTAAATAGCAAGACTACACTTGTAAATCTGTAACACAGACATAAGATTTCCAATCATGATCATTTGGGTACTGCTACTCCCCTACAAGTAGAAAAGCTATACAACCCATTTGCCTAAGTCTATCCTGTGTAGAATTCAGAATTTTAAAATACGTCTGCGAATCAGCCCCAATAACCACAATGACCAATTCACAAAAATCTTCACATATCCTGGTGAGTGCGAGAAGATGAGAAGATTCTAGTCAGAAACATAAATTCATAAGTCAAAGATTTAAAGCATACTGCTCGTTTCACCATAAATTCAATTTACAGCTTGTAACACTTTTGATTGTCTGCAGTAAAGATTGCGGAGGTGTATGTAGAGCAATGGTGAAAGAAGCATCAGTAGGGCCATCCGTTTAAAACACTCTGAGCGTTAAACATGTGTTTGTAATGATTAAATCCCTCTCTGAAAACACACAATAATCTACTTCTGAAAAGGTATGTGTGTGTGGGGGGGGGGGGAGTTGTAAAGGGTATGTTGCATCCCAAATGAAACGTTATAAGGGTGTAGGAAATGGGGTTTCTCCAGTTGAAGAAATGTATTCAAGGTACATCAGGAAGAGAAATGTAAGCTATATGTGATGAAGAACGTCTGCAAAATTTACGCTTACAGATTTTATTTCCAGTGGACTCCTTTGGATGATGAACACGGAGTCGAGAAAATGGATACACATCTAGGATTTGTGAAGACTTACACACAAACTCCTGGGCATTGTTGTAAATACTCTAAGAAAAAAACTATGAAACAGGCAGGCAAATTTCTGACTTTGACAAATACAATTGTGAATTATTCCACTGGTGATCATAGAATACTCAGTTTAGACTGTATTGACTCTCTCAGAAGGTGTAATGAGCATAGAAAAATCAATTCCGCAAATGTGGCTTAACTAAGCTCCCTGAAGCTTATGTGATAGCGAAAGATCATCATGTAGGGATGCCTACTTATCCAAGAGGTGTGTGAAGCAACCAGACAATGAATTCTTATACCCCTCACCAAAACTTGTAGTATGGCCACCTGACATTCCATTACACTATACAATGCATGACATCTATCTTACAAGCTTATAACAATCTGGCAATGTAACCATATGTATACTTAGAGATAAATAGATATGAATCCACCCAAAAGCAACAAATCCCATTGATGCTTAAGCTATATGGAGTATATATTATCATATCTCTTCAGTTTGAACTGACTATTGATCCACACTATAAACCTTAACTGGGCATATGTCTTTGAAAATACGAGGACGTTCCAAAATCTTTCACACCATCATAAATGTGCTTCTAGTGGCATGAAACGACTATGCTAAATGCTTAAAATAGACGGAATTGTGAGATTTTTCGTTCATAATTTCACACAACACATTAATCCTAACATTTTAAATGATTATTAATTCTGAATTCTAGTGGAAGATCATAATTTTACCATCAAAAAATGTTATCAAACTGTATTTCTTGAAATAACTCAAGCTACAGCTATTGAGATCACTGCACATTTCTTCACCTGGGAATGAGAAACTGCGAAATGCCAGCATTTCATTAATATAATTCTATTTTGTTTGTTCCCTAGTATCTCTAAAAAGTGAAAAAGGTTTTCAAGTAGAATTTTATCAAGCTCAATCAGTTTTGTGTATCAGCAGAATGGCCCACACACTTCCGCTGATTCAAAGCATAACATGCAAACAACAAACTTAGCCCCCACCTCCACCACATTCAATTTGATGGGAAAAACACATGAACTAAACACTTGAAATACAGGCAGGGATTAATGGTGTATCCGTGCATTATACCTATGGCACAATGTCATAAAATTAATGTAATTAAATATTTCATCATCCCGGAAATACAATACATCTCTTGTTCTGCCCCAGAGGAACAGCAGTAGAATAAAAGAAGTTTAGAAAACAGTGCGTTTTGTGTGTGGTTAGCATTGAATTCCAGGTGATGCTTTCTCATTACATGTTTCATCTAGCCCTGATCAGTAGCAAAAATATAAAAACAGAATAGTTGCAACATGATCATTAAGTTTAAGACCCCTCCAGCCAACTAACTTGTTATTTTTGTATTATCTATCAAGACACAGGAGATGATGTCAAACATCTCCTGTGTCTTGCTTAAGTTAAGAATACCCTTTTTAATATGAAAATCTAGATGAACTAAACTTGATTTTTTACTGTTAAATTATCACATTTTGATATGAGGACCCAGACATCATTTTAAGATTATTTGACTTGGCAAAAGTAGTATTGTACCTCGAAAGGCATTGAATGGTGTGTATTACCAAAACATATTTAAGAGTGAAATCAGGAAGCTTGGTCATGTTTCCATATAAGATCTTTAGGTTGAACTACATGCATTCGCTATCGACTTGTAATGCATTACAATTCTTGATATCCTTTGTTATATTTTGACAAGTGCCTTGTTAGTTTGGTCAAAGAAGCTGTTAGTGTATAGTAATCCCAAATATACTCGAAGTATAACTACAATCAAATGGACTTTAGATATTTCCACTTATCTAATATGGCCACATTGAGAATCCATAAATGGTAAAAAATCTACTGTTCAAACATTTTACATGCCACTATCAAATGAAACTGGACTTCCTTTCACCACTGAGTTTGGTAATCCATGGTTTTGATTTTAATGCACATAATGCATTGAAAATATTTTGTAGAGGTCGTAAATTCTTACTAGTGCGTAACTTTTTCTATAAACTTTCTAACTTTTCAACAATCCTTCACTTCTTCCTTGACAGCCTCCAACCACCTCCGCCTCTGGATAATTCTGCCCACTTACAGCCAACATTAATATAGTTTTGGAGAGCACACCAGTGTAGCTATATGTCCATTTGTATTGTCATTACATAAAATTAAAGGGTAATCCTAGCGCTGCCTTAATTTTATATTCATATTGATCTTTTGAAAACATTCTTGTGGTATCTGTGAGTTTTGTATGATTGGCTCCATGGGTATATAAGCAATCTGCTCTGGGACTTTTTGAGGGTTGCTTTTAGCTTTGGGTTTCAATTTCACAAATTTAGAGGACTCCTCTCTTAAGAGTTTTAAATAAGTGGACCACCACTTCTTTAAGGCCAGCTCCTGCATTCTGCTGCTGTTAAGCAACTTGAAGAGTTTGTACTTTGGTACTTGGGCATACATCTCTGTCTTAGTTTATACCAGTTCAGTTAATTAGACTATGATGATATGATTTATATATGTACTTAAACATACAAAATATACCCTTAACAGCAATCACAAATATAAAATAAACATTTGATATATACATTCTTTCCATAGGAATATATTCTCTTGAACTAAGCACATAAGCCTGTTTTGTCCAAAACATCTGAAAGAGACAAAAAGTAAATTCTGTTCTATGGTCATCACTCTGATATGTGTTGGATAAATTAGTGTAGTATATTATTGAAAAACAGAGTGAAGTCAACAGTAGAGGAAAAAGCCTTTGCTTGCTGCGTTTTTTTGATAATTGCAGACAAGCCCGTACTGGGCTTGTGCGAGATATTAAAGAAATATGAGGTATAGTAATGATAATAGTAGATGCACATTAACGTTGATATACACCAATTCACTGAAGAAGGACTTACAGAGAAATTAAAAAAAATTGTTTTCCAAAAAACAAAAAATAGTGCTATACGGAAAGACCATGAACTAGGTCAGTGGTTTGTTACTACTGATATAGAAGGACATGATGATATGTAACTGACCCGGCAAAAAGTAAGTTACAATCCTGTGTGCCCCAGGACATTGTTTTGTAAACCCATAGCCTCCCTTCCATGTTCTACGTGGAAAGGTGATGTCATTCACCCCTGTGGTTACACCAAAGATAGTTTTAAACAGTGGTTGCCATTACATGAGTTCAGATGAAAGAGATTGGTGGTACCATGTGAGGTTTGGAGGGGTGGGTACGAAAGCAATATTTTTGAGGAAAGAAAGATGAAAGCCTATTTCCTTGGATAGAAAACCAAGAATCCAGAAAAGCTGAGTTTACTATTTTTTAAGTCAAAAGTGCTTATTCGGGCAGGCAAAATGTAATGATTGCCAACGAAGTATTGTTTTCACAAGTTAGTTTACTTTTGCATAGAAGGGTGGCCATCATGTGATATGCCAGAGAGGAAATTATAAGGTGGTTACCATGCAGTGGGCAGGAGGGAAGGTTACTATTGATCAAGGGTAACTACTGAGATTGACAAAGAACCAGTTAATATATAAGATTCTAATGGCCCAATTTGAGTATTTTGAGTGTTTTATTTGATATACGAATATTTGTTTTAAATCGGTTTCCAAAATGTTAGTTAATGTCTTATAATGTTTGCAATACACATGTATTTCAATTGAAAATGCTTTTTTTATAGAAAACACAAATATGCCTTTAGTTTAAGTGCACACCATACGTTTTTCTAGATTATCATGAAAGGATGGATTTGGAACTAAAAAAAAACACACGTATTTGTTATGATTGTGTAAGATGTTGTGTGATCTCCATTCACCACTTGAAGTGACTGGCAAATGAGATGCTCCACACATAAATATAGGCTCATGTTGAACACAACTAGCACTGCATACAAATGAATTGACACTACTCCTTTCGTTCCATTCCACTCAGTAACTTTTTTAAATGAATTAAAGATCACCTACCATTGGTAAGAGTGTTCACGTAGTATCTTCGGCCCTGGTGTGACATATAGGATTGCCAGCCCTGAGGAAGCGGGCCATGTGTTGAATCCTCCACTCTCTGACTGTTGACCATGCCGGGCTTCTGAAATAAATTCAACATAGCAATAAGAACAAAACATTGTTGGAAAGTGAAATTAAAGGCAAGACTACCTAAATAACCAACAATTAAAAAATAATCAAATATTTGGTAGCAATGCCAGTAAATAGTCACAATTAACTGATAATTCAATAAGTTCAGATGCTTAAATATGGCAGTTAGAGAAGACCGAATAATAATAATAAGCAGCAACATACAAAATGTATTCCTAGTTCCAAATCTTTTTTATTGACTGCTATGCAAAGTTACATATACATATGTACATCTCAGAGAACTTGACAAGCAACACTAGCTCAATACTGAAGGCGTCTTCTGGCATATTTTAACTGACCTGCATGTAATGAAGGTCATCACCCAGGTAGGGCCATAAAGAAAGATCACTAGATTAAATGCTGAACCAGGCATCTGTAGATCACAAAATTAACCACCACAGTACCCGAGACAGTCCTTCTTCCTCCTGAAGTGCATACAATCAGTGCCAATAGGTTATTGCCTACTATTCAAGAGACTTGAGACAAATCAGGTTTGTGTGCTCTAAATAGTCTTAGGGGTAGCACGCTAGTGAAGTAATGTACCGTTCCAGGACCAAACCTAGTCTGTTTACACATGCTTGCAGGAACAACCTTTGTCACAACAACAGAACAAAAAGGAACTGGTGACCTCTAGTGTAGCTCAGATAAGTATTCAGTTTCATAATCAGGATCTTTTTATATAAAGCCCTACCTAACACTGCTTCTCTTTTACTCTACAAGACTTGTGTATCCCGTGAGATTAGACCAAAATCGTCAAATTATTTTCCCTACATTCAAATACATTCAAAATGTAGATCCACCAGTCTTCAAACCAGTGCTTGAAATGGAAAATTAGAAGTGCAAGTACTCTGTAGCAGAGTACCGGATTGTTTATGAGAAGTGCTGGTACACTCCAATTAAAAGTATTATATTTCTCTTGAGAAGTGCTGGTACTTTGCCTCTCAAAATAAAAAAGTGCCAGTACTCAGTACCGGATAGTACCGGCCCATTTAAAGCACTGCTCCAAATCTCAATCTTGAAACAGCATCTCCTAAAACAGGATAGAACCAACCATGCCTACCCTCCTCAACTTCAGCAAGGACCAATGAAATGCCCTCTTCTCCCAACCCAGAAATCACAAAAGAGGCAAAGACACTTTGTGTTACAAGCCGGGAACTAAACCATGTTAGGAGTGAACATGTCTTAAAATATATATTTCTGTAAAAAAGTCTATATACAATACAAGAAAAAATGTGTTTCATTTGGCTATTGTAAGACTTGGCCTTTTTGGCTAAAGTTCCCTAAACATTTGTCTTCACCCTAGACCGTTTTCCTGAATTAGAATTGCCAATTTAGATGGTTTGGGTACTTTGCTACTGCTGATCAGTGTCAAAGTATAAGTGTTCCCTATGTAAAATGTAATGGTAATTGGTTGGCCATGATTGGTATGTTTGCGTTAATAGTAAAGTCCTGATTGGTGTGCACTGTGTGTGACAGGGCACGTAATACAAAAGCGCGCAGATAAGGGAACTAAGCCCTGCAGTGTAGGGCCTGCGCGCAGATTGCTAAGTTAGCATGTTGCCCTGACAAGAGCAACCACTTGTCAGGCCGGACGGTCCCTTTTGAACACACATTGGGCAGCTCTGTGGTAGGTACTGGGTAGTGACTGGGCAGGGTGCAGTGTAGGTAAAAGGCAGGACATATACTAAGGTGTGTTATGTCCAGACAGCGAAAAAACACTCCATATCATTTTTCACTGCTGAAAGGCCATCCTGCCCATAGGACAGAATGGGGAGGCTGGATGTTGTGTTTGTTAGCCTAGTTTCCAGTAACTTTAAAATGGAGAGGTGAAGTTTAGTGTGTATGAACTCACAGTGTCATAACACATCTTTCTGTGAAGGTGGTTTTGACACTGTGTGTAAAGAAACCACTCTTTTAGAAAGTGGCTGAGTTTTGTGCTCTAAGCATTTCTGTGTGTCTCTGCTGAAATGGGTATTGACCCAGGGAGTGGTTGAGATGGCACCAGGATGCCTTGCATCCGAAGAGTAAGGCGAGAAGAAACCCAGGAGGTGAAAAGGAGTGGGCTCATGCTATAAACCCATTGACACATCTCCTGCTGAGTGATTAAGGAACCCGGCGCCCAGTATTAAAGGGAGACTGTTGACACTGGGAGGGAGACACCCTTAACTGATTTAGGGAGGGGTCAGGGACCCCTGAGCACAAACGAACTTCAAAGACAATAAGTGGTAAAACTATGAGAGCTGAAACTCCTGAACGTGGGAATGAAACAGAAATGGATTGAGACTGAAAAGGCTTTGACCAATTCTGTGGTCAAAAGGAACCTCTGCTAAAGAAGGAGCAACTGGAGAAAATGCTGTGGAAGGACCAATCCTTGCTTTGTGATCTGGGGCTGGTCTGCAGTTTGCTGTTCTAACCCAGGGAGAGGCTGTTGGGTCTGTGCTTGTAGGCGCTGGGTCCCCCTGCTTGAAGAAGACTGTGTTTTGTGCTGTGTCTTGTAATCCCAAGGACCAGAGGTGAGCTGGCTTCCTGTTTGGAAATACAGGATCATAAAAGTTTCCGGAGAAGTCACAAGTAACGCGGTGTGACCGTGCTTTTGCAGCGTGAGACCCTCAGAAGTTGTGCCTTGTGATCGTGGGCACATAGGAGTAAGCGGAGTCTCGGACGCGCAGGGTACGTGTCATGGTGCAGCCAGGGCGTTGGTGAGGAGCGTCAGGACATCTATGCACCGGGAGAAGAGGTGAGGCTCGGACACGGAGAGATTGTTTCGTGGTGCAGCCAGGGCATTGGTGAAGAGTGCCTGGACACTGTGTGCACTGGGAGAAGAGGAGAGACTTGGACGCTCAGACTGCCTGTTGAGGTGCAAGCAGAGGAACTGGTGACGAGTGCTGTCATCGTGAGCACCAGAGATGAGGTGAGTCTCGGACGCGCAGTGTGCGTGTCGAGGTGCAACCTGAGGTGCTGGTGAGGAGAGCCTGAATAGGGTCTGTACCGAATTTAAAGTAAAGTCCCCACAGAGCGGAGGACGGGTCTCGGTGTTCACTGAGACCGCCAGAAGGAGGGCCAAGTTATTGGGCCCTCGGAGTAAAACAGCAGCGGTCTGGACAGGCAGCCCCGGAAGAGCTGAGCCGTCGACCCAAGGTCGCCGCATCCCGTGACAGAGTTCTGGATCAAGGCCCAAGTCGCGGACGTCAGAAAGGAGAGTGGGGCTACGCCCCACCAGGTAACATGGATCGCTACCTGGGGTGGGGTGCGGACCCGGAGAGACTCGCTCTCGGCCTCTCGCTTCTGTCAGCTGCACGAGCCTGTTGCTTCGGCTCGGATCCGGGCCCGTGCTGACCCAAGGAGGGGCAGTACTGGGGCCGGAGTGGGAAGCAGTGCTTTTTGTGCCATCATTGATCCATATTGGGGGCACTGTTAACAGAGCACCTAAACTGTTGTATTACACTTTGCATTATTGCTGCTAACGAACTATCCAACTGTTGTATGATGCCTGACCTCCTTTGTGCGTGACAAATAACATGCTTGGTGCGCTAAGTACCGCGTTCTATTTCCCTTGCACATTACCTGATTTTAACATGGCGCATTGCATTATTTCTTCATTGCACAGTAGCTGATTATAACATGGCGCAGTGCATTATTTCTTCACCGCACAGTACAGGATTGTAGCGTGACGCATTGCTTTGTTTCTTCCTGGTACAGGGTACGCTGGTAGGGATACGCATTGCATTATTCCTTCTATTGCAAAGTATCGGACTGTGGCGTTACGTATGGCATTGTTTCTCTGTTGCACAGTATAAGAGAATATTGTTCCACATTTATTTATTTATTTGTTTCCTTCTGCAACATGTGTGATTCTAGCAATACGACTGGCCTAACCATTGGGAAACGGTTAGAAGTGAACTTAAATGTTGGTTAGAAGCGGTGGTTGGTATTAGAACCTACCAACCCACCAGAGAGAATAATACCCATTCTTGCATGTTGATTTTGTATTGTGTGGTCATATCGTATAACTTCTTATATAAAGATTATACTCATTTTATAATAACGTGTGGAGTGTATTTGTGGTGACATCATTGGGTTGCTGCGAGTGCAGTTGCACATATTGCACACTTGTGCCTTGGAGATAAGCCTGGCTGCTCGTGCAAAGCTACTAAGGGGGTGAGCAGGGCTATCTCAGACGGTGTCCTCACTTAGCCTAACGTTGAAGCGAGGGGTCGGGGACTCCCGCCTCCAGCATTTGGTGGCAGCGGTAAGCGACAAGGACCCCACTACCAACAGCTATCTTTAAAAAAAAAGATTAACACATTTCCTAACCAAGAGCAAACAATATCAAAGAAGCCATTTAACAAGGAAGATGCTTCCCTGAAAGCCGGCATCACCTTCCTCTTCCAGTAAATGATGCAGGTGTAATAGTCCTGGGTAGAGCCAATGAACGTGCAGTCCGCCCATTTACAGATTTAGGGGACTTCATAAAAGATGAGGGTGGAGGCCACCGGGTTACCACAGCCTAAATGACAAACATTTACATTGTGTTCTGATTAGGAAAAACAGGACTGAATTTACCTGTGGTACCTTCAGTTTGAACCCCCACCTAGAGGTACCATAACGAGGACCTTTTTTCCCCCACCTAGCACTTCTTCTTTCTCTTCTACCCTCTTCTCAACTCCCCCAGGGACAATAACCCCACGCCATGGACCATGCAATATGTGCCTAAGTGAGGGGACACGTTTTTGCGCACAACAGCCGTATGTAACTTAACGGCACATAATGTTTACTTAACTGCCTTTGCTACCTTTGGGGGACCGAGACTCTGTATCTGTATACTGTACTTTCTAAATACCACAATAAAAGTATTGGAAATAAAAAAAAGGAGAAAAAAATGCATTACATATGTTTTGCTCGCACTGTGAAAAAACCTAACACTCACGTGGGTGGACCGAAGACAAATACAACCATAGTCTAATAAATGTACAACTTCACAACAGCCATGGCAGTTTACTACTCCGGAGACACTGGGCTTTGACAGAGCGTTAACAAGATGGGGAAAGATTAAAAGAAACCTGTGGGATTGGACTGATTTAAGACCGCCCCTTTCCCGTAACCTCTATTTTGTTTAAAGAGCTTAATAAAAACATGTTAGTCATTCATATAAAACTGTAGTACATTTCGAGCCATTTCCTCCTTTAATCGAGTCCATCCATGATTTCATTCTTTTCCACCCATTAAACGGTACATTCCCTCCCACGAGGAATTCCGAAAGCAAGCGAACAAAGCCGGTGTTCAGAGGGGAGACAATGGCGCGCTTGACTACATTCCGCGCATAGCCCTTCAGCCTGGATGTTGAACGCGTGCCACGAGTCCACTCAGCAAACACCTACACTCGAGTTTACTCAGGGATACAGCACGCAGATGTTGTAGGCACTTCTCTGGTGAACAGCGCTGCTCGGGCCCCACAAAGGCTCTGCATTGGACTCGTCCTTGTAAACATCGTTTTTTTTTTCTCGGATTGCTTTCCAGAGGTTATTCCGTGCCGTGTGTGGGGCCACATTGTGGAAACACTTCCCCTTTGCACGTGCTCCCTTGCATTCTATTTGGAATGTAGTGATGGGTTGGGATGGGGTTCTGGCCTCCATGCACTCTAATTGGGGATATCATGGGTATCGATTTGTGCTAACTGGGAGCGGCATCTGATCTTGCCATGGCAACGCCTTCGCTACCCCTGGGTCGGGGGTCATGCAGGGGGCAATAGAAATGGAAAGCACACAGGGCTCTGAGTCATGTTTGCATGGTGTAGTTTTCACTTTTTTCACTTTTTTCCTTTCTCCGTGGACATCAGTAGCACACACAGAAGCCTTTTGAGGCACTAACTATAGGACAAAAGGCCAGGCAGGTGATTTAATGGAATGTAATGGGTGGGTGGTGTCACTTCCGCTTTCCATGGCCTTTTATCGAATCGACAACATCAGGACATTCTGCATTGAATGGAGTCAGACCACTGCTCTCTCCTGGTCCGTGGACACTTTGGAATCTCTGGCTGTGCTGGTGAACTTGAATGACCCTAGCGGGAATTCTGCTGCACCAGCTCCGGTTTACCTCATAGGTCGAGGTTTCAGAATGTGGTCCCTGGTCATTTACACACAAAAAAATCTAAAACTAAGATTTACAGACAATAGAAATAAATTGCGTTCCTCAATGGCGGTTGGCATTTTAAACTGTACAATGCAAGCAACCTTTACAACTGAATACAACACTCCAGCAGTTCAGGTTTCCATTGACCGTGTTTGCAAAACTATGAACAGGGCCAGGTTTACGTTTTGGTAATTTAGCAAGACCTGGCCAACTCCGAGATCTTCACCACAAATCAGGGCTGAGGGGTTGGCAAATGTTGCCTTGAAAAATTAGACAAGTATAAACTTACTTGAAGTAAAGTTTGTCCGAAAAGATGTTCTGATGATAAAGGGTAGCACTTCCCATAGCGTTTCAAAGGTGAAGAAAAAAAGCCTCGTCTTGCCAGTCGGTCTGACAGACACCATCAGATTTGTACAAGTGCTTATACTAGGAAAGGGGCAGGAATCATCATTGGCAAGGATCACACAAAATGAAAACCATAAGTAGTTAGGATGATGGCATTTGGGGCTAAGAAGATTTAGCAGCTTTCATAGTTCAGACAAGATTAAAGTTTCAAGAAATGAACATGTTTAGAGTTGGTGATACATTAAGGACATTTTAGGCAGCTGCCTCATGCCACCACTAACAAGCATATACAATGCAATGGTTTTGCCTTTGTTAAAGTTAGAGCTATTGGCATTGCTCTTGACATTATTTTTATTTATGTTTTTTTTAACATAAATAAATGGCATTGTCATTTACAATGCCACTAGCTTTATCTCTCGCAAATGACACACACAAACACACACAGAGCCCCCACACACACACACCGAGCCCCCCACACACACACACAGCCCCCCACACACACAGCCACAAAGAGCCCCCCACACACACACAGCCACACAAAGCCCCCCACACACACAGCCACACAAAGCCCCCCACACACCCACACAGAGCCTTCCACACACACCCACACAGCACAAGCAGGCAACAGGGGCACACGGAGGCACAAGCAGGCAACAGGGGCACACGGAGGCACAAGCAGGAAACAGGGGCACACGGAGGCACAAGCAGGAAACAGGGGCACACGGAGGCACAAGCAGGCAACAGGGGCACACGGAGGCACAAGCAGGCAACAGGGTCACGAAAACAAGCACAAGCAGGCAAAAGGGTCACAAGCAGGAATTGTAATTTAGACGGGGCTGAAGTGGAGAACGGTCAGTAGGGAAGTAGTGCGGCTGGTGCAGTGGTACCAGGCCGAAAGGTGAGAGGGGCTGTCTGCACCCCAGTTTGGACAGTTTCCACTACCTAACAGGGATTGGTGGGAGGGGGGCGTACTTCTTGCTTGCTTTAGGGCTGTTACTTCGGGGACGCAGTGCACGCTCTTGCCTGCTGCCTGCTGCCACCGGGACACGACAACAGGCAGGGAGAGGACAGAGAAGCCAGAGGAACATGTGTAGCCTCAAAAAACAATGCACCAGGCTTATAAGACGGCAGAGCAGCATGTGTGGCATCAAAAAACAATGCAGCAGTCTTACAAGACAGCAGAGCAGCCAGAGGAACACGAGTAGCCTCTAAAACAATGCACCAGAGCAGCCACAGGAACATATGTGCCTCAAACACAAAGGGCTTATTGCCACTAATTACAAACATTTTAATGAAAGATTTTGGCAGTATGGATGCAACAAATAAATAAACAAAAACTTTGTTTTAGACAGACATCAGATCAAGCGGTGGGTCAAAGAATTTGCTTTACAAACTACTATTGTACAGTAGGATCCGCAGGTCTGCGCACATTCACTACAATTATCACGTAGTCCAAGTGGCCCTGACCCAGAGTCAACTGAATTTCTTGAAGTTAAAAAAATCTCAATACTTGAATCACCCACTATTGGACTGTACAAATAACTGTTTACTTTTGTGCAACAATATATTCAATGCAACTCAAAGATCACCATATTTGCAGCATCTATTGTATTTTTAACTCTTGACAATCACTTAAGCTAGTACATAATGTGTATTTGCAGCTCTTAAGCACTGGCAAAATCAATATGCCTCGGCTCTGTGACTGAGATCCATCAGCTTGGTCACTGGCTTTTTGTAATGCCGTATAGTGGGGTAATTTCCCCTCAATGCTGTGCAATATGGTTACAAAACAATAAGTGTGATGACACGACTGACATGTCATTCTGGTGATATGTGTATCACGACCCATGCAGGTACCTTGTCAAAGCATAGAGATTCGGCTTTAGGCAGACTCCTATTGTTGTGTTCTATGTCTGGAAGGAATAACAGAAAACGCACACAGGTACCTAAATACTGGTCAGGTCATGTCACATGATGGGTGAGGCCTACAATATTAGTTTACATGTTTTAAGCCACCCTTAATTACATAGGCCATGCCTCTTGGATAGGATTCCTTGCAGGTCACCCAAAGCACTGCTCCAAAGAGTGACCAAGGGCTTACCTGACCAGGCCTCCATGTTGCTGCATGTAGATGCTTTCCTTGCCTTCACCCGCACAGATCTCCGAAGCAGAGGTATCCACAGTGCAAAGAACCAGACGCAAGTCTGAGGAGGTTGATGGCACCGGATCCACACCATAAATGTACACACAACCTCTCCTGACGTCCTCCAGTAGCCAGTCTCCGGCCGACCTAATCAGCGGGAGGAGGGCGGGAACAAACACGGACAGCGGGAGGAGGGCGGGAAAAAGACAGCGGGAAAGTATTTACCTACATTCCACATTAAAGCTCTGTCGGGCTGTTGTTTGTATGATTAAGGTAGACGGCGAACAGTATAATGTACACCTCTGCCAGCAAAGGGAACGCGATGCCCTGCTCCTGAAAGTGGTTCTGCCCTAGCCTGAAAAAACCCTCAATCTTCATCCGTCAGCGAAAACGATCAACAACCTCCTTCACTCTACAGCCCGCTAATGCCCTCATTTCCGTGGGTACTGAAGGGGCCATGAAGCTGCCTTCTGTGCTTACCACCGCTTGGAAAAAAGTTTTAAAAAACTAACCACATATACACAACTTAGTCAGGTTGTAATGCAGGGCTGTCTTTGGACAGCGTGTGTTGTACAACTCGCCCGTTTGTTTCTGTGCATTAATCCAACTAGGATTTCTTATGTGACTAACTGCAAACGCAGTGATGGGGCCTGCAAGGGACCACATACCTGCCTGTGTAAACGCAGTGTGCCAGTACTGTAAAGGCAGTTAACACCTTGGAAAAATTACATGGGGGTAGCAATCAGCATCCATGGGATGGCTGCTTTCTCCCGGTCATGCCGAGAGAGCGTTCATTCAATGCCTCGCAACCAGCGAAGTGGTGAAAACCCACTGAGATAGCGGCCCCTCGCATGGGCACCGCTCCGAGGCAAGGGCCTTGGGTACTTCTCAGGAGGCGCCGAGGCGGTGAACCTACTCTCCTATAACCACAAATCAAGTTCTGACTGAGCAGCCCTCGGTGGCCGCGTGCAAGGGCTTGCAGGGAGCCGACCCCGGCTCTCAGATGCAAATATGAGGCGGAGAGGAAGGAAGCCGTCGCACCTCTAACAGACTGAACGCACTTGCCGCATTACTCATTCCCACGGCTGCTGGGGCAGGTGAACAACCTGGACTTCAGTCTCAACCAGGTAACGCTATCACGCTTCGCCTCGCCTGCTCCTATTATGTGCGGCTTTAGCAGTGCTGCATAGACAACGCTGTCACTGTTACTTCACTCTGAACACCCACCTGCTGCAGCGCGCCGCTGTCCTCTGCAGTGACTGATGCAAGGCACACTCAGCCTTCCATCCCTCCAAGGACGGTAAAGTGAGAGACCACATTGCATTTACACTGCTTGCTGCACGGTCGAAACCCACCCACTGGCGAGATGCAGCCTGAACAAGGGACCTTTTGCCACCTTTATCTGTTTTTACTTTCCCAACATGTCACATACATGTAAACAATAACCTCGTGCTTGCACCGCTGAAACTGTAAATTTGCTATTTTATCTTTTAGTTTGTGTTTTTACGTAAAATATTGTAACAGGTTACGTCCGAGCTGCAAAACAATCTTATAAAAATATAAGATATGCTTACTGGTATACATTCATATATTTAAGCGCTCTAAGCGCTATATAAATGCAATTTCAATGACCAGTGGGCCGGGTAGAGAGGATACATTTTTTTCTAACAGTGCCACGAAGGCAGCGGCCCCTACAGAAAGCACACGTTAATACCGATGTTTTTACGGTATTCTCGCGTTAAGGGGGGTCCCTTTTCAAGCCCTGCCTTGAACACAGACCTCCAAAGCCAGGAATGAAATGCCTCGCCAGCCTGGAGATTGTAAAATAAATGTGTAACTCGAGGGGGTCGTCCACAGGCTCTGGTGCGCCCCCTCTCACACACACAAACAAATGCCTAGCAGTATGCTAATTCCACCCACAAAGCAGAGACGCAGAGGGCGGACAAAAGGCAGCACGCCTTCTCCACCATTATGCCATCCTTTCAGAATAAAATGAAATGGCGGGTTCTTTGAGGTGCTTCTCTCTGCCAGAGTGAATGGGGTGACAGTGGGGGGAGGCGAGGGGCTCTTTTCTTTTCTGATTTCTCAGCTGGTCTGGGGAACGAGGGGGCTCCCTTTGAGCTCGAGGGGTGCTTCCAGGAACACTTTTGGAGTTTTGTTTCAGGTCAAAGCTATAAAATGGTGCTTCTCTGTCTCTCTATTCAGTGCTTCATCACAGACCACTACCTTTTATTTAGCAGAAACGAGGGGCGGGGGCTTCCATCAGGCAGAGACTGCAACAGGTAGACAAAGCCCGCTGCTGAGCCCAGAGGGAGCTCCGCTGGTTTCACGAACAAAATAATAACAAATCACCCAGTAGAAGCCACAGAAAAAATAAAATAAGCATTCCATGGGTTTGACTGGCACATATGCCTTGCATGCATTTTACACAGTTATCAGCACGCCTAACTTATACATGAATGGGTGAGGCTTACGTTATGGGGTTTGTAGGGCAGCGATCAACAGTTCCTTGACCCTTGGCGCTGTGTGGGGGGGGGGGGGGGGGGAAGACCACGGCAGGGAAAGTAAACAACGGCCGACCTAATCAGCGGGAGGAGGGCGGGAACAAACACGGACAGTGGGAGGGGGGGCGGGAAAAAGACCACTGCAGGGAAAGAAAACAACGACCGACCTAATCCTAACCGGATGACGTGGCGGAGGCTCGGCCGGCTGGGCCAATCCCAGCGCGGCCCTGGCTGGAGACACACGGCTGCTTCATTGGGGCCGGATCTCGCATGGAGCTGGGGGGCCAGGGTCGAGTCTCGGCGGCAAACTGCACCAATCTAAATTACTGCCCATAAGGCCCCCTTGGATAGTCCTCAGCCAAGCCCCCTATTTACATTGCTGGAATCAAAGTGCGAGCGGGAGGGGGGACGGCGGGAGGAGGGACACGGAGAACTTTAAAACTCACCGACTGCTTAGGCTTTCATTACCAGGCTCCGGGAGGAAGACAAGACCACACGGAGAGCGGGAGGGGGACGGCGGGAGGAGGGACACGGAGAACTTTAAAACTCGGGACTTCCGGCTTGCTTGCGGCCCGGCCGGACCAGATTCGGGGGCGTTCCCGGCTTTTGGCTGACGTCGCGTGACGTCGGCAAAAGCCAAAGAATCTCGGGAACGCCCCCGAATCTGGTCCGGCATTGACGGACAGGCCCCTCGTCCAATGGCTAGCCTCCATTTATGGAGCTAGCCAATCGGAGGAGGGGGCGTATCCCGACCCACACACACAACTCAAGAGGTTTTTTGGCACATGCGCAAAGCGCATGGCCAGTCAAAACCTAAAAAGGGCCACAAGAGGGTAAAAGATATAAAAAAAATAACATAATAAGTCCTAGTTATTAAAGGAAATAGAGCACCCAAATTGCAAACGATTACTTTGCCTTCTAAAGTCCTTCCATTGGAGCTGGATATGCTACAAAGATGAATATTTGCATATTGTTCCATACTGATACTATAGGTATGAAAATATACTGTGGAGTTGTGATAAGCAATCTGTCCTCTGGCTCAGGATCATTTGGTCTGCCAGTGTCTTTGTCTTTAGTTCACTCACTCAATGTTCATTCTCCTTTGGTAAACCCCTTTATTCTTTCAATGATCAAATTTCACATGTTTGGCACAGTGGCTAACCCTAACTTCAATTTAGCACTAGATATTAGCACCTACTCAGAGGATATAAACTCCCCAAAAAATATCGAATATATCTTACAGACACTGCATTAGATACACAAGTTTGGCCCTTTTTGCAGTGTCATCCCAGAACTTTTTGCCTTCCTCCTGTATTTTTTCCGACCCAATATTGTTGTTTTATGACTCTGGGTTCTTTACCACTGCTAATCCGTGCTAACGTGCATCTGCTCTCTCTTGTAGACTTGGTATGATTGGTCTATGCCGGTTTGGCATATTTAATTTACCTGTAAGTCCCTTGTACAGTGGTAGACTGTATACCTAGGGCCTGAAAATTAAATGCTACTAGTGGACCTGCAGCGCAGCTTGCACCCCCCACCAAAGTAGCCATTTAAACCTGCCTCAGCCCTTTGCAGCTGCAGGGCCTGCGAGTGCAGTTTACTGCTGCAGGGACTTGGCATGTAAAGTGGTTGCCACGTCTGACACTCCACTTTTACTACACATAAGTCACGTCTAAGGGAGGCCCTTGTTATGTTATGTTATGTTGTTATGTTAGGTTGGTCTTATATAGCGCACGGCTACTTCAAAGGAGTGTCCTGGCGCTTTGATTAGTGACCGAAAAAGACAGACATCAACAACATAACCTTGCTAGCCCTATGGGCAGGGTGCTGTGTAGGTAAAAGGTAGGCCATATGTCTTAACTGTGTGGCACATGTTCTAGTAGTGACTAACAGCCTGTTTTGTTTCTCACTGCTGTGAGGCTGCCCTCTCACAGGTTTGCGTTGGGGATTCCCTGATCTATGCTTCAAAGGTCATTTCTGACTTGAGGGGTAGCATTACTGTAGGAACTGGGGTCACCAGTTCCCCGGGGGTAGCCTGGCACAAGCAGGTAGGCACCCGAAAGCTCAGGTGTTAAGTGACTACACAGCACACACATCCACTGAAACAATAAATGCACCCAATGACGGAGACCACACCAGTAAGTTTTTGATTCCAATCGATACATTTTATCTAAGCATCAAAATCATAGCTGGTAAATCATTTAGACAGATCAATAATCACAGTAGCCATAACTCATTTCATTAGAAGAATAAACGCTACGTTACTCAGCAATAAACATTTCCTGGGGTAGCTAAAAGTACTTAGGGAACACTGCATTAGGCAGGAACATATAACACTTCACTATGCAGGAGTAAAACAGTTCATTGAAGACCAGGCAACATCTCATTAAGTGAAGCAACCATTTCATTATAGCACTATAGGCAGTTGGTCAACATTTCTTTCAGCAAGGGTAACCCTTTTTACTAAGCAGAAGTAGACACTTCATGGAAAATCTCATTAGCAGTAATGAACTTACCCTTCATCAGGGCTAACCAGGTCATGAGGCTGGGATAATCAAGGCATCCAGCACAGGAGAGCAATTCATCTAATTCAAACTAAGCCATGCTTAAGGCTACAGTGTCTGGCACTCAACTGTACCCCAGGCAGGGGTTAACTTTTATCCAGTGGGGCCCGCACAGTGTGTTTAGGGGCCATGTTCAAGGGGGGCCAAATAGGACCAACGGGGCTCAGTCTTACGTCTTCCCCAGGGAGGGGTGAACTCGGGCCTCCTCCGGCCATCCACCCTCCTCCCCGGGGTTTACCTGATTTCTTCAGCCCTTCCCGGGCCCTTGCGGCCTTGTCAGGTGATGCAGGAGGGCTGGTGCTCCTTCTGGAGCCCTCTGGCGCGTCTGGCAGTGCGGGGCCCTCTCCGGGCTTCACGGGCTCCGCGCCGATGGTTCTATCGGGCCCAGGGTAGTGCAGCAAGCGGGAAGGGGCTCTGGCTCTTCTCGCCCCCTCCGCGATGAGCTGGGGCCGGACCGGAGCTTTTCTCAACAACAGGCCAATCCGAGGCCGGGATGGCAGAGGCGCGGTCGGGCGGCCAATCTCAGCGGAAGGCGGAGGCGCGGCCTATGACGCGGCCGGGCGCTCCGTCACGTGTTAGGTCTTGCAAGGCCTAGCGCGGCCTTCCTGAGGTACCGGCGGCCCTCTCCTGGTATAGGGGGCTGCCGCGCAGGCACACAGCAGCCGGGCCACTTGAGTAACAGCGCCTAGGTCGCAACGGCGACGGTGGAGTCCCGGACCCCTCAGAGGCCCTGGGAATGACGTCAGCACTTCGCTGACACGGCGCCGGGCCGCGACGGTGAGTTCTGCAGTAGCGCCTCAGCGGGGGCACTCGGGTCAGCAGCGCTTCGGGGCTCAGCACTGGGGCGGACTGGCGCGGTCGCTTGTAGCGTCTCGGGACTAGCCACAGGCTTGGCAGAATTAGCGCTCAGCCAAGGCAGCGCTTCACGGACACAGCACTTCTCAAGGGGGCAATTACAACAGCGCATCGGGCAGCAGTCTTTGGCAGATTGCAGCGCTTAACAGTCAGCAGGTCAGCAGTCTCCAGCACTTCTCAGGGGGCACAGCAGGAGAGCGCTTGAGGGGCCCGGATGCAGTTCAGACAGTCTAAAGAGGGCAATCCACATAACAGTGGCAGGACAGCACAGGGGCCCAAGTCAAGGCTAAGGGGGGCAGAAGGGGCACATCCCAATACCTGGTTGAGCCCCAAGAGTCCTGTGGCAGTTAGGTTTCGTCTTGGCGCTTGGTGGTTCTGGCACCCTTTATGGAAGCAGTTTCTTGGTTTCTTGAGAGGGGGGGGGGGGTTGAGTTGAGGGCTGCTGACAGGTTTCCTCAGCAGGTCACTGCAGATGTCCCTGTATTCCCCTTCAGCTGGGCCAGATCAGTGGGCTAGTTCAGTGTTCCTTACACAGCTTGGTGGGCAGCGCCTAAACCCTGTCACCCCAGTGGTATAGGTTTCCGACTAGGCCCTACCACCTAAATCTCCTGCATAGGGTCCCCAAGGTCAGTGAAGCCCCAACTGCCTGGAAAGTTTCCCTACTTTTTCTTTTATAGTCCCAGGTCAGGTGACCACTCTCTGAGATGGTAGTTGGTGACCACTCCCCTATTCCGGAAGGTTCCAGGAACTTCCTCACTCTAGCTATGGGCAGGGAAGGCAGGCTGGTATCGCAACAATGTTTAAGGGTTCCAGCCAGCTCCTGGCAACTAGGGTGCTACGATCAAGACCACTCCGCAGTAGCAGGGGCGTGTGGCAGCCATATTGGTATGAGAGAGCTCCTGCACCTAGCATTGTTTAGCAATGGGAAGGTGCCCGGAGACCTAAGGCCAACAAAAAGAAGGTGGAAAAAAAATGAGGCAAGGGCGAAAAAAATAGGGAAAGACCACCCTAGGGCTGACAGGTCTAACAATTACCATGTTTGGTATGTTTGGAATAGTAGTGATAAATCACGTTTATTGGTGAAAGCAAACGTGTCAATGCTATTTTAGAAATGCCACTTTTTACAAGTGGGCATTCCTGTGTGGTTATGAGTCTTTGTGCCACACCTGGATGTGCATACCCCATCTGGTTTTGGCTGACAGGGGATGAACATTCATTCCAGCCAGCCCCTGGGGGGGGTTGAGGTGTGTCCTGCCCTGCCTGGGTGACCCAGCGCTAGACTGAATAGACCTTGACTGGATTTAGAGTAGCGGGAGGAGTTTCCCTTGCACCTGAATAGACCTGGTCTGCATTTGGAGGGGTGGGAGGAGCTGCATCTGAACCTGAATAGGGCTGTGCCTGCCTTTTACAATGCTGTCCCCGCTCCCCTGTGATGTGTCTGGAGCCAGGGCTTGGAATGTGAATGGGGGTGTTGTGCATTTCTGAACTGCCCCACCCTCCCCGGATGGGGCCCCTGTACTTAAAGTCAGAATTTCTGGCTTTAAGTACAGGGGCTGTGACCCCATGAAGTAGACACTTTGTGGATTTGTAACCAGGCACTGCTGGTTCTGTATGCTGCCCCAGAGGATTGCTGTGCTGCCAGGGAACTGCCAACTGGACTTTTCCTGTGTGCTGGCCTGAGCCTGCTTCCTACTTGGGCCCCCAGTGATCTCCCAGGGCGTGGTGGCCTGCCCTGTGTGTTCCGGGAACTTGGCATGTGGGGAGTACTCTGTTGTTCAGATGCAGGCTGTTCGTTTCTGGCTCCAAGACCACGTGACTGGCACTGTTGTGTGCCCCTAGTTTTTATGTCAGCAGGGAGAGCGCTGTTGACTCCCCTGCACCTAGCACACAGTGAGCACCTAATTCCTGGAAGTCCCTTGTGTGTTCCGTGGGCAGGAATCCTTCCCTGGGTATTAGAACCAGGACCCAAAGCTCTGCTGTGCTGCCAGAAAGTGCTCTCATGTGTCAGTCCCCCCCACATCTCCAGTGAGGGGGGGTTACAGACGTGTCACTGCGAAGGGAGGCGTGCTGTCCGTTGCACTCTCCCACGGGTGTGGGAGCAGCTAGCTTGAATTAAAGAACTCCTTAGCGCGGCTCCTCCCACAAGCGTGCTGGTGGAAGTGATGCTTGGGGAAAGCCTATGCTGGAGGAGCATCCTTGCCGAGCCCTTGCTAAGGAGTTGTTGTACTCGACTGACCCCCGTGAGGGGTGGCGATGGGGTGTCTTGTGGTCCCTGAGCCTTCTGTTAAGGAAGCCAGATGGGGACGAGCAAGTCTGCTGGGCTTGTGTAAGAGACATGGGTCCCCGCCTCAGACAGCATCACATGGCCAGGCGGGCCTCTACAGGTTTTGGGGCCTTTGGTGTATGGGTGGGTGGGTAGGTGAGGCCCACACATGCGGGACCGCTACTCCCGAGTTGTGGCATTCCAGGCAAATCCTCAGTGGAGGTGCCCGAGGAGGTTTGGCCACGGGGGGCTGGTGGGGGGGGCTGGAACACGCCGACAAGCCAGAGACTAACACCCTACTGAAGCACTGGTCTCAAAAGTCACAGGTGAGGCAGTTGGCCTACCTTTGGCTCCCCCGGTACCGGTATGTTTTGCAGCACCAGGACAACTAACAGAATGCCTTATGGGCAGTAATGGTGCTGTTGTAATCTGTAGTAGAGGTGCCCGAGGAGAGTTGGCCATGGGGGTGAAGGGGGAACACGCCAACGAGCCAGAGACTAACACCCTACTGAAGCACCGGTCTCAAAAGTCACAGGTGAGGCAGTTGGCCTACCTTGGGCTCCCCCGGTACCGGTATGCTTTTGCAGCACCAGGACAACTAACAGAATGCCTTATGGGCAGTAATGGTGCCGTTGTAACCTGTAGTAGAAGTGCAGGTGCGCTGTCTCCTATTTGTTTTGGTAATAGTATTTTTTACTTACCACCTGCTGCATGTGTGCACTGATGTTTTGGTGATTACTGGTATTTTCATAGGTTTTGCATCGCCTGCCTTGATGTTATGAGTTATAGCATGTGTGCCTTGCATTTGTCAGGAGAACAGGAATTCCCTCAGAGTGAACATTTTATGTCCAGGTATGTTATAAAATGATGTTATTCCTACTGTTTTTGTAACCTAACTGCTTCTTATGTGCTATGACCTGACATAAAGTTGCATTTGGCAGGGTATGTGCAGTGATGGAATAAGGTGATGTTTCCATCACACGTGGGTATTGGTGCAATCTAGAAGTATTTACTCTATGCACTACGTGTGCAGTTATGGCAATGGCCCAATTGGCCAAGTAATTTGTTAATCTGTGTGACATCATGACACGTGCCCAGTAGCACAATAATTTATGTAATGGTGATCTAATGTGTTGTAGGAATAATACAAAGGATATTTTTTATATAACCTTGTGTGGCGTTTCTGTTTGTGGTAGACCTATTGTGTCAATGGTGTGTGTTGCACAAACGCTTTAGACATTGCCTCTAGGATAAGCCGGACTGTTCTGCCAAGCTACGAAGGGGGTGAGCAGAGTTTATCTTAGATGTGTAACTCCCTTGCCATGACTAGAGTGGTGGGTTCTGCCTGGCTTAGGTGCATGCCCTACCCAACCAAAAACCCCATTTCTGACAAGCCTGCTAAAATATCTGAATCAAGCGCTGCTGTGCAGTAGCTACAGATATGAACAAGTACTGTTAAAGCCACTAGGTCTTTCATTTGTGACCTGTTGCTTTGCCAATGTTTTAGGGCACTCTGCAAAGCATCCCTCTGGAGTGGCCACCTGCATTATTTGTAGGCGGGTGCTCCACACATGTGCATGCATGCAAAATGATGCAGTCTTTTTTTTTTTGCTACCAATCTTATTTGGATCAGTAATGTGGGAGTGGAACCATGAGGGCGAATGGTAAAGCAACATGGGAGAAAGTGTGGGGAATACCAAAGCAACATGTGAGGGGACACAAAAGCAACAAGAAGGGGCGGTGAATGCAATACGGGAATTTGTGGAAAACAAAACAGAGGATGCATATGGAGGCAGCAATGTGGAGAGGCACACAGGTGAGTACAAGCGTGGGTGGAGGGAAACAGCTTGGCAACAGAGTGCAACACCTAGTAGACGAGGGAGACTGCTCAAAAACACATGCACTCTAGTAGAGTGCTTTACACAAAAGAAAAAGCAAGCAGTGGATTGCCAGCCAATGAAAGAGAATGCAAAGAATCAATAACATAAAAATAACATAACATGGGTATTTGTAAACCGTATGTTCACCCAGAAGGATATCTTGGAGCAGATTGCCAGACGTTAATTGTTATTCAACTCAATGGTACTCATTTTATCAACTACATAAGGATGAAAGGTTGAGTGGACCCACTGAGATTTGAACCTATGACCATGAAGTTGAACACGGCTACTAAAGTGGGTGCATTAGTTCACTAAGCCACCAGACCCGGCAATGCTTCGTCAGAGTGCAAACACAAGACTGACAAGCTGGGACATGAATAAGAAACAGGCACATGAGAATGAAAACCTAAGCTAACCAATGGCAAGCCACAATAAGCCTTGCCGAAGACTGCCTAGTAGACTGCACCTGAACATGGAACCTGAGCTGGGTGGCACAGAACGTTTTGGGAAGCACTTTTCAATGCCACTGTGTCTCAGTCTAGTGGGTGGCACCCGCTAACGTCTACAGTTCCCCTACAAGGCTGAAAATCTCTAGTGGTTGGATCCGAAACATCTCCACAAGGCTGCCAGCTTAGGTGCAGGACAGTTCAGAACATTGCAGTATATGAGGGCCACGGCCATTTCACACGTCACCGGTCTATCCGTTTTCAGTGCTCCCCGTGTTAACGGACTACACAGCAATACAGAAAACTAGTATAAAATAGAAACTCAGAACTGAGTTTTGTGAGGGGCAACGAGTCACGCATCCCATTGTCTGCATAAGAAATGCTTCAGACTAGGAGACATAGGTCTTCTGAAACACATAGAGTTCAGAAGGACACTGAATGCAGGAAGATGAGGTTCCAGCGGGTGTGCAGACATGGATGACCAGGTGTGTGCCATTCCACTGCCGATCTAGGTATCAACTGAGGGCAGAGAATCTGACTGAGTGGGCGTGGGGAATAACAAAACCTGAGGATCTTACCTTGCAAAGAACATGGAAGTGAACCCCTTAGACCAAGACAAGCCCAGGATGAGGGCCCCTACATCAACACCTAGTTTCCCCATCCTGCCCCACCCGCCTCGGGGCCGCAGGGCCCTGTATTCTGCCTCTGATGGTTCCTGTGTTCTCTCAAATTCTGTGTTCAGCCTTCTGCATGAGGACTTGTACTAAAACCCCGAAAGAAACACAATTTCCATGATGCTTTTAGATTGAAGTAGAAAGAGAATTCTGAATTAGGAGACCGGAAGGTGAAGTTTAGTGCAAATATTGATATAAAAGCTGGGGTGAGAAGTTTACATTTAACGAGAGCGAAGAGGAGTGCAGTATACAGTGTCAGGGAGGAGAACATATCATTCAATGTGACTGATGAACAACAATGTGCTCCGACCTGGCAATGGACCAGGAGGCGAGAGCCTCCTGCAATTCAATGAAATGGGAAGAAAAGGCACAATCTAGCTATTAACGGAGTAGGAGCTGCTGTTTCTATAACTCTGTTATAGGCAGAAACAATAGTGAAATTCAATATTCTAGCCTCTGTGGCAGGATCAGATGTTTCACTCAACACAGAACGGGTAACACCTTAAGTTTTAGCCAGTCTTGACGTCAGAGTTTTAATTCTAAATATAACTTTTAAGATTTTTTATGTTTGCCAGACATAACTGTATGTTTGCATTCTACAAATATCATATCCATATTCTTCATAAATAAATGAAGGTGAAAGACGCGGAGCTGTGTTTTCACCACTATTTCTATAGATGTTTCAAACCTAGAAAATCTGGAGAACAGTGAGAGGAGACACTTATTTAGTGAAATTCAAGCTACTGCATTGGCCAATAAAATATTGCTGTATGTATTAAAGGAAGACACCGATTTTGGAAAAGCGTTCAAATAACAAGCATTGCTTGTTGAAGACCACTCCTCGTCCTGCAAAGAATAAATCCCTGCATAATTCTGGTACAATTCTTACTTCAGAAACAAGTCAGAAATACCTTTGGCAAAATCACCATTTTGCAAGTGATGTTTAGAGTTTGAAAGCATAGCATGTAAGTGAAGGTGGCAAACTTCTATACCATTAAATGTTACGCACCATGTAAATATAATTTTCAATAAAAATTTACTGAAATAAAAAACATATTCTACTCGCAAAAATCACGGAAGTACATTTTTTTTGCTGAAAGGTTTTTTCTGTTGATCGTGGCAGTTTAACTTTGCGCTAAATGTAGCCTAACATATCCTTGAAGTAAGTGGTTAAAATCTCCTTAGAACACCCGAGGGGAAGTAAACACTGCCCATCACTGCTCAATGGCATGATTCCATGCAGTAGTATACCCTGCAGCGTTACCCGTGCCCGATGCAATACGTAGGTATGCCTTAAGTAGAAAAGATTTGCAGGTAGGGGGTGAGAAAGCAAGCAGTAAGGGAGCATGAGTGCATGAGCCCACTGCGGGGCACAGCATGGGTGGCTGCAAAGGGCCGGCATGCTCCAAAACAGGATGTGCAAGGCTGTACTAAGAACATTTGGCTAAGAGTGGGCGTTGATGTAGTGGGTGAAGAACAGCCACCTGGGGTGGCTGTGACCTGCTGAGCATTGCAGGTGGTGGGCCAGGCCTCGGTTCACGCCCCTGCAGACTCTCCGGTGCCCTGGCCATAACACCAAGGCTCTGCCGTAGCTCACCCTCCTGTCCATGCTGCATTGCCCACATGCATGGATATTCATTGCAAACTCAAGAACACATCCCTGATGAAGGCCCATGTGGGGATGAAACATGTTGGCTGGGCTGTTGCTGTCTGTTTTTGATTAAGGTGAAGAATCAAGCTTGAAACCTCTTTTTAACCAACATCATCTGAGACTCCTCTATGACTATCACTAGAAAACAGATATCCAATGGAGAATATGAATTTTGAGACTTTTTGTTATGTTTGAATACACTCTTAAATATTTTTAATATAGAGAAGAAAACATTGTCTAGGTGCTCCCCTTCTCGTGATATTTCTTATTGGTGAACCTAGGGGGTTGTAAGGCAGTTCCACCCCGGGGTTGAGGCACCATTTTTATTGAATTGTTGCACCAACACCTGTGCGGTAAATGTTGAACCATTTCTGCAAAGTACATTAGAGTGAAATTCAATGATTTTCTTTTCACATCCACTGAGGTACAATCGAAAAGCTTACTTACCTTTGTACAGCGAAGTACAGACAAAATGCTGTGAGCAAACGACAATCTTCTCAATTTAAAACACAAATCTACCACAGGGATGTGCATCATGTTTCACAGAAGGATGCAAAACACAGACTGAAAAAAGGGCATATCAGGAAACCCCCCATAAAAGTAATCAGTGGAGATTTATATCTCTATCTGAATGTACTTTTATGGGTATTTTGTCTATTCACGGTGACACCCAGAGACCAGAGTGTTTCTGAAAAGAAGTGCCAGATGCAACCTTTTAGTCATTCTTCTGGGAACGTTATGTGGTGTCCTACGGGGTCCTATTTCCTTGTGCGAATATTTACAGAGTGAAGCATTCAAAACAGGAAGATATGATTTTTTGATCCTGGAGAAAGCCATTCCCTTACTACTCACTATATATGTGGGGTGATTACCTTTCCCAACCTGGGAGAGGATAATTTTGAGAACTTTTCCAGGGTTATTAAGGGGCTGGTGGAATTTCGAGAATGCTGACACACGTGCTTGCTTGTGGACAGTTTCAAACTTCCAAAGCTTACTATTCTTTGAAACACCTCCCTCTCACATCTTAAGTGGCATTTTACTTAAGAAATCCACAGTAGTAAACATATTTACACCTGCCTTTATAGATTCCAGGCATGCACAGATGTAGACACGTTCGGCCCTTTTAGATACGTTAGTGGCTGAAAACACTTTTGCGAATAAGGGCTAATAGACAAAATAAATCGCCCACCAAATTTTCTTCCATAAAAAATCTCGACTTGCTACTGGAACCCTCTCCCAAAAATAGGACTCAGAAAAAGCTAAAATTTGAATTAGAATATTAAAATAATCCAATCCTTTTTTAGTTATGTAGAAAGTTCTGTGATTTAGGAATTAAAAAAAATGGGTAAACATTTGTACGCATGCAAGATATTTTGTTAGTCTATTTTTTTGAGTTTATGATTTAGCAATATAGGTTTTTTGCCTATTTTCACCTGGAGCCGTCTAGCTGTTCAACGAAAGCAACACTATAGTCTTTAGTCATCCCAAAACATACCCATCACATAGAATAAGGACTAGAGAGTTTGGGTAAAAATGAAATACACAAGTTTGAATTCAACCAATAACACCACAACCAATGATGACCACTGCATGATGCATAAAATAACGAGCAGGTTTTATGAAATAATGCCAATGTTTATTTAACATGTACCTCTGACAGTGAATCTCACAGATTTAAAGGGGTGAAATATTCCAATCTACAATCTGTGCATATCCCCTGGACATCAGCACCTGGCTCGTAATCTCTCAGTTTCCAATCACAAATTCTGTACTTTGCTCCATAAATCCACAATTCCAACCTGGTTTCCTATTTAACAGTGTTGTACAATAGTATAGTGGTTCCAGTTGCAGGTGGTCATCAATGAAAGCAGAGTAGCAGAACACTTGCCCTGAATTCCAGCAAGCATGCATGCCAGACTCGGATTAGGAGGATTTAAAGGGCCCTCCCTCTGAGAAATAGTTTTAATTACGGGGTCAAGTAGTGCATCTTGAAGCACAATTTCCACACAAATTTCCACACAAGCTATAGGCTGTTGATGATGAGGATACTAATCTTTATTCAATTATACATCTATACTACTATTGTAAAGAGAGAACTTGCACCTTTGAGCCAGGTAAACTCGAAAACTATACCACCAATCTGAACACCCAAGATATCTTAGAAATCCTCAGGGCAAGCAGAAGGACATAGGCTACATAAAAAAAAAAAAACGTTTTATAAAATATTTACAAATAAAAATAAAGTAGTCCCTTGCAAGTAGCGCCGGCCGCGACGTATGCGTGAGGGGAGTAGCATGAGCGCCGGGAGGAGCGTCTGCGTGAGGGGAGGAGCGGAGTTTACCAGCAACAGGAAGAGGGGAGAACATGAGCGCCGGGAGGAGTGGAGGAGCGGTGAGAAGCGGAGGAGCAGTGGCAGCGCGGGGAGGAGCAGCGGATGAGGTAAGTCGGAACCTGGGGGGGGGTTACAAAGCCGGGGCGGGAGGCGGGCGGGAGGCTCAAGGCGCGAGATGCGAGGCACGAGGCAGGAGGCAGGAGGCAGGAGGCGGTAGGCGCTATGCGCAATGTCGGGGCGGGAGGCGGCGGGCGGCGGGCTCAAGGCTAAGGACTCAAGGCGGGAGGCGGTATGGCCAATGTTGGGGCGGGAGGCGGGAGGTATGCGGACTGGGCAATGTCGGGGGGGGGGTTGCACAGAGGATTAAAATGCTGCCCCCAGCCCCTTTCTGCCCCAGGCAACGCTGGGGCGGGCTGCTAGTTATAATCATAAAAGATAAAAAAAACATTAAAAAGAGACATATAAAAACATTGCTATATGCTGTTAAAGTAAACTCATTAAATATTCAAGTAGTTTCACGGTGTGGTGAGCCAAATATTCATGATGAGTCAAAGGGGTTGACCCAATTATTTGTTTTTCAAAATATGCAGTGGCCAAAATTGTGTCATGAGTGCCCTTCATATGACTGGTGTGTTCTATAATGTAAAGAATTACATAACATATGCCAGTATCAGAATTTTGCTATTGATGACATTCATATAACAAGTGACACAAAAGTAAAAAAAATTATCTCCAATATGTCTGGGATGGCTTTTTCCCATGGTTGCCTGTACCCCCATATGCCACGTTTGCCCTCCCTTTTTTAATTTTTTCAATTAGGTTTCAATCCATAACAAATGGCAATCATGATCAGTTACATAAATACTTTACCAGCAAGCATTAGAAACCAAACAAAAATCAGCCACAAACATTACTCAACATACAAACTATAAACTATTGTGGCTAACAATTACACACCAGGTATGGTAGAAGCTTCCTAGAAGACAATCTAATTTCATATGCTCTTTCATGGGCCGCTAAATCTGGGTGCCCAATTGTTGTCTTTTCATTGATTTTAGAGAGTAGAGGCTACATTCCAAATAAAAAATATTATAACATTTTGCCCGCCACATCCCAAACGAAGGGGCTTCTTACTGCAGCCAAACTGATGCAATACAAAGCTGTGCTACCGCCGCCACCATAAATATTAGATATCTAAATGGATACCCCAATTGACCCGGCCTTAGACTTTCACCAACTCCTGTTAACATAACATTTATTGTTATATGAATACCCCACCCCAGTAATTTCGGACAAAAACCCCTCAATATGCCCCCTCCATTGAGTTAGGTAAGTACATGCATAGAAGATATGAGTTATATCAGCCTTCTCCATAACACATCTAAAACACTTCCCATCATCTGATCCCCCCCATTTCATCATCCTCGCCGGTGTATGATATAGGTTATTTATTTATTTATTTATTTAGCGATTTATAGAGCGCCTGGTGACCCAGAGGCATCCCCGCGCTATGAAATCATTGGAGACCTGAGGGGAGGGGGAGGGATACTATTTGGGAAAAAGGATGGTTTTTAATCTTTTACGAAAGAGGAGGTGGCAGGATTCCAGACGCAGGCTGCGGGGAAGTGAGTTCCATCCTGAGGACGCTTTGACCGCAAAGCGTCGCCCACCGGTGCGTACCTTTCTGAATCTAGGGACAATGGCCAGGCGTTCGTTGTCCGAGCGCAGGAGTCTGGGAGCTTTTTAGGGGGTGACCATGTCTTTCAGGACCGCAGGGCCTACACCGTTGATGAGTTTGTGGGCAGTGCACAGGGCCTTGAATTCTACCCTCTGGCGCACAGGAAGCCAGTGTAGGGCCTTGAGGGCAGGCCTGGCCGAAGCTCTGGGGGGGAGATTCATAATGAGCCGCGCCGCCGCGTTTTGAGTGCGTTGGAGTTTCGCCGAGGTGGATTCGGGGGCACCGAGGTAGACGGCGTTGCTGTAGTCCAGGCGGACAAGAATGAGACCTTGAACCAGTAGTTTTCTGGATAGGGGAGGAAGGAGTGGAAGGATCTTGCGGATGGATCGCATGAGTCCAAAACAGATTCCTGCTGTTTTGGCTGCCTGGGTCTTCATGGTCAGCTCAGGTTCAAGCCAGACTCCCAGTGTCTTAATTTCTTTTTTCGGGGTTGGCACCTCACCGAAAACGTCTGGCCAGACCAACGGGGGAATGGATGTCCATTTCTTGCCCATGAGCATGATTTCAGTTTTCGCTCCATTGAGCTTAAGAGAGGACTCGCTCATCCAGATGTAAATGTCCTGGAGGCAGTTCAATAGGTTGTCTGGGTAGTTGTCAAGGTGGGATAATGAGATGACCAGTTGTGTGTCGTCCGCATAGCTCACTATTTTTATCCCGTAAGGGGTAACGACATCCTCAAGGGGGGCCATGTAAACATTAAACAGGGTGGGACTAAGCGAAGACCCCTGGGGGACTCCGCTAGAGAGTGGTAGAGGGGCGGAGTGTGAGTTGCCGTCCCAAACCTGGAATGAGTGGCCTGATAGAAAAGAGTCAATCCAGGCGAGCGCAGCGCCCGCGATTCCTGCCCTGGCCAGACGATGGAGAAGGACACGGTGGTCCACCGTGTCAAAGGCTGCACTGAGGTCCAGGAGGATCACTGCCACTGATCCTCCTGAGTCCAGATTGCACCTTGCCTCCTCGATGACAGCGAGGAGTGCGGTGTCCGTGCCATGGCCGGGGCGGAATCCAGTTTGAGACTGACGCAGGAGTTTGTTGGCCTCGAGGTACTGGGATAGTTGCACATTAACCAATTTCTCAGCCATCTTGCTAATGCATGGGAGAAGCGAGATCGGTCTGTAGTTGGCCATGTCATCAGGGTCCAGTTGTGGTTTTTTGAGAAGAGCCTTGACAACAGCGCTCTTCCAGTTTGGAGGAACGGAGCCTTGCGAAAGAGAGATGTTGATTAGTTCCATGATAGTGGGAGCTATGCTAGGGGACACAGTTTTTAAGAATCTTACAGGGGCCGGGTCGAGGGGAGAGCCGCTTTTCATCTTGGCCAGTGTAGAGACTACTTCGTTCAGAGATACTGCTCTGAATGTGGACAGCTGAGGGTGTAGGCTGTTACCCATAGGGTTAGAGGCCGCCTCTTTGTCCGTGTGGTTGGATGGACTGGTAGGTGGGAGGGAGGCTAGTATCCGGGCAATTTTGGAATCGAAGTAGGTAGCCAGTTCCTTACTTCTGTCCGGAGGAGGTGGGTGCGATGAGGGTGGCACTGGTATTTTGAGTAGTTCTTTGGCTATGAGGTAAGATTCCCTCGCTGAGTTGGTGGAATTTTTTATTCTGGCGTCATAGTAGGCGGCTTTGGCAAGTTTCAAGGTGGATTTATAGATTCTTACCGAGCTGCGGTAGGCGTCCTTACTGGCATGGAGCCAGTCCTTTCTCCACAATCTCTCTGCTTTTTTGCACTCTTTGCGGAGAGATCTGAGTTCAGGGGTGTACCAAGGGGCAGAGCCCATTTTCCCGTTTTTTTCCTCACGAGTTTTTATGGGGAGGATGGAGTCGAGGGAGGTGGAAATCCACTCCCTGAACTGATTGTCCGCAGTGGTCGGGTCATCCGGGAGACTGGGGGTTGTTGAGTTTAGGGCTCTGGACCAGTCCTCCGCCGAGAGTCTGGCCCATGCCCTATCCCTGGTAAAGGTGGCTGGTTTGTGGGGTTTCCTGAATGCCCCTGGTAAGTGGATAGTGACCAGAAAATGGTCCGTCCACGGGAGTGGGAGAGACTCTTTAATTTGAAGGGGATGGATGTTAGTGAACACTGGGTCTAACAAATGTCCCTTATTGTGTGTGGCTCCGGAGTTGGCAAGATGGAGGCCGTAGGCTGTAAGGTCATTGATCAAGTCGGATGCCCCTGTGTCTAGCGGGTCGTCGAAGTGTAAGTTTAGGTCTCCTAAAATCGAGAAATTGGAAGTAAGATGGGCCAAGGATGATACGGATTCCAGGAGAGCGACCGCAAAGGGGCCAAAATGGCCAGGGGGGCGATATACCAGTAGGCCAGACAGGGTACTAGTCGGGGCTAACTGGATGGTAAAGAGACAGCTTTCGGAGTCAAGGATTTGAGCATCGCTAGATCTGCAAGAGAGGTGGTCCCGGTAGATGATGGCTAATCCGCCTCCTCTGCCGGTGGGGCGTGGTTGGGACTGGATAAGGAAGCCTGGGGGTAGAGCCATGACTACATCCGAATTCAAATGGTCGGTAATCCACGTTTCTGTAAGGAACAGTATATCCAGGTCGTGGTCTGCTATGAGGTGATTGATGAGCAGGGCATGCATGGGTAGCGACCTGCAGTTTAGTGTGGATATTTTAAGGCCCGGGGGTGGGACTGGAGGTTTGGGGAGTTGTAACTGGACTAAGTTGCAGACAATGCAGCTAGTAAAGGGTCCGTTTAGATCGTGTACATAGTTGCAAGTGCTGTCTTTGGTGGGTCTGAGACTAAGAAGGTCTCTACGGGAATAGCTTACCCTTGTGGGAGCTGGGTCCGGCATAGGTTCTGGCCCTAAGGCCGGTCGTGCGCGGACGGGCGCAGACGGGCTTGCCTTAGGCGCGCCTTCGGCGCGCAAACGGTGCTCCCGCTGCGCTCGTCCGCTGCGCTGGTATGGCCGACACATTTGAGGTGAGGGAGGAGGGCGTGGCCTCGTTTGTGGGCGTGTCTACGCCTTCGAGCCGCGATGGCGGTTAGAGGGGTTTCCCTGTCTCAGTGCTAAGATCCGCTGTGTCAGGGGGTCTCAGGAGGGCTGCTCGGCGCGTTAGCAAGCGTTACCAGTGAAGGTGAGTTTGTTTTAAAAACAGTGAAAATACAGGTAAATTTTTAAAACAGAGCTAAATACAGTCCTCCGGCTTCCGCCTCAGAGGTCAACAAATAATAATGAGAACGCTTTCAGTCAGCGGTTATATAGTGCTAGGAGTGGGCGTGGCATCGTTTGTGGGCGTGTCTACGCCTTCGAGCCGCGATGGCGGTTAGAGGGGTTTCCCTGTCTCAACGCTAAGATCCGCTGTGTCAGGGGGTCTCAGGAGGGCTGCTCGGCGCGTTAGCAAGCGCTACCAGTGAAGGTGAGTTCGTTTTAAAAACAGTGAAAATACAGGTACATTTTTAAAACAGAGCTAAATACAGTCCTCCGGCTTCCGCCTCAGAGGTCAACAAATAATAATGAGAACGCTTTCAGTCAGCGGTTATATAGTGCTAGGAGTGGGCGTGGCCTCGTTTGTGGGCGTGTCAACGCCTTCGAGCCGCGATGGCGGTTAGAGGGGTTTCCCTGTCTCAGCGCTAAGATCCGCTGTGTCAGGGAGTCTCAGGAGGGCTGCTCGGCGCGTTAGCAAGCGCTACCAGTGAAGGTGAGTTCGTTTTAAAAACAGTGAAAATACAGGTAAATTTTTAAAACAGAGCTAAATACAGTCCTCCGGCTTCCGCCTCAGAGGTCAACAAATAATAATGAGAACGCTTTCATTCAGCGGTTATATAGTGCTAGGAAAGGGCGTGGCCTCGTTTGTGGGCGTGTCTATGCCTTCGAGCCGCGATGGCGGTTAGAGGGGTTTCCCTGTCTCAGCGCTAAGATCCGCTGTGTCAGGGGGTCTCAGGAGGGCTGCTCGGCGCGTTAGCAAGCGCTACCAGTGAAGGTGAGTTCGTTTTAAAAACAGTGAAAATACAGGTACATTTTTAAAACAGAGCTAAATACAGTCCTCCGGCTTCCGCCTCAGAGGTCAACAAATAATAATGAGAACGCTTTCAGTCAGCGGTTATATAGTGCTAGGAGTGGGCGTGGCCTCGTTTGTGGGCGTGTCTACGCCTTCGAGCCGCGATGGCGGTTAGAGGGGTTTCCCTGTCACAGCGCTAAGATCCGCTGTGTCAGGGGGTCTCAGGAGGGCTGCTCGGCGCGTTAGCAAGCGCTACCAGTGAAGGTGAGTTCGTTTTAAAAACAGTGAAAATACAGGTAAATTTTTAAAACAGAGCTAAATACAGTCCTCCGGCTTCCGCCTCAGAGGTCAACAAATAATAATGAGATTCAGTCAGCGGTTATATAGTGCTAGGAGTCGGCGTGGCCTCGTTTGTGGGCGTGTCTACGCCTTCGAGCTGCGATGGCGGTTAGAGGGGTTTTCCTGTCTCAGCGCTAAGATCCGCTGTGTCAGGGGGTCTCAGGAGGGCTGCTCGGCGCGTTAGAAAGCGCTTCCAGTGAAGGTGAGTTTGTTTTAAAAACAGTGAAAATACAGGTAAATTTTTAAAACAGAGCTAAATACAGTCCTCCGGCTTCCGCCTCAGAGGTCAACAAATAATAATGAGAACGCTTTCAGTCAGAGGTTATATAGTGCTAGGAGTGGGCGTGGCCTCGTTTGTGGGCGTGTCTACGCCTTCGAGCCGCGATGGCGGTTAGAGGGGTTTCCCTGTCTCAGCGCTAAGATCCGCTGTGTCAAGGGGTCTCAGGAGGGCTGCTTGGCGCGTTAGCAAGCGCTACCAGTGAAGGTGAGTTTGTTTTAAAAACAGTGAAAATACAGGTAAATTTTTAAAACAGAGCTAAATACAGTCCTCCAGCTTCCGCCTCAGAGGTCAACAAATAATAATGAGAACGCTTTCAGTCAGCGGTTATATAGTGCTCGGAGTGGGCGTGGCCTCGTTTGTGGGCGTGTCTACACCTTAGAGCCACGATGGCGGTTAGAGGGGTTTCCCTGTCTCACAGGTAAATTTTTAAAACAGAGCTAAATACAGTCCTCCGGCTTCCGCCTCAGAGGTCAAGTTAGCCAACACCAGAATTTTTCCAGCAATATCTATAAATTGTTGAATATACACCCGTTCCTGTCCTAGCCATACGCACCATTTCCTATCTTGGGCTTCCAAATCATCCTGCTGTGTCTCCATTAATATACCATACAATACCCCTATTTTAGCTGCACGTTCAACTGCCTCAACTAGAGGGTTAGTGTTCCTCCCCTTCGGTTTCAGGTGTTTGCATAAGTCATCTCATATTTGCAAATATTTAAAGAAATCTTTTATTTGCAAATGACGCAAGCCCTTCTTCAAATAGATCTCCTAATTGCCTTATCCCCTTAGTTTTCCATTTATCCATTCTTAAATCCCAAAATATAGCTGGTAACATTATCGTAGAATTAGTAGGGGTGTAAAACCATATCTCCTGAATCTCTAACATCCTCCGTACTGCCTTACATACATTATATGCTGCCACCGCCACCTTAAATAGAATTTCCTTAAAATAGCTTGGCTCCAAAAATTTAAATAAACAATTTTGAGCTACTGACCCAAACATCTGACATACTGATGGTGCCTCCACCTCTGTACCCACTTCCTCCCATGTTAACAATATCCTCATATTCTGACAAGGAGACAAGCATAATAGTAACATTTAAAATTAGGGACGGCCCAGCCACCACGATTACGTGGTAACATCATACATTTACATGCCCTCCGAGATTTCCTCTGCTCCCACAAGAATCTATCACACATAGATTGTAATTTCTTTAACTGTGTTCATGTTAGCTCTAATAGTACCTACCAGCACTTGAAGCGGAGGTCTCTGACTTCGAAACATGTTGACTCAGACACACAGGAGGCTTTGTACATTAATACATTAGAAACCTCTGCTTCACGTCTTTTAACAATACCAGCAGGAGGTTTATTAACATTCTTGCTAGTCCTACCTGCCAGGTATTTTTTTAACATTGACTCACTAATCAATTCTGACCTTAGCTCTCACATCCTCTCACACACTGCACATAGTGGTTACATCAAGTGCTCCCGCGTATTCGCTGGTTAGTAGCACGCAGGGCTCCGTAGAGGGGTGCGAAGACCCCGATGATGATACATGAAACCACGGGCCCTTTTGGTGTGTGAGGGGTATTTAAACAACACAATGTGCTTCCCACCAGAGTAGGAACTACATCACTATTGAGATCGCCCATTGGGTTTTTTACTTAAGGCCTTGTGGCTACTTCCGCTGTTGACAGTGAAATCACAAGAAGGACCTTCTTTATAGCCCTGGAAATAATGGGAAAAGGCAGGATTCATCGATGAGGCATTGGGAGCAAGAAATAGCTAAGTCATACACCGCCTATGCTTTCTTGAATGGGGCTGAACACCACAACTGCAGGAGTAAGGCATTCTTCTTTGTGGCAAACAGTTCCAGCCATTGCGGACCAACCCTGAGGACAAGCTGTTAATGTAGCAGGGGACAGAAGCAGAGGCACCAAGGAAGAAAACATACTGCCAGGCTTCCCCGAAAAACACACTGCAGAGAGAGCGGAGATTGCTCTTGGCCCAGAGGCTTATTATTTTTCAGAAAAGTATTTAAATTCAATCTGTATCTGCCCTGGCGATTGATGTAGGCTCTCACCATCGAATTGTCCCTCTATCTAAAAACTGATGGATTCAGTAGGAAGGTGGAAACCTGAGAACGAACCTCCCAAACTGCAGCCAGTTAATTCCAGTGGATGATTGGGGACTCTCAAAACTGTTCCACCTGTGTTGAGCCTTGAAAACGTCCCATACAGCTCCCCATCCCATGCTGCTGGCATCTGTTTTGAAAATTGTTACGATTGGGGAAACTAAAGGATGGCCTCCTGCTTAGATTCCCTGGCTTTAGCTGCCATTGGTGATCACGCAGAATCTTCGGAGCGAAAGGAAACACAGATTCCTATTCCTGTGACGTGGGAACATGGTGACGAGGGAGGTTCTGCATCATGAGCAAGTAACCTTCGAATAGCACAATCTAATGGTAGTGACTCTGTATCTGGGTGCTGGAACTGGGTGAAAAAAAACATTCCCTTCACCTCCTGCAACAGGCATAGGAAAACCCTAATTGTCTCTGACGCATTGGTATAGTTCAGTGAGTCCAGTAACTTGAACAAAACAACGCCTCCTATCAACATCATCTGGGCCTTTTAGGAGAACTTCCTCTTGCTGCATCTAGGAAGTTTGTGTGGTGGGGGTCCAGGCCCGTCCCTTGCTTTGAAAGCACCCTCCACCGCTGCTTCGATCTGTTTCAGGACTTCTACAGAACTAACCCCTGAGGATGGGCCAGGTTTCTCTTCCTTTGGGTCTAAACTACTAGCATTCATAAGAATACCTGATATGGAACACAGACTTCCGGCTTCCCTTAGTTTCCAGGCAAACAAAACCACAGGGCTCCCATAATCTCTTCGGAGCCTTGATCTTGGTGTCAGGTGGTGTCAGAACTATCAGTGCACCATGTAAGGGGAAGAAACAAAGACATAAGAAATAAACACTTTACGCTTATGTGGACAAGTACAGGGACATTAAGTCAGACGAGGAGGTAATGTCAAGATAGGAGAAGATGCGGCGACAGCCTGATTGACAGGTGTGCCCAAGCACTACAGGGCTGAATCCCAACATACTCATGGGTACGTTTACTGTTAAAGCAGCAGTACTTCGTAAAAGGAGTGTTCCGGAGGTGTGGCAGCTTAGGTCAGAGCTGGGATTTCTCTAACCCTGGAAAATCTGTCCGATAGCTTTTGAAGGCACCATTCTGCACTTCTGCAAGCCATTAGACACATTTAATATTCTCAGGCTGCTTCTTGAACCACGCTTACAGTGAGGATTGGCATTTTTTCAATATACTAATAGTGAATATTAGGCAATAACCTCCAATTATTCATTATTGATGAAATAAAAAAACGGTATAAAAATGGAGAGTGGATCCCTGATGTACACTGCGACAAGCCACCACTCCATATGGTAATAAAGTATTTTAAATTCGCTTATAGCTACATTCCACATGTTGGCATGGCAGACCCAGAAGTGTAAAATGGTAGAATAAAAGTGCATTTGTACTCTTCAGCTTCATATAAACCTATTTGGTTATGTTTGCCCCCTAATACATTCCATAAGGTAGTCTGATGGGCTAGACTCATAAGAAAAACACATCTTGCCATACAAGGTAAGGCTATGCATGGCTAGAACAGCAGCCTTGTGTTTGGGTCAACATTACTCTACTACCACAATAAAAGGTAATGATGGTAGAGATGTGTGATATTATCACAGCAGTACTGCAGGACCAAATTTCTTATCAAGCATTTCCAAAGCAAGCATTTAACAGGATAACTGGATAAGAAGACACCAGGCCTAGTCTCATCGTTACTTTGTCAGAAACACATGTAGATAAATGAACCTGGGCATTATCCTGTAGGGAGAATCAAAGGGATCTGACCCCATAACCAAATGATCACACAGCTTCCTTCCTCACACTTAGAGTTTAGAAGCTACACCAGCTGTAGTCGAGGTGGTAAAGGTAAGTTGATCAATATTGCGGCTATACTCGGGTCTAAAACCAATAAATGACCAAAGGGAAACGAACACCAGGTATAAACCATGCATGTGTCAAAATCTCAAAAAGAAAACCAGTTAGAATAGTGTCACACAGTTCAATGAACAAACCATACCATATGCTGCATGTTTTGGAATGGATCAAACAATGCTCCAGTGACCTCAGTCATTGAAGTCAATTCGCCTAGGACACAATGTCTTGGGCAAAGCAGTGATAAACATTTAACATGCAACAATTCAAAACTTCAAAGTTAATTTGACCTAAAATCACGGAACAATCCATATTTTACTCAACAGTGTCTTTGCACAGTTTTACTACTTCCAGCTGGTTACGGTTTAGATTGTACTTCTTTCTTCAGTAATTATCAAGCATATTTCACAATTTGCATAATGTCAGCATAAAACAGCAGTGAAGGGGCACTTAACGTTCTGCTGCAAAATGAGGTGTTGGATTAACTACAGCTGTTTCAAGGCTGTAACTCAAATATTTGAGATTAGTGAATGAGAAAAATACAATAATGGACAATAAATGAACAAGTGCTAAAAGTTAGTTCCATGATCTAATCCTCCCTCCTTTCACCACGTTTTAATTTTAAACCAGATCCAAGGACAACACAAGAAAAGCGATGTGCTTACTGTAACAGTATTTCCACTCCCCGAAAATCAGCATCCATGGCACAAGTGCTTTAGAAAAACAGTAAACATGCCGAAACAATACGGAACATCACAACAATATTTATTTTCCAAGTTTAGCCAGCCAGTTCTGTGGCATAGAAACTTGCAGCAATGCCGATAAAGCAGTGTTATAACAAGATGGCGTCCACTGACCACCATCAGCAGACATGCAACCAATAGGCCACCTAGCAGGCAGCGCTGCAGAGCACAATTTGACAAGCTAAGCCAAACAGGATTTTTTGGAATATTGTTCAGTAATATATTTAATGCCTGATCATACTTGATATGTGTGAAATTGCATCCACTTTGCGTGATTTGTGCTTTTTGTTTTTTAAATCTAGTACCTGACCTCTGCTAGAGCATAGGGTCTGCTTAGCAGACTCTGTATCAGTGTGCTCTGCATTCACTGTGTACCCTCAGTGCAACTCCCTCTAATGTGGGTCTGTGTCCTGATTTTAAGTATACTAAGCAACCACTGAATGAGATATGGCACATTTTAACTGACTTCTATCAAGCCCTGTGCTTAGTAAGTAAGTAAATCTTTATTGCTCAGTTAATTAAAACCATTGCAATCAGTAAATGTAATACATTAAATACCAATTAATCTAATGCCGCCCTTTTTGCAAATAAGTTTGTTAAAAAATATATTTTATATAAAAATCATTAAAACAAGTTTCATGAGACTAAAAAGTGCTTTGTGGAAAGATTAAGCTTCATTCACGCTGTACATAGATTAAGATTGGAAAAAATCATTATATGGCCTAAAGTGGCTTTAATAAAATACTTGCGCCTGCATGGTCTTAGAGCAGGTTTAAGCAGCACTGTCGGGTTGGAATGGCCCTTGGAGGCTAGGATTTCGAGGGAGTCTTATGGCTCGTTGCAGGCGGCTTTCACTGTTTTGTTGCATGCAGACTTGTGTCGGGGTGATTGTTCCTGTGCTTAGGAGAAGTTACAAACCAAAGTTAGGAGATGTAACCACTCAGGGCCTTATTTCCAATTTTGTGGGGTTGGATTCTTCGTAAAAAAAATGGCAGATGTCCCTTTGTATTAGCCGTGCATTACACCCTAAGGCACTTGTAATATGGCGGAGTATCACTCTCCCACACTCTAAATAATGCTCAATTGCTAACATATGACATGCTTTGGAGTGTAGTGCTGTAGTCTCACTGCTCTTTAAAATAAAATCATAGTTCACCATTTTCTTGGAACTCAAGTTTAAAAAGAAGCCATTTACACAACAATATTTCCCATATGGCATGAGAAGCTCAAATCAGTCACCAGTTGCACTATTTTGGTTTTGCACCTTTTGAGAAATAAATTGTGGAGTACTTAGTTTGCTGGCTTCACGCGATACTTATGTTAGTTGAAGTGGTCAAGGAGACAGTTTCCGATCACTCATTTAGCTAGCCTTCCAGGAGCTAGGTGTGTCTCCAGTTTAAATGTAAACCTCCACAATAGTCAGGCAATGGCAAAGGAGTGACCTTTGAACACTGTTTGGCCACTGATCTGAATAGAGCAGGTAACTCTGTTCTTTGCGTGCAGAGGGACTTTGTGGGCAGAGGGGGTGATTGTCAGCAAAGACGTCTTACATTACAGTAACCCAGAGGTCTCCACAAAGTACCTCGAAAGTTACCAGTAGCTCTCCAGCTATCTTAAATAGCTCTTATGTGTAACCCAATTTAGTACATTTAAGGCTTTTGTTTGGTTTGATTGGTACGTTTAAAACACTGAAATAATATATTGAAAATGTATGCATTTCCAAAACTGATTAGATGATGTTTGCAGATAATATATAAATTGAAGGCTTATATTTAAATGGTAATTCATATAGTTTTGGAGAATCTTATTCCTTATGTTCTTTCTTAGGTGCCAGAGGGCACAGCACATATGATTGCTATGACCTGTAGAGGTATTCAAAATTAAAACTGATGAAACTTTTGTATTTTTATTTGACTGCTGGTGACCCTGCCTGATTCACTTAGGTGGCCTCTGCTGGTAATACTGCATGCAATGGCCACTAATGGAATTTTGTCTGAAGTGGTCACTATTGCAAGCTCTGATATTTTGTGTTAGTAGCGCAGGATCATTTCTATTGAGCATAAGTAGCTCTTATTATTGAGAAGGTTGTTAATTCCTGGCATAGGCAGATGGCGCCGCTATCCTTTAGAATTGGAGTGTGCTGTGATTCCAAAAGGTAAAGCTGAGAGAAAGAAGAACAAGGAGCACACTGCAGCAGGGACTCCTCACTTTGGAGAAAAAGTGGAAGCCCATGTGGGCGAGCATCCTACACGTTTGTTTAGGGTCACCCACATATAGAAATCTACCACTCATTGTTACAATGTATAGCCTGGCCACTGGCACATAAAACTTGAGAACACTGAAGACTCCTCCCTGAATGATAAGAAATAGTCTTTGTGCTCGTCATTCAAAATCAGAAAAGTATTCTGTGCTTCCCTGACCAGAATCCATGAACTTTAGCAACTCTTGGGAACTGTTGTAAAAACATCCCCACAATGGTACAACTATGCAGTAAAACATCCCCATTATAGGACAACTATGCATTATGCCTGGGCCACACTAAGCCCTACTGTCTTGTTGAATGCATTCCTATCGCTGGCTGCTTCCCCCTTAATTGAACTGTCTCACAGCACTGTTGCCTGCGGTGGAATCCCCAGCTACATTTAATCTGTTCTAACGCTGTATTACAACCTAATTTGTTTTCTGTGAAGCTTTTGACCCTTTGTCTCCATTCTTAACTGCACTTCCTTTTTTTCTAAGCTTAGCTTTACCATTTAGGCGCTTTATTTTTTTTAACTGTGACATTCTTTGGTTGTGCAGTTGCACAACGCCTCACACATTTTCATTCAGGATTACCTTATTAGTAAGACATCTCCAACTGGCCAGATTCAATAAGTACTATATCCAGATGAACAAGAAAAGTTGCTGTCCACTACATAAATAATATGGATAAAAAACTCCATTTGTGTTTCTTTATTGCGTCAATCAATGTGATACCAGAATCAAAAAGAGACAGTTGGGTCATCAGATACATGTTTAGAAAATAATGGATTCCCCAGTGGCATATCTGTTAGGAGTGAAAGACAGGAAGGCAGACGTCAGATATCCAGGTTTAGTAGGCCACATGCCCCTTAGATGGGAATTGATGAACTTAGGGGAAATGAATCAAGAGGTGCTGAGGTTATTTGAGCAAGATTTCCTGGTTTGTCTCACTTGGAGTTTATTGCTACAAGAACTTAAGATTTATCATGGAATTGTGCAGAAGTCAACCAGGCTCTTGGGTCCCTGCCTAGCTACAGCTTCCAGCTTTGTGCTGGTAAAGAATGTTGTGTTCCATAAAAGTGACAGAATCAGAATAACTTGAGTGGGAGACTGAGGCCAGCGACAATAAGACTTCTGCAGCTTAAGAAAAATGTGTGATTGAGAACATACACAGTGTCAGCGGGGAAAGGCTACCCAAGTAATCGCAACAGCTAAGTGGCATTGGTGAGTATTTTTTCATATAGATCCACTCTCATTTTTTGATGCCAAGGGTGGGAGTCGACCCTAAAGCTAGATTATCCACGTTTATGGAGCCACCATTGGTCAGTGTCGATCCTTGCCCCAATGGACAACTTTGAGTCCCATTTGAGAGACTCACAAGAAATCCTAGATGAGCGGTTCCTAACCTTTTGACTTCCAGACTGTGTTCCCCAGTAAATCACTACTGGATAATGGGGTCCACTGCATAAATACTTTCTAGATGTGACCTCAAAAAATAAAGAAACAAATATGCATCAAACAAACACAAATACTGAAATATTCATTCATTCACAAACAAAAAGCAAAATTGTCATTTTAATGCAAAAGATGTACCTTTTCAAAACGTTGGTTTATTTCTTAAATACAAAACAATGTACTGGGCTCCAGCATTCCTTTTTTAATCCTAATGCATCTTCTGTTTGGCCAGAGAATGCTAACGCTTCAAATGATGCCACCAACCATACTACCAACCACACTACTGTTTTCTGTACTTGTGCTGCTACCACAAAATAACCAAGGATACCAACTTAATTTTTAGTCTCGAATTTAAAATGTCTTCATATTTACAGAACGTTTTCAAACTTTTCAATTTTACTCTGTTATGTGTACGTACTTTATTAATCGTAATATATTTAATTTTTAAACAGTAATGGACAACCTGAGTTGGCGTTGGGAACGTTGGGAACCAGTAGGGGTCCTTGTACCACAGGTTAAGAATCACTGCAATAAACTTTACTAAGCTTGCGTTCCTTCACAGTCAGCCTAAAAAGAAGCATCATACCCAGTCAAGGGCGATCATTATTTCTTATGGGAGCGTTTTGGTATTTACTTTACAAATCCATACCTTCTGATCTCCTTACTCAATTCTTACCATTGTGATGAGGTTCTATTTATTACAGGTTTCTTATTTTTCCTAAATTGGATTGTGATTTAGATTTTTTCACTGCCTGACTTTTCTGTTGCTTTGGGTGCAGCTTACACAGTTTACACACATTGTACTTGGAGAGAAACGTATTGCTTGAGCTATAGCCGTGGATTTCGCATTAAAAATGAAAATCTGTGCTTCAGAATCATATGCTTAGAGGGTATGGGTTTCAATATGAATGACCCAGTGTGGTGATCTGGTCTTGCTATCATCTTTAAAATGTTTCTGTGTAGAGGTTTGAATCCATTTTAAAGTTAAGTGGACAGTGGAAGAGAGAGGGATAAGAGAGATAATGAGTGTATGAATGTGAATGTGATCAGGGTGTGTTCCTTTCCCCACAGTTTGTGTTGCCGCCTCCCTGCCAATTTGTCAATAACTCACTGTCTAAGCATATAGGTCCATCTGTTATAATTCCAGTGTCATGTCTCCCTGTCCTGTCATCTTGTCCAATTTTATGTGTTCATGTGCACCTATCTCAATGTCAATGTCTCCTTCTACCAGTGTTTCTGTCACTCTGTCCACTATAGATGTATCTTCCTTTAGCAATGTGCAAGCATCCATCTTAGTTGGCGCCTGGAACCTCCCTTTCTAGTGATGCAAAAAGTCATTACTGTTGATGGCAGCCAGATGAAAGCCAATTACATTCTATGAGAGTTTGGGTAAATTAATCATATTTATAGAGTGATAAGGACACAGGCATCTTAGAAACTGAGAAAATGAATCATGGAAAGAGAGAGTAACAGATATAGCAGCAAGGACTCTGACTCGGAGACAAATTCTTGGGCAAAAAGACATTTTATATAGCACAAACTCAGCTGTTTTTGTCATTGCATGCCTTTCTTGCTAGATAGGCCTGCACCCACCCTTACAGCAGCGGGTGCAGGCCGAGTAACCTTGGCTCTGAGATAACATGTACCCGGTCTAAAATGTACAATATACGTTGTCCTGTTGGTGGACGTGAGTCCCTCTGCAGCAATCTAAGGAGGATGGTCAGACCAGACTCCACTTAAGTGTACTTTCAATAAAATATCTTTGGTTTGTATTCTCTACTATCTGACTGACTCTTCATTTGTGAGGAAGGCTGAAAGGTGGTCGCGAGTGACCCGGGGCCCCAAATCGGGTCACTTCCTTGAGGTTCCAAAATTCTAAAAGGAGACAGCTCTGGCCATTAGGCCACATCTTTTGATGCAGGGATACAACTACCCTAGCCACTCTATACTCCACTCCCCTTCCACTCTTGAGAAGTTGTTAGTTTGTATCGACCCTTCTGTTGTGAACAAGTAAGTTAATGGGGGAACCCAATACATATATTCTACACAAATTAGGCACAAGCTAACGAAGTACAATATTGGGTAAACACATCACACTCAAACATAGAATGCCAAAGGAAGAAACTCATACCAAACACTGAAAAAACATTCCCATTGAGGAGGAAATGATGTGCAGGAAAGAGAGGAGACCAATTCAGGTACAAGCCAGGCAGTTGAGTAGGGAGAATGGTTTTAAGATTTTCTTGTTCTCATATAGTCTAACAGTCTGAGTCAATTACAACAGTTTAACCACATTGCTGCTATCGTATATTCCCTCTGTGTGCTGCCATTTTCAAAATCCCATTGTTTGTGACAAGGTCAACTCGTCATAAACACAGGGCAGGTAAAACCCATGAAGAGTTGACCTTGTCACAAGCATCGAAGGGGTTAAAACTATGCTACAATCGAAGGAGATGACTACAGGCAGAACTAGCTAATGTTCTATTTCAGCACTTGTACTATCAAACAGTAAAAGGTATTTCTAGGTGTCACAAGGTGCATAGTAACGAGTAACAAGAGAGTTCCTTGCAACAGCACAATACATTGCTATTTTTACTACCTTCCATTCCCCAACTTTTTCACACGTTCAATGAAGACCCTTACTCAAAACCAGATCAGCAAAGAAAACTTTTAGAACTCCTGCAGGAAAACAAAGAACGAAGTAGTGCATACCTCTCTCAGTGCACTATCATTATGTTCTTTGTAGTGTAATCATGTCATTGAAGATTATCCCCATTAAGGAAACCGATCAAAACCCATCCTAATATTATTTTAGTATGGACTTTATTTTAACTTTTAGACATGTGAATATTAACTTACCTCTTAAGATGTTTCCACAATTATTTTAACCTTACTATGAACTACTAATGAAAATATATATATATTTTTCATATATTTCTGGGTTTTGCATAATAACGGTCTAAAAAGAAAGAGAATTTAACACAGTCTCTATTCCTTTTTTACCAAAGTATCTGCCTTGTTGGATTATAACAGCATAAAACTACTTAACCTCTGGTTTGCCTCAGTCGTTACTACCTGACGAAACAGAAGCCTGCATGTTAGTTCAATGCACAGATTGCAGGTTAACAGATTGCTGCATCCATGAAAGGTCATTAAGGCTTACACTTTACAATGCCACCTTCCTCTGCCTTCATTTATTAGGCCAGCATATATAGAGGAATCCCAGGTGTATACCCTGTGTATTAAATAAATATGATGCCTTCATTTTTCTTAAAAACGTTCATCCATCGATTTTCCCAAAAAGTATATTTAATTCTAAAAGGAGTGAACTTCTACTAAATGTTTTTCTCTTAAAAACAGTCAGCATCCTGACCAATGAAGACATAATTTCCCATTTTACTATTTTGATTCTTACCCCCTAAAAGGGAGATAGATAGATTCTACCTCTGGCCCTCACCTTTCTTTAGATAGGGGGGCAGAGATCTCTTCACTTAAAAAGTGAAGAGTGGATATACTGCAAAGGACGTCAACATCTACCACTTTCAAAGTTGGCCCAACTTTATTCAACGTTTCCCTAATACCTTATACAATAGCATATGTGTATATTATGCCCAATGCAAAACTTTCAAATGAAACAGTTGGAAACCCTGGAATACATCTGGCCCTCTACTCACTTCTCTTTTCTTCCCACTTGGACCTCTTCTTTCCAAATTCAATCAAGGATATTTAAAAAAAAATCTTTGTCATAGAGACTGCATTTTTTTGTCAGTCATTCTCACAGTTCCCTTTGCGCTAAGGGGTAAACATCGAGAATATAAGCAATGTAACATATGTAATCCAATAAAGACGCCCGAGTCATAGGAATCGTAAAACCTCAGTTTCAGCTAGTGCAAACTCGTCATCCAACTTAACAAATTTCAGTCTCTCGTGTGGGAATCTCACTCCATTTCAATTTTGCTCTAGCCAGCTAGCATGCTCTTATTATAGATATATTAGGTTCAAGCATCCTGGCAACCAGTTCCCCACTATACAATGCTTCTGAGTATGTATCCTTTTTCAGCCGCCCTTCTCACAAAGGGCCCTATTATGATGTCGGTTGGAAAGCCTCCGACTTGCGGTCCGAAGCTTTCCGACTGGCATCACAGGTTTCACTTTCGACCACCATATTACAATGAAGACTGTCGGAGGTGAAACCGTCAGGTCATTCCAGCTGGCTTCCGATGGTTTCAAGGAGCCCGTTGGCCAGTCGGAACAGGCATGTAATCCCTTCAAGATGACGTTTCTGCCATCGGGATAAAGATGTCTGTTTCCCGCAGGCTTTCCATGTCAGGCTTTCTGACATGGAAAGCTTGCCAGAAAGCGACTTTGGGGGCACCTAGCAAGGCCCCCTTCTCCCTGCGGCCTCCAGTTGGGGGCCAAGGGGGCACTCACAGTGCAGGGATAAACAGATACTCCCATTTCTCTATGGGAGCTTGTGCTGTAGCCAGTTTACAGCTGTAGCACAAGCTCCTATAGTGAAATGGCAGTATGTGACCGCACCATGTGCAGTCGCATTGATATAGCGATGTCGGGACCACAGCGATGGTCAGCCTGACATCGTAATGAGGCCCTGTCACTCGTGAAATCATAAGGCGTCCACCATCGTAGAGTACCCACCATTGCACCAAGCTTGGAAGAAGTGAATTAAATTAATTTAAAAAAATTACTGCCTGTCAGGAACCTTGAGATTTTCACAAGGTATCCATAGTGATGGTTGCCATCTTAACATCATCAGTTACGGTTTCCTATAGCAAATTCACTTTGTTATATTTAATTTCAAATCTTTTTTTAAAAATCTCAAAAGTAAAGTTAAGAAAATACAAAGGGGCATATCTACAAGAAGCTATCGCCTCAGAAGCTTCACTGTTTTCGATATTCCTGCGGCAATAGGTGCTTTGCCTTATTCACAAGGCGGCATTAAGCCACTTAATGTGAAAGGCGCTACACTTAGTGTGAAAGGGGCGTGCAGTGGGTGGTGTGGTGGGAGTTCCGCAACAGAAACTGCCCCCATATTTACTAGGGTGGTGTAAATGAGGGGCAGGGCAAAAATTAGGACCGGGGAAAACTTGATCTTAACATAGCAAAAGAGAGAAATGCTTTTTTCTCCTCGTTAGAAACATTAAGATGTCATTGTTTGTTTATGTGCAGGAAGCTGTCCTTTAAAAAATCATTTAAAAAAATGACGAGCTGCAACTTTCATTTGTGCTGCAGAATGCAGCACAAATAGAAGTTACAAAATACCATTCTGGATTGTTTATGTGCAGGAAGAGACACCTTCTTGGACATAAACAATCTTTCCTCACAACGCAGGCACCCTTGCACAATGGTGCAAGAGTGCCTATGTTGGCGCTAGGCAGCTACATTTAGCGCCAGCACCATGGGAAAGTAAGGTTGATGCCTTTAAACAGAAGTACTGTTTTACAACAATATTCTTCCACAGTTAGGTGGGTAGGTAGGATGGCGTAATATGATGCAAGATGATTGACAATACAGTAGAGGGCTGCAGAATCTCCAAAGTGTCCTCAAAGAGGAAATGGAGAAGATGGTAGAGAAAAGAGGTAACAACTCTGGACATAAGGTATAGCTAGTGCATCTCAAAGATGATGGGTTAGGTGACCAGATACATGAGCTCAAAGAGATTGTGCATCTTGCAAGGAGTGGCCAGTTAGATCCACAAAGACCCGTCTCACAAGCGAATGCCCTGATGCCAAGACCACCAAGTGTCAACACTGTCTGAAGTATTTTACCTCATTCTAGCATTTAAACATTTGTAGCTCTGATAATCTATTCTATATGGCAGTTGTACCTGCCTTCAAGGCATGCATACAGTTATCATGCTAGACATCAATGATACATTGAAATCCAGACTCAGTTTCAAACTACATTTGGGAATTTGTCAGAACATCGACAAATAAACACAGGCATTATTTCATGAACAAAATCTGTTTAAAATACTCAACATTTTTAAAGTCTCCGGATTTAAAAATCTTAAATTGGTAAAAAAGTGGTGTACAATAACTACAAAAATGTATCCCTGAAATACCATTTTAATATGTTGGGCAAACACCAAGGTCTCAAGGAAAAAATACCAGACCGCCAATTCGGATATGAAACAAAATTAATACATGTTAAAAAAAAGACTTCTCGAGTGTCACAGAAAAGTTTAACTTTTCATCTGCTTTTATTTAGGAGGCTTCTCTTCTTTGAAAGGCAGACCTATTGTTTTTTGTGTTTATGGGTATGATGGACTAATTTGGTTGTGATAAAAGTAAAATGTTTTTTTTTTAATTGTTTTTATTATACATTTCCACTCCAATATTTTTTTGGCATAAATAACATGGCCTTGGGTGAGGCAAGACAAGCAGAGTGAAAGCGAAATACAGCTTAATGTGGGGAAAGAAAACTCTCCAGCACACAGCCAGTGGTACAGTCTGCCTCTTGTGCTAATTTGCCGTCTAATATGGGGGTAATGGTGACATGAAGTTTGAATGACAGTGTAGAACAAAGAGGACTGCAGTAGACCTTCTTGGAAGTGTAAGAGCATGTTCGCCCTCAGTCCTAAGCTGGGCTATATACAGGAGAAGTGAGAAAAGATCAACGTTTGGTATGGGGAAAATCTAAATTTGCAGAAACACTAGGTATGGATCTCCACATGATTCTGTCCAATGCTTTTGAAAACTTATGGAAATTCTTGGCCCTATGAAAGGAGCAAGCGGTACAGCTTCAGTACCGAATGCCTGTGTGCTTGAAAGTTCAGAAGGTTTTGTAAAGTTCGAATGGTCTTTTCATCCCAGTCACTTAGTGTGTTACTAGTGAGACAATTCAATTTCATTATTGAGCTATAGAACTCAAAAAGAGGTCCACTTAAAAAGTGATAAGAGGATCGCACGATTAGAAAAACATTTTACATTGTGCAAATCAAGTCCTTTACCAAAAAATATTATTCGTATAACAGACCAGAAACGAGTCACTCACTTTTAAAGAAATAAAAAAAATGGGAGAATTTTGTGAAAGTATAATTTTGTACAGATAAAATCATAACCATGAAATCAACCGAAGATGCAGCATGAAGATGAGAGAAGATAAAACTTATATAGTTATAACAAATCATCCTTCGACCTATCAGCAATAGTTAAGTGCAAAATTCTGCAGATAATAAGAGATACTAATAAAAATATAATTAAGAAGAAAACAAGAATCACAATGAAATTAGACTGTAAAATACAATTATAATTCCTTTAATGCAACACATAATGGAATTAATTATGTACACAATACAAGCAGTACAAAAAAGAAAGTGACAAAAAAAATTCATTAGTCAAGCTCGAAAAAAAAAGAAAAAAAAGAAAAAAAATCATTCTATCTAACAGCAAAATTTCAGTGCAGAGTTCCATAATTACCTTAAGAAACACTTTAAAAACAATAAAAGGGGAATAAACAACAATACCATAATGAAGTTAGATACAGTTAAAATTCCTTGACCCCAACAAATAAATAGAATTATTTGGGTACACAATTTCATTAAGTACTAAGATAAAAAGTGGCATACAAGCAAGTAATTGGACCCACAGGTAGGACGTAGCATGACTAAGCATGAATAAAACGATTGTGCCCATACCTCCTGTCTAAAACGGGAAATATGACTAAAACAGATTTAAAAACACCTCACGAACCTTGAAGATTTTTATTCAGACTAATTTCTTCTTTGGGGAAAGGAGAAACCCACGAACTGTAGCAACAGTTTTGATATTATTCTATATAAACAGAGGACGTAATAGACGTAAGCGTTAGGGTAATAGGGCTATGAATACAAACAGAATATGATCTATGTCCTGAATGCCCAGATTACAAAGGTTACAATGTCTTCCTGTGTTCACAGGGGAAACCAACTTGCCGTTAAATCATTTAGGTGTAGGAGGTTCATCCGGAATAAAATGAAAAAACAGCGACCCCATGCTCCAAATTCCAGGAAAAATATTTTTGGGCAGCTCTCTGATTACAGGATTTAACTATTGTCTTCAATCTTTCCTGCAGTCGGCCTGGTGTTACTAGTGAAGCTACTTTATGAACACCCACAAGTTTTACAAGTCACCAATAACTATTTCACAAGCTCTAGCCTTACGTTCCTTCAAGTTCACCAGGGCCAGACCAGTAGAAACCAATTTGAAAAATCTACTAGAATAATGTACTATATAGTCTGCAACAGTATCACTGAGAATGTGCATGCATCAACCATAGTACCTCTCCTGACGCACCCCACTGCATATTGCAACGACAGATGCTTTATGGCATATATTCTTGGCAATCCCCAGCACTCCAGTAAACACATTGACACAACTCTTACTTTGGGAATCCCCATGTTCATGACTCTTATAATATTTGAGGTTATTTTGAAAGAGGTTTTCTGAAGACATTTTCCATTGCACTAACTCCTTTTGCTATATGTTACTCATGTCAACGTCAATTTTACTCACTTGTACAGCAATTGATAAACTACGGTGTTTTTGACTTCATCCACATTTATTTTCCAATATTTTCCTAATCTATATTTCACTATATTGTTTCCATTTTAGAGACGAGCTTTGTCTTTTTTAAAGTAATGGGATTAAAAAGGGTAATTTTACTGGCCAACTTTTACAAACTTACACATGTTTGCCGTTAGTGGGGGATCCCAGTTTATATTCACCTTCCATCAAATCAAAGTCGAGTTTATCCCTATCTAGTGTGATTATTTCTCAATAATCAAGGCCAGCCATATTCGAAAATCCATAATTTTTCTCACGTAAAGTATCTCTTTTTTTACTGTATGTTGATGGGTCATTGCTTTCTCAGCTGCATTGGTGTTGTGTGGCCATCTACAATCGCACATAGTGATTAACCTACACCTCAAAACTGGGGTAGAATTTCTGATCCAATCTCATGGTAGAGGGTGTCGCACACCAGTGGAATCTATCTGAGTAACTATGCAGACGATTTTAACCTCAACAATTAGCATATTACAACTCAACTACAGTCATGATCACTTTCTTATTTATTACATGTATAATACTGATGTGTATGAAAGGCAGCAAATTGGCAATACATAAACCAAAATACCTAAACAGATGAAATATCAGAAGTCAATCAACAGGTTTCACAATATGTAAATGTAATTAAGCCATTTAATATAGGCTGTTTATCCACTGATCGATAGCTTTAATGTACTCAAAATCCAAAACAGACTCTGCCCATCATTGTTGCAAATTAATCTTTCATAACCTCTGAGGTTCTAAAAAAACTTAATACACTGCAGAAATCTTTTGAAAACGTACATTTAACCGTTATTCCTCTCTCAGAAACTTAAATCAGAGAAGCGTCCTTTTCTCTGTGACTTTGTTCCCAAAAATGTCCTGAATTATAAAACAGATGAATGTCTCTGGGACTTTGACTTTCCTAGTGGTCACTCCTAGTGGATGACCTTTTTTTTAGCCAAAATAACCAGCAATAAACCTCTGTCCATGGCAACATCCATCTCTGTGAAGTCAATGCATCAACACGTCCGGTCCTTTTGTTGTGACCCCCTCCAATATTTTAAAACATGTCCCAGAAATGGTCAGTTCAGTCCTTTGTCGTCTAATTGACCATTCAATTCTGATCAGACCACGCGCACTCTCCCAGCACCCCCGGAAATAAGGGACCTACGGCACTCAGTTTTTTTAACAAAAGTCATATTTGAATCCTTTGGGACTTACACATTTCTATCCAATCTTACATTTTCCATATCCTGCATATCCTTTGGAAAGGATGTTACCGATTATCTATAGCCCTGAATTGATGCTAAAAATCCCTGTAGTGAGCAGTCGAATCAATGACTTTTCTCTGTGCCTCTGCACTTATGCTGGTGATAGCCAGATCCCAGTCCATGTTAATGATTGGCTACCTCGTTCTTTCCGCCCTGTAATGTTGTGTTTGTTAGCCATCAATCACCAGATACATGCCAATTGTATCAAGTTTTATCACAATGACCCTGAGATCCTGGTCTTTTAGGTATTACACAAAGTTGTGAACGTCTGAAAATTAGCCTGACGTACTTGGCAATCTGATGTAGGCTCTAAATAATACATCCATGCATTGCAGAATTTCTGGTGGCCTCCCCCTTACTTTTTTATTTCTTCCCATCTAGCTATTTGCAGCAATATGTAACTAGGGTTCTAAAAATATCGGATCTACTGCTTCAGAGACTGCAGAGTGCATCAGTACTTCTGGTTCTCACTGGTGGGTAACCTCACTCTCGTATTTTATTGTCATTGTATTGTCTTCCAGTTCTTTGTCAGAATTAGATGACATAGCTGCACATTGTGTACAAATATGATTGCTCCTTTCTTACTACTTCATTATTTTAAGCACTAGAATACAATTCCAGTGCATAATTTGTAGAAATAAAAACACATTAACAAAATAAGTGTCAGAGACCTCGTCAGGAGGCCACTGCAACTTGCACCAACCATAGACACATCCAGCTCTGCACAGAACAGTACCAACTCAACTACTAACCATCACACTCCCAGTGTGAAAATTCATACTCTTCCAGGCTCCCTGTGGCAGTATGTATTAGTCAATTTTATTGTACTAATGTAATAATAAAAAACAACATTTGCTGTGCTCATGTCTAAATTAGACAAACAGAGCCACCATGTGGCAGACTGTCATAAGTGCTGGAGTATTCAATTACGTGCTGGTGCCAATCACAAGAAACCATTGGCTCAAATTAAGCACTGCATTTTCGGAATGCTTGCTTTATTTTAATCCTAGTGGCACTTTTTTGTAGAATCCTCATTCGTTGAGGATCTATGATAATTGCATGACTTTTCAGAAACTGTAAATAATTGGTTATTCCCAAAGCATTGGCATCACTGCAGTCTCCTTCATGGCAACTGTCAGTGCCAAGAAGGACTCGCAATGAGTTCTTGGAGGAGTAGCCGGTGTGAGAAAGTGACTCTATACATACTGGACCAAGATAAGGTACAGTGTGTATAAAGTTCACAAACCCCAGAGGTATAACAGAGGCTAAAGCCAGGTGTGACTTTACTCTCTAAAGTGGTAGCTTGGTTAAGCAGTAAGGCAGTACCAGAGGACAGTGTAAAGCATTTGTTGTACACACTCAGTCAGCAAAAGGTTTCACACACTCAAAGACTGAACTCCAGGCCAATTGTTTTTATATCAAAGATATAGTTGTTTTGTTTTTAGAACCAACAGGTATCAAAATATACTGTTCTCAATATGAGAGGTCTCAGATGAGTACTTTGCAGAAAGGCATTAAACTTTGTAAACACAATAGGTACAGGGGTTACAGTAGGCAACACAATTCTAAACACAATTTAGCCTTGAGCTCAATGGGGTTTTCCTACATAAATACAGCTGATTACTTTGTAGATTACTCTGGTAGTTCTAGGACTGGATCCTAGATTCAGTCCTGGGATCTAAGCTGAAAACAGTTTAGTAAAAATGTTTTAGTTATTGCAGTGATTTTTAAGGAATATAAAGATATTTTAAAAGTTCACACTTTGAAACTTTTCAATGAAAATCTGGCAATGTTATCCAATGGGAGAAAATTCAGGTTGCAGTTAAAGTACGATCTTGTTACTTTTGTAATCCAGTACTGGGCTCCTAGGTCCAGCACTGGGGCCTCAACTTTAAACAGGTAAGTAATTACGTTTCAGCATTTGGTATGATTATTAAAGAATGTTTCAAGTTTTCAAAAGTAGACAAAAGAAATTTCACAGAAAAGCACACAATGGATTCCTATGGAGAAAATTCAAGTTACTAGTAAACCCAGCTAGGATTACTTTTGCGGTTCAGTACTGCGCTACACGATGCAGTACTGGCTTCTCTCCTGCTCACAGGGGAGTACTTCGGAATTCGGTTGATTTTATGGGAATATTTTAAGTTTTCAAAACTTCACACTTAAAAGATTTTTCGAGTCAAACCAGTCAATGTTATCCAACGGCAGGTAAGTGAGTTACCGGTTTCCAGGTGAGTACTCGACTGGTGAAGTTAGGGTTCTGGGCATAGACTCAAGGATCCCCTAGGGTCAGGTATGTACAGTTGGTTCACCCTCAACGGCACAGAGCCTCTGCTTATGGAAAAACCAGTCTTTAAGAGAGTCAAGGCAGGCAGGTCCTCCGGGTGTCCCAAGGTTGCTGTCTGCAGGAGTCACCGGGATTAAGCAGGAGCAGGTTCTAGGATCGACAGGCCAGTAGGGCTGGGGCCAAGTCAGTGGGTGTCGTCCTGTTGGCAGCTGCAAGGCGGGTCGTTGTCTTCTTGATCTTCTTTCTTCTTTTCTTATTGGGATCTGAGGAAGGAAGGTTCAGGGAGCCCCTAAATACTGAATTTAGGGATGTTACAGGTAGGGTAAGGGCAGGAACCAATAGGTCCCTGTCCTGGGGTGGGTACCTCCCCTGGCCTGCTCCTCTCTGGTGTGAGGGGGCAGGAACCTAGCTGGGATTGGACAGGGCTCCCATTTTCAAGATGGCCAGAGTTCGGGGTCATGCTTCACCTTGCCTCCCCCACCTTAGGGTGGGGTTGGCTCAGGCTGGCACACCCCCCCTTCCTTACGTAGGGTTTCCCGCCAGTCTTCCCTCCAGAATGGGGGTCAGAACTGGTGGGAGCCAGTTGCTGGGTACAGCAAATGGTCTGGAGAAGCTCACAGAGGCGGCATGCCTTTGAAGCTTCCACCTGCCTATCCTGAGGGAGGAGACCTAGCACCTCACCCAGGATGTGCATTGTTGCAGGCCCAAGAGAGCGAGGGGGGCTCCCCATCCAGGGGTCAAGCAACATGGCAGCTGAGGCAGCCTCTCAGTCCAGACGTGGATTGTAGGTTTAGGTTTCAGGGGGCATCTCTAAGATGCCCTCTGGTGCATTTTACTTTAAACCTCACACTGGCATCAGTGCGGGCTTAATGTGCTGAGTAGTTTGATACCAAACTTCCCAGTTTTCTATGAAGCCATCATGGTGCTGTGGAGTTCGTAATGACAACCTCCCAGTACCATATACTCTTAAATGGCAGCACTGAACTTACAGTGCCCAGGAATGGCCCTGGGTTCCGTAGGGGCACAGGGCTCCTGCACCTGTGCACTAGAAAAGAGCATCCAGATAGAGGGGTGACTGATGTATGCCAGGGCAGTGGGGTTTGTGGGCATGGCACACAGGAATGTGGGCCATGTCGACTCTCTATTTAGTTCTGTACTTAGACACTCAGCCTGCAAAAGCAGTGTATGGGTTTCGGGGTACAGGGCCCCTAAGGGTAGCACACTAAGTGCTGCAGCCCTTTGGGGTCTTCTCTGGTCACCATGACCAGAGTACGTAGGGCACCATTTACTAGGGGCTGATAGGTGGCCAGAGATGCCAATTGGGTTTTGTTTCAATACAGCTTTAGGGAAGGAACACAGGCCTTGGGTACCGGGTTGGCAGGAGCCCAGGGCACACTCAGTCAAAGCACATCAGCAGTTCAACAAAAGGTGGGGGCATACCAATGCAAGAAAAATGGCACTTTCTCACAGCCGGCCACAGGGAGGTCTGCCCCCGGGATAGAGCCTAAATCCTACAGTAGTCGCAGTCCAGCGACTGCTGTGGGATTTGGGCTCTATTTCAGTTGTAATGTAGCCCAGGAGTATATATCTGCCCATTTTCTACTACCAGACACCATTTTATAGTGGTTTGAAGTTTGCATTTTGCTGCGGTAAATTTTAGCAATGTTTCCAGTGGTCCATTGTTGTCGGATTACTTGAGATGGCTGACAAAGTTGGGCAGGCGATGCACTTGGTGACTGAGGCTGGGCAGCTTGACCTCCTTGCTGGGAGTAGGATGGAAGAAGTTTGCCTGAAGCGTAGGCATTGGCAGGGTTGCAGACGTGCTAATCCCCTGTTCGCCGCCACGCCGGACATCGATGGCTAGTACATTGCAATGAGGGTACATGCCGCTCTTATCTCCAGAGAGTGGCCCCAAGAACGAGAGCAGTGGGAGCCTGGAGTGATGTCTGAGGCAGGGCGGCCTGCTCGTTCAGAGCACATAGGAAAAATGAGCGCTAGGGAAGGGAGTCAGGGAAGATCATCCATTTGAGGAGGAAGATGGGGACCCAAATGAGGCAAGCCTGTTACAGGAGGGGCTAGCGTGTACTTGCACACAGCAGCTTGGAGGCAGGGGGGACACTCCAAAGGGTGGTGCAAAAGAGAGAGCAATGCAGACCTGGACACCGGAGGCATATCATATTCCGTCTGCATCTATTTTGGCAGCAAGAGGGACTTGGGGGTATCATTGGCACTGGAGAAGGTAGTGGAACCCAGTACGGTACTGTCATGGTGAGATTGAGTCAATGACATTGGAAGCCCGCCTTACGGTGGAGAGAAAATTGACAATTAAATTGCTGTTGGATGTCATGTTGGCAAAACAAAACGTTATGGTTAATGAAGTGCAAGTACTGTTGGGACATCCCACCTTCTACTGCATGGTGGTGAGAGTAGCATGGCCTTTTTGTAGGGATGGCATGTCACTTTCAGGAGTACAGTTGCCACAACACCATGTTGGGCAGTCGGCTGGTACAAAGGAGGATTTGAATGTGGCCTCTCTTTCTGGTTACTTCTATGGAGTGCCACTGATGGCCATGTTAGGTTTTGAGGGGGATGCGCAGTTTTACTCCGATACTGCATGAGGAATTGTTTTCGGCCCGTATTGGCAAGGGAAATGGTGCATGGAGGAATAGCCCCCGCAATGGAAGTGCCTGGGATGGAGAATAGCCTTCTTAGATTTTCTTTACACTGTCCCTTTGGGAGGAGAGAAGTTGGCGCACAGGAAGGGGTTATTCAGAATTGACAACATGGTAGTGCAGGTACTTAAAGGGCAGTTAGCAAGAGATGCCCAAGTGTTGCAGTTGCTGCGGCATTTTATGTGAAAGTATTTGCAGTTGGACATTCTGTTAAGGGCACAACATGTCCCAGTGTGGACATTGACATTGCAGATGTCTTGTCTCGTTCACAGTGGAAGAGATTCTATGGGCTGGCCACGGTGGTAGACAGAGTGAGGACCAAGATGCTGTGGGAGCTATGGTCAGTAGGCAACAGAGGATGCTCCAGCTGTTGTTAGAGTCACTGGCCCTGTCGACAAGGAGGGCGTATAGTCAGCCATGGGGGTAGTTTGTAGGTGGTGGGTTGTATTTTGTCTGGTACTCCAGGCCCTGATGGGGATCAGCATGAACGCAGAGGAACAGGTTTCGCTATCCTCACTGATTTTGTGAATGTTCTTTGGGGCTTTTAGGGTGTCTAAGCTCTTGGAGGAAAAAGGGTCTGGGGGAGGGAGGTGGGGATGTTATCTGTGACAAAGTCCGACCGTAAGAAACAGGGTTACAAGCTTGGCTGCAAAAATCGAGAACAGTTCTGGGGTGGGGGCAGGGAAGGTCGGTCGTGTTGCGCATGTACCCTGTGGCCAGTTTCTGCCTTGTGTAAATGGCTGCCTTCTCTGCGGGATAAGCTCCAGGAGGTTAAGGTCAGGTGTCCAGAAATAGTAATGGCAGGCCTGTGACTGCATTTCAACTAATGGCTGTACTGCATAGGGGGCTGATCCAGTTTGAAGTGGATTTGAAAGGTTTTGGGACACAAAAGCATGGTTACAGAGGCAGGTAGGAGGGGTTGGAGCAGGACAGATAACATGGGCATGGGTAGATGGGCATTTGATTAATTTCAGTGCTATGTGCTGGATGGGGAAGGGAAGTGTTAGTACATTTCTTTGTTTCACTTTTTGTTTTGTAAACACATTTTATTCAGTTACATCAAATCAAATGGGATCAATACAAAGGGATGTAAGGGATTCCATCATGCTGTTGATAGCAGTTATCAACAATCATATTTATGGGCAGACATTGCTATTCACAGCTTCTCGCCACATGTGGTTTTCTTCTCAAATGGCAACTGCATTCATCAAGCCTATCAGAGTCCTCAGGAGAGCCGTGCTCTATATCCCTATGCAGGAAAATCGGCATCTCAACTATCTCAACAACCAATAGAATAACAAAACTCCCCCCCCAGCCTTTGTTTCACTTGTTATTGTTGTTTGCCAGGTTCGATTCCAGGCCAGGAAGGTGCAGGATTATCGTTCTGGATAGTGGGGCATAAGTTTGTAAAAAGAGTCAAAAGGCAGGCGAGACAGAGCAGACACAGGGCCAATCTGGGTTTTGACACCAACGATTTTCAAGTGTAAATGTAAATGTAAATTTATTGCGACTTATATAGCGCACGTATCACCCGAAGGCATCAAGGCGCTTGCCTTGGGAACCCGTCCTGGCTTTTCCCTGTGAGATAACCCCTACTGGGCATCCCCAAGGTGAAAGCCAAGCATCCCGCAGCAGGTGGGCCGCCGTAGTGGAGATTAAGCAGCTATTGCCCAGAGTTGCAGCGTAGGACCCCATGATTAGAATAGGCACCGAGGCGAGAATTAGAGAGTCCGTGGACATTTTTTTTTTTGCGTTCAGGACCCTGCCGCGTCGGGAATTGAACCCTGGTCCCGGGCCAGACCTCTGCATCAGGGTCTGCCACTCTAATCAGTGAGCCACACTTCTCCATTTCTGATAGCACTGCAGAGGTGTTATGCGATGACGAGAACTGTAACCCTGTTTGAATACATTGATGGTAGGAGGGAGGTGCCCTGATGACTTGGTGCTGAATTTAGGGAAGAATGATTTAGTGGTTGAAAAAGGGGTGTTGGTGATGAGAGGGTTGAAGAATGATTTAAAAGAGATTTCGAAGCAGTGGACAGGAAGCCACATTGTCTGGACAGAGTTCCTACTTGGAGCGAGCCGGCAGCCATAGAGAAGGTGAGGAAGAAGATAAACAGAGAAATTAGGGTATTTTTTAGGGACAAAGATCAGTAGAATCAAGCACTACTGAATTGAAGTACGATAATCCGGAATTCTTCTGTGGGGCCGGGCTACATCCTTCGTACTATGGGACTGAGCTGTATTTATTGCAGGTGCAGGATGTGCTGGCTAAGGCTTTGAATGTGTCTGGCGGGGCTGGGGGTGTGATAGAAAAAAGGTGGTCAGGGACTTTTTCTGGGTGGTGGTTGGCTAAGACAATGGCATGGGTTAGTAAAGTTTATTGCTGTTGATAGCAGCAATTCAGGCTGAAAGGGAATGGGTACACAAGCTCATGCCTGGATGAGGCAGGAAGTTTAAGGAGTTGACTTAGTTACAGGTTAATATTTGTAGGAAAATGTATTTAATGCGTTTAAGGTCTCAATTGCTCAAGATCAGCGCAAGGGGAGGTAGAGACTTGCAGAGTATGTTGTGTGGGTGTGAGGGACTTACAAGGGCAAGGGTAGGTAAATGTAGGTAACAATTTAGTATATTGAGGTTTAAGTTTTGTAAGCCAAAAGTTTCAGTGTTTATATTTGTGATGTGCACCTGTCTCCTTAAAATCATTTTTTAATCACACAAATATGGTGTCGGTGCTCTGTGCTGCTCCCCCATTCCCCAATGGGGTATTGGCGGGTAGCCAACCATAGGAAGGTTTGCCCCTGGGATACTTAGAGAAATAGAGCTGTCAAGCGACTGCTGTAGGACTTGGGCTCCATCTGTGCTATAACCCCTTTACAGCTGGGCAAATTCCCCTGCTCTGCTCGAAGGTGATAATGAAGCCCAGGGGTATATATTCAGCCATTTTCTACTACCAGCCTCCATTTTATTGTGGGGTGGTGACACAGTGACAGGTAGCAGTTTGTAGTGCGTTTTTTCCAACTGGCCACTCTTTTTTTTTTTAAAGAGTTTTAGGAGTCACAGTTGTTTGGGGTTTGGCTTATTAGGTTTGGCTCCAGTTGAAACTGGTGTAGAGGTGTTTTGGCAGGCATGTATTGTTGTCACTTTGAAGCGGTGCAGGAGTGTCTGACCGAGAAGTTTGGCATGGATTAGCCAAATTTATTGTTGTTGATGCTGAAAAGGAACGGGTAGCCAAGCTCACGCATGGATGAGGCAGGAAATTAAAGGTTCATTATGAAGTTGACTTAGAGGCTAATAGTTGCAGTAAACATGTATAGGAGGCTTAAGGTCTCAATTGCTGAAGATTCGCAAAGGAGGAGGGAGCGACTTGCAGGTTACTTTTTTTGGGAGGACTTTTAAGGGTCTGGGGTAGTTTTATATAGTTAACAATTTTGTATAGTGAGGTTTCAGTTTTGTAAGGCGAAAGGCCCAGGGTTTATATTTGTGATGTGCACTTTTTTCAATAAAACCAACCTTTTTTACACAAATACGGTGTCAGTGGTTTGTGCTACTTCCCCTGTTCCCCAAAGTGAATTATCACATATAAAACTAGTTAATCAACTATAAGAAAGTAAAGTATAATGCCATCAAAAATGAAGTATGTTTGGCTTCAGATACATCACAGTTCACATGTACAGACTGCTTCTGTCTGGAATGAAAGGCACACCATGTACAATTCTTTGGCACGTATATCTGTTTGGCTGTAAAAGAGGTGGCCAGTTCAGAGCGAAACCATTAATGGTTCTCTCTGAGCCTGCAGCATGTTATGAACAAGTTATGTTTACCTATGCCCCTGAAGTCTAATTGTACTATATATTAGGACAGACGCTAAGTTTTCTCCACGGTGTCCTTGTCCTGCTGAATCTGGTACTTGGAAATTCAGGGGAGTGATATATCAAATTAAATCTTCCAGGAATGTCAGAAGGCAGATTGCTTTCTGATGATTTCTTTTACAATCATCCCAAGTGGAAAAGTAAACTGAAATTACTACAGAAACGGTCTGCTGCTAGAAAACAGATTTGCACATTACAGTAGGGTTTGAGTATTTGGAGCATGCTGAAAATAAACAGAAGCAGGAGGGTAAGGTACTCAGGTATTCAGGGTCGACTCTTTGGTGGTGCGACCGGTGCAGCCAGTCATACCTAGCGCTGAACTCAGGGGGAGCCGTGTTTAGAAATAACAGGTTTAAAAAGCACCTGTTGCAGAGTTGCTCGTGTGTCCAGCAGTTTTTAGGCAACTAAAAAAATGTAAAGATAACTTTAGTGAATAATGTTCTAGCTGGAGAAAGATCGGAGTTTTGCCTAGTTGCAGTTTCCTCTCATGATAAAGAAGCGCATGATTTGCCTGCTGCAAAGTATGTGTACCATTCATATCCCTGAACATGGTTTTATGGGGATCACTCAGTAGGCTACTGCCTTTGTCACAGAGATCCTGCAGTTACTTGCAGTTTAAAAGTTACAACCATAATATAGCATAGTGAGCTATGAACGGTCATTAAAGACCTGCATGCAAACTGCACGGTGTAGGTTTATAAAACTTTACTTTTTCCCTAAGTCTGTCATTATCCTAATGTTACTAAAAAGGGTTCATTTGGGTATAAATACAATCTTATTAGTAAAGCAACCCACTGTAGTGCATTTTAAATCCTATGTCTGTGCTTCTACAGACAAACCACTCTTAAAATATACAGCCAACTATTATCAGTGACATGCGAGTCCTGCACCTTGTAATCCTCATTGTCTTATGCAACCTTTCCTTTAGACTGATTTACACACATTATCCATTGGCTCTGTATAATGTGTGTGTGATGTAAAGTGCTCTGAAGCCCTACACTGATATGAGTAGCACCATAAAACAAATTAAATGTATGTGAGAGAGGGGCAATGGAGAAATGAAGGGCACTGGTGTAACATGGTAGTGAGGTAATTTGTGAAGCAGGAGGTTTTTTAGGAGGGCAGAGCGGCCTACAAAGAATATCTCACTGGGCGCCACTAGCACTAAAACAGGCCCTACTGATATTACCATAGCCAAAAGCAAGACAATGTCAGACACGGATGAGAACACTCTGAAGTTTGCATGTTCTTCCATCTTAACCTGGCGAAGTGAAGGTAAAAATATAGGACAATGACCCATGCCTGCCGATCCCAGTAGGGGCACCCTTCTCAATCCACCACAATTTATTTATTGAAATAGTTTTTATAGCGTGAACTTGATCCTTGCGGTTATCAGAGCGCTGTACAAGTTCACAGAGAGCAGCACGGTGATAGCAATGAGATCAGTATCGATGTATAAGTGTCAACCAGGGAAGAGAGGGAATGCTATACAAGGTTTGTGAAGTAGAGGGGAAACATCAATAAAAACCAAAAATAAAGTTAAGTAAAAACTATAGGAATAGGCAATGTCAATAAATGGGAGGGTAGAGTTTGGGCTGAATAAGTTGAGAACCAAGAGGTCACATGTGAAAGTAGTCTAGATTGTGGCTGAAGGAAAACGGATATCCTGGATTCTAGGGAAGGAATTTGTTCATAAGGAATACTTTGACTTCTTTCTTGAAGGAAATAGTTGAGGGATTCATTCTGAATTCAGGGGGCAAGGTGTTCCAAATTCTCGGGGCCAGTCCAGAGAAGGATTGGTTGTAAGTTTTCTTCTTCAGGAATCTCTGTGGTTTCATAATGAGGGTTTTGGAGCTTCAGGAGGATGTGGGGACACCAGTACGAGCTTTTGAGCAAGATACCTGGTGGGTTTTTAAATGAAGGGCTTTATGTGTCATGCATGCAATTTTTAGCTGAATTCTTTCTTCTTATGGGAGCCAGTTGAGGGATTTCAGATCAGGGGTGATGTGGTTCTTTTTGAGCAGGCGATGTGTCTTGCAGCATCATTGATCGAGGCCCTTAGTGGTACCAGTTCGGATCTGGGCAATCCTGAGAGTGTAGCTCTTCCATAGTCCAACCTAGGAATAACTAAGGCTTGCAATGCATGCTTGAAATTGTTGTGGGGGAGGAAGGGTTTTAGTTTTCTAAGAATGTTCCTTTGGTGATTCGCTCCTTTATTGCAGCACTGATGTACTTCTGCATGTTGAGGTTCTTGTCGAGAATTAGTCCTAATGATCTTGCTGAGTCAATGACCTGAGGAATGCAGTTGAGTTTAAGTGGTTTCAACTAATCTTCAATGACAGGTAACTGGTTGGGTGGGGTGATTAGGGGGAATTTGTTTTTTTTGAGTGTTTAGTATGAGGTGATTGGACGCTAGCCAATTCTGAGTTATCTGTAGAGTTGTGCTGAGGGCATTGATGTCTTCTGGGGAGGAGACGTTTGAGTATAGTAGGGTATCATCAGCATACATATGTAGTGGATGGTGAATGAACTCAGAATTTCCGTTAGAGGCTCCATGAACAGGTTGAAAAGAGTGGGCAAGAGTGAGGAGCCCTGAGGGACACCTAATGTTACCGGAGTAGTCTGTGATAGTGAGTGAGTAACCTTAACTCTTTGAGTCCTGTAATGGAGGTAGGAGGTGAACTAGTTAAAGACTGTTCCCGATAACCCCATGTGGTGTTCAAACAGGTCTAGTAGGTTGTCATGCTTTACCGTATCGAATGCCCATGATCGGTCCTGGAGGTTTAGGAGACATGACTGGTTCCGATCCAGCATGTTTCAGTGCATCGTCCGCTATGTGCGTCATAGCCGATCCAGTACTGTGCCCTAGCCGAAAGCGGGATTGAAATAGGTCTGATAGTCAGAATTGTTCGATGTGGTTTCGGAGTTGGATGTGAACACATTTTTCAAGGGTCTTAACAATTGAGCTAGATCAGAAGCGGTTAGCTCTGCTTTAGGTTTCTTTAGGATAAGGGAAATGTGACCAGATTAAAGGCAGTCTGGGATAGTGCCTTGAAGGAGGGAGGCATTAGTAATCTTTGTCCATAGTAGCCATGATTTCCTTGAAGAAATTGGGAGGTGGAGGGTCGTTGAAGTGGTTTGAGGGGTTCAGTGATGTGAGAATCTTGTGGATGTCACTTTCCTCAAAGGTTTTGAAAGAGTTTCAAGATGCATTGTTTTTGAGGAAGTGTCCAGAGGGAAACGGGGGATCAGTAGTCCGGGAGGCTAAGAGAATGAGTTGAGGTGGTAGAACTGCTTGCTCCAGGGAGGTCTGCAGGTCCTTTCATGCTTTCCATCTTCTGAAGAAAGAAGGGGGATAATTCCTCACAGTTTGATAGTGGACTAGATCCAGTGAGAGTGCACCATTCAATTGTCTTTTTATGAGCTCAAAACTTTTTTTATCATCAATCTTCATTTTTACCACTTAAATCCAACATTACTGAATCCACAGTCAATCTCAGCTTTCTGCTTTTCTAGAGGAACATGCCTCACTAAATCTTGAGAAAGCAGCACATCCTGGTTGTATACTTCAGAGTAGAGTGAACCTGCACTACATATTCTTCTTGACTTGTCTGTCACATTTGACCAAGTCTTTTACTCCACATTGCTCATGTGCTAACAATAGGTTTTTCTTTCAGTAACAATTGCGCTATACTGCTGACTGCTGTACATTGTGTGGTGGTCTCAAAGCTTGGCTCTTTTCTTCTGCTTCATGGTAGTGAACGCCTGGTCCGATTAGTTAGTTAGTAATCATAAATTGGGCACTAATATACACCTAAACCAGAGGTCTTCCAACTTTTCAGCTCTGAGACCCCTAAAGAAAATGTTGAGAAGTTGGTCCCCTCCCTCTCCCCTTCAAACTTTATGGCAAGGGCTGGGGAGGAGATCCAGGGCTGAGTGCGACGTGACTCTTCTTTTCAGATCATTTCAAGGAACTGCAGAATTACTTTGAGACATAGGGATTGTGATTTCGAAAGACATATTTTAAGATGTCTGCCACATTGGATGATGTAACAAAAAGTAACAAAAAGCCCTTTTTTGTAAGTCTGTCTTTTATGTTAATGAATGTAATTGCATTTAAATTTGGCCAGAAAGTTATGTTTGTACTTGTGATCAAGGCGTGTAAACTCCTAAAAGCGTTGGGCTAGTTTGGCCATGAAAAAAATACCACTAAAGGAACTTTGTTGTGGTGGTGAATTCCTTTCAGGATGGAGGAGCAGCTGCTAGCAAGGAAAATTAGCCCCATGCCCCTTTTGCAAAGTAGGACAGTCTTAATTGTGATTCAGTGGGCCCCTCACACTTTTGGACAACCTCACAAATCTTGGACTCAAACAACTTGTTGACACCCCCACCCACTGTGCCGGGCACACGCTCGACCCAATCTTCACCTCCAGCAAGTACATCTCCTTCAATCACACCACAGCTCTCCATTGGACAGACCACAGCTGCGTTCACTTCAACTACAAAAAGACTACGACCAATAACCTCCCACAACCATTTCCCTGCAGAAACTGGAACAAAATCACCACCTACCAGCTCTTCACATCGCTCCACCAAAACCCGCCTTCCAATTCATCAGACCCAAACCAAGCAGCCACCAACCTCACACAACGGATCACCCGCAGCGCTGATGAATTAGCACCCTTGAAAAACAATCCAACCAAGCGAGGTAACAAAAAAGCCCCCTGGTTCAATGATGAACTTAAGAAATCCAAGAAGATCTGCCGCACCCTCGAGAAAGCCTGGAAAAAAAAAACAACCACCGAAAAACCTAGCCACCTTCAAGAACACCACCCGTAAACACCACCAACTGATCCAATCCACCAAGAAAGCAGCATTCAAGGATCGACTCGACAACAACGCCCACAGCAGCAAGGAACTATTCAACATCATCAAAGAATTCACCAACCCCACAGCCGGCACCAACAACATCACTCCCTCCCAAGACCTCTGCGACTCCCTAGCCTCATTCTTCCATAACAAAATCTCTGACATACATAACAGCTTTGAAAACCAGTCCGGAGACCAGTCCACCCCACCCACCTCCTAACTAAAACCCCCCCCAACAACCTTTGCGCCTGGAACCCAGTCACCACTGAAGACACCATCCGCCTGATGAACTCCATCCATTCAGGATCGCCAACCGACCCATGTCCCCACCACATTTTCAACAAAGCAGACTCCATTATCGCACCCCACCTTTGAGATGTTATCAACTGCTCCCTCAACTCCGCTACCTTCCCGGAAAGCTGGAAACACACCGAACTCAGCACCCTCCTGAAGAAACCCACAGCAGACCCCACTAAACTTAAGAACTACCGCCCTATCTCGCACCTCCCATTCCCTGCCAAAGTCATTGAGAAAGCCGTCAACAGTCAACTCCCCGCCTTCCTCGAATCCAACAAATCCCTCGACAAATCACAATCCGGGTTCCAAGCCAAACACAGCACCGAGACCGCCCTCATCGCAGCAACAGACGACATTCAAAAACTACTGGACAACGGAGAAACAGCTGCCCTCATCCTACTTGACCTCTCCGCAGCTTTCGACACAGTCTGCCATAGCACCCTCATACAACGCCTAAGCAACGTCAGAATACAAGGAAAAGCACTGGACTGGATCATCTCGTTCCTCACCGGAAGAACCTAAAGAGTCCGCCTCCCCACTTTCAGATCAGAAGCCACCGAAGTCATCTGCGGCGTACCACAAGGTTCATCACTCAGTCCCACACTCTTCAACGTATACATGAGTCCCCTCGCATCCATCGCTCGCCAACACAACCTCAACATCATCTCCTACGCAGACGATACCCAGCTAATCCTCTCTCTCACCAAAGACCCAAACACCGCCAAAACCAACCTACACGAAGAGATGAAAGAAGTAGCCGAATGGATGAAGAACAGCCGTCTAAAACTGAACTCGGACAAAACGGAAGTCCTCATCTTAGGATCATCCCCCTCCGCTTGGGATGACTCATGGTGGCCACCGGCGCTGGGAAACGCTCCCACTCCGACGGACCACGCACGTAACCTGGGCTTCATCCTGGACTCCTCCCTTTTGATGACCAGACAAGTCAACGCCGTCTCATCATCATGCTTCAACATCCTACGTATGCTCAAAAAAATCTTCCGTTGGATCCCCACCGAAACAAGAAAGACGGTCACCCATGCACTGGTCACAAGCCGACTAGATTACGGAAACACCCTTTACGCCGGAACCACAGCCAAACTACAGAAAAAACTCCAACGCATCCAAAACGCCTCAGTCAGACTCATTCTAGACGTCCCCCGCCAAGCTCACATTTCCGGTCACCTGAAAGACCTCCACTGGCTCAACAAGAGAATAACGTTCCGTCTCCTCACCCACGCACACAAAGCCCTCTACGACCTAGGACCCGAATGCCTCAACACGCGCCTGTCCTTTTACACCCCCACCCGCCAACTTCGATCGTCCAATCAAGCCCTCGCTGCAATTCCACGCATCCACAGATCCACCATGGGGGGAAGACCCTTCTCCTACTTAGCTGCCAAAACCTGGAATTCTCTCCCCACCCACCTCCGCCTTACGCAGAACCACCTCTCCTTCAGAAAACATCTAAAAACCTGGATATTCGATAAGTAAATACCCCCCTCCCTCAAGCGGCCCTGAGACCCACTGGGTGAGTAGTGCGCTATACAAATGTCAAACTTGAACTTGAACTTGAACTCACACTCCTGAGACCCAGAGCTAATGCACCTTCTTTATAAATGATAACTACTGCCTGAGGAGAGGACTGTCTCCTCTACCCTTCGTTAAAAACTGAAGTCCTGCTTTAAATGTCTTACAAAGAGACATTTTCTGAACCAGTCTCCGGCCAGATTCGACAGAACTTTTTTGTGAAAGGTGGCACAAGGGTAAAAAGTGATACTATTCCGGTATACTACATTTCACTACTAAAGCATAACTTTGTGAAATTTTCATTGAAATTCATGAACTTTCATGAGAAACAGTTACGCCAATTCGCACACCCTTAATACAAACTCTCTACACACCTCAGCACTAACCTCCACTGACCCCCTACACAAATATCCTAACAAAACATTATCTACTCCTAATCCAAAGCCTTACTCCACAATTATTGTTACATTAGTAGCACACAACCAAGCATAACACCACATGACAGTTACTATAACACCTTATCTTTTCTGTTGATATATTACACCAACAGTGCATTACAACACATTAAACGATCAACAGCGATATTACAAGGTAAAACAACTCCCCCCTTCTCCCCCCCCCCCCCCCCCCCCCCCCGGTACAATGCAGTCTTCCAGAGAACACCACATCAGAGAAGTGGATCTCTCCCATATGTTGCTGCCCTTCACACATCTCAACAAACACCCCATGCTCGAATGCAACAGCATGCAAAATGCCAAATGTCTAAGCCAAGTTTTATCAGTACCTTACAATGGAATAGGATACTCATAGAATAGATAAACACAGAAAATGTAAACAGGAAAATAAATGAAAATAAAGTAAACGATTAAATTACTTGTAATAGTAACGTTCACCTCATGAGTAAGTTTCTCAAGTGGTAAGGACCTACACAACAAAATATAAAAGTTTGGAAGTACATCCAAAGGTGATTAGTACAGGAAAATCTTAAGGAAGGTATCAGAAAGGAAACGCAGACCCAGTGGATGTTGATTCCAGGCTATAGATGTAAATGTCCAGTATTTGTAAAGCACAAACAATTACCCAAGGGTTTCAAGGCGCTAGGGGCAGTCGTTAACGTTGAGCGAGCGGTTGCCCCGAGTCACATGGTGAAGGGCTAATCTGCCACCGGCACCGGGGATCGAACCGTGAGCTCCCGATTCCAGAGTCAGCTGCCCTGGTCTCTGCGGCACACCTCTTCCCTAGATACTAGACGGATAAATTATTTTCTGCCCAGGCTACTACCCCTGATGCGTTAAGTCACTAGCCCAATAGGTTGAAGACAGTACATAGCATATAATTTTGGCAATAGCTGGAAATCCGTGCTTTAATTTAAGTGCTGGACCTCTGGAGTTATTTAGGGTTCGATAGACCAAAGACATTTAATAGCATGGTTTGTTTCACTGGTAGCCAGTGCACTTGTCTTCTGCCTTATGTGGTGGGGCGAAACTTCCACGTGCCCATCATAAGTCTGAGAAGCGGGTAAAATGGATATAAACCTAGATGGGGACAATGGATCTACACAACTACGCTAGGCTTACACCAGATTCTCAGTGCCTCAAGGACCTACACAAATACGTTGTAAGTATCAACTGATCCATCATAAGAAACTCACAATATCAGTCAAAGCAAACAAATGAGAATCCATTGTCGGGGTCCTTACCTTCCAGACTAGAACAGATTGCGGAGTAAGTACAGTTAGTTACTGAAGCTATATATAGCAATTAAAACAAGCATTAGCTAAGCCAATAGGTCTAGCGTTGGACGTCAGCATTTTGCCTTTGACAATTGTTGTTTTGTCATAGCATTTACAAATCTATATTGTTGGCGAAGCTGCTGAGCCCTCATCAAACAAATATTTTTTGGTTTCTAAATCGAAATGCATGCATTGTTATATTACGCTCCAACACTGAAGGAAACTACTTTGTGTGTGTATGTGCTCCTGGCAAAGGTAGAATGCCTTCACTCAAGGGAAAGTTCACCAAGGGCTGAAGTGGGCGGGCTTATTCCCCATGCTGTAGTGGGAGGAAGAAAAATGTGAATGACAGACAAACAGACCAATGGAGGAAGAGGGCTGACTGAAAGCCTCTTGAGTAGGTATATTATACAGGTATTTTTAATAAAATGCAAAGTTCTTGTCTAATGCCAGGCATAAAAATGCAACACTTGCTAGCTACAGGAGTTCTTCCTGAACGAAACTGATAAACATCAACAAAAGTAAACTACACCAACGACTTAAGGACCAGAAACCCACATGTGAACTACTCTGTAGCCCACAGTGACCACTTCATTCACAATAGTTGAGCTAACGGTCAGAAGACAGAACCCCGTCAAGGACCACCTTCTCAAGTATGGTGCACATCCGCCAAATCACACTTCCAAACATACAAAATGGGGTTTGGCAATAACTTTTCTCCAGTAGGAAACCTCCGCTTGATGAATACCAATGGCAGACCAAGGTCTGTAGAAAGTAAGAGGCCAAGTAATGCCTAATTATGCAAATACACAGCAACAAAACATAAAAAATCGCTTTTGTATATATTTTTGCACATGAAACTAGATTAAATAATTTAAAAAATAGACAGCAAGAACCTCAAGTTTTTTCTAAGGTCTGGGGAAGAGGTTTCCTGATTTTGACAATTTATCGGATACATTCTTGTGTTGACAGGTTGGGCTGGGTCTTCTCGGTGACCATGAGAGTATACCTTGAGTGAGGAGCTGTGCATCGCAGAAGTGGATGAGAGGCTTATTAAACCTCACACAAGATCTATCACAGCCACACACGTGTTTTTGGACTTCAGACGGTACCACTTTTAGTATCTGTAACTTTATTCATAAGTTTATTCTGTTTACATCTACAAGTCATTATTTTCGCATTTTTTGTATTCAGAGTGTTTTGGGTAAGTTTGACTTTAGGCCAGCACTCTTTAATGATGTGTCCATTTGCTCGGCTTTTTAACATTTACTGTTCACATGTTCCTGCTTTTGCGTGGGAGGGAGGATTTGGAAAGCCCGTTTAGATCTTCCAGCATGAGGACAACCTGTACTTAAAACTAAGAAACGTAAACCTATAAAACCCAAAGCAAAGCGAGCTTAGGACGAGCTCGTTGTATGCCTATAAATGACTCTACTTCCTTTCAGCTGGGCCATACTGCCAGCCTACAACACAAAAAAAGCATCTCGATACAGCTGGCTCCATCAGACCCTCGATGCTATTGTCTGCATAGAATCCATCAATATCCTTGGCTAGTCAGCGGACAGGACAAGGCACACAGAAGTAGCAGGTACAGAGAAACCAAATCCGCGAAGTGTACTTATATTTCATTTGGGTCAACCACACTTACTGCGAGTAGGCTTGCATGTACACCGTATCCGTGCCTAAGAATCCTTCAGGTGATGGGTGAATAGAAAGAGGCGAGTGGAGACTCTAAGATTGTGTGAATATACTTGATAAGTAGATGGGTAAGTGAATTCCATCCTTCTGGGTGGGTGGGTGGGGATGTTTCTGGAGGATGAGAAGTGGCAAAATGATTAACATTCTGAGAGTGTGTGTACATAAGTGAGATTTGTAAGTGGGCCTATAGATAGGTGGGTGCAAGTGGTAAGTGTGGTAGGTCATATTGATCTCTAGTTTCAATGGTGGAGTCTTGCGTCCTGTCCATTGGCAGACAGTTCGGCTCCAGATGTGGGGGCTGGAAAAGCGGTCATACATCGAAGTCATCTTCAAAGAGATCCAGTTTGTGGTTTAAAGAACTGCAACCATAATACCTAAGAGTGTCTTATTTACACAGTGAAAGGATCAGGCAGGCTGCATGCTCGCAGATGGCAACAGGGCGGATCTATGGCCCACAAAATTAGTGGTTAAACAGGCTCCAGTTCTGGTACATTTACAGGCAAAAAAGTCAAAATTTTGGGCACATCTCTCATTTCTCACCCCGGCAGCTAACTCAGGTGTGAGTGAACTGGTTTGATTTTAGTTGAAGTCGTGTGTGTGAGCACAGGTAGACCACAACAAGTGTTGAAGTGTTGGATAGTTTTTAGGCAACTAAGCAAACGCAGGCCAAGGATTTAGCAATAGAACTGTGCCTCAGTTGCTGTTCCCTTGGCTTTGTTATATGGTTCCAGGGTGGGTGGATGCTGATTCAATGGCAGCTGGGTTGCTGGTTGAGTGCTATGTATGGATTGGCACATGAAGGATGTCTGCTTGTGGAAGTTGTTCCCTTTTGGTGAGTAGCAATATGTATTGATTACTCACATCCTTGAGCCTGCGGTGCCAAGTGAGGTGGAAAGGGTGCAGCCCAGAGAGTTACAAATCTTCTGTTCGCTGCTTGCAGGACTTGTGGTCCTACAGCAGGAGTGGGGGGAAAGTTCTGCAGCTGCTACCCCACCATTAATTAAAAGGGGTGGCCTGTGAGGTGACGGCTGGCGTCAGAATGTGCCCATCGGTAGTACCAATACTTTGTCCTACTGTGAGTCTGTGAAGTACCTCATCACCTATATACTGCCTGTGGCAAAACTGAGATGCACACATAAGTTGCTTGTTAGTACTGACCATATCTAGGTTTGACCACTCCTTTTATAGGGTACATTCACTTGCATTCCAGGTAGACCCTGTAGACCACAGTTAGTACATATTTATTTCTCCCAAAACTCCCATTTAAACGATACACGATAACAGTTATGTTTGCACTTGCTTTGGTGGAACACTGAGGCAAAAATAAGCGGTAATTCAGGGTAATTGATAACTTATGATATAACATTGTGAACATTTCGCTTACAATTTATAGTTTACTTTGAAAAGGCCTTTACCGAGGAGGGTTGGTTCAATAGCATTTAAATGGACATTGGTTTAATCAAATACCAAACGTACTACAGGCCGTCTACTGTGCAGTCTAATTCCCATTAATGAGGTGGTAACGGGAGTTTGCCATACATTGAACTGTATGCTGGTCGGCAACATGTTCTTGTGATTAAACACCACTCATATGTATTCAATGCCTCAGGTCTCTTTGTTAGCTTAGACTTGTTTCACCTGCAGGCATGTGTTAGAAGTGAGAACAGTGAGAGCTGGTAAATCGGGGCGAACCATTTCTGGCAAAACACAAACCACCCCTACTTTCGGTGCTAATCAGTTCACTGCATTCCAGGAAAACCTTTGGGTGTTCATGTAAAACAGTTGGGACAGGGTGTCTGCAATTGTACTAAACTATATGTCCAAAGGCCAAAGCAGCCTTTGTCTAAAACTATTCACAAGGATCACAGTAATACTGCTACAGGTAGCACAACAGTGAATTTAAGGTGGAATATTGACATAACATGGATTAAATGTAAATATTTACAGCAGAACAGGTAACATCCTTTAAATAGGCGAGAGGCCTCAGGTACCTGCTGCAGAAGAGGGTTATATGTAATCTCCCGGTCAGCGGTTTAAAGTTTGTTGGAAAACGTATTTGTTCCTTGAGCCTCCTAGCACCTCTCCATAGAAGGGGTACTCATTGTTTTGAATTTGATGAAAGGTTTTGGGGACAGTGCCCGGCTTTAGATTTGAGACATATCGTTCTCACCAGAAGCTACAGTAGACCACTGAGATATCTTAAAATAAATGTAATAGGTGGGCAATTATTATATAAATCTCCCTGTCGGAAACAATGAACCAACTGAGCTATCTGCCTGGAACTTGTGGATCTAAAACCAACTTCGCAGCTGCCGACTTAACCTACTGAGGTTTTTTACAGTAACTGAAAAGTTTGACTTGCAGGATACATGACAACATATACAAAAGAGTCCTTGACGCACTGTCTTGAAAACCTGACAGCGTCATACATTATACATAGGTCTCTGTAGCAGGATCATTAAGCCACTGTTCTGTCCGACTTAATCTCTCAATCCACTGCTTCCCTCGAAACCCAGTGTCTTCCTCACTAAGGCCATCGTTTCATTGGCTTTCGAGGGAATGTTTCTAAAGCCCTTTCAAACACAGTTAAATCCCTGGACCCGTGGATCACAGTTTTATTTTGTAAGATTTGGCCAGCACGTCTGGCAGTGTGGAGACTTATGATGTTTCAAAGTTTGTTCTGGGCGAATGAGTTATTCGTTCATACTAATTAATTAGTCAAGGAAGCTGTCGGCTATGACCCAGGAGACTCTTATCTCTTATCACTGATTCCACTCTTGGTACAATGCATGATCCTGGGTAAATCACGTTATCTCCCTGGGCCTCAGTACTAATAAACCTGTGGTAGGTGTATTTGTATTCATTCCACAGAGAGGGTGAGCAGTAGTATTTAAAGGAGTGGCCGTAGTCAGGTGATTACTCCTGCATGGAGTTATTGATCAGGATGGATTAATGGGTCCATCCGGGAGTGAAGCCCAGACCCTGGTAAACTATTACCCATCAGCGGCCTCCAGCCTTGGTCAATACTGCTGTGTAAACCCGCACATCAGTCAATATTTCCCCTCAACTGTTTATTGTCCCATCCAACTGGTGGCCACGTTCATCAAAGAGCGGCCTTAGACTGGAGGTGTAGGAGCAAACCCTACAGACCACCCTACAGACCACCGCACAACAGGAGGCACTGAGATAGAGAAGGACGAGACCGCTTTTCCAGACTTCCTGAAGTAATGCCCGTGGTTTTCCCTAATCCATTGAAAAATGAGTGGTCAAAGATATGTTATTGAAACTCTGAAACTGGCACCTGAAACAAATTCAATATCTATAGAATTGGAAGAAATAAACTATTTTTCATTGTAGTTTGACCTGTAGAATCCTTCGAGCCGCTTTCAAGGGTGACATTTCTCTATCTTTACCCGGTTTGCAAAACTATTACTATGTGTTTCTAAATCGTGAGGCTGGCTCTTAAAGATTGGTGCTGCCAGGCCTTCCTGGTTGCTTCAGAAGAGAACTGATAACAGAATGTTTATGGAGATGGCATGACAGCAGCCTAATTGGCCGACTTCTGCCCTAGCAAATGGTTTGTCCATGTTGTAGTGTGTGCCCTTGTGCTTCAGGCACGTATTGGAAAATGGCCGGACTGACCTAGAGGGAAACCTGGCAGTGCCGGAAGTGCTGCTCAGACAGATCAGTGCGTGCGTGGGATATGTTTTCTGGCTGTTTTGGGCCTGTTTTATGGTGTGCTGGGCCTGTATTTATTGATGATTTCCCTAATGTTACCACAACCATTGCTTGAGCAAGCACAAATGCATAGAGCCTCCAGTGCTTAATTTGTGAACAAAGTGAGTGCCAGTGCCCTTTTCTGTAGGGCACAGCAGCTTGCACAACCCCTTGCCCCTGCCAATGCCACTACCGTCACAACTAATAACCATAACATTCTTACAAGTGTTACAATTCTGGATTTTCCAGGTGACCCAAAAGTATTAGAATTGCCTGGGAGGTAGGCATTTTTAGCTTTTATTGTATATTGCAGTATTAAACACTGTTGTTGTGCTCACAAAAAAATAAGAAACATTTCCACCATGTGGTTAACTATCATAAGTGCCAGTGTTAGAATTAGGTGATGGGTTTGAGCACTGGCAAACACCATTTCAAATTAAGCATTGAATTGGTCTCCTGTTCCATGCAAATTCCTTTACATCTAGTCTTTGCAATTTAAGACTGCACCAGTTTCCAAATGTAGGCCACTGTTTTAACTGATTTGATAAAGGGGCACTCTTAATTTTTATTTAATTTGTATAACTTTTATTTAAATGTAGATTTATATAGCGCGAACTCGACCCGAAGGTATTGGAGTGCTTTACATGAGCCACCGGTTACGTTACACAAGGACACATTCAGGCACGGGGCGATTAAGTGACTTGCCCAGAATCACAGGATGTGGACGCGACCCCGAGGCTCGAACCTTGGTTTCCTTGCACCAAAGTCAGCAATCTAGCCGTCAGACCACATCCTCTCCCCTATTTTGGTGCCTGGACCCACTGGGTGGGTCTTAAAACTAGTCTTTAATCGACTGCTATTTATCGGACGTGCTTGGAAGATTTCTTATTACAAATAATCGGGATTATCATGAGCAAGTAGTATGTTTTGTGTGTGGGTGTGAACCTCACAAACAGGCAATTACCAGCCAACAGCCAATGAGCATGCAAGAGTTGACTATTGTTTACTAAGACATAGTCATAACACAGGGCCTTCAGCCCCCGGGGGCCTCATCCCTTCAGATGCCTACAAACTCTTCATAAGGGCCCCATCCAGGCCAAGGCCACAATGTATCTGTGAGATATGGGAGACTTTGGGGTGTCTCATCACATTCTACAGGCGGGCCCCATTGTTTTGCTTTACACCACTGTGCTAAGAACATTGACAATTTAACAGAAGTACAGATGAGATCCTCAAAATCTTTACCCATGAAATCTATTGCCTCTTTCACCAATCAGCCTTGAGCTCAGCAACTCAACAAATCCAGGAGACAAGAGTGGACGAACAGATTATTGTATGCTCTGGATAAAGAGCACTCATCTATTTCGTTTTGCTCCTTTATGTCTGGGGTGCAGCCAGGCACTCCACTGCTGCCTCGGGAGGGTATTTGCTTGTTTTTAAACACCGGGAGCTCAAATAAGGCACGGTTGGTTTTGTGGGCCATATAGCACTTACCCTTTTCAATGCTCATCGATTTCAAAAGATCTGTGTCAGATTGTGTTCATAGCCTGTTAAGTGAGAAACAGCAAGCAGGATAACAAAAGGCAACAAAAGAAAGTCAAGCCATGTCCAAAATACATAAACGTGAGGCAGCTCAACGAAAAACTAACACCCTTTTAGCTGTGATCGTCAGCACAAGTCAGTCCAATATGGATTAGAAAAGGATCTGTTCCAGAAGGAGTGTGTCAGGCCCAAGTAAGACGTGTGTGCTTCTGAATACTGTAACAATCTCTGACTGGCCCCATAGACTCTTACCACATCACAATGTAAACTACTAACAAACAACTCACATTGCTCAAATTAATGGCAGGGGTAGATGGTTTCCAAACTGTGCTGTGGAAATGTTCTTTAAATATGTTATCTCTCTTCCCCAAATAACTGGTGCTTGCTTTTGGCATTTTATGCACAAGCGTGAATGTTTTATATTTGCAACATGGGGATCAGACACTACATAGAGGTGCACTGCACAGGCTTTTTAAGCATGAAACCAACACACGTATTGTGGTTACCATTTCTCGGTTCCTACACTCGATGTGGTGCATTCGTAGAGCCATCCTAAAGAAACCCCTCACAGGAAACCTTTAGTTCCTAGAAACCTTCATATATGCTGTTACGCCTCGTTCACACATATTTATTGTATGCTTATTTCTACTGTAATTATCTTCCCTCCAGGCTTTTTAATTGCATAATACAATTCGTTTTAATGTGGATTTTTTTTTTTATTTCTCAATTTTTTTTATTAAACAGATGTTTATATATACATACAGTACAGTTTCCGTGTCTCATTTCGGTACATCGAGGGTAATACCGCATGGTGTCCCGCAGTGGTATCGCCCATGCGCGATGGGCTGTGTTGTACAAATGATTAATCATTTCCTCCCCTGTTATATACATTTATCAGATAAAGCCAAAAGCTTTTGAACAACCGACAGGTGCTCGTTTACCAACTAAATAGATATTTGTTTAAACAAGTGTAACTCTTTCCCCTCCTGCACTCAAGTTGGAATCTATAGACTCTGTTGCACATTGCACTGTACCCAACCATAGTACCCGGAGTTGTCTAAAGGGAGTGAACCCAAACATATACTACAGTAATTTACACAACTAAGAAATGCACTATTTTTTAATATAGAACTATTGCACATAGTTTTTATGATGCCTTCTTTTAAAAAAAATGTTCCTTATACAAATTGAATTGTCTTTTTATGTGCTTTTATGTGTACGGTCGAACGGTGTACGGTTCTTTGACTGACTGATTTGCAATAAAGGAGCTTTGTTATAGCTACCTGCCCAACACAATGGAGGCCGCGATGTGGTGGAAACTACTGCTATTAACAATGAAACTGTGGAAAGGCCGCATACACATGGAAATGACTCAGCGACCACGCAACGATGATGTACATGTTCCAGTCACCACAAAACTGGCACAGAGGTGCCTGATGCCTTCTGTCAGTGTGGTTGTACGGTTGGGCTGAGCTTGAAACATCCGGGCATTTTGCCAAAATGCAGAGTTCCGATGACAGCGTTATTCTTTGATGCTTTTAGCCAGGTTGAAGGAACCTCTGACTAAAGAAAGAAATTCCAAATCAGTAATGATACTTGCCCCTGATGGGAACAAGGCTGTGAGGCCAGTGACATCCTTCCATCAGATATGGAGGTAGACCACAGATGAGCAGGGTTGACTTCAGAGATGCTTCGCTCCACTCAACAACCTCCCGTCTCACATGTGCATGCAGGCGTGTCCATGGAATGAAACATACACCACTGGCTGCTCCACAATGTCATCCAATTTGCCATCACAATGCTGCTCTAAGCAGGTGGTAAACATTCCACATTAGCTGAGCTTCTGGTTACGTAAACAGTGAGGAGCCATGGATTGAGGCTTTGTCTGAACAGTGTATGCAACCATCTCCAGCTGAAGTTTAGAGCTCCACAGAAGCGGGAAGCTTACCATGAACACTCTTCCCGTGTTTATTTTGTGCTGAAGCAATGCCAAGAATGCCAGACATCGCCCCCTCGACGGAATTGGGACCACGGTTATGCTTTTTTTTTACGGCGTTTTATATAGCGCAAACTTGACCCGCAGGTATCGGGTATCAGAGCGCTTTACATAGCACCAGTTGCATTACAGGAGGACACATTCATTTGTGTTAGGCACGGGGAGATTAAGTGATTTGCCCAGAATCACAGGATTTTCAGCGTCATTGCCGAGACTCGAAGCCAGTTCCCCAGATTCGAGGTCCACCGCTCTAGCCATTAGGCCAACTCCTCTCCTTGTAATTACTCCAACTTTACTTTAGTCATGAAGCACACACATTATGCTGCGTTATATTATGTTAAGAGATGTTTGCAAAGCTCAACAAACCAATGTGAATGCCTCTTGGAAATACTTGCAGACAAACATGATGAATGGCCAAAAGGCCCAGGGAAGATATTGGACAGCACCCAATGTTCTGGTGGTCCGCAATGGTTTCCACAAAGTAATACATGTGTGTGTTCTACAATTCGATCCAAGATGTAATGTTGGTAAAATGTTGCAATTGAAAATGTATAGGCTCTTTTAGAAAGACAGGACTCAGTATATAAATAAATTGGAGATTTGTTCAGCAGGACAACCACCCCCTCGCATGTCTCTCATCCCTGGCAACAGTCTGCCTGCTTATCTTCTCCAAATCCACAAACTGGATTCCAGAAGTGGAAGCATACATGATACCTGGAAACAGCATCACTGTACCAGGATGACTATATGCAATACAGAATATAACATATTTCCCTTCCTTAATGCAACTCCCCCCAAACGGTTATATGACGCAACAATGAGTTCCTCAACCCCGTACACCTAAACAATGCAGTCTGTATAACGACCACGTCTTAACCACACATTGCTTTACGCCGCATGCCTTTACCACAATTTTTTTGTGGTAATGACATGCATGGTAAAGGGGTATGCGAGACTAAAGTTACCACCCTCTTCCACCTCCCCTGAGCCCTAAAAATGACCCGCTCTCCCTTAACTCCTAAAAAAAAATACTGAACCCCCGACCCTAAAAACGACCCCAAACGACCACCACCCCTAAAAACAACACTGAGCCCCCCACCCTGAAAATAACCCAGAACCCCCACCCCTAAAAACTACCCGAACCCCCACCACCCCTGAAAACGACCCCGAACCCCCACCCCTAAAAACTACCCCAAAACCCTCATCCCTAAAAACTACCCCGAAACCCCACCCATTAAAAAGTACCCCAAACACCCTCCCCTAAAAAGTACTCCAAACTCCCCCACCCCTGAAAACTACCCTGAAACTCCAACCCTAAAAACAACCCCAAACCCCCACCACCCCTGAAAACAACCCGAACCTCCAACACCCCTGAAAACTACCACAAACACCCCCCAACCCGGCCCCAGCCCCACTAACCTGTCCGTGTCCGCTTCCCGGCACTCCTCTTTCCTCGTCCATTCCGAGCACTAGAGCGCATTTGCCTTAACCACGCATGTGCATGGTAAAGGCAAAGTCGCTGTTCGGGCAAGCGTGGTTACGCTTGCGGGCTTCCGGGAACTCGTGGCTCTGGCCTTGTTGTTCCAGGTGTTTCCCATTAACATATAATTGGAGAAAAGAAAAACGAGTGTCATAATAATCTCTTAAATTCTTGAGATGAGGGGCTTTATATGTTCAATGCATTAACAAGAATTCCTCACTATATTTAACAGGGTCCTTATTCACTTGTCAAGGTGGGTTTTCTAGCTGTCTAGAGAAATCCAATTGCTAACACGCATAATTTAAAGTTTTGGATTAGGTACAGAATAATCTGTAATACATGTCCATGGCCAATGTAAGCTCTGATGAGCACACATACAGAGTGATGGAATGAATGTGCTCTACCTTTCAAGCAGCTCTCTAGAGGAAATGATTATTCCCCAAGCCCCCTCCAGCATAACATAATAATGTGTTTTATATAGTGATAACTCAAACCAAGAGTTTCCACATTTGAAAGTGCTTTAGGTTATCGACACCCCTTATAGTGAGGCGCTTGTGTTTTGGTTTCTGGGGCCCAGGGTTAGCACCTGGGAGCTGTGCTAGTACTGACCAATGAGTGATGCAGCAAGCAGCAAGGCACGTTCCCCACTCCACCACCAAACCTTACCCATCTGATGAATACATAAACATGAACCGTGCGTCAAGGCTTACCAGATACTCTGCTGTGCCTGAACATGCAAACTACCACCTATTTACAGTGAGAAAATATCCTTTTGTGCATGTTGGGAGAGATAGGACAGTCTTGCCAGTCAGTTGTAATCCCACCCACTTTGACCCATTGTAATGTTTAGCATTTTTTACACTTTAAGCTGAATTTGAAATGATAAAATACTGAAGGCTTTGTTAAAAACATTGTTTTGATGTTTTAGATTAATAACAAGATTATGTAATTGAGAACGGTTATTATATACTTCGTATGCAATGCACTCTAAATGTGATCTTAACAGGATACTGCGGAGTTGTGTGTGAGAGTTGATGTTCATACAGCCAGTGCTGAGTTTGTACAAGAATAAGTGCAGGTGCCCGAGGGTTTGCTCAGAAGCCCGCGGTAAGTGGCATTGGAAGTTAGGGTGCCAAATACCAAGGCTATGTAGTTTTGATTTCAACTCAACCCTCTTTTATCCACCACCAGACAATCCCTGACTCCTTAACTCACTCTTTCAGGTTCCTTTTCATTCTTGCTTTTTTCCTTTCTCCTCCTTTTCAAAACCTTTTTGGTTTTTTCTCTCTCTTGTTCTGGGTCAAAGTATGTTTTAGTTTTTTAAACGGAATTGTATTGGTTTTCAAGCATAAGCAATCTGTCCTCACTGAAGCCACTTAATGGAGTGAGGTAAAAGAGGTGCACAAAAGGTCTGGGTCAAATTCTGATGAGGGACAATAAGCGCTGGTACACAACAATGAGTCTCGTTAGCTGCCAGTGTGTCACCTTCATCCACCAGCTCAAATTATGCACTGCAGCCAGGGTACAAGTCGGGGGTACACGCAGGTACACGGCATCCACCCACTATTTTCACAGGGTAGACGCCATCCCCCCGGGCAAGAACTTGGGCACCACAGAAAAATGATGAACTTGTCCCGGTGTAATTTTCAGACACCCGGACGTGTTCAGCAGCGCATGGACGTTGCCTGCTTATCATCCCCGCGGTAACGTGCAGGCAGCGAGGGAGCGTTTTTTCGCCTTCAGCTGGGTCAAGTTAAGGGGACATCAGGCCCAGAACCTCACACTTAAATGTAAATGCCATGGAAGGGAAACAAAAGCACACAACTGGTTATCTCTCCAAAGGTTCTTAAGAGAGGCATGCTTTTGACTTTGGTTAGTCTTTGTATATTAGATGCATGTCCTGTAAGAATGTCAGGTGAGTCGGTCTGTCCAAGTATTTACACAGATAACAATTTCAATAGCACTATTGTATTTCTTTTATAGCGCTATGCAACCCGATGCAGCGTGTCGGAGCTCTTTGGTTACAAGGTGTAGGAAGTCACATGTCCTACACAGTTCGCAGTTCTATAGTACAAGGATTACAGTTTATGAAATGCAGATAACAAAGGGATCTGTGTGTTAAAAGCAGTAACTCACTTTACTATCTACATTAAATAAAAATCTGTCATCTGCATGTTATGTGATGCTCCTTGCAGGAGACACATTAACCCACTGTGCTACTTTGATTCAAATCAGGGACTTCACAAAACACAGATCTCTCCGGGAAATTTAGCCTCCAAAGTTATCTCACCATTATTACTATTCCCTGAGATTTACTGGGCACCTTTCCAGCAGATTCCTTCACACATAAAATATTTTAACTGCCGACTTTGCAACTAATTAAAGCAGAATAGATCTACTTCCATGCTTCTCATTGTTGTCAATTTCTTTATGACAGGGTTTTAAAATATATAGATATATATTAGATGAGGCCCAGATTTTGCGTTAGGATTGCGCCACTGTTTTGACACAACCCCAAGCCAAATCTCATTTGTTAAATCTCATAATGTGCTTAAATATACTCATGATATATCTGATAAACATGTATGAGGTCTTAATTTCTGATGTCACTTCTTGTGTTGTCACACCCAGTGAGTTCACTTCCTGTTACGTCACATTTCAATGTCACACGTCGTGACATCATGCCTTGTGATGGCACGCTTCATGATTTCACTTGCATACTGCCTAACCTGGTTAGTCCCCCACTATTTTTTAGGACTTGTGCCACGACTGCATAGTGCACCAATCAAGGGTGTGTGAAATAGAGCAGTATATATCCAGCGGTATGGGGATATTATTTGAGGTCTCCGTGGAACGCTCGCTGCTGCGATTTGCGTGAACTGTAGGTTAAATGTGCGAATACTGGCAAAGTCAGAGGATACGGAATTCAATAAGATTAAACTGAGACTTCAATGCTACATAAAATCTTATTATTATTGTTATAATGCCTATAAGATTGATGAGTTTTAAGGAGGACGCCCGGTGGCGTAATGCAAAACAAAGCCCCTCCCTGGCAGATTATGAAAAGGGCCCACGAGTCTCCAATATCTCACTTATATTCCTTGAGATTTTGCAGAATGAGGGCCCTCTGACCGGGTATGGGGCCCCTTAAGAGCTGGGACTTCCCCTGCGCCACAGGGACTCCATTGAACGCCATTGGAGCTGGAGCGTAACACTACAACATACAATGATCTGGTGATCAGGGCTTCCCAAACGTAAATTCTATGACCTTAAGCAGCAACTTCCATTCAAAAGACAATACTTGTGTATAAGATTATTAGGACCCTTAGTATTGGTCTTTATTTTAAGGATATTGCTGCTTCTATTTTTCTATACTGTACTACAGACCTTAAAACTGATAGCACATTTTCAGGCAAACCTGATACGCAACTAGCTGGCATGAGCGGGCATTGTGCCCAAGAGTCCGAAAGGCTGCTTTAAGCATAAACCCGTCTTTTTGCTGTTTTTTTTTTACACTTTTACTCTTCATCATTAAAAACATTTGCAGAGTTGTATGCTCCAGAAAGAACTACAACATGTAAGCATCTACTGTTGCAACCAGAGCTCTCACTTACATTTACACAAATTAAAATTGCCTTATTCAAAGTAGATGGAATAAAAGTTGAATTACGACAATGCTGCATCTCATTTACCATCCATTGGACGTGTTTATTTGTGTTTTTGAATGCGAATGGGTGGCCATGCAGTGTCTGCTCACATGCAACTCTTTGGAAAAATCATTCCTGCTGCCCCTCACAACCGTGAGTGACCGCACAAGGACTGCGCTCTGTAGCGCGATTCTCTTCCACCCAAAGTGCTGACCACAGCGTGGGACTTTGGGTGGTGGGAATCTGAAGAGCATCACTCCCCCACGGCAGCTGTGTTTAACCACTGCAGATCAGGGGTAAAGAAATCCAGGATGACCAATCTCTGAGCACTTCACCCCTGGTAGACCCTCCTCTCCCTGGCACCATTTACCCACTCCTTAATGGCAAGACCTCTTGCAGGAGGAATCCAACACTTGCAGTGAGTCAATCAGAGAAACTCTTCCTTTCTTCACACAAATGTCTAGACTGTGGGTGAAGAATGTATCCTCCTCATTACTTTCTATGCTTACACAGCAGCCTACCAATTTATGTGAGGTTGTTCACTCTGCAATTTAGGGATTGTACAACTCTCTAGCTGTACGGTGGTAAAGACAGGGGAAAGGGTTTTTTTATGTTTTTCTAATAAATCACACAGTGCTTAATTTGTAAAAGAATGAGTCCTGGGGCCTAAAGCTCTGCTCAGAAGCCTGTGCTGTTAATGTCGGGACGCCGAACACCAAGGTTGTATAGTCTTCAATACACCTCATTCCGCTTTAATCCACTACCAGACTCGCCCTGTCCCTTTATCTCACTCTTGCAGGTTTCTGATTTCTCGCTTTGTGAAAAGTTTTCGGCCTTTCTCTTCACTCTTCCTGTCCCTTTGTGTGCTGTTCCCTCTCTTACTCTTGGTAAGTGTCTGGTAAGGAAAAACAAGGGCCAGGATCCAAAAAAGAGGAGTGTTGGTGGCCCCATTGGCAACCACTGACTCTAATTAAGCACTGACCTCACATCTTGATCCTTCTCCATGATTTATTAATTTCTTATTCATCACAAAGTATTTGGATACAATTACAAAGTGCATTCTGCACCACTGCTAGATCACCCTGCAATCATCACATACCTGTTGTACAAAAACAACGTATTTATCGATACTTGGACTTCCTCATTTGTGTTCACGTTCCAGTTAATCTTTGATTTTTCATTTGCTGAGAGTTTTATGAGTTATGTGTTTGTCCTGCTGAACAGCATCCTGCATGCATGTGGATTTAACATCTGTTATCTATACTGGAGGTTTCCAGAGTGTGTGCCAGAAATGTTCTTGAATGGGCAGTGTTACTTAACTGTTTACGTAATGTGTTATGCTAAACTTCACAGGAGTCTGCAGAACATGTGAGCCAGACACAGCTTTGGAAGTCTGCTGCCAAGCAAGCAATGTCACTCTCCTGCATTCATTGTCTGGAGGTAGAGTTCTACTCTCTGGAGATGCAGAAGGTCCACAATTGAACACAGAAGATGCCAGAGGCATCTCGAACAGTAGAAATGCTACGATATTGATCCCAAAATATCATATGTCGGACAACAAACTGACAAGTTCAGATGTAGGCTGTACAGTTTGGAAATATAAAGCGATGGTTGTACTACGGAAGAAGTATTTCGAAGCAGTCTACCTGTAATCATATATTTATTACATGTTGGGTATTTCCAACAGAACCACAACGTTGGCTGTGTTCTGCTTTCAGTGAGAAGCACACATTCCCAACATTTCTGGCTCACAATCTGGAAATTAGTTACAAAGGTGTGTAAATGTAAATAATCAAGTTTTATGGAGCAAACACAATAATGAAGGAAATTAGAGGGCACAGAGCAGGTCCTAAGTAAGACCCGTTATGCTTGAACGGTTTCACAGCAAAACAAGCACTGGAGAAGCCAATAAGTCTTGAATTTGCTGCAGATATATTTATTTTGCCAGTGCTAGCTTCCTCTGAAAGCCTTTTATTCTTATATATCAAAACCCATTAAAAATGGCTGTCGGTGCATATGTATGTCTGCGCTCATTTGGGGGCCATCTTGAAAAGGTTTTGGTAACTTTTCTAAAAAACATATGATGATGGCAGCTCATATTTGCTGACACATTCATTAGTGGACGCCCATCTTCTAATGTGTTTTAATAAAGCAAAAACTGAAACCATTAATTCAAAGAGTACCACTCAAGCATTGGCCCACATGAACAAGGTCAGCCATCCGTGACCTGCTTTGTTATTACCCACAACAAAAAAACATTTGGAGACATGCCTGGACTCTTTAATGCCCAGCCATTTATTAAATGCGTTTCGATAAAGAAGAATATAAACCATTAGAAGATGAATATCTCTACATGCACATGCTAAATTTCAAGGGAAGCAAGTGGCTGAGGAGGGTTATAACCTATAGCCCCATCCTATATGCTATAGTGAGCAGAAGCAAAAAGTGACTTACTACAACTGAAAAGGGTGCACCGCATTTTCTATATATACGTATGCATGTATGTGTAGAGATTTTATATATGTAGACATAATATATAAATGTATCTTCATTGTATACTTGTATAAGGAACTGTGACGGATTAAAAGCAGCAGAATATTTTTTATCCATGAGACCCATTGAATTCACTCAACACAACATAATGTTAATGGACATGTTAGCTTTCTGTTTAGAAAATAATGTCTTTCTTTTCAAAAAAACAAATGTTTTAACAGGAACAGGGTGTTGCGATGGGGGCCAGCTTCTCCCCAAGCTATGTGTGTATGTTTATGGGCTGGTGGGAGGAGCTGGTCTTCAGAAAGCAATACAATGACATTTACAAAGAGAAGGGGGTGTCATGGTTAAGATATATTGATGACTTGATTATTTTTGGGAATGGAACTGTGAAGGAAGCAGAGGAGTTTATTGAATGCATCAATGTAAATAATGTTAATTTGAAATTCACATCCTGTATAAGGAATCGCAGTGTTCCTTTTTAGATGTCAAGGTTACTATAAACAATAGTAACAACTCCACATGTTTATTTCGAAAAGACACTGCTGGCAATACGTTGCTTTATGCACCAAGTGCGCATCCTCCTCATTTAATTCATAGCATCCCCTATGGGGAGATGCCTAGACTACGGAGGATATGTAGCAGCTGTGCTGACTTGGAAAAACATCAACATGAAAGTAAATTACAATTTATGGAGCGAGGAAACAGTGCCGAAAATGTAGACATAGCTATTAAGAAGTCTAGGTTAGTTGTAAGGGGGAGTTGTTCCGAGATAGGGACCTGCCTCATAACACTCAAGACACAAATTCATTAGCTCCCGCCAGACTTATTTTGACCTTTAGCAGACAGCAAAAGGAATTGTGCAAAATTATCCAGGGCAATGGCATATAGTCAAAGACGATCCCACAATAGGCAGCTCTCTCCCAGAATTTCCTTTGATAACATATAGGAAATCTACATCAATGGCTAATGTGAAGTAGTGTGGCTCACTGGTTAGAGGCGGCAGACCCGAGAGCAGAGGACGGCCCGGGACCAGGGTTCGATTCCCGACGCGGCAGGTTTCTGGACCAGGGTCAGCGGACTCGATAATTCTCTCGCCTCGGTGCCCACTCTGATCAGCAATCACACTCGGCAACTCTGGGCATTAGCTTGCCTCATCTTCACTAACGGCCCCACCAGACCGCCGGGGATGCCTGGTCTCACCCTGGAGATACCCATTAAGGGACCATCTCTCAGGGAAGCCAGGAAGGGTTTCGCAGCGGTCGAAGCGCGGAGATACTCCTCCGGGAGTCGATCCTAGCGCTATATAAACTTGCAAATAATTAATTAATTAATGTTCTGGTCAAGAGTAGTCCAGAGTACAAGGAAGAAGTCGGTTGGCTTACTGCCAGAAAGGGATTTTATAAATGTTCGAGCTGTAAGGCCTGTAGGTATGGGAGCAATAGAACTTCATTTTTAACTGCCTTTAGTGGAAAACCTCAAATTATTAAATACCATCAAACTTGTAGAAGTGAATTTGTAGTATACGTGCTGGAATGCAGCTGCAATCTAATGTATATTGGGAGTACTAAGTTGGCAGCACATAAAAGGGTGTTACAACATGTTAGGGCAATAACCAATAATGACCCGAATTACCCTGTAGCACGTCACTTCAAGGAACACCAGAATGGGAATTTAAAAGATTTGAAGTACTAGGTCATTGACACTGTTCCGATCCAAAGTAGGGGAGGTGACAGGGAAGGGAAATTAAGACGCTTGGAAACCCACTATATTTTGAAGCTCAATATAAAGCAACCGAACGGGCTCAATATGAGTGAGGATTTATATACATATTTAGAGTAGAAGTCCCTTTCCTTATATAGTCAGTAACCGAAGATGAATTGATATCGCACGAAGAAGCTTACATTCCTTTTGAATTTAGTTAGTATAAATATGAAATATTTGCACTTTATGCACTTTAGCAATCATGAAATTAGGAATGAGTTATTTTACAAATAATGGTTGTTTTAATATTGTTGGTTTTATAGGAATTTTAGGATAAATGAATTATACTTAAGTGATTTTAATATATGTCTTTATTAATTAAGTATTTATATATATATATTTTTAAAAACCTATTGATAATTGTGGGAATCATTTATTGAATTTCTATTTACTTGCAAAAACCTCCAATATATGAAATGAAAATGTATTTTTGCACATGCTGTCCTTTGCACATATCCCAGCTATAGTCGTCATACGATAGAAATATACAGAACTAGAGGCTACTAATTTAAGCCAGAGTGGAATGTGGCTATGTATTAGGCACCAGAGCACTTTCATAAGTTTTAATTCAGCACATTAAGAAGTATTGCAGGGAAGCTATACTCTGAACACATTTTGCACTTTATTTTTCTATTTTAGGGTATTACATGGGTTCCATAAGGTCACCTTCGTTTGTCTTCATTAGCATGGATAAGAATAACTTGTTGCATTAACATTTAATTGTGCATTTGAGCCAGATATTGTCAAGGTCTAAAGATCGTATGTACCAAGATAGTAGCCATAGATATCGTATGGAGACTACATTTACACAAAGCATCATTTTAGGATTTTTTTAATGTATTTATACATAACATTATGATGTTTGTAGTGTTGGTACAAATAAGCATTTAAGCTTTTATGCTTAAAGTATTTCTTTCATGTCTATGAGTTTAATGTATGCGCTGTCACATTAAAAATGGAGGTGGTACAAAACAATGTTGTCATGTGATCAAGGCAGGGATCTGCCGAAACGCGTCGTGATGGCGGCTGGTGGTGTATCAGAATAAAATTAAATAGCACCAAACCTGGGTCTACGCTCGTCTTTCGTGGTTTTGAAGAAACTGCTGTGCGAGGTTCGCAGTATAATAATATATATATATATATATATATATATATATATACTTATAGACTTTTTAATTAAAAAAGGAGAGTCCTTATTAAGAACAGATACAATTTAATATATAAAAAAACACTTAAAACTTCTCAAGTTTTAAAGACTGGTGATAATTAGCATATTCTTACAAAAGTCTCACAATTTGCGAGGGAGGCGCATAGCACCTGCTAGCATCATCGAGATAATGCTGCAGGCAACTTCCTTATACAGAGTCAATGAGTAACTGAATTTGTAAAGACAGCTTTACTGCCAAGCCATCTCTGGGCGAATATCACCTGTACAGTATGATTCATTGTTGGCTGTTAAGTTCCCACGTTGGTCAGTGGAAGGCATAAGTCACATCATCAATGTGTACACTAATTCTATAAATCACGCACGTCTACAAGGCTGTTTCCGGTTAGGAAAGTACTTTGGGTAAGATTTAAGCACCTGAAGCAAGAATACATTGTGAGCTTAGTTTTTGTTTTTCCACAGATGAAACTTATACTTCAAAGCTCAAACATCAGATCATACATTCATGACATTATTAAAAAATTGCACTTAAATGAGTGCTCTCCAAACCTACTATCCATCATACAAGATTACTATATGGCTCTGACTTCTATGTGGAGGTCAATGAGGGTTGGCAAGGGGGTTAAGGGGGCAGCTGATATCCCTGGCCTTCTCTCTATGGCACCCCTGGCATTGCCCTTGCTATCCCTGGTCACCTGACAATGAAAGCAAAGACAGGAATAACAAGTAATTAGGGCTCTAAGGGTTCAGTTTATTGTCTGAAATTATGAATCCTTGTTCCCCGTCCCCGATCCTTAGCCGGAAAATAGAGACTATTGAGAAACTAATGGTGTGTGAGGGCGAAGGATCAATCATGTGATGTCATCAGAGTTCAAAGTGTGAGCTATGACTTTTGCCAACCATTACTTTTTGATGAATCCACAAACATGCCTTAAAAGGATCAGAAAATGCAGCGGTCCTCTCGACAGGTGGCCCCGCTCGTCCCACACACCACAACCAAAAGGTAGGCAAAGAGAAAAGGTAGACTCACTGTTAGAAATGGGATTTCTGGTTGGCTAAGGCGTGCGCCAAAAGCCAGGCAGAAACCACCACTCTAGTCAGGGCAAGGGAGTTACACACCAAAGATAACCCCTGCTCACCCCCTTGGTAGCTTGGCACGAGCAGTCAGGCTTATCCCGGAGGCAATGTGTAAAGCATTTGCGCACGCACACAGAAACAACATCCCAGGCACACTACAAAAGGAACTCCACACAAGGTTATATAAAAATAGCCTTTGTATTCTCAAAACACATCAGATAGTAATCACCCAATATACATTGTGCCAACTGGCACGGGCAATATTCACAAGGGATTATTTACACAGGACAGGGCCACATGGGCCACTGTCAGGATAAACACTTAGCAGAAATTGGTACAAGTAAAAATAGAAATCTACAACCAGAAGCCACTGGTAATCACTGTACTCCACCTCAACCTGTAACAAAACTTTACATTACGCACAGTCACATCAGGTGTGAATTATAACCTGCGCCAACATCACCAGCATAAGCACACTATGCAATCTCTCACTAGTCTAAACACATTAGACCCTTCCTCCTAAATATAACTCACATTAGGGGCATAAATCACAGAGTGAAACATCATCTCACTAGCATAACCACAAGAAATGCAAAATACTCTCATAATCATAAACCACAGTTTAGAGTATCAGATACAGGGTGTGCAAAACATACTATACACAATAAATTTCCTAGCACCACATCACTTTAGCACATAAATCACATAAGGGCCTTGTGTCCTAACCATATACCAGCCCCTCGGGCCAACTGGCCATCCATGAAGGGGCTCAAATGTCCTGTATCCAGAATGTCAGGGCGCGCTGCTAAGGCAGCGCCAGTCAGGGGTGCACCATCTGCGCAAACCTAAACGTTGCAGCTACCCACTACTTGCTGGGGATCTGAGAACAAGAACAGGGCCTAAATGCTGCAGCTGGCACTAAGTGCTGCGCAGCTGTGGAAGGCCTGGCACCTCTGTGCCACTTCTGTCCCTCTCAGGGACTCCCATTCAAAGATTGCACCTAAACGGTGCAGCTGCACACTACTTGCTGGGGAGCTGTGAAAGTCACAAATGCGACATGGGCTCTCTCTGGCCCTTGGGACAAACTGTGCCAAATGCTGGAGCCCTCTGGCTCTGGAAATACATAAGGTGCACCTTGGAGCCCTCTAGGCTCTGAAAACAAATGTGCCCAGCGTTGGAGCCCTCTAGGCTCTTAAAATACACATGCCCCCTAGAACTGGGGCCATCGTGGGAGCCCTCTGGCTTAGGGTATACTGGGCAACATTGGGAGCCATCTGGCTCTGAAAATCATGTCCCTCTGGAGCAGACGGCTCCATAAACAATTATGCACCAATACTGAAAAATAACTTGCCCCCATCGCTGAGGCATCTCACAGGGGGCAGAACGTGGGCCCCTCTGGCCCTTTAAACACTCAGGACCACGGTGCAGCTGCCATACCAACTAAGGCCTCAGCACCACAAGGGGGGTCTGGGAATGCCCACAGGCTCCTCTGGCACAACAATGTGCCCCCTTTGTTGGAGCGACCCCCCTATCAAGGGGGGGCCGCTCAGAAAATAGGCCGAGACAATACAGGTAAGGGACAGGCCCCACTGGCCCTTGGGACCCCCACTGGGGCCCTTCAATCAAATGTGCCCACCATGTTGGGGCGGCCCGCTGTGGCGGGGGCCCGCTCAAGAAAAAGGAATCCGGTGTGGTGCCTCACCAGGCACCATGAGGTGGATAGGGAGCTTCCTCCACCCCCGGGGCCTCCCAACATCTACCAAGGCTGCCTCTACATTGGCCCTACTCACCGGGCCGGACTTTGAGCTGGCTCTGCTGCTCTCTCCGGGGCTCGCTGGGTCCTGAGACGTCGCAGACTTCTTTGGCTTCACCCGGTCCCCTCCCTCAGGACCGGGACTTCGACCGGGAGCCCGCAAGCCTCCGGACATGCTCTCCTCATAATGCGGCTGGGGGGCGCCTTTACAATGTGCACGCTTCACCCAGTCCCCCATTAAGGGACCGGGCCTTATGGATCTCGGGACTTCCTTCCAGCAAGCGGAAATCCCGCCTCGCTCCAGGCGGCCGATCGCCTGACTACCGGTTTTGCCGCGGGCTGTGGCGGCGATCTGTTTCCCGGCCATACCGAGGGGTAGGCACCCTCATAACGAAAAATAACGTTGGCATGCGGGGTGGGCACCTGCTAGGACTTCTATACGCGGGGTGGGAACCCACTTAATCCCAAAAGAGAAATACTTGGTCAAAATGCAGGGTGGGCACCTGCGATTGACACCTCCATCAGGCGGGGTGGCGCCTGCGATTCCGGCATGAGGAGGGGGGATACCCTTGAGAGGGGTTCCTTCGCCAGGGACTGCAGCACCGCGCTGCGCTGCCCCGCTACTCTTCAGTTGGGAAAATCACCAGCATAAATAAAGCGCTCTTCCTGGCAATTAAAGCGCTTTGCTGTAGGGGAAGTAAAGCCCTCCCAGGGCGCTTACAGCAAAAAAGTTCCCAAAGATAAAGGAGGAATCCTGGGGCAAAGTAGAAGGGTCCAAAGGGAATAAAGTCTCCCAGGCATCCAGGGGCAGGGCAGGGCCCAGGGAGGCATGCCTTCCCCTGAGCCCCAGCAGCAGCACGCCCCTGGTAGATTCAAGTAGGAACAATAACATTTTTCATGGGGTCACAGACCCTTTTTATATACAGAAATCCTTTGTCTACAAAGGTGCAGGCAAGGGCTAACCAGATGCAACTGGTTCTGGAGCACTTTGTTTTCGTCAGCCCCTCTGCCCATTCACAGGATGGGTCAGGGACATCAGACACACCACAGGGGGTGGATCCAGCATTGTGGAGGGAAGGCCTAGCACCATTCCGGTCCCAGGTGCACTCCTCCCTCCCATCAACATGCAGATCTCTCCATTCATCACCGGGGCAGACCCATCCTGACTCCTGGAGCCAGGCACACCAGCCAGCTCCAGCTAATCACAAGCCAGACAGTCAATTCACATTTACTGCACAGACATGCCAACTTCTAGAAGTGGCACTTCCACACTAGACACATTAAATCCGCGCACATTATCGCGCAGCATTTAATCTCACGAGTTTTCACATACCAAACTCGCCCCTGCCCTCCCCACACATCAGGAACTACCATGGACACACATATTCCCTATGCATTCCTATGGGAGGGCAGGCCAGTCTCACCACACATACACTGAGAGCGCACGCACTTTACACTGGACCACAGTGAAAAAGTGCGCAGAGGCCTAAAATCACCAATACCAGGTTACAGAAACACGCTAGGAAATTGCAAAAAGTTTCAGGGTGAACCTGCCTAAAGGGCCAAGTCCAACACTCACAAACCAGTGGCCTTCACTTCTTTCAAATGTGAGAGTTACAGCACCAGTGAGAGCTTAAATATTCTAACAAATGCAGCCTTGACTGATTATACTACCATGAAGCAATGTGTGGCTTGCACTGGCTACAGCCACATTTCCTTGTCAGGATATGTGGCCAAAGCTATCAGGTCTTTTTGGAAGAAATCAGAACTGGTATTCACCATGTTTCAGTTTATGGGAGACTAAAAGAAAAACATGTCTACGCTACACTGAATGGCCATATTACATCCTGGTGTTGCGTATTTCACCGCAGCCATCCAGACGAGTTATTGTATGTGAGCAGCACATGGGCACAATGACAATACTTCACCAACACTGTAGTATTGTATTGTAATTGCATTTATATAACACCCCCTAAGGAGACGTTAAAGCGCTTTTTCGGCAAGTAGCATGCTGACCCCATAAAGGATTAGTGATGAATCAGTATAGTGAAGTATGAAAGTCATTGAATGGTGGATATGTTAGTCAGTTATTTGGATTAAGAAGGATAGTGGAGGGATAGAAGAGGGGAAAAGATTTGCATTTACATAGTGCTTGCTACCCCTGATGAGGTAATGAAGTGCTTTTTCGGAAAGTAGCACGCTACTCTAGAATCCATAAAGGATTAGTGTTGAATTGGTATAGTAAAATATGAAAGTGATCTGAGTGGTGGATATGTTAGCCTGTTATTTGGATTGAGAAGGATAGAGGAGGGGTAGAAGCAGTATAAAGGTTTGCATTTATATAGCGCTTGAGTTTGGGTGTCTTTGTGTTGTTATACAGGTTTATATTCTCAGCAATGGATGTCTGTTTCCTCGAGTACGTGTTTGACCCAGTGAACGTGGCTGTGTTCACTTCCATGAATTGCTGTGGGTTGCTTGAGCATGGGTTTTTAACCACACATTTGAATCTGTCCCCGAGATTGTTAGTTTTCTACCGTGAGGGGACTAGAGTTGCCATGAGTGGGTTGGTGGTCATATTTGGTGGTTCTATGACAAGATTGGTGTTTGCGTGCATGTGTTGGTGTCCTTAGGAGGTGATATGGTTTGCATGCATTGATGTACCTAGGAGGTTATGGCAATGGAAATGGATTCTGTTGGTATTGAAAATAGTTGGTGCATAGTGCCATGAAAGAGTTGGTGTTGTCATGAGTTACATTGTGCCTCCATAGGGTGGTTTTCTCCCAAAAGTGGAACAGTTGCCGTGAATAGTTTGGTGTTCCTGGGAGCCGATTGGTGTCTGTATGAGTCGGATGGTGTTGGAATGAGTCGGTTGGACTTCCCAAGATGTGGTTGGTGTCCATAGGAGTTGTGTGGTGTTTACTTGAATCAATTGTGGTTGCAAGGAGTTCTGTGGTGTTTACATGAGTCAGTTGGCATTCCAGTGAGTTGATGTGTATTTCATCAGTGAGTTGGAGTTCCAGTGTGGTTCTTGGTGTTCCACTGGGCCTGGTTCCTCCCATATTGTGTGTGTATTTGTGTGTAAATCTTCCCATGTTTGGGTTGCTGTTCCCATGAGTATGTTTGTGTTCCTTTCAGTGGGTGTCTGTTCCAGTGATATGCACTGCTACCATGATTGGTGATGCCTTTCTGTGAGAGGATGTGTGAACCACAAGCAGATTTGTGCTCTCATAAAGGGGAGTTTTTTTTCAGTGAATGGATGATAGCTAAAATACACAGGTGTCTGTTCCCATGAGTGAGTTTATGTTCCCATGAGTGGCTCCTATGGGTGGTTTTGTTTCCATGAATAACTTTGGTTTCCTATCATTGGTTGTATTTTCCCATCAGTACATGTCTGCATTGACAAGTGAGTGTCAGTTCTTGTGATTGAGCACTCGTTACAACGGATGGTTCTCGCTCTGTCCACGTGCTTGGGTGTCTGATCCCTCATGTGGGAGATGAATGCCATATCTGAGATCTCAGACATTCACTCGTCCCATGAAAATCTGTTTTTAAAGGTGTGCAGGAAAGGAAGCTAGTTATGTCAGACATATGTATGAAGCAAAGGCAGGTGTGTTGGCCAGATATGAATATACTTGTGGACCTTAGACGAATGCAGAACCTGCAAACTTGTTCTTACTTTTACATGTTCATATGAACAATCTTCCAGAGTTGATCTCTTCTTGGTTGACAGAAGACTCCTTACACAAGGCACAGCAGTGCTGAGAACTTTAGTTATCTTGTATCATGTCCCAGTCGCCATGAGTTGGTCAATTGAGTGCCTATTTTTATTTTGCACTCTTGGACCTTACAGAGACTGTTCATAAATGTGGACTACTGGCAAAACTCAATGGGCATTTAATAAGCATAGGAATCCCTTAAATCCCTATGCCTCCTTATGAAAGTTGAAGGCTAACAGTGACATTTTTAATACTGAAACTAATATTCAAAGTGGGAAAGATCGATGCACATGTCTATAGGAAATATTATCTAGTTTCCAAATTACAGTATTGAAAATTTGGAGAAGAGTGGAGTTAATGACATGGTAACAACTTTTTCTAGTTGTATTGAGCTTCATGAATATAATGGCCTTCCCAGCTCATTAGGAATCTTCCATAGTATAGGCCAGTAGTTCTTCACCTTTAATTCCTACAGCGGAACACATTGCTCCTTGGTTGAATAGTGTATTTAGATCAGCAGACAATGTTCTCCTCTAATGTTTTGGACTCAACAAGGTTTCATGGTGATAGCATACAGCCCCAAGTTAACACGGTGGGCAACCTCTAAATTATTCATAATTTGCATAGTAGGGAATGTAATGAAGAATGATCAAGTTCCGAACAAAGAATTTTCTATAAGTAAATTGGAAATGACTGTTCAATACATTTTTGAGATTGGTCCTAAAAGAGCTGAAAATTAGTCCATTGATGAAATTGATCTAAGATAATCTGGCAAAATAAAGGGTCCATTGTGCTATTCTATAAAGTCTGGAACAATTCTCTGAACTCCACTAATCAAGCATTTATTTTTGAGTCACCTTTGTACCAGATAGTACATTTTCACAAGTACACGGATTTAGGATTGCTATTCCTTAGTGCAGTATTTATTTATCTTTGCTCTGTTTTGTTCATTTTTCTTGCAATACCGTTTTTAAATAGTTTCAAGCTATTTCTGATACTAAGTAGTATGGTCTAACTCCATGGCATGCTCTATCATCACAGTGTATTATAAGTCATCTGTAAAAGGATTGTGGAAAGGTGTCTTGGTCTATGTATGATTGCATGTAATATAGCCTTATAGCCCGCCGTAGCGGGCTATACCGGCTATTAAAGGCCCGCTGAATCGTTAAAGGCCCGAGCCGAAGGCGAGGGACTTTAACGAGACAGCGGGACTTTAATGGCCGGTATAGCCCTGCTACGAAGGGCTATAAGGCTATTAGAACATTATGCCACTAGAGGGCAGAATTTTCTAACAAATTAAACAAAGGGTTCTCGAAGCTCGAGGGGATATAAATGCCCTTTAGCTTCGAGAAGCCTTTGTAGAACATTGGAATGTTGCTCTGCGGCCCTTTACTGGCCCGTAGAAGCAGGGAACACTCCATTGTCTGCAATGGAGCTCCCAACATTCCAATGTTCTAATATGTACCTATGAGTGAGAGCATGATAAAGACTGTGCATGTGTGCAATCACATGCAGCCATTTATTGGTAAATATGTGTTAAATAAGCATAAATATGTGGTATTGCTATCATGTGTATAGTGTCTTTCTACAATTTGTATTGCCCCATTGCACTTTTGGAGTTGATCTACGTTCTGTGAGTTTCGTTGATCCGAGTCTAGGTGGCCTGTTGTCCTTCTATGAGAAATGATCTGTGAGCAGTATTTTTTATACTGGCTCATGAGCGATAATAGATTGAATAGGATGTATCGGATTATGATAGATTTTCAAAGTACCAGATATGTATGTAAGGGTTTAGCATTTACTTTACCATTTCTTTAATTTTCCCAGGGTGTAAGTTAGTCCACTGCTGCACCTGAGAAGGCTATAACTGTAGTAAGCAGTATTGGCTAATGATATGGCTTTGATGCAATGTCACGCTGACCTAGGTATGGTGCGACCTGGGTGAATTTGAAATATGAGAGGAGATGAATGCGCTACTTTCATAGAGATGCTTAGCCAACTACTTGATGCTACGTGTTGCGGGCGTGTCCTGTGCATTCTGTCAGTATATAAAGAAGCCTAACTAGATCTAAATGATGCATGATGATGGAATACTGGAGGGTGGAGGCTACTGGGACATCTTTAGACAGCATACTGGAACTGTGCTAGAGTATGTGAGATGAGCTGTATCTTGTTTCTGTTGGATGATTGTGTGGTAATTGTTGGTATAGTCAGTAGCTCGGTGACACCAAGAAAAGGGGCGTATCGGACATTTTGGATCTATGCGAGATGTTCGGCTCATTTTATTGGTTAGCACTATTCTACACAAGAAAAGAACAGACTAGTCCCAAATTGATCGCAGTTAAATAATCAGTAGCCCGATGTAGGGTTAATAAAGTTGATGCATCGTGTAGTAGCAGTGTGCTTCCAAGGGGCAACAGCAGTACAGCTTCCAACGAGGACCACATCAATGTGACATGTAGGTAGCACTAGAACAGTGACAATAGAAGAAATATCCAATGGCGCATGTTATGTTATGTTAATTAGATGTATTCAGCGCAGCAGTTACCCTGGGGTGTCCTGGCGTTATGCACTGCCTAACTGTAATGGAGAGAGGGTCATTGGGTAAACAACCAGGTTGTCAGTCCCTTCCTAAAAATAGGAAATCCGTAGCATTCCTCAGGTGCAATGGCAGATCATTCCAAGCCTTGGATGTACATGTAATAAAACTCCTACCTCCCCAACTGGTCTTTTTAAAAGTAGGGGTTTTGACCTTTTTTTGCTCCAGTAGATGGAAGGGTCCTACAGGAACATACCACTTGAACTTATTCTTCAAGTGGTCAGGGCCTGTACCATTAAGGACCTTAAGGCTTTAAAGTGTACCCTTTGCTTCACCGGAAGCCAGTGTAGCCTGGTTAGCTCTTTTTTCACCAAGAAAAATTTGGGAGTGCTTGACAGCAGCCTGGACGCTGCATTTTGAGCTATCTGAAGCCTGTTGATAAGTTGTTTTGGGGTGTTCAGATAGATCCCATTACAATAGTCCAGTCTTGACATTACAAGTACTGTGACCCCTGTCCTGAAATATCCTTCTGAGAGGTAAGATTTTATTTTCATGAGTAAAAACAGCTGAAAAATCCTAACAGGTCCAACCAGATGCAATAGAAACTATGTGACAAAGGGTGCAGCAGCGGAACGGCAGCAATGCATGGACAAGATGCAATAAAAATGTAGTTTCAGAGATGTCACAACATAGAGAACAACCAGGGGTAGCTACCATGTAAGGAAAACCGGAGGACACCAGAACGAAGAGACAGTTTAAGTAGCAAGGATCACCCAGCTAGGAGTAGATTACTTAGTAAGATGTAATTCCGTTTGTATTTGTACAGTTCACACTATGAAAAAGGCACGGACTCATTGTTTTTTGGTTTTTTTTTAAGTGCCAGGGTCGTCATCAGGAGGCCACTACAGCTTGCACTACCCATTGCCCCTGTCAAAGTCAGTACCAAAACAACTGCTAACCATCACACTCTTCTTACAAAGGCTTGGACTGCATGTATTAGTCATTTTCAATCCATACTGAATTAATGAACAGTTGTTATGCTCAATCTTTATTTAGACAAACAGTGCCATCATGTGGCAAACTGTCACAAGTGCTGGTATTTACAATTAAGTATCGCTGCAGTGCACCGGAAACCACCAGCTCAAATAAAGCACTGGGCAAAGGCACCAACAACAGAAACAGTGTCATCGCAGTCACTGCCAAAACATACCAGGCTGTGTTAGTCATCGCCTACTGATATTAGATATATAATTAAGCAACACCATCACAGGAAGAAAGACGTGTTTAACAATATGTTTTTGGTTTTCTCATTGAACTCCCACGTGCCATAGTTCGCAGCCTGTACTGCATCATAAGAAAGGCAGATCTTTTGCACTAAGTACACCTTTTCTAAGCCGATGGCGCATATACGTATGATGTTCTATTAAGGTCACAGGAGGAAAAGATAGTAAAGCCTCTCTGTAATTAACATTGGGAAGACCAGGTGCTATATACACGTTTGGCTAAAGAAATCACAATAAATACTTTTCAAAAATCGAAATTAGAAAGGATTTATGTTAAACTCGAATGATATGTCTGACAATGAGAACATTCCATGTCATGGCAAATTATTTTATTAGGATTCCTCGTCATGAACTTTCGAAGACAGCAAATTGATTCGGATAATCCGAGTTCAGAGCAGTTCACTTGTGGGGGAAGAAAAATCATGTGGTTTTAGTGTCAGCTGTTTGGAAGCAACTTTATTAAAGCCAGATCCATCTCAATGCCAGGTTTCAGAAGAAACTATTTATAAAGTTTTATATAATGGGAACATGACCCAAGGGGGAATCCGAGCACTTTAGAATGTTTAAGGAGATAGACAGTGTAAAGTCCATTTTCATCAAGGACGGAACAAGTTATGACTGAATCACCAAGGGAAACCACCACAGGGTTCAAGACAGACTAAGAACAAAAATCCCAAAACTAAGGTGGCCCGAAACATTAACAGAGTCCATATCATGAAGGAATGTTCATCATACATGATCTGAAACTATATAAATGATTTCCATTTATATCCATCTCAGGTGAATTGACTGGCCTTCCTGGGTCTGCGTTGGACAACCATGATGTAATGCAATTGAAACCTTCAGCATGAAATGTGGTCACAGCACGCATGCAATTTGTTGACAAGACTGCCTTTGATATATGAAGTGTTAATATTTACCAGAGCCAGGCAGTGTTATGGCCCTTTAGCGGTTTGATAAGCTGTGACGAATAGTGTCGGGACACTCATCCAGTTAACACTTCAACAATCTTATGTTGGCAGTGGTACAACAATCCAGAACTCCCCTCAGGTTGAACTCTGCCTACTCCCTGTCTCGTGACCTTCAGGCTTGGCTCTAAACTTAGATTTGCTGTGGTGTCGCTGTTTCCAATGTTATGCAACTTCTGCATTCGCCCCTTATGCAATCTTGGGAGCTTTTTCATCAGTTAAGTGTCCCTTGCTGCTGTCATGGAATTCATTTTTAATATTACAGCGTGGATTATTTAAGACTGGACCTCAAAGCCCACCATGAAATCTAAGGACACACCAAGTGCTGGATAGAATATCAATGTATAATTATGAAATTGCTAAAAACTGAATTTGTTGGTTGCCCTGCATGAATTCAGTCCCCTGCGTTCCAAGAGCTAAATGGTTTTGGCAAGGTTTGAAAAAACACCGTAAAGTAAAGTAGAGAAATCGTTAAAATTAGAAAATCATTAAAAATAGAGAAATTATTCAAAGTTGAGAAATGGTTAACAGTAGAGAGCAGAGAAATCGTTAAAAGCAGCGAAACTTATGCCCACATGCATCATTGAGAATTGCATTCGCAAACGGTGCGAATCGCAATTTTCAGCCGTTTGCGAATGAAATTCTCAAATTTTGGATGCATCATGCTTTTCGCAATTTTAGTAATCGCAACCATGTTGCGATTTCTAAAATTGCGATTGCATTTAAGAAATCGCAATTTGAGATTTCTTAAATGCAATGCATGATTATTTTTAAATTGCGAATTCGCAATTTGGAAGGGGTAAATTAGCATGAAGTTGAACTTCATGCTAATTTACCGAAAACTTTTAAACATGCACTAGTTGCATATTTGAAAGTTTTGCTAAATTTCAGGGGTGCAGGGAGGGGTTCTTTGGACCCCCCCCCTGCACCCTTGAAATTGCATTCACATTTTGCGATTCGCAAAATGAAATTCGCAAAATGTGAATGCCTTCCCATTCATTCCTATGGGTCTTTTGGCCCATAGCAATCAATGGGAAGGGTTTCCTTAATTGTGATTCGCAAATTGTGAATCGCAATTAAGAAAAAATACCGTATCGCAATAAAAAAATGCAAATTTTCCATGCATTGCCGTTTGCGATTTCTAAATTGCGATTCCTTAATTTTCGCAATTTAGTAATCGCAAATGGCAACAATGATGCATGTGACCATTAGACAGGTCAAATTGTCATCCGCAGACACTACCGCTTTGGTTTTACATTTCCCTTATGTTCATGCATCTGTGTGGCTGCTGAGTGGTACGAGCCACGCTGGATGCTAGATCTGGCCCTTTAGTCCATGCACTTTGCATATTGGTCTTGTTGCTTTGTTTCCACCTGACTACACACAGGCTTGAAACTCCCAGCATGCAAGAATGCCGATGGATAAAAAGACCCATAGCAGTTAGAACACAGAAAGTGACACAGGGTCATGCATCCTCTGCTATGCATCACCCAGTACCGCCACTGTACATCACCTACTGCACACCACCCAGTGCTATCCCTCTGATAAGGCACACCCTGCGCCTCTCTGCGGCATATCACCCAGTGCACCCCCTTGAAACACTTCACCAGTTGCTTTTCTAAGTTGCAAGAACAGAGCGTCCCTTGTGTTCATCCCTTTTTTGGCCTGTTGCACACACCCTGCCCTGTCCCTTCCTGCTGTCCACCTGCTGCCCTTGGTGCAGATCATTCTGAAGCTCAAACCCCTGTGCGTGGTGTGACCCTGACTGAAAGTGACACACCACAACTGGTACACAAGAGTTGGCTGTTTCTTTACAGTAGTGCAGGACACCTAATGCAGTAAGAGAAAATACATTTTCCACCAGTCATGTTTCTGCTCTTGTGCAGGCTCTAAGCCAACAGAGCATTAGGTTGGATATGTAACTCCTAGACAGTTGTAGCAGTTCTTCTACACGTTACAATGAGTAGATAATTAAATATTACTGCATTGAAATACATTTTAAGCCACAATTTTATAACAGGTCACAAAAGGCTCTTCAAAAGTCCCACTGGGAAATTACATATGTAAACAGATGCCTAGGATGCTGTGCCCATTCTTAAATGAGATGAACAGATTTTAGTAACTGTGGAAGACGGTGCCTGGGAAAGGCGGACAACGTCCCAGGTGTGGGTTTAGCCAATTAAGACATATTGATGTCTGCTAAGTGGGTGAGGACAATTTAATATGTGTAGACAGCAACCCAGTGCAGCTGGCTTTAAACGCAGTCTGTGGTGTTTTTTTGTCGCCCCTACCTCTCTAGGGCACAAAAACATGCCTTTGATGGAGACAATGACCCAGAGAGGCTTGCCCATATTGTACTGGTTTGATAGCAAGCAGTGGCTGGTGGAAGCTGCAGTGCACCTTGGGAGTTCAGTTCTTGATTGGCGACCTGAATCCGCACCCCGTACTAGTCTATATGGTGCCTAGGCGGGAACCACATTTGATCAAACACCTCCTCATGTGCCCCGGGACAGGATGACTGCAAGACCCTCTACATGGAGGTGGTGTAGGCTTCTGTCTCCGTCCAGCCTGGACAGTGAGGGTGCAATAAAGCCAAGGAGAGAACTGCTTACAAATACGACCGAATCCCCCGTCGCAATGTGAAGCTCCAGCACACAGAACGGAACGCCTGGTACATGACTACAGAGTCATCTATCAGGATAACTGACCTTGCCCCCGCCGCACCATCCCGAGTCACGGTTTGATGAATACAGTGCTTCATTTTTCCCTGCTGCCCACTCTAAACTGCTTTGTGAGTGCCTGGGGAGGCTTTTCTGCAAAGAAACGTTTTATTGCTCCATTCAGATATTTTTATTTTATGTTTTGCCTATTTATGGCTAAGAGGTTATGAGACTGTTGTCCCTCCATAGACTATATTTTTCTCAGTTCTCCCTTTGTCATTTTTCATTGATGTTGTTGTAGTGATTATTTAATAAATCAGTCTGTTGATAATGAGTTCAACCGCTTCCTCATTCATCCACTATCCAATGTGATGCTTGTATTGCCGCACCCCGCCACATGCACTCTCCCCAAACATCTCCTAATAGCAGCCCTGTATCCTCAGCTCACCTACCCACAAGGCCGGCTGAGAATACTTCTAACAAACCTCCGGCTAGCCTCCATCAAGCCAGCTTTAGCGGATTATTTGGGAGATCTGGGCTTTAGCCATGATCATCTTTGCTCCACCTCACCATTAGCTTGTCGAGAGGATTTCTAAAGTTTTTTTTTTTTTTTTTAATGGTCAATATTATTTTTTCTTTGTTCCAAAAATTGTATTCGTTTTTTTTTATAAAGAAATTACAGAAGACAAAGAAGAAAAACAATAAATGCATAGCATACATACACATGTCGAAGGCCCAAACTCATTTAAAAGTTATTCTGTTTGGGGAAAAAGGGAGCAGAGTAGGGATGGGGTTAGCTGTGTATGGAGTTTGCTGAAGCAGAAGCCAAGCAGGGCCTGGAGTAAAAGCAGGGCCTGGGGTAAAAGCAAGGCCTGGGGTAAAAGCAAGGCCTGGGGTAAAAGCAGGGCCTGGGGTAAAAGCCGGGCCTGGGGTAAAGGCCGGGCCTGGGGTAAAAGCCGGGCCTGGGGTAAAAGCCGGGCCTGGGGTAAAAGCCGGGCCTGGGGTAAAAGCCGGGCCTGGGGTAAAAGCAGAGTCTGGGGTAAAAGCAGAGTCTGGGGTAAAAGCAGGGCCTGGGGTAAAAGCAGGGCCTGGGGTAAAAGCAGGGCCTGGGGTAAAAGCAGAGTCTGGGGTAAAAGCAGGGCCTGGGGTAAAAGCAGGGCCTGGGGTAAAATCAGGGCCTGGGGTAAAAGCAGGGCCTGGGGTAAAAGCAGAGTCTGGAGTAAAAGCAGAGTCTGGGGTAAAAGCAGAGCCTGGGGTAAAAGCAGGACCTGGGGTAAAAGCAGAGCCTGTGGTAAAAGCAGGGCCTGGGGTAAAAGCAGGGCCTGGGGTAAAAGCAGGGCCTGGGGTAAAAGCAGGGCCTGGGGTAAAAGCAGGGCCTGGGGTAAAAGCAGGGCCTGGGGTAAAAACAGGGCCTGGGGTAAAAACAGGGCCTGGGGTAAAAACAGGGCCTGGGGTAAAAGCAGAGTCTGGGGTAAAAGCAGAGTCTGGGGTAAAAGCAGAGTCTGGGGTAAAAGCAGAATCTGGGGTAAAAGCAGGGCCTGGAGTAAAAGGAGTGTGTGGGGTAAAAGCAGGGCCTGGGGTAAAAGCTGGGCCTGGGGTAAAAGCAGGGCCTAGGGTAAAAGCAGGGCCTGGGGTAAAAGCAGGGCCGGGGGTAAAAGCAGGGCCTGTGGTAAAAGCAGGGCCTGGGGTAAAGCAGAGTCTGGGGTAAAGCAGAGTCTGGGGTAAAAGCAGAGTCTGGGGTAAAAGCAGGGCCTGGAGTAAAAGGAGTGTGTGGGGTAAAGGCAGGGCCTGGGGTAAAGGCAGGGCCTGGGGTAAAGGCAGGGCCTGGGGTAAAAGAAGGGCCTGGGGTAAAAGCAGGGCCTGGGGTAAAAGCAGGGCCTGGGGTAAAAGCAGGGCCTGGGGTAAAGCAGAGTCTGGGGTAAAAGCTGGGCCTGGAGTAAAAGGAGTGTGTGGGGTAAAGGCAGGGCCTGGGGTAAAGGCAGGGCCTGGGGTAAAGGCAGGGCCTGGGGTAAAGGCAGGGCCTGGGGTAAAAGCAGGGCCTGGGGTAAAAGCAGGGCCTGGGGTAAAAGCAGAGTCTGGGGTAAAAGCAGAGTCTGGGGTAAAAGCAGGGCCTGGAGTAAAAGGAGTGTGTGGGGTAAAAGCAGAGTCTGGGGTAAAAGCAGGGCCTGGGGTAAAAGCAGGGCCTGGGGCAAAAGCAGGGCCTGGGGCAAAAGCAGGGCCTGGGGCAAAAGCAGAGCCTGGGGTAAAAGCAGAGTCTGGGGTGAAAGCAGGGCCTGGGGTGAAAGCAGGGCCTGGGGTGAAAGCAGGGCCTGGGGTGAAAGCAGAGCCTGGGGTAAAAGCAGAGTCTGGGGTAAAAGCAGAGTCTGGGGTAAAAGCAGAGCCTGGGGTAAAAGCAGGGCATGGGGTAAAAGCAGAGTCTGGGGTAAAAGCAGAGTCTGGGGTAAAAGCAGAGCCTGGGGTAAAAGCAGAGCCTGGGGTAAAAGCAGAGCCTGGGGTAAAAGCAGAGCCTGGGGTAAAAGCAGGGCATGGAGTAAAAGCAGAGCCTGGGGTAAAAGCAGAGCCTGGGGTAAAAGCAGAGCCTGGGGTAAAAGCAGGGCCTGGGGTAAAAGCAGGGCATGGGGTAAAAGCAGAGCCTGTGGTAAAAGCAGGGCCTGGGGTAAAAGCAGAGCCTGGGGTAAAAGCAGGGCATGGGGTAAAAGCAGAGCCTGGGGTAAAAGCAGGGCATGGGGTAAAAGCAGGGCCTGGGGTAAAAGCAGGGCATGGGGTAAAAGCAGAGCCTGTGGTAAAAGCAGGGCCTGGGGTAAAAGCAGAGCCTGGGGTAAAAGCAGGGCCTGGGGTAAAAGCAGGGCCTGGGGTAAAAGCAGAGCCTGGGGTAAAAGCAGAGCCTGGGGTAAAAGCAGAGCCTGGGGTAAAAGCAGGGCCTGGGGTAAAAGCAGAGCCTGGGGTAAAAGCAGGGCCTGGGGGTAAAAGCAGGGCCTGGGGGTAAAAGCATGCCATAAGCCAGCAAGGAGTTTCTGTGCCTTGTGAAAGGGACACCTGAAGGCACAGCTGGAAGGGGAGCTGTAGTGGCACTGGATGGCCAACCGGCATGCAGTCTCCTTTCTAACAAGAAATAATATTTGCACTTAGTTAAAATTCTTATACCAATCACAAATAGTATGGTAAAGGACTGCAGTGAACGGTCGAGGTCTCTCTTCCTTTCCAGCGAAGACGAAAAACTGAGGGTATATATCAGATGCCAGAGATTTCATAGAGCTCCTTTGCTGATTTAACTAAAGTGCGAAAGTAAACCACTCCAATCCTCAAGGGTCAGGAAATGCAGTGTTTTCAGTTCATGTAGTCACTGAAACCGGTACATCTCTCTCCTGTGATAGGATAGTTAGTAATGGCTACTGATGACATATATACTGATAAAACTATATGAGCTTTTGGTAAGAAGAAGAAAAAAAAGTCTGTAAAGCAAGAGTAGGAACAGTGCTTATTAAAAATATTTTTCTGAACAATAATTCCACTCCAAATTAGAACCATCAATCAAAGTAGATGTGAAATTTTAAAAATTGTTTCAACTGGTGATACCATTACAGACAATTAAATACATTCACACGGGAAACCACAACCAGAGCCAGAACAAGTTGTTCTCACAGAGTACAGGAATAGGTTGTTCCGGCTCGTTGGTGTACCGAGGTAGCAATATACACCGAGTTTGGAGGTACAGATACCATAGATCTGACCTTAAACAACAAGGGTGGTGAGTACAAACCCTCCGTTTTTCACCTTAAGAGCCACAAAAGAGTGCTTAACCTTCTGGTCCTGACGAAAGTCTTTAGATTTCCCAAGAGGCTGAAACATGTTGACCACCATCACCAGTGCGATAGACCACTAACAGGGTCTATACACGTACTACTTTGTTTTTTGTTTCCCACATTACAGATCGCAGGAATAAAGTACAAGAGACTTGGTGTTAGGAATTTTATCTCACATTTTTTAGCACGAGCATGCCCTCTTTTTTATTCCTGGCCACTACTGTCAACCCAGTTGGTCTTCCTCCATGCGGAGGTCGGCATACTGAACCAAGGAAAAGACCCAATAATCATGCTGTTACGGTAAACTCAGGCGGAGAATCAACATATACCGCCCAACGCCTGTGTCCGTATATGAGGGTTTTTTACAACGATGGTCTCCCACGTTAACTAAGACCCTGGTGACACAGGACAAGTAGTCCATTCTCCCCCATCTTGATCATTGTGCAATGCATACAATGTCAAGAATCTATAGGTTGTGCCTCATGTCAGCAAAGCAAACATTGCACGGTGTGCCAGCTGCATGCAATGCATCCGTGCCTGGCTGAAATGGCATCACGAGTGGTTTTCACACATAGATTTTGCCTCCACTTTGTTAACAAGACCACAATAAAACTGTGAAAACAGAGCTGTGCTTTTCACACAAATCGAAACAGATGAAGAATTGAAGAGAAACAATGTAAAATAAGTAACATTTCAGAAATAATCATTCACAGCAAAAACGAAGTTATGTTTCATTTAAAATAAATAGGATTGTTGAGTTTCTGAAAATGCTGAAATCGCCACACTTTGGTTGCAACTTCTACCCCTCCTCTCTCTATCAATAATTTAGATTATGATATTATGCTTCCTCAGTTTAGATGCAGTCATTCATCTTTGTAGCATAGCTCGAATCTGAGTTTAATACATAATTGATGTTCTAACACAGCTGCACTGAGTGATAATTAGACATACTAATTATGAAATAGATATTTCAACAATGGAACATCTGATTTCATCCTGCACAATTAATTCTGCAATGGAATGAAAGCCTTTATTTTGCTGAAAGTGTATTTATAGTACATAATGAGTCTTAAACTGCAAATGCCAGTTTTTAGTGAATACAATACCAAATTTCCGTCCTGTTATGTATGCCACAAAAGCGCTTAGAAGGACATGACGACTGTGCTCGTCAACATGCTAGCGAAGGCAGTCACGTGCTAAGACACCAGCCAATAGCCAGTCAAGAATGACTGGTAGGTACAGCCTTCAACATATCATATGAGCACATGCTCTGCTCCCAAACCCTGTGATGTTACCCTCCTTCTGGGTCATGAGGGATACCCGGGAATGGTCAAACCTGGATAGCATTACCCTGCCGCAACAGCGGTGCTTAGGGTGTTGACGTACATATACATGCAATCAATCAGACAGGAAGAGGGACTAGAAGGGACATGAAGTATGCATTTTATTTCACCAAATATTTCTCTACAATTTTCAACAATTACATTTATTCCTTGGTACTCGCTTTTGCCGTGAGTTAGTTGTTACAAATGTGGAATCCCTCCAAAGTTGCACTGCAATTACAATTTGATTACGAAATTTCAGGAGCTGAACACATGATATATATCCCTTGGTGTAGGTGCACGTGCAACCTATTACTGAGGGCTACACTCCAATCAGGCCAATCTTGTAAGAGCTGATGATCACTCCCTAAACTGCTGAACTGAAAGCTCCGTCTTACCACAAATGCACGTCTCACCCAAAACCTAATTACTGGTTACATTAACCTGTAACATATCCTGGAGACAACAAGCTCTCAGTTCAGGCTGCAATATGTTGCAGAAATGGTGACTTCTCTCTGTTGTGCAATCAGTAGGTTCTGGCTTGTACGGCACTCTCTTACAGACCATTTACTGGAAATGTGGTCGCGCCTCAGACATCCTGATTGCGGCTGTTAAACCAGGGAGAGTGAAATACACAAGGAGATGCATCTTCCCCTGAGAAGCCATATCGGGCAAGGTTGGGAGATTAACTTGGAAAGTTTTAAGTTGGTAAAAGGATAGTGTCCACTTAGCTAAATTGCCCCAGGCCTCCGTGTTCTCATATAGTTTGGTCCAGGGCTGGATTTCCTGATTTGGTGCTCAGGGGGTTTGAAGAATGTTTCAATGTTTTCATCTCATATGCACATAAATTGCCATATTTTGTGGCTAATTTTCTGAAAGAGCTTCCCCATAACCTGTCCTTTGGAGGGCAGCCAAGACTTCAGAAGAGGACCACTTGTATCCAGACTGGTTTTACAAACATCTTTATAGGTTTTATGATTTGCAGACTCTCTGAATGTTTTGGACCTTTCGGTCTACCTTTGCATGGAGTTCTAAATTACATTGAAAAGGTGAGTATGAATCTTTGAGCAGAAATCTGCTAGTTGTCTTGATCTCAGATAATGGTGGTGTGGTGAGAACATCACCTAACACAACGTGTACTGGTAAAGCGCACGTTCATCCATAGGAATCCTGGTGCTGAAGAACAGATATTTATTGTTACCCATCTTAATGGTACTCATTTTTTTCGACCTCAGATGAATGGAAGGCTGAGTGGACCCACCAGGATTTGAACCTGTGCGGGTGCATTAGTCCACTGCGCCACTAGACCCGGCAGAAATCGGAGTCACTTGCATCAATGATGCAATCCTTGGGTGTGAATACACTGAAGTATTGTGCTAGTTAGCACCATGTGTTGTTTAGACTACTAGAAAGTACAATACTTCACTGCTTTCTCAAGACGTAGAGCTTGATTTAGGGTTTGGCAGAGAGGATACTCCATCTCAAAACCATAGGAGAACCCTCTCTGCTAAACTGAGGTGCCTCATTTAGAGTCGGGCACATTTTAAGTATGTCAGCAGCAGAGACTGCTCTGTCTCCACCACTGACATACACTACCGATGGCCTGACAGAGTAAGGCCTGTCAGAGGTTTGACCATTTGATTGCCTGTTCAATTTAGAGTGGATGGTAGAGACTGTGAAAACTTGTATATTCCCCCCACACCATGGAAGATATCTCAGCTGGTGAGGCATAATTTTTTTTCTTTTCAAAAATAAAATCTTGTTTTAATTTTGTTTTAGAAAAAAAAATATTGCAAGTTTGCTGTACGGCTCCCTCACGTTGAATGAGCCGACCATCAAACTTCAATACATTGAAAACAACATCTGTGGCAGTGGTTCCTGCCAATGCAACAGTTGTCCATTGGGCCAGCTGAGATCTCCAAATATGGTAAGTGGAGTACCCTCGGCATGGCAGTAGTAAAGTACTCCGCCGTGTTGACGATACATACTCCATCCACCAAACAATAAATTAGGCCATTTGTCATGCTCCACAATAACAACTTTCCTGTTTAGGGTGAGAGCCATGCTTGTGTCCCAAGTCCTGTTTAGCCAGTTTTGTCTGTGCTTATGCAAAAGATGAGGCAAAGCAGTATCTTAGAGCCATACATCTAAATTAAAAAAAACACACAAAACTGTTGTGACCAAGTTGAAACTCAAACGCATTTTGTGGACTGCTCCCACTGAACCTCGCTGAAACAAGGTGGTCAACTCCCGCCCTCTGCTGGGGGAAAAAGGACTTACCGTGTGACAGCTGGAGCATCTCACCGCAGGTAGCTTGACTCAAAGAAGAGAGTCTGTGCCTGTTAGGTGCTGCTGTGTGTGTGCATAGAAAATCCAAATCAGCCAATCCAGAACAGGACTGCGCTGCAACACGGTAGGGTACTTTGCCGCCAGAGCGGGTAAGCCAAAACTAGGCTTTTGGGCCCAGGGGAACACACCACCATTGGTGATACTAAATCCAAGACTCTAAAACCTGAACTTATTACCAGAGTCGAGGGAAGAACTCTTGAGTACGGCCTATTAGACAAGAAGTACCTTCAGTAAACCACAGCCAACAACAGCCTTGCATGCATAACATCACATTTCCGCTCACATTCACTAACTCACACTCATTCATTTTCACTTACACTCTCTAACACTCCCTCACACTGATTCTTATATGTTCTCACTCACGCTCTTATTCATAGCTCATCCTCTCCCTATCAGAAGACCCAACCCCCACGAGGATAAAAAAAGAAGCAATGATCTTCGTGGACAACAACTTTCTGTGGAACAACTCCTAGGGGCTCACGGAACTGGGACCCTCACTATCCCACAGACCACTCCTCTGCATCCTCCTGGACAACAAACCCACTGTAAAATCTATACCAACGCCTGCTTTCTTGCTCTTTACATGCTCCGAAAGATCTTCGGTTGGCTACCAGTCACCACCAGACGCACTGTCACTCAAGCCCTCATCAGCAGCCGCTTGGACTACGGCAACGCACTCTACATAGAAATCACCACTTGCCTCCTAAAGAGACTGTAGGCCATACAGAACTCAGGAGTCAAACTCATCCGCGATCCTTTCATTTCATCCTTGACCTCCCCAGATGGACCCACATCACCCCTCAACTAAAGAAACTACATTGACTGCCCATCGACAAGACACGTAGATGCAAGATACCAACCCACGTTTACAAAGCCCCTTACAATCAAGGACCAGCACAAATCAACCACCGCCTGAGCAATATAGTATACCAATAGTAGTATACCGAAAAATGAACATAAAAAACACAGTCACCATCATGTTTTTGGCACTGATTTTGCCACCTCTGAGGCCAGGGGTCGCAAAGGCAGTGTCAGGGTGGTATAGGGCCAACTCCTGCGACCCCAGATTACTCCTAAATGACTTCCATGCCATTTTGCCTTCTCAATTTTCAACAGTTAAACCTTGTCTGAATCAAGCTGGCAAACCGCGTACAAGTGCCGTTCGGCCATGTTGAAAGAGAGAAAACATGCTAATAAGCCCGCTACTCCCCTTTCGGACATGAATAATATCTTCAGGAGTTGCCTGATGTGACCCTCTCCCAGTATTAACGCTCTCATTCCATAGCTTTCCTCAATCTGTAACTAAATCGGATGAATGCCGCTTTTAAAGATGGCACTCTCCAACCCTGCAAGCGTGCATTGCCATCTGATTTAATTCCATCTCTACTTTTAGAAAAGATTAAACATTTGTCTACCATCAATATTCACCTGATCTTGGGTGCGGTTAACCAATCTGTACGACAGTAAATTATGCTTACTCTGCAAAAACGTAATACGAGTTTGGAAATGCCCCCAACTCAGGCACTTTGGATCAGATTAGTAAAACCATTCTTTGCCTATTGTTGGGGACACCCTGCTGTTGCCCTCTCATCCGCTGCTCAGGATACTTGCTGCTGCCCGATACAGGATGGGGCGTTGACCCCGAGGGGAACTGCTGTTTGGGCTCGCCAACACTGCCCAATTACGCTGGGATTTGCAGACGGGGACTACATCCCCCTGAAGCCTTCAGTGGCGTGGATTGCCGCGTCATTCACCAGCGCCAGGAGGTGCTCAAATACACCTGAGCACTCCCGCAGCGAGGGACGCGCGCGGGCATGGGCGGGCCCGTCCGCGCCCGTCAAAGGCCGGAAGAGGCTGGGCTGGGCCATTCCCCTAAACCCTCACATCCCAGAGACAATTAATGCATCAAGGAGCAAGGTATTGTTACTTTTATGGACTACCTCTGAGTTTCTTATGTTACTGCACCAAGCATTTTCTGTTAGTATATCATTGGTTCCGAGAGACTGAGACTGTGAGACTAAAGGCTGCCAACCTTGGACTTTGTAATGTTGACCATTGAACTTTTTGACTGCGCCAATGACACTGCATTAAGCACTTTATGTAATTGCACTTCTGCACATAAGATATTTAGGTCTGCTAAAACTCGATTGGTTGTTTTTATTAGGTTGTAAGCTCACTATTTGGGTTCCTCTACAGTTTGGTAATCATGGTTAGAAGGAAGCAACAGACAGCACCATTAGAGGCATTAGCTTCCGCAAAATCAACAGTCATAACCATGGATGATTTCCTCACAAGGGCAGCCTCGGTTATAGATAAGGAGATCGAAATGGTGAATAGGCGTCTCTCCAGATCACCTGTGGGCTCCTTTCAAAACCTCGGGGAGCGCCCACATGATATTAATAATGGCACAATAGAAGGATTAGAGGGCACTTGTCAACGTTTGGGTCCAGATAGTGAATTACTGGATAGAGACCGGTCGAATAGTACACCTACAGACACGGGAGAGGCACCTCCACAGCCCCTGTCCCCTATAATAACTATTGTAAATAATAAAGGCTTGACTAATACTGCAAATGCTGCTATTATGAGGGAGTGTGGCACTGGGGGGAAGATTATAGCTATGTCAACAGAGGCCCATAGGGGCCGCAGTCCATCCCCACCCCCACTATCAAGGACAGTAGTTCGTCCAGCTGGCAGTCTCAAAAGGAAGTGTAAGGCCATTGCGGGACAAGCAAAAAAAAATCAAACCCAATGAACCACAGGGAGAGTTATTAGACCAAGGGAGAGTTTCTGGGGGTGAGAAGCAATTGATGGAAACTTTCAAACTAATACGGAGTACCGTGCTGGAGGAAAGGTTGGCACCAATCATGTCCACGCTGTCTGACTTAGAACAAAGGTTCATTATTATGAATAAGACTTCCTCTCGTCCTCTTGCCACTTTGAATAGTAATTTAACCAAGCCGACTCCTTAAGCAGGCGCAGTACAAGTCTTAGACAAATCTATTCGTGAAGATCCACCCAGCAAAAGGGCTCACCATGGAAGTCGTATAAGCATTAGACCCCCAGAGAGTACGGCAAGGGTTACTGCTGAGGATATGTCAATGAATAAGTTACCCTAAACGGGTCAGCTAAAACACACAAGGCAGGGCTTGGGGCATAACAGGGGCGGGAATTTGGATGAAACAACCTTTTGCAGTTCCAATTGCCTAACAATAGATTTGCCGCCCCAATCAACACCTTTGATGGTTATCTTGGGTAACGTGCCAACTCGCCATCATGGCTCCACAGAAGTGTTCTATCAGCTCAAGAATAAGGTGATTCATTCGTTTTCAAACAACACCTCCGTGTGCTCTGAAATAGGCCATAACATGATCATGGCGCGACAAGTAGGTTGGTTGGGTTACTCAAGGACGGTAGGTGGGGGCGACTGTATAATTGTGAATTTCAACGATCGCTTGGTGGTTGAAAGAATATTCAGAGACCAAAGCAAAACAGTTTAATATGAGCCGTGGCATACAGATTCTCCCCCTGGGTTTCTTTTACCAACCGACATCATCTAATATAAATAAGTTCATTGCACACACTATCTGGCAGCCGCATAGATCAGATCCTGACACTAGACTAAGCAGATTTAATCACCTGACCCCTGGTATGGTAACAGAAAGTATCCGGGGAGACTGCATCCAAACACCCTTCGCGCTAGCGTCAAATAGATTTGCAGCCCTCTCCTCGTTAGAGGAATGAGACTGACTTATGGCACACACAGCTTTCAACGAACCGCTGACATTGCCCAATTGCCAATCTATAGGGGGGGGCCACTAGTCCGATTATCGTTGACAGGCGCACATCGGTTAGCCAGAGGTATCGAAAGCGACTTCTTCAGGGGTCTTATATAGCCAAGTGGCCCATAATGTCATTTCATGGAACATTGCTGGTCTGGCGGGGAAGGCCCAAGACTCAAAGTGGGTAGAGTTTATAAAATCTTACTCGGTGATATGTCTGCAAGAGACTTGGATTGTGGAATGTAATATCTTTTTAGAAGGATATAAAGCCTTTTTTTGCCAGCAATGCCGTCATGTAGCGGTAGAGCTAAAGGAGGCCTGGCTACATACATTGCGTTAGCCTTGAATTGTGTAGTGAAACCAATAATCTCTAATAATACAGACATTCAAGCAGTGCCCTAAAGAGAGGGAACACAATGCTGTCTATGATAAATTTTTATAATGCAGTAAATACTCTTTTTGCAAGATTGCAGAATTGGGGGAATTTGTTAGACAGCACTGTGGAAGCAACTCTCACCGTATCATGCTAATTGGGGACTTAAATGTGCATCCATGTGGGAATCCAATGAACACTGTTATGGGAGAAATAGGATGTGATAAGATGGGGGGCCTTCACTTCGAACATTCTGGTCGGGGAGAAAAACTGAATGATTTACTTAATGAATTTGACTTGGTTTCAGCCATGTCTGTGGTGGACGTTTGTAGTACCCAGCCCGTCCCTACATTTATAGGCCCTACTGGGGGTTTCTTTATAGGTCATATCCTGTTTTCGTACTGTCTTCAATCCATCATATCGGGCTTTAAGATTGAGGATAGTACCTACAGCGACCACAATTCCATCTGTGTTTAACTGGGTGGAAATCTACTGAATCAACGAGTAAGATTGAAAACTCAGGGTGCTTTGAAACCTACAGATAGAAGGAGCCGACTTAAGTGGTCAACTGTGAACCCTGATATACTATATGAAAGCATCCATAAATCTTGTGCCCCTGAATTAAAATCCTGTGCATCTCCCGCATCTCTCCCGCTGGATACCCTCCAAGCATTCGAGGAAATTGTCATAAAAGTAGGGTCTATGCTATCAACCCCCATATCTGGAACATCGCTGAGGGACCCTAAATGGTCTGACCATAATTGCGCAAAAGCAGCAAGAGATCTAAAGGGTGCTTTGAAAATTGTCCCCAGAGATCATATAATGATACGGTCCCTGCGCCTGACCTATAAAAGAGCATTAGGACAACGCAAAGCCGAACTAAAAGTTAAGACCTGGCAAGAACTCTTAGATCCCAATACAATAGGGAACAGTGAGAGATTTTGGGGCATTATTAATAGACCCTTGTTTGACACGGAAAGGGAGCACAAAGTCAGTACCAATATCACTGAGGACGATTGAGTGACCCACTTTAGTACCATTTTCAAAAGCAATACCCCCCAGCCACAACGGCATAGTGGTGGGCACTATGTAAATTTATCTGTATTCACTGTGAGTGAGGTGGAGAGAGGGATTTTAGGGTTGACTAGCAATAAAGCACGGGGACCAAACAGTATACCCTCTGACCTTTTTAAGTCAAAAGTGTCCTCATGGGAGCCAGTTCTCACAGCCGTGCTTAATGCAGCGGCAGAGTCTGGGTGCCCAGGGTAATGGGGTACATCCACAATTGTGCCAGTGTTCAAGAATGGAGACCGGAATAGCACTACCTGTTATAGACCGATCTCCCTCATTGACTCTGTAGTTAAAGTCGTGGGGGTGTAATATTGAATAGACTAACCACGTGGGCTGAGGATAACAAGGTTATTTCCAAAATTCAATATGGTTTTCGGCCAGGTCACTCGACACTGGCGCACTGCCTCAATCTGTAAATGGTCCTCCGAAAGTATACCATAGCCCGACGAGGCACCATCCACATGGAGTTCATGGACCTTTCCTCCGCATTTGACTGTGTCAACCGGGGGAAACTGTAGGACTCTTTGGGCGCCATGGGGGTGGAAGCCTCTTTGGTCTATTTCCTGAGGGACCTGCACAGGGATACAAAGGCCAATGTTAGATTCTCGCAGGACCTTAAGGTATCCAGGGATTTTTGCGTCCATAGGGTGTAAGGCAGGGCTGCATTTTGGCCCCTTTTCTTTTTAACCTTTATATTAACGACCTGGACGATTGCCTGGTGAACACTGGAGTGGACTTCCCCTATGTAGGGAGCAGGGGATTGCCCGTCCTGCTATATGCGGACGATGCTGTCCTCTTGGCTAGAACTGAAAGAGGTCTGCAGTCCTTATTGAATGTCTTTTGTAGTTTCATGGCTGCCCGCGATTTTTAATAATGCTAAATCGTTTATTATGCAGGTGGGGCAGCGTTCTAAGAAACGATATTCCTTTGTGGTAAACATAGAGAAGGTTCCCCTGACCAGAACATTGGTCTTGTTTGGGAGTCTTGTTTGACAACCAATTAAATTGGGGACCATTGCTGCAAAGGAAAAGAGGGGAGGTAACCCGGACAAACGCTGCCATATTCAACTTTGCAAAAAAAATGGGAAAGCATCCAATTGCTGCATTACTAAAGATTTACCAGGCCAAAAGCGTTGCAGTAGGAAGTTACGGCAGCGAACTCTGGGGGTATGTGGCAGCCCAGGGTATAAGGGTGGCTGAAAAGAATTTTTTAAAACAGCTCCTGGGGGTGCCAAAAGGAACATCTAATTGTATAGCTCATGATGAAACCGGTACCGCCTTCATTGGAGACATTACAGCATTACAGCCCTTAGTATTTTGGTTAAAATGCTGGTTAAACAAACACTTGATCCTAAATCACCAGCTTTTAAAAGAAGTACTGTCTTTGGACCATATGCTTAAAATCCCTTGGCTGAAATACCTAAAATGCTGTTTCTTTTCAATAGGGCATCCGGACTTCTTTTTAAACCCAGACTCGATTGTTAATGCAGATGTGGACTTGGTGAAAAAATCATTTACATTAATAAAAAAATTGAATCGAGAGGGGGTGGAAATGGTAAAATCCAGCGCTCGCAGTTTTGTGATGCTAAAAGCCACGCCTTTCCTGGAACCTTATCTACATGGACAATATCAGGATATGAGCGTTCTTTATTAACAAGGTTCCGGTTGGACTATTTTCATTTTTTACTAGCTGTTCAGAGGGGCTCCCACAGAGGACAAGTGTTAGCATCCTGCGGCTGCGACAATATGTCTCTGCAGGACTTGGTTCACTTTCTATTTATCTGTCCTCTTTATGATGCACCCCGGAGGTTATTTTCAAAGCCCCTTTTAAAAAAAATTAATTTTACCCAGGTTCGCCCAGCCCTCTGTTATCTGCAAATGTTGAAGCCGGAAAGCACCCTATTTTTGATTGTTTTTTTAAAATCAGCTCTTAAAATAAGGAATTTAAGGGAGAACTAGCGGGCTAATAAATTTTTGTATATTTGCCATTTTTTATATGAAATTGTTTTTTATATAATGGACTGTGTTTATAATTAGTGATTATGTTTTAAATGTATAATATACTAATTGTGGTACTGTTGCTTTTATGGTTTTTAATCTGAAAAACCGAATAAAGTATTTCTGATCTGATCTAGTGAACAACTCCTCAAGGATTTATATAGCCAAACCTGAAAACACATCCACGACCCCAAAATACAGTCACTCACTAAAATATTAAGCAAAATTAGTATTGCAATCGGTGAGTGATTTTAGAGTTTGTAGCCTACAGCCTGAACGGAACACAAAACGTATGTATAGGTACAGCAAGGTGCTGCTTCTGCTAACAAGTGCTTGTCACATTATCTTTTCAATTTGAGAGGGGCCAATTCATAACATTTTTTAATTTTCTTATAGGTTCCAGCTACATTTTGAGTAGAACCTCAAGCAAGTGGCAGATACTGGAGTACTCTTGCTCTGTCATGGCTCTCAAGATAGATAACCACCGGTGCTGACAAAGAAAACGGCATGCGAGCCAGAGTTCTACAAGCACTGGCAAAGAGGAACAGTCTCCATTTGCCAATGCTTATTCGGTCCCAGTACTGACTTTGTCAGTGCTTGCATAATGGAGATACAAGCATTGACAACGTCAATGGTGGTTAGTGGCCATCTTGGAACATTAGGTTGTATACTTGCAAAATGGCTGTTATTTTACATATGGATGTAATGTGTAGGCCATCATAGAGTAGTAGAACAATAAGTATACAAAGCACCATTGCTATACTATCCCAAATGGCAGCAAAACAGAGTTTGGTAATTCTTGTGCTACAATTCAACAAACATTGGCAGAGCCACGAGTGGAAGCCACTTGTGCCAGACTGTCGGCAAAGGCAGACAGAGGCAGGAAAGTAGGACAAGAGACACCAAGAAGCAGAAGTGATTAGTTTTGGCAAAACAGGTGGGGTAACAATGAGAGAGGATGGAGAGGTAAGTGAGCAACAAAAGCAGTGCGAGTGTTTGGAGATCCTGAGGGTGACTGCGGAGGCAGAGGGATGAGAGTGAGAAATATGGGGCGGAAGAGAGAAAAGAAGTCACAAGACTTACATTACCATGGAGTGATAAAGCTCCAAATGTCTCAGAAAAAAAATAGACAAGAAAATAGTTCACTGAAGCCAACGGCGGAAGGATGCTTTCAACCAATAAAAACATGGTGAAACCCAAATGCTTCCACGGCAAGAGAACTAGGAATAGGATGAAGAACCATGGACTCCAGACATGAATGGGAACTAAAAAAGAAAGCCATGTACTCAGAAGCAAGGGCAGACTCAAAGCCCATTCTAGGTAGATGTAAAAGTACTGGTTAGAATGATGTCTGCAACTAACAGCTTGAGCTGTCTGCAGCAGGACTATAAAACCATACTGCAAGCAGTGAAAGCAAGAGATTATATGAGGTTGAAGAGGAAATAAAACTATTCACTGTAAACATCATACTGCTGGCCCCTTATCTGAATGGTGTTAAACCCCGCTGTTCTCACGATGGTCAAAGAATATAAAAAAGAGGGCCTGCCCATGCATTGTTTATCCTGTACAAAATCAACACACATAGAAACTCGATGACCCTGGTTATGGAACAGAGCAGGCATAAAAAACATTGTCAGGATCAGGCAGTCAAGTTCCACAATTTGGCACCGTTAAAAGAAAGTACAAAAGTACAAGCTGAATGTACAGTTAAATGGTTCCCATGCCAAAATGGACTAACAGTTTGCCTTCTCCGTTTCCTGGTTAGGGCACGTGTTTCCCCAATGGCTGCAAACGGAGGGGGCTTCATTACATTAAGGGAATTCAGAGGACAGGGCAGGAAATAAAGAACAAATATACCTCCCCAGCGTCCAATCAATAAACAAGCACTGAAAGATAGTTGAAAGCTTAGGGAGTCCCCTGGTGTTTGACAAGGCTTGCTGGCCGGAGGTCACGCGGTCCGTGCGCTGTGGAATGTTATTGTCCTCAAAGAGTGCTGGTAACAAAAAAATAAGCGGTGTCCTCGTGAAAAACAGCTAATGCAGAAATGCTGCGGAGAAAACAGAGCCAATTGCATGTCTGGATGTTCAGCAACATCCTGAATAGGCAGAAAAGCGGCTGATGCAATCATTGTAAATCCGCGCACTCATAGTCGGTTTATTGTTTGCAGATGTCGTCACAGCGCACCGAGGTCAAAGGTATAAGCAGTCACATAAAGCACGCCTGCAAGTGCTAAACATGTATGCAGAACATTCAAGATAAGTGGAAATGATCTATTAATGTTTAGACATCAGTAACAGTGTCCCAAGATCAATGAATGCACATTGTGCAAAAGAACATATGAAAAATGTGCCACAGAAAAGCACAAACTGGCTTTGGCGTGCTTGCTGAAGGCACTCTGGGGGCTCAGCCTCTGGCCTTTATAGGTGAAGTGAAAAATCCCAACAAGTTGCCAGGCCTGGAATGGGACAGAAAGTAAGTCAAATCACAAAAATTAAAATGGCCCCCATTAAAGAATGAAATAACTAAAAAGTGGCCCATGTTTATAAACCGGGGCAGTTTTAATTTTTAAATACACATTGGGTTTTCTGCAATGTATGGAAGACGGCATGGATTTGAGCTTGCAAAAGGCAATGTTTGTGTTAATAGCAGGGATATCAACAGTGAAATCCTGCCCAGCAGACCATAAAGCAGACCCAAATAGCAGCCCAAAATTGGAAATACACCGACCTTTTTCACACCTGCCCAAACTACTGCTCGATGATGTTCCACCAAGACACTCATGGCTGACTGTCATCGGGGCATTTGGCTTCTCCGGGGCATTTGTAGTCATTATTGTCCACTCCTGCATGTGGGCAGCCAGAGTTCAATGGAGCTCACTGGAGCTATGAACACATTCTCTTGGGCACTGCAGTGTATTGCATTCTTCATTGTGCTTGTATAGAACTTTCTTACTCCTTTTGAGGTCCACAGAGCTGCTTCTTACCAACTTTTAGGCCGAGCTTGTCCTGGAGGCGGCGTGCCATGGCCTTCCCTAGAGTTAGACCTAGGTGGCAACGGTCAGGTAGGTTTGCAACTGGAGATAAAATGACATTAGAAATTGACCCTGGCACAATTTTTCCAACCAATTCAAATTACAGAAAGCAATAACCACATTGGGGCAATGTGCTCATAGTTTGGTTATAGGAGCCCATCCTGCACCCACCAGGGAAATGCCAGAATGGGGAGTACAGCCCTGGCCATAACTTGTGATCCAGAAATGTTGCAGTGTAGACAGAAGACGACAGAGAAAGGCAGCCGCCGTATACTATGCATTTTTTTGTTAGTCCTCAGTTTTCAGACCAGAGAGAACCGACTGCTCTACACGGAGCATAGGGGTGATGCAAATGGATTACAGCAAAGGAAATGTATAGGTACATTTCATCTTGTGCCCTACCCTCCTCCCTCAGATCTCACCATCCCACAACATTTGAGGTAGGTCAAGGTAGCGTGTGGTGAAGGAGCTCTCCCGGGAGGAGGGAAGAGTGCATAAAAATCATGATCTGCTGTATAGCCTATACTCCCTCAGATGCTTGAGGAACCCACAGAATGCTTCAGCCCAAAGAGCGATTGAGGGCTCCTCGGGTGACAACAAAAGACAACTCCATATGACATCAGGTCCAGTTTTTGTTTCCCTACCATTATTACAGTTTATTTATGTTATGTACTTTTAATATATTGAAAGACATACATAGATAAGTTCACAGAGAGATAGTGGAAGTACAAGCAATGAACTGATGTTTGTGCAGCAAGGGCATTTCACCGACCCAGGGTCGACTTATCAGTATTTAAGGCCCCCGGGCAAAGCAGTGCACTGGGTCCTGCCTTCACAACCACTCACAGGAACAAAAATGTTTAGCGGAAAACTAGTGTCAAAATATGGCCTGCATGGCGCCCCTATGCTCATGGGACTCCCGGGCAACTGCCCATGCGTTAAGACGGCACTGCACAGGCCTGTAGATCACCTGAAGTTCTGGGAATCACCCCTCTTCCCCCCCCCCCCCCCCCCACCCCCATCTGTTCACCCCATACCCTACGGTATCTGTGAGATACATTAGTGTCAAGGATCCCTCACCACATTCTGCAAGGAGCCCTCATCATCTATTGTATGCCACTGCTATGCTGAGGTGGATTTCTCGAAAAATCCTAACTGAGATTGACTGCACCCAATACTATTACAGGCATGCCATTCTCCACATAATAAACACTAACAGCCCTTCTACAAAAAGCAGCAGATAAAAGGAAAGTGCAGTACTAGGTTTTCCGGCAAGCTTGTTGACTTCTTCATTACTTGTCAAACAGGCTCGGCCGGAATCCAGGATGGATGGCTTTGAAACGGAGTACTTCAACTTCCGAAGAGCGAGAAGACAATGCACTCAAGCACTGAAGACAGTAACCAAACAATCTAAAGAGTTCCCCTTGCTAGATTCTTTAAACAATAAATACATGTACTTACATTCAGTCACCACAATTAAAATATTTAGTACCACGGTCATTTGAAAAACACACATAAATCATTAGATCATTTAATTAAATATTCATTAAAAATGCATTCAATAAAAAAGTATTGCATAGCACAATCAATGTACCAAATTAAACAAATATACAGCACAACATTAGGAAAAAGGAGGAGATTTTATAAACAAAACGTCAACTCAATTTATCAATGAGAAAATACACTCCCACTGTTGGACTTGGCCCTTTTTGGCAGGTTCACCCCTGAAATTTTTGCCTTAAGCTCTGACATGGTGGTAGTGGTTTTAGGGCTCTGGGCACTTTAGCCCAGTGTAAAGTGCGTGCACTCTCTGAGTGCGTGTGGTGAGACTGGCCTACCCTACCATAGGAATGCAGGGGGGATATGTGTATCCATGGTAATTCCTGGTATGAGAGGAGTGCAGGGTCGAGTTTAGTATGTATGAGTTTATGAGAATAAATGCTGCGCAATGGTGTGCGCACTTCAGATTATTGCTGATAAATACATAAAGGTACGTGGCGGAAGAGTATATGTGGCTTTTATAGACTTCTCCACAGCATTCAATAAGGTTGATCGCCCTTTGCTGTGGAGAAAGCTATCTGCTCTGGGTATGCCCCCTCAATTGTTAGATATGGTCCAGGCTCTGCATACAGACACATGGTGTCAAGTTCTTCAAGGCGGAGAAAGGGGATTATCGAAGATCATTCCTTTAATTAACGGTCTTAAGCAGGGTTGCCTCCTTGCTCCACTGCTTTTCTCTCTGTATATTGCAGATTCACCTGCCTCACTCTCCTCTTGTGACGGTATAGCCCCAGTATTGGGTGGAAAGCCTATTCCGTGCCAGTTATATGCGGATGATATTTTTATAATGGACCTTATGCCTAAAGGACTCGCCAAACGCCTCCATGCTTTACATTTGTATGCAGAAACTCATTTTCTAATAATAAATGTAGCAAAGAGTAAAATTATGTGTATTTCAGGCAGGAAAAACACAAGTATGAGAGCTTTGTCTGGTCTGTGGGAGGTGACAAACTTGAGGTGGTAAAGAGTTATGCCTTCTTAGGAAAATTAATCTCAGACACTAAGTGATAAGCCCCATATCGATAATAATGCCCGGAAAGCCTTATCCCAAGGGAGAAGCTTAAATGCATTATACTCGGCAATGGGGAAAAGACACTTCTCTTATTTATTGGAGGTCTTCGGGGCAAAAATCCCGTCTACCCTCCTGTACGGATTGGAACTGGTCGACCTAAGGCATTGGGATTTTTTAAATGTGGTAGAAGGAAAATTATTGAGAGGCGCAACCTCCATTAATTTCGCTTGCACAGTGGCCGCTTGTAGACTTGAGTTTGGCCTGCGCAGCAGTTGGGTGCAGGGCCTGGCAGCTGTAGTGCGTTGAGTCGCAAGCTTAGCCAGACGAGAAGTGGGGACTATGAGAAACCTTATGAAGGCGGCATTATTGGGAAGTTTAAGAGAATACTCTCTAATTGTTAAAAATTTTAGAAAGGCTGTTTCGCTTCTGCAGTTGGAGGAGAATACTCTCTTCTCCTTATCTGCAGCTCAGTTAAAGTCTCTCTTGAAACAGGCCTCCTGGGACCTTAGCATCAGGTTGGACAGTGCCTCTATCCTTGTTAAGAAAGGTGTTAATCCCCTCACTGACTCATTTGCAAGGAAATTTGTGCAACCCTATGTCGCCTGGAATTTGCCTCATGGCGTCCGGAGATTTTGGTTTCTCTTGAGGCAGGACTTGTTACCCCTAAATAATCTTTTGTCTAGATGGTACGGAGTCCCTGCAATCTGCAACTTTTGTCACTTGTCCACTCAAGATTGAATGCATGTACTTTTTATATGTCCAGTGCTGCGTCCATTTCGCCGTAAGTGGTTAAGGCAAATATGCTTGCAAATGGGTATCTTAAATGCCAATTATTCTATGTTTGCCTTACATAACCCCCCAAATGAAAGATTCTGTTTTAACATTTTTAACTTTTTCAAATGTTTTTTAGCTATTTATTGATGGCTTTGCTTATGAAGTATGTATCAATGAATTATTCTGTATTGCGGTAAATTGTTGTAAATTGTCTTTCTGGTATTGAATGGATTTTTGTATTGTGTAAATTCTTTTATGTGGACCTCCAAGGAGTTCCAAAACATAATAAAAATTGAACCTTGAAACCTTGAACCTTGTGTGCGCAGATTTATGGTGAGTGGTGGAGAAATGCCACTTTTAGAAGTTGGCAGTTCTGTGTGCTATGGGTCTGCCTGCCTGATGTGAATTGCATGTCTGGCTTGTGATTGACAGTAGCCGTGGGGTGTGGGTGGCTCCAGGAGGGGCTGGGCGAGTCAGCTAGGCTGAATGGGATACCTGGGCTGAGAGAAGTGGGAGGAGAAATCCCCTGACTCTGAATAGGACTGAGCCCAGTCTGTATAATGCTGGCTCTGCCCCATGTGGTGTGTCTGATCACTGTGCCCCCACCTGACAAAGGGGAAGAGGAGCTTCCAAAAAAAAGTGCTCTAAAGCTCCCCTAAACCAGTCCTGACTGGTATCCCCAGGCCCTGTGCTGTGACACAAAGGGATTTTGTGATATAAATATAGGGGCTGTGACCCCATAAACATTATCAGTTTTGGGGTGCTGTTGCTGCCGGGGCGTGCTGCTGCTGGTGCCCAGGGGAGGCTGCAATGAGGGCTTGCCTCCCTGGGCCATTCATTGCCCCTTTCTCCCTAAGGAACTTTAAGGACTTTAATCCTAGCGCCTGGAGCACGCTTTATTTGCTATTTCTGGAGAGCCCTTTATTTTGAGGAGGAGCCTCTGTGCATTGCCCTTGCAGCGCAGAGCTGCAACTTGTTGTGAGGGAATCCCGACGTGGGGATTGCCCCCCCCCACCATGGATGCCGAGATTGCGGGTGCCCACCCCACTTGCTTCCTTTGCTGGAAAGGCAGGAACCCACCCCACTTATTGATCTTTAATTGAGCGGTTGCCCACCCCGCTCTGTCGCAAGAAGAAATCATCACCACAGCGGCCCGAGCTGCGGTCGATCAGGAAGTCAGGCACGCCTGCCTGTGATGTGGGCGGGGCCTGAAGCAGAGCCGGAAGAGGTTGGCGTGACGTGGTGACGCGGGGCTCCCATGCTTGAGGGAGAGCCCCGCGGTGGTAGCTGAAGTAAAGAGGAGTCCCGGGTCCCAGGAAGGGGCTCGGTGAAGAGAAAAGGCCTGTCGAAGGCAGCACGGAGCTCCCAGGAGTGAAGGTAAGCCCCGCGCTGTGAGAGAAGTGTAGCCAGATCCCCAGCGAGGCTCTCATGAGAGAGTGAGCACCGCCTGCTGCCCACGGTGTCTGGAGTGAGGAGGAGAGCCTCCCCAGACCAGTCCGGTGAGTGGGGGCTCTAGGGGCACATTGTTGGTGCCGATCGCGGCACAATAACGGTATTGGTGCAGAGCGGACCCGCCAGAGAGCGGGCCACTCCAACGAGGGGGCAGTTTCCTTTGTGAGTGAGAGAGGCCCTGAAGGCCACAATTCTTTTGGGCATATCGAAGCGCATTGTCAGTGCCTGGGCAGTCCCGCCAGAGAGCGGGCGGCCCCAATGATGGTGGAATATGATTTAGTGCCACTTAGGGTTCCAGAGGGCACAGCCTCTGGAACCCCACCCCATGCAAATTGCCACAGCTGCGCCGCACCACCACAGGCAGCTGCAACGAGAGGGGCATGAGAGTGAGACGTCCCTGAGTGGTACCAGAGGCACAGAGGTGCCAGTGAGTTTCCCAGCTGCCCAGCAATTAGTGGGCAGCTGCTACGTTTAGGTTTGCACAGTTGCACACTCTGGATTCCGCTGCTAGGCAGCAGCCCTGACATTCTGGACACAGGGCATTTGAGCCCCTTTGAGAAGGCCAGTTGGCCAGGGGGACTGTGAGGTTAATAAGGCACCAGGCCCTAATGTGATTTATGTGGTGCTGGGAAATGTGATGCTCTGTTAGGATTCAAGCCGCTAAATGTGTTCAGGGATGAGTTGATGTGCATAATATGACCAAACTTGTAATACTGACCACATGAGGTAGGTTCTTTATTGTTGTGTTAACAAGGTCTACAAGAAATGCTTTGGAAACAGCAGTCAAAAATGAGGTAAGGTAGGGGGATACTATGATACGCTGGCTTCCATTAACCTGGTCTGCCTTAACTGCGACTAAAAAAAAGTTGGGAAACTTGTATCTGCACACAAATCACAACTCAACACGTCATTGTGCAATCCGTCCAGAAAACATCACTATCAATCATACTTTAAGACAAGGTTGGGATTTGAGAAAATTGTATTCTCTATTCGGTGGGATTATATTTATGATTCACAGGTAGTCCGAGACGGGTGGGGCAGTCACCGGTATGTGCTTTGGAAAAGCAGTGTATTCCCTCATACCCTGCTCGGTGCTGCAAACCCATCAGACTGCTGCAGCTGCACTGAGGGGCACAGCATTTCTATGTTTCCGGGCTGTGCCTCAAAATAACTCATTCTTTTCTCTCAAAGCGCCCAATCCCTGGTTGCCTCCTTACAGCCCATACCCAACGGCACCGCATCTCGGAAGAAGATTTCTGCCGTCCAGTTCTAGTCATAAAGAACAGGGACGGCATCCCTCGCAGGTCACCGCATCCTCTTGCTAGCAACTTGGGTTGCCACTGCAGCAGCACAGTAGGCCCAGCTCGGTCTCGGCGAGTCAGGCACTTGAGCGGTGTATCGGAGCAAATCGTGGAGATGGGTAGCGGGTGTTAAAATGTATCTAACACTTTCCCACTGGAGCACTCAGCAACTTGCCCTCCTTGTTATCCACAGCAGAGGAGTAAACTACCCCTCTCAGTAGTTCTGCCTCCTGAGAGTTCCACTGATCTCTGTCGTATACAGATAGTACATTAACACTTTCAAAGTGAAGAGTAACGGTGGCTTTGAGAAAGTAAACAGCATCCGTATGTTTTTGGGCATCTTGCATAGCCGTTCTGAGATGTACAGCGCTCATCATACATGTGTATTCTGATGTACATGGGCCCTTTTATAGAAAACCTCCGAATTTAGGAAGAAGCGAAGAAGGACCTGTCTGTTATTTATTGCTAAAAACGCTAGCACGTCAGTAGTGGAAACATAGCCTAATTATGTCAATCGCTCGCTGCTGTCATCGCCTGTTATCTTCATGTCACGGCTTTAAATATTGGAAAGTTTAATAAGCTGGATAAGGATTGGCAAAGCCTATGTGGAGGACTAAAGATGAAAGCGGGCACCGCGGCATCCATGCATATTAAACATATGCGCATGAAGCGGGCACCATGGCAATTAATAACAAGTAGTCCCTAAACTAAACTGACAAAGCCCTACAGCGAAATAAAACTGTAGCTGGTCGGTGCTGCTTTGGATAAAAACGGAAGTGATGTATCGGACCAGCAACCAATAGGGACGCCGGAAATAACAGTGCTGCATAAATAAGTCAATTGCAAGAAGCAGGAAAGCAGCAGGCAGGATTACTCTGGCTATACAGATTACGGTATGTCTGGGAGAGACAGCCCATGCGCGCTGCCTACGCCAGACCTAATAAAAAAAGCAGAGCTCAAAATGCATCTTGACAATTTGCTTTGCATTCCCCTTCAACACTTCCTTCCATGACAGTGGAAGATTTTTTAATCTTCTTAAGGGCAGTTGTGATAAATATTGAAATTTGTGATAAATATTTGATGCACTTTCTAGAGGATATGCCTAAAGTCACAAGACAGAAACTGAAAAAAGAATCTGCAACTTTGCTTCCAGTTCTGAAACAAATCAGATCAGGTCACACGCAACCAATAGCAGTAAGAGCAAACAGTTTACTCCTACTTGTCCACAAGAAAAACAATTTACTCTTACTGATCCGCACTGAATGACCTGACCACAGAGCACATAAATCAGTTTTGCAGAAACTGGGAACTATGTACCATATTTCAGAATATTATGGAAATGTTTTGGCATATTTAGCTTTGTATCATTTATGCAACAAGTGTGAACACCAACCTATGGCTAAATTTAGTAATTTTAAACAGTCCCTTTTTCAATACAGAGCTGCCTCTGTGCTACAACAACACATCCTTGTCTCCAAATGAAGAACAGATAGTAAATGTAAAAATACGTAAAGGATATGAAGCACCTCCAAATTGGTATATAATACCGCCGAACCTCAAGTCTATGCACAAGGACAAGAAAATGTCAATCATCCATACAGCTCATATGCAAGTAGCTAACTCTCCCAAAGAAGCATTCTACAAAAAATGGACCATATCAGCTACTTACTGCCAACATTGTCCAATAGCACCAGCGGTGCGAGCCCTGTTTTGGGGGAAGAGAAGGCACAAAGGAAGCAGGGTTTACTGGGCCACATCTATGGTGGATGGGGGCATGTGCCTTCGGCTTCTTAGGGATTGTCCAACTATGACCCTTTACACACTTGACGCTCAGGGTAGTTCAGGTGTTAGACATGACACGCTTCAAGTTGTGTTTCCCTACACTTTTTGCTTTTTTCTCTTGCGTTTTACTGATTCTCTTTCAGTGGCTTTAGGGGTCTGTGCACTTTACCATTGTAAATGTAGTGTGAAAGTGCATGCACCCTTCCTACCATATTAGGAAGTGGTGCTTACCTGATGTTGTTAAACATGCCTCAGGTCGGCCATTGCAGGACTGAGGTTTTAAACATATGCCAAGATTGCTCCTCTAGGGCCTTTTGATTTGGTCCAACAGGCTTCCTAGGTCACACGCAGACCCACAACTGGTCACACGCAGACCCACAACTCTTCAGAGGGATGCTCACAATTCTGGAGTCTTCTCATCTCTGCAAGTGTGGCTATCTGACAGACAACAGCTTTGACATGTAACCTTTCGTCAAGTCTTTGTGGAGCATTCTCATCCTACCTCTTGTAAAGCATGAACCATGAACGAAGTGAGATACTTCTGGTCCCACCTTTCTACACACTTCCAAGACACATGGATATTAATGCCACTGTCAGTGCCCAAGAATGAGGTTGGGGGAGTTTCTTTTCCAGGTTCATGTTGTATCTGATGCACAGACTTCTTAAAAGACGATGCCTCTCGCAGCAGGCAGTGCAAATGTTGCACCAGTCTAGAGTTCCCAAAAGAATGAGCAAATGATGTGTGAACTCTGCATCAGTCTCTCCAGCCTTCCTGAAGTATCACTCAGGAATAGACACACCTTGCCTAGGAACTTCCCTCCAACCTCAGAATCTGCTGACTCACCCCGTTCCCTATTAATCTAAATGGCGTAGCCCAGCAAGGACTGATTAGCCATCCTCTAATCAAGAAGGTTACCACAGAATCCCTAAAAGCATCCCTATCTCCACTTTTCACATTTCTTTGTTCGTGGTTACACCCTTTAGATCATGAATGCAGTCAATGGACATCCACGGTATGTGGAGCTGTACCATAACCTCCACAATATGCCATTTAAAACAGGGGCAATTCAAAATTGAATCTGCCAGTCTTAACAATTTTGCACTCACATCCACGTGGGGCCCCACCATCTTGCATGATTTACATAACACACATTCAACTTGCACATGCAATATCAGTGGAACGTGTCTCAAACAAGCGGAATCTGAAACCACTGAGTCAGTGTGAACTACAACGCTTTTGAATCAGTGAAAATGGTTTTTGTACTGCAACAATTATAAAAATTGTATGCAGCCACCACTAGTGAATAGCAACAACCCATTAAAAGGAACAGTTGTTCCATGTCAGCTAGAGGGTACGCTTGATGCACCCCTCCAGGGTTCAGAACCAGGTTCCAGAACTCCGAGTGAACGTAGATGCCTAGGTCTAAGTGCATCCGGTGGAGGAGCATCTGAGCTCAGCCACAGAAAGTCAACATTTTCAATGTAGCTTGCAGTTGGTCACTCAGGGCAGGGAATATTCCCATCCCAAAAACGTGATGTTTTCACTAGGCATCTGATTGGGTCTGGTGGACTCCCCCATCCCTTTTTATGACTCATCACTGCATGTCTATACGTCCACTGAAACCGACCCCACCAACACCACCAGAAACAAAACAAGGTAAAAATGATTTTAATTATCTCAATGCAAGCACAGCAACCAGAGGCTGTACTATCTAGGGCTGAATTAAACAAATAATGAGGGCCAGTAACTTACCCAGTCTCCCTAGAGCAAAATCCTATCCGACTCAGTGGGATAGTCAATAAATCTTCGTCCGTCATGAGAAATTCAGTGAGAAGAAAGTGTTGCAAAGCAAAGCCCCATTCCTGCTACGGGGCCATGGGCATTAATGTAGTTTTCAACCACCAATGTTATATTGAAGTTCATTAAACAACAGAAGCTCAAGTATTTACCAGGATCTCTCTGGAAAACAGATACAGAGTAACGTTGGCAAAGGTGATACCCCAGTGGCAAACTATTCCTGCTACCCCTAAGAAGTGGAACACAGTTAACCTTTGAATCGCCAATGTATTGTTCGTTAAAAGTTATCAGAAATAGTAAGTGCTTTAGCCCTCAGTGCTGGGAGCTGTGTGCAGCCAGAAACCCACATGGTGTGATTGGCAACAGGCCTGTTTCCAATTCGTGGTCAATAAAATAAGTACAGTTGAGTTTCCAAATCTGGTCCCCTCCATCATCATCCGAAATAGAATATGTATTGTACATGGTCAGACAGTAAGATTGTAATCCTTCTTCCACGCTGGAAACATGTAGGAAGCGATTTTACTAAATACCCTCTGCACTTCAAGGATTATACTCCATACCCTCTGCACTTCAAGGATTATACTCCATACCCTCTGCACTTCAAGGATTATACTCCATACCTTCTGCACTTCAAAGATTTTACTAAATACCCTCTGCACCTTCAAGGATTTTAATAAATACCCTCTGCACCTTCAAGGATGTTACGACACACTCTGTTCACTTCAAGGATTTTACAAAATACCCACTGCATTTCAAAGATGATTTTCACTCAATACCCTCTTTACTTCAAGGATTTTACTAAATACTCTTTTCACTTCTTTGCTAGGTGTTAGTCCTGAAAAAGCTGCTCAGATCGACTGCTTGGAAACGGATCCACACTGCTGACCCACAGCCTCTTAAGGCATGTCCACGAATACATCGAATACTTCCTGACACACCATTCGAATTTACCTCCTTGCTCTCATCCTCGTTTCATTCTTTAGTGGTTAAAAAAAAGCTCTTCTCCCGTGCCCCCCTACTCTACCCTTTGCCGCCCCCCCCCCCGCCCATACCCAGAAGACTCTTATTGTCAAAAACAAGTAAGTGAGGTATGAAATGTAACTAGGAAGAGTGGACGGGAAGTAATGATATTATCAGTAACTTGAATAATATAATAAATCTTGATTATTAAGAAAAATATTGAACCAAACATGTTTTTCATGGGATGAGAATGTGTCATAACTTGGCTTTGCTTCTGCAGGCGCAGATGTGAAAGGAAGTTCTGGGTTCCAACTTGCTTTCCGATGCTCCCAGACCTTTCCACACGGTTGAAAAATATTTTCTTTTCAATGTGCAATTTTCTGTTTTCTGTTTGGTGGGTGACTTTTTTTATAACAGTGCTGTAATGCAGTCAATAGCGCTTTATTTTTTATCTAGCTGATTTCGTCACTATCTGCATTGCACAGCTTTGGTTCACTTGTTATGTTTCCCTTTTCTGTTTTATTAAATGTAATTCAGCTAAAATAATTCTTGGAATTAATTATCAGATATAATCATATTTTTTATTTCATTGTATCTCATTTCTGCTCACAATTGGTCACAGCATTTGAGACAGGGTAGATCTCTGTTCCGGGAAGAGCAGTGCTTAATTTGTAAAAGATTAAGTGCAGTGGACCAACGTTTTTTCTATAAGCCAGCTGCCCTCGCTACGGAAGGTCGGTGCGCCTAATATCAAGGCTGCCTAGTTTTTTAGGTCGAGCCAGGGCAGCGCGCTGCTGCTCCGCGAGGCATGCTGTATTAGAGTATGGACTTGAAGCTCCGTCCACTCTCTGCCCATATTTTTCATTGGCTTGTGTCATTGTCCTTTGTAAATACAGGCATCTGATTTGTTAATAGGCTTGTTAGACCCTCTTTAGTACTGCCTTGTCTTCATTTGTAACCTCCCATGAAACTGGCCCTTTTACTTCTGTTGTTACACGGTATGTCTTATTTAGTCTGTAAGCACTATTTTCTTTAATGAGTTTCTCCTAGTGCAGCCACGACCTGTTTTCCTGTAATATTCAGCACACCAAACGTACTTTCACTTTCCAAGCAGCCTGGGACAACGGCGGCTGCTTCTTTGTAATTAAATACATCTCGCATTTACAAGTGTTTGAGCCATTGACAATGCCTTTTATTTATGTGTTTATTATCAAAACAGATAAAAGGCGTTGTCAATTAACAATTCCAATAGCTTAAACTCTCGCAAATTTAAGACCTATTGCATTGCAAATGCTTATATTCCACCTGTTGCCTCTTTCATCCACTACCAGACACTTCCTGCCTCTTTATCTCGCTCTTGCAAGTTTGGTTTTTGCTTTCCACTTGGCCACTGTTTTATGTCCTCCATCTTTCCCCCTTTTGTGTATTTCTCTTTATTGTTCTGCTTCAAAATCTATTAAAGGAAAATACGCTCGGGTCCCCAAAAGTGAGTGTTGGTGGGCCTCACCTGCAGCCGCCTGCTCAAATTAAGGACTGGAAGGCGCCACTAGAAGGCAGGACTGTCCTTGAGAGGAGGCAGGAATCAGGAAGAGCATAGTCGCCATCATTCTTTCCACAAAAAAGTGGTAGGATTCTACGGGTTTCAAAAGTAGATTTAGCACCATTATCTCATCAGAAATTACACAACATAGACTTATTTATATTCTTGTCCCGTTTTTCTACATGGACAGCTGTCACACCAAGTATAATTATGCAGCAGCAGTGCAGCATGGCCTACCAGCCTCACTTGGAATGACTTAATAGTAGGTGGAAAGCAGCCTGCTAGCCTCTAAGGGGCGCGGTTATGGTGGTAATGCGCTTTATTATTTGAGGTGCCCACCAGCACCGGTGGGCACATAGATCATCACAGCACTGATATGTGGAGGTCCTAGGACAAACCTCCGAGAAAGGATCAATAGCTACATTCATATGGCTTTCAAAGCTGGCCTGCAATGGCTTTAGAAAGACACCGGAGTATGCTGCAAAATTGGTAGGTGGTAGTAATCCCTACACACTGGTAGCCTGCTACCTAGATCAGAAGGGTTTGCAAGTTTGGAAGAGACATCATATACTCTGACATAAGCAGGCAGTGATGAAACTCATTAAGGAGAAGTAAGCTCACTGTCACAAAAAGTGTCACCTGTGGCTATAAAAATGCGGGTTCGGAGGCCAATTGGATTTGCCAAAACTGTGTGTGATTATGCTTTGTTATGATCAGTTCTTGTGTAGCCCATGCATAATAAAAATACGTACCCAAGAAGTGGGGCTTGGCACATGCTGAAAATGGCTGCTTTCCGCTAAAGTTTCCTGAGGCATGGTGGAATCCTGGCTGATCGTCCTGTCCCAGGGTTCCCATGTGACAACAGCAGAAGGTACTGGCAGCTGCCAATGAAAGGGCACGCATTCCCATGCTTGCTATTACCACAGAATATGGATGTATTGCAGAAATTACCAATCCTGCAAGGTCTCACTCCATCCAAACACACCAGTTATTCTAGCGGTGCTTGGCACACAATTCTATGTTATCCTGAAGTACATCAGCGGTGCCCCTAGCCACATACACATAGGAGTAACTCTATTCCTCTATATATTCTGTATTGTGTCTTTATATGTTTTCACAAGTTATTCCTCTGGGTATCAAATACATATAGGAGTAACTCTATTCCCATTTATACTTATTAGGGTACTCTATTTGTTTAACTTTCTCGGAGCATCTGAACAATGATGTTTTTAATGGACTTTGTTAAGAAAATATACATTTACTCTATTCAATTTCCCGCCTATGTGTATATGTGTTTCACTGCTACATTGTTTGACCTATAGCATAGATCTATCAATCGTACTTCCATATATTAATAAGGTTTCAACAGAACCATTCAATTGAGTTCATAGGCTGACTGGGAAGGTAGATATCCATTTGCCAAAGTTAAACCCTTAAATACTATCTTGATAGTTGAATTCATATATCCACCAAATACTTGTAAAATAAAATGTTCCTTGTGCACTCAAGTTTTTTCCTAAGGTTATCGGGAGAAGGGGTCGAATCTGGTACTCAAATATTTCTGAGACAGAACAAAACCTACTAATATGAGTAACAATGATAGGGCGATGATGTGTTGTCAGACAATGGTCTTCAAAGATCAGGACTACACTTTCCTGTATAATACTCATTGCATGTTTTTGTGAATTCATAATTTCCTTACTCATATGTTTGTATAGCCATAATGTGTCCATTTGTCATATTTTGGCGGGAGGACCATCTCCAACCTCATCCTACTCCGGAAAGTTCATGAAGCTGGCATCCAGGGACTTGCCTTCGAATGGATCTGCCCGTCCTCACCAGAAAAACCATCATGCCCCCCTACGCCTCTCAAGCACAAGATCTTATTTGAAGAGTCATGCAGGGCTCCTTACTCAGGACAATGCTTTTCAACATCTACATGACCCCGCTGACTGACATCATACAAGCTGACAACATAAACATCCTCACTTACGCAGACAACACACAACTGCTGCTGCCCTTCTCGAACAGAACACTCAACACCAGGAAGATGTTCACCACATGCATGACAAAAGTAGCCACCTGAATTAAATCCAATTGCCTGAAATTGAACTTGGATGAGACTGAGGTGGTAGTCTTCCAAAAGAATGTCTCACCATGAGACTCCACCTGATGGCCCATTGATCTTGGACCCACCTCCATACCTTGCTCCATAGCGAGAGGCCTTGGAATCATCATAGACAATAAACTGGACATGACTGCCCAAGTCATCGTCAAAAATCTCTTAATTTTTTTTAAAGACATTAAAAGCAATTAGTCATCATACAGTTTTACAATACTACATATTTTAAAATATATCGAAGAATATGTATCAAGACAGCGATAAAAAAGGTAAAAAGCCATAAATGTGACTTGTAATAAAGGGCTTAAAATGTATTTAACAGTATTAAAACATGAACAATAAAAATTGCAAGACGAGTATAACAATAAGACCAGATAAACAGAACATTCAAATTGCCTAATACAGACTATATTCTTAAAAATAGTCAATAGTATTTTAGGCTAAAGATTCCTCCAGAAAGTTGCAGCAAAATAAAAAAGTGGCTCAATCAGGGTGCCCCAAGATAGAAAAGCTTGGATCTAATAGGCCAGACACTTTCAAGACATTTCGCAATGGAAAATATTATATGAGGTGAAGTATCTGACCTACAAATTCTCAGTGCAATCTTCCACTGAGGAATTCTAGATTCCTGCATAAAGGCACTGTCTAGCACGTACACGGACGGGTGAATGCTGAGTAGAAGAACAAAAGATGCTCATTAGTTTCCTCTGCACAGTGACAGCCTTCACAGATTTTACTCCCTTCAGCAGGGCCCTTCCACTTGGCAGTGAAACTGGCGGGCAGGAGGGCACCCAGCCTGAACACGATTTAAAGCACTTTGGTAAAAGGAGGCTCAATGGAGTCCATAGAGGACTCAAATCCTGGTGCTGGTTTAATCTCCAGAAATCTGTCTTTAAGAGAACCGAGATTTCCTGAATATATCCTGGCCCTGTCTTCATTTTCCCAAAAAACAAGACTAAAGCTCCCTGAATGATCTACAAGTAATAGAGGCAGGATTGGACCAGAGGTCAGACAGGCCCAAGGTGGTTACGGTCTCTTGGACATATATAAGCCATGGGAGTGTCATTTGCAATGCGTGTCCCTCCAGAATGTCTCTCAGACCATCCCTATAAGGATCTAGCTCAGGAGTGTACTAAATCCTTAGCCAATATAAAACTGCTTTCAATCTCACCTTAGAAGTGATACATTGCACATCCATATCCTATGTAAAAAGGAAGTACTTTGGGGGAGCTTCAACATTTTATTTTCAGCAACTCCTAAGTGGTCAATGTTGCAGTAGCCCCATAGTTCCGCACAAAAAGTTGTGCTTGCCACATATTGAGCTCTCCATATTTAAAGAAGGGGAGGTACAGGGTGGAGAGAGGTATTACTTGTAGATTTCAATGTAGCTGCTGCCCTGTGATTTAGCAAGAGCCTGCTCTTTGAGATCTGGCTTGCCCAGGAATAGCTACTAGACAAATACCCAGATAATCAAAGTCCCACACCTTCTCGAGATCCACATTTAAACGTATAACCCCTTTAAAGTACCTGTGGAGATGAATTGTTATGAACCTAGTTTTAGATGCATTTATGGCAACCCCCTGCGTTAAGCAGAACAACTTAAATCAGTTTAATAAGGTTCTAACACTTTAGGAGTTTTGGACACCAGCAGGGTGTCATCAGTGAATAATAAAGCTGGGGTTTGACCAGTGGGGGCTCTTTGAGCAGTGCAAAAAAAGAAAAAGAACACGATAACAACATGACCGTATCATTTTGTTTTTCACTGCCAACTGAGTCAGGTTACGGCGGCCGGGGCCGGCCAGAGCAGGGGAAGGAGTGATTTAAACTCCCTAAGTGCGAAATACGGTTCGGCTGGCCCTCTTGGGCTTACCAAACTGTCATGGGCACTTTGCATGTTCCTCACATGGCTGTAATGCACAGCCTGGTGAGGAACATGCACATTCTTCCAGTTCCTCTATGAGGGCCGAACCATACCGCTCAGACCAATCACAACACTGTTGTAAAGCATCATTGTGATTGGCTGGGAGAGTCTGGGAGCCTGGGTGCTTCTGTTTAGCTAGTACACTGCGGAGAGAAAAGGACGGAGGAGAAGAGGTGGCGTTTACAGGTAAGGTTATTGTATTCTTCACCCCAAGCCACCGTACCACCCCAGTTTCAAGGCCACCACCACTGGTTTTGACAAATCCGAAAACAGGTGAATTTTTAACACAATTAAAAAATAAATTGATACACCCATTTACAAAGAGGAGAAATAAGGTTGGGGCGAGTACAAAGCCTTGTCCGTCACCCATGGCACTAAACCTTTGAGTTGTCTCTCCATTTGGACCCTATCTCACTTGTCCAAAGTGGGCTGGATGTAAGCAAATTATGATGTCCATTAAGGGAGGCTGGAGTTCCAAAACTCTAAAGGTGGACCAAAGCTTTTGTATTTGGACCATTTCGAAGGCCGACCGAAAGCCACTCAAGGTTGCCTCCGCTACCACTACCTTCCACTTGATCCACAGTACCAGTCTTAGAGCGAAACCCAGTCTAAAAATGGGAGAGAACACTGTTGTCTTCTATCCAATCCAGAAGACGATCAACATTTGTTTACATTTTTTGTTTTAAGTGCATCAATAAGACTTATGGAGCTGTAATGACGTGAATCTAATTTAGATCTTTTTTTGAAAATATGTATTATCTCTGCTCCTTTCCAGGAAACAAGGATTTGGGCACCAACCATAGCAGCATTACCTGGATGATTTAGATAGGGGGCTAAGGCATGAGGTTCAAACCTAAAATGATCCCCCAGGGAGTTTGTCCAGGCAAGTTGCCATGCCTGCTTTCAGCGAGCATGTTGCTCGAAAAGTTTCTGCCAAGGTAAAAAAAAGAAAAGAAAATTAAAACATTGATCCACAATTTATTTCATGCCTATCAAGAAGAACTAGTGGGGGTGGAGTCTTCATCTGTGTCTTCATAGACTAAAGAGGAAACCGAGGGGGGACTCACCTATTCCCTCACCATAGAAGGCTTGAAAATGATTAACCCAATGCTGGGGATGAATATGGTTCTCAAGCCTCATTGAGGAAGTTTTGAGCCGTGGCAAATCAAATGCCAAAACGCTGTCCGATTCCCAGTGCGAGCTGCATTAAACATGTCGTCCCAAACGGAACTATCCCAAGCAATTTTTGTCTGCCTTTGGGCAGCTTTATACTCCGTTTTGGCAGACTGGATTGAAGAGCAGGTGCCTCTTTTGATAGCAGATATTAATGTATGTTTGGCCATCCTGCAGGACTTATTATACACGGAATGACTATCAATATTAGGTAAATACTGTTGGGAGGATGGCATAATAAAAATGAATATTTTAGCTCTAAAAAGCACTTATCATTAAAAGCCATAATGGCCTGGGAGGAGGTGCTAGGATCAGCAAAAAAGGCAAAGTGGAGCCCAGATATAAATATATCTGGGCGGGAAAATACTCATTTGTAGCTATGGATTCCCATCTTATGTTCCTCTGGTTTTTAGTGAAGGACAGACTACCACAGGCCTGATACAAAGGTTTAGCTATCGGTTCAGGATTGCTCAGGAGGGTAAGAAGCAAGGGAAAATGATCACTTATGTAGAGAAATAATTTGAATATCAATGATAGTAGAGCAAAAAGGCAGGCCCACGAAGATATAGTCAATGTTGTTCATGTAGGACTTCCTTTTGAAGGTCGGACGTCTAGTCAAGTCAGATTGGGTACTACCATTGCAAGCTTGGGGAATAACCCAAGTTTTGGTCTTCTGTGCTTGCAATGTCCTTCAGAAGAACTGATTGTTCAAAAGAGATTATTAAAATCACTGCCAGAAATGACTACTCCTTTAATTTGAACTCTGAGTAGCAATATAGTTGGAGACACTAAGTTCTTCGGGACACTTCTGATGTACACAATACATAGAAATAATTTCTTGCCATGCCAGGTGGAAATCTCCAACTCAAGCAGATATGGGGAATCGATTACTAGTTGCTTAACAGAGCCTCCCAGAGTAATTTTAAACCATAAAGCGAGTCCTCCTGAAGGCCGAAGACTTTCAGGCAGGTATAGAGAATGTTTATAACCTTACCTATGGGAAGGCCCCAATTCCCAGGATTCCTGGAACATAATAATATCAATTGTTATCTATAAAAGATTCCCTGAGTCCACCTGGACCAGTTTACTCCTTAGGTCCACAATATTATGGGGAATTAATGTTAGGGGGTACCCCTTACTTTCAGATAATTTCTGGGGACCTCTATGTGGATGTTCTGCCTCTCGATCATCATAAGGAGGCCAAAAGGGTTTCGGGTTTGCGATTATTTTGAAGACTTCTTCGGTCATGGTTTTGAAGTCTGTCTGGGTGATACAAGCTTGTCTTGAAGATGCATCCTCCTTCAATGGGAAGCCAGTTTAGACGTAGGACAAGAGAGATGTGATTGAATCATTTTATTCCTGTTAAGAGCCTGGCAGGAGCGCTGAGAACTTCTCAAAGTGGTGTAATGTGGCATTTTGGAGTTCCTGTGAGGATGGCATTGTCATAGTCCAGATTTGAGAGGACAAGTGATTCCACTACTGCCTTAAAATAATCTGGGGGAGTAAACAGTTTGATTTTCTTGAGATGTCTTAGTGTGCAGAGCAATCCTTTGGCTGAGTTGTTGATGTGCTCCTTCACCGACATATTTTTGTCCAGGGTGATACCCAGGGACTTAACAGAGTTAGAAAGTGAAAGAGGGCAGTTTAACACGTTCATACTTTCGATCTATTTTTGGATAGGTAAAGGATTGTTTTAGGGCAGGGGAGTAGTAATTCAGTCTTATTGGGGTTCAGATTAAGGTGGTTGATGTTTAGCCAAGTTTATATCTTTATTGGAATGGTATTAAGATGCCAGAGGTCACTAGGTCATTTTATTTGGTACTAGAGTTGTGTCTCATCTGCATATAGGTGATATTAACAGTGAGGGTTAAATAGATTAAAAAGGGCTCAGGAGAGGATTGAGCCTTGAGGTACACCTTGTAGAACTGGTGTGGGTTTCAAGAGACAACTATTGATTTTTATTTGTTGAGAGTGATGCTTCAGATAGGATGTGAACCGTCTCAGGACTTTGCTATTGATACCAGTATAGTTTTTAAGTGACTCAAGTAGAGGTGGATGGTTTACTGCATCAAATGCTGCAGATAAGTAGGCAGGAGTCACGTTCATCTAAGGATCTGTGAATATCGTCAGCTATATTGAGCAAAGCAGTTTCTGTGTTACGATCTTTACTGAATCCTGATTGGAAAGTGTAATGGAGGTTGAATTTATCAATGTTAAGGTTGAGTTGAAGAAAGACACACTTCTCCAATGTTTTGGCTGGAAGGGAAGGTTGCTGATAGGTCTGAGGTTATTGAGGCTGTTGGGGTACGCTCCTGGTTTTTAGAGTGTGATGTTAACTTTTTGGGAGAGATTCAGAAACACAGGCAGATGAAAAAGAAGCATTGATGATTTTGATCTATAAACGGGGGGATGATATGGTTGAGATCCTGTACTAGGTTGGAGGGGAGGGGATCGGTAATATGAGATGTGGGCTTCAGGTTTGCGATTATTTTGAAGACTTCTTCTTCGGTCATGGTTTTGAAGTCTGTCCACTTAGAATTGTTTTTCAGTTTTAGAAGATTATGGTGGTTTTCCAGTTTTTCTTGGGTCACTATGGTCTGTAGTTCCATGGAGATATGACATGGACCTAAGATGCACAAAGGCATCAGAGTCTAGGTTTTTCTCCCAAAGTTGAGTGGGGGTATGGTAGCATTGATGGAAGATACATTAGGGGTAATGATCTTTGGGGATATCATCCTAGAACAGGAAGGATCTTTACCAAGATTGAAGTTAGAAGGAACCCTTCAATGCAGTGGTCTCAGTATGCTTAAACAAAGTAAGTATGCTGAAGAATATCTGTAAGTGGTTACCAGACAACACCAGGAAAACGAGTACCCAAGGCCTCAACACCAGCAGACTTGACTTTGGAAACACCCTGTACTCAGGGATTACCAACTAACTCACAAGAAGACTGCAGACTGTTCAAGCCACAGCAGCAGACTAGTCCTCAAGCTTCCATACTTAGCCCACATAACACCGCACATTAGAGAACTCCACTGACTCCCGAGATACAAGCGTGTGTGCTTTAAGCTCCGCACCCACACCTACAAAGCTTTCCACAACACTAGCCCTGCCTGCCTGAACAATCACATTCACTTCCACTAACCTTTCAAACATTTGCACTCTGTGGGTCACTCACTAACACACACCACACGCATACGCAAAAGCAGAGCAGGGGGACTGCGCCTTCTTGTACCCAGTTCCTAAAGCCGGGAACAACCTCCCACTAAACACATCAGAGCCTCTCCCTCTCTTCTTGACTTTCACAAGTAGCTGACGCCCTGACTATTCAAATAAACCACCAGAGCTGGTCTCACACGGTTGTATGACGAAACAATGAAATAAGGACATTTACCACAAAAGCCTTTCCAACCATGCTAGAACCACAACAACTACTTTACAACGAAAGTCTTTACAATTACTTTTTTTACCACGATTATGCCTTTACCACGCAAATGTTGATATTTTACAGGTAAGTATAATCTATCGGTCTATCTATATATATGTATGTGTGTAAAGAGTTTATACTTCTAAAATACTTACATTTCTGTTGTAAAAGCATTCATGGTAAAGGCATATGCGTGGTAGAAAATTAACAGTAAGTTTAATGCTGTTTATGCGCATTTCTTTTTTTAATTAACACACACACATATACATACACATACACATATATATATATATATCACCTTATTAACCCACAATCCCTAATCCATTATACTACCTTGCCACCCAAAAACCCATACCCACTCTAAACCCTAAAAAAATACCCTTGGCACCCAAAAACCCATACCTACCCTAAAATTGTCCTTGCCATCCAAAAACTCATACCCACCCTAAACGCTTACATTATCCTTATCCCCAAAAATCCTTTACCCATCCCAAATCCTAAAAGTACCCTTACCACCCAAAATTCCATACCCACACTAAACCCTAAATGTACCATTGCCACCCAAAAACCCATACCCTCCCTACACCTTAAAATTACTCTAGCCACCCAAAAACCCATACCCACTCTAAACCCTAAAAATAACCTTGCCACCCAAAACCCACACCTACCCTAAACCCTAAAATTACCATATCAAACAAACCTCAAAAAACAATATATATAAATAAACTCTTAATACTTATCTGCAAAATACTTACTTTACATATACATTTTTAACCATGCATATGCCTTTACTGCAAAATTCTTTGTAAAGGCGTCAGTGGTAAAAGCATATTTGTGGTAAAAAATGTTGTTTTAAAGACAGTGGTCGTGGTATAGAGGTTTTCGTTGTAAAGCCTGTGTTGCAAAGGCAAATGCGGTTTTGACGTTGCTGTAAACGAGGCTTCCCACCTCCACACCTGCTAAAGGCCACCTGGATTTTCTCACGTGATTAGCACACTATAAAAACACTATTAAAACGACATTCTGAACCCTCCAGCAGATGTGACGATGTAGTCCCACTTCTATGTTTACAGAACATCCTGCCCCACCCCCTGTCAAGTCAAGTCAAGTCAAGTCAGAGAATTTGTATAGCGCACTACATACCCAGAGGGTCTCAAGGCGCTTACCAAAAAAACACCATTCTTGGAAAGTTCATCTCTCCCGTGCCACCCGTGCATTACTCTCTGAAGAGATGTGTCAAAGATAAACCTACCAAAACACAAAACAAACAACAAAAACATTGAAATACTGGTATATATCAGTTATTTCGCTGCACAACAGCCCGTGTTTGGGCAGATGGCTTTTTTAGAAGTGATGTGGGAAAACAACACTCTCAATCGCTGTTAAATTGTAATTTGAATATGCAGTAATTTCTAAAGGCAGATCATTTCCTTCGAGCAAAAAAAAAAAAGGAGGTGACAACGTAGCTTTGAAACTCGTAAATGATTTATTGCTTACTGAAACGATAATTAATGTTCTTTTTTTATTTGCAGCCTTTATTTCCCAAACATTTGGCAAAGGCAAACCTCTGCAAGATACAAGCCGATGGAACTCTAAAAATACTCTGAAAAATGTTGCTTTTTCAGCATAAGGGAGTGATGAATTGCATTGTTTTTTGTGGCACCTCTGCTCGGGGACGTCGAATGTCTGCATTGTGAATTCGTGACTAATGATGCTGAAAAAGCTCCAAAAGTGGAGCCGTCCACTGACCCAGGAAAGTCAGTTTAACCATGTGAACCTTGAAATACTGGTGGTTCCTAGAAGGTGCATTATCACCCTACCATGAACTGGAGACAATGCAGCATGTTATGTAACATGCACTCGGACGCGTTTAAGAACTGTGAATCAGTCACACATTCAGGTCTAATCACAAAGAAGTGGTAAATTAGGGAATGCTTAATCTTAACACCAGGCCCAGGACTAGCACTGACACCATGACAGCAGAACAGTACACAGGACTAAAAGACACAGGATGTAACACCCCCAACAGAAACATCTACATAATCCTATTGACATGACCACTCCTCAATAACCATCACACAACCATACAACAGCCAACAACACATCAAAGCGCAATACCACAAGAAACATAAACATACCAAAAAAGTAACAATTACCCTGCATGATGGCCATCGCACACCCTACCTGTGGCTACCACAGAAATATTCATACACCACAAGTATCCAAGGGTCTGAAAACCAATAATGTTCAAAGTATCATAACATCTGAGAGCAATTCTACACGTAATTGCTACTATAATAAAGAATCCTATTTAAATAAGAAGTCTTACCTAAATAGACGGATTCCCATCACTCACCAATTGGTGACATGCTTCATCATCTGGGTCTTCTCCTACAGTCAACCTGGTGACACTAAGGGCTACCACCCCATCATAGGGATCGGAAAGCCTGAGGATGTTTTAGTTCTAATAGTCAGGAGAAGGAGCTAAGCTCCTGTCTAGATTACTAGAAGAGAGCTATTGATTTTGTGTGGGAAACATATGCAGTGCATAAAAAAGTGATATGTGAATTTAAAATTGAACTATAAGGGACTCTATATTTATTATTGTCCCTCACAGTGCAAACTAAAAACAGTGCAAATGACAGTTTGTACCAAATAACTGTCTAATGTTTGAAAAAAGGTCAACATGTTTCAGCACACCAGGACCATATTCTGTACAGTGCCTTCTTCAGGACCAACTAACGTATTGCTACTGCAAAACGTGATGGAAGTAAAAAATTAAGTATATAACACACTAATTACGGTTGGAAATAATACAACCAAATCACTTGTAATCAGAGATGTGCTGTCCTTCCTCTGCAAACCCGTCCAACTGATGGTATCCGATGTGCATGAGAAAGATACCTCAACTCACCTGGCAGCAGTTGTCCGAGCAGACGGCTCGGACGACTGTCAAGAGGTACCGACAGACAGAGCGGGCCTCTTTTTCCCTGAGCCGCTGCCAGGTGAGGTATCTTCATCATGCACATTGGATACCGTCAGTTGGACGGGTTTGCAGAGGAAGAACAGCACATCCCTGATTACAGGTGATTTGGTTGTATCGTTTCCAACCGTAATTAGTGTTGTATCGTTTCCAACCGTAATTAGTGTTATATATACTAAGTATTTTGTAGTAGGGCAAGGTATCCAGGCAGGTCTTTAAAGATTACCTTAGACTCAAACTAAAATTGTGTATTCTTTTTTTTTTACCACAGAAACATGCCACCACCCACTTATAAGGTGCACCCAACACAAATTAAGTAGAAAAAATGACAGCGTTGAGGATTGTTCACTACACAGCCTTTTAAACAGCTGCTGACCCAAGGCACATTAGAAATAGGAAACACAAACGCTCCTGAGCATAGCAATTGTATGTGTAATTTGACATCCCATATAGCCAAGTCCCTGGCTTATAATAATACACACCTTGCAAATGCATATTCAGTGTTAAAAACGCTACCATGAAATATATATAGATCAAAGCCAGATCGTGCAACTATATTAAGAAACATACATTGGCCTAGGGCACAATCTTGCAACCATAGCCAGGCTTGACACATTGTAGCTACTTCCAAATTCAAAGTAAGAAAACAACACACAATGCACAGGCACACAACTCACAGCTACACTCACTGAGCGTAAGCGTATACTTAAAGCTTCAACCATTCACACATCATTGCACTGCACCGAAACATACTACAAAATAGCACAAAATATCTCAACCGTCCATGCACAGCACCCTCATAAGCATGCATAGTACGGATGAACACTTAATAACTCTTCAATCAAAATGTTTATCAGACTAAAACCATATACATAAAACACACACATACAGAACGCAAAACTAACTGCAAGCTCACTCAACTATAAAAGGTTGGGCAAATTAAGCAACAACAACAACTGGCTGAAACTCATTTATAACTAGCATAAACAATTAAATAGCTGCCTTTTGACATTAACACATTGTATCCTATTCACAAAGGTAACTGTGGAGGTTAATGATCGTTTATGACCTAATTAACTTGTTTTACGCCATAAACAAATTCAAAAAGGGACTCTTGGCAGGCAGAAAGCCATTTACAAGTAAGGCGATCTCCATCACAAGTGCAGTGTAACAACCCCCTTATCGCATGGTCTCTCTTCATGCGTGAATGTTGGAACCATGGTTTTAACATATTATGTTTATCACCACTTTCAAGTCTGTAAATCACATTCAACTGTTATCAGATGTAGTCATTGCAAGACTTATTTTCTTGCCTTCATTATTCCACAATAAACACAGCGGTGTACAAATAAAATCCCAACCAAAAGGTGGTATACCGAAATAAAGTTTTCATTACAAACAATAACATTACCCAATTGCGTTCGAATACAATGACACACAAATCCAGGTACTGCATATGTTAATGTACTCCAAATTCGTTGTAGTCATTACAAAGCAAAGAAAGAGAAGAATCTACGAAATGGGAACAAAACCACGTTTTTAGGCCCAAAAACATGCAATTTGAAATAAGGAAGTTTAACTTTGATAAAGATTACATAACAAAACAAGTGGTTTGTACTACAGACGCCAGTGTTTTGAGAATTTAAAAGGAAGCAAATGAGTACCTAATCGTTTTTTAATGACCCATAAAATGAGTTTGAAATTAAACGTAGTGTTGGCATTAATTATTTACAACACGCAGCACAGCTGTACTAATACACAAGTATTCATTAGGGAGGTCTACGTTAAAGACTACAGGAGGCACTCGTCTCCCTTTGACAGTTTTAGTTCCTGCCAGATTCAGGGAATGTATTCACAATAAACTCGTTATTCCCAATGCATTGCTAATATCAAACAGTAGTATTTGGCAAACAAAGGAATGATGGTGAATGTCCACAAAGCATAATATTTTGAAGAGGAAAACTATTTCGGTGTCCTCTTTTCCTCCAAAGCTCATTGCCACTAAAACACAACTCCCGCTATTCAACCAAACATAACAAACAACACCTACTTCAAATCTGACTCCATTTTCTCCCTTTTGCCAAATCACTCAGATTTATGCTGGAAACTGACCTCACCGCCTATGAACACATCACCAACGAAAGCAAGATGGCCTTGATCAGCTCGCTCCACTAAACAAATGCAACCATTCCTACCAGAAAGTGTCTTCAGAAGAACAGCTCGAGCCCTGGCCCTCTCGCATCTGCACGGTGGCAATGCCCTGCTCCAGGAGCTTTGGACTCTTTCTGAAGGCAACAGGACCACCACCATCAGGGCGGACGGTATTCTAATAGAGGAATTATCAAAGCAGGTACAACGCCAAAATGGCTGAACAAAGTCACCTGAATGTCAATTATGGGAATATTTTTGTGAGAATTAACAGAGAGCGTTGGCTGAGGAATGCTAAAAAGTGTGGACTGGATTGAAACCTTTATACAGCGATCACTACATACTTTGTACTCTCAAGGCTTTTGTAGAACTAAATATGCAATAAGGTGACTTTGACAATGTACTCTGCATTGGTTGTGCAGGTAAATATGGCAATACCTGGCTATGTGGAGCGGTTTAAAATGCCAGGAAGTTTGTACTAAGGAGGATGTGAAAAAGTCTACAATGGCAATGAAACCAGTGACTTTCTGCCGAGATCTATTTCCCACCGACAGGGACTCAGATATAAGCCTATGGTTTTGAAGATTTTCATGCATAAAGAGGTATGGTTGCATTGTCTTAGTTACCTTGTACTGACCGAATCCCTGGGTGGTTTGCCGTCTGAGGCCCTCTGCAGCATTAGAGGGAACACTTAATTGGCGGTTCCTTCTCAATATTGACTTCACATAAATGTATTTCTCAGATATCTATATACCCCTAGTTTTTTAACTTTATCACTTATCATCATGACCACATTCCAGGAGAATATGCCATTTCTCATTCATACCCCCTGGATCCGTTTTTGTCATAAGGGGTTAGATTTTATCTACATAACTTCTCTTAAACACATTTTTATGTGATTATCAAAGGATTTTGAAACCTAAGTTAAAGGGCTATGAGCAGATGAAGCAATAACTTACTCTTAAAGCTTTTCGGCATATTTTTTGTTGCTATAGTTATAGTACATCTACCATCAACAATAGCACTGTACACAGCGGGGGTTGCCGCAGAGCCTTTACTCCTGCCAGACCCTGAGCTTTTGGCCACATTGGCGCATGATGGTTGCCTTACTGTGATATTGTTTTTTGTTGTTTTCATTCATTTTTTTCATAGAAAACAAACATTGTTAGGGTCTTCTCTGTGGCGAGATCTGCGAGAAACGTGCCATGCAGAAACATTAAGAGGAATGCAATTTAAACAACAAATACACAATGTGATTAAATAAATATATATATATATATCTATATATATATATATATATATATATATATATAGATATATATATATATATATATATATATATATATATATAGATATATATATATATATATATATATATATATATATATATATATATATATATATATATATATAATTTTTTTCCCCCACAGGTCTTTATACCGAGGAAAGTTCAGAAATTAAATGCTATATTTTCAACAATATTTAGTCTACGGATGCATTTGCTTCTGTCTAAAAGGGTGTCAACTCTTAATTATTCTTAGATGGAAATGAGCCAATTAGAAATTCCAGCAACTGAGGGAGAGTTCGAGAGAGAAATAAGGGAGGGGGTGGGAAGGGAGAAAGAAGGGGATCGGAGAGCAGGAAGAGTGAAAGGAAAGCAGGGCTGAGAGAGAATGGACGAGTGGAAAGAGAGATTGCAGGAAGAGCCGAAGGAAGTAGGGCTGGTTGGAGTCGCAGAACGAACCCGGTCAAATACAATGTGTCCATGAATGAAAGCAAATGCCTGTTCTTACAGTCATACTCACTGTTTCTAATCTTCAAACACTTGTAATACATCTTAAGATGTAAAACATGTCAGGATCAAGGTCTTAGCGGAGCTTATGAATCTGCAGCACTTCAAATAATGTCTGAACTGTGAGGCTAGGACTCCAGATGTCTGCCAGGAGCGGACCACAGGGGTTCACTGTTGAAATACTGCAGGATGGGAAGGAAGTAAACAGTTCTCTGCGAACAACTGACAAAACAAAGTCTCAGTTGCAAGAGCCTGAATGCGTTATACCTCCTCCTAGTTTCTCAGTCGATTTCATTACAGACGAGCATTTAGTATTCTCTGTGACGATGCGGCAAAATCTGGCTTCCTCCTGCAGTCCCAAAGCACAATCAGTGGAAAAGGACAGCTTTGAAACCACTCACATCACAACGTAATAAAGAGATACTGCTAGCTGACTGTGCGACTTGCAATGTCAATATCGCCGCTATTGCGTGGACAAAATCAATGCATCTCCTCCATTGCGTGTCTCGACGCGAAGCATCCCTTCGGCTGCACCCTGCATCATCAGCGGGCCTAACTAGGTTCTTATTTCTGGGCACAACCCATCGCAGTCGGCCTGAAATTTTGACTTTTTCCTGGGTCCAGCATGACCACATAATTCACATAAGCGCTTACAGCTTCTGAACGCTATTTTACTATTTATTCTTTAAAAAGTCATGACTCGATTTCTACTTATTGGATTTTTATCGTTATGGACTTGTTTTATTTATTAAAGTAAGTGATAGTTTTTTAACCTGATGTGTAATCTTTTTGTGCGGTGTTTTTCCTCTTCCACTGTTTGAAATTTTGCACAAATACTTTACACAATGCTTCTAAAGTTAAGCCTGACTGCTCTGTGCCAAACTAACAGAGGGTGAGCACAGGTTAACTTGGGGTGTGCCTGCCTCTTACCCTGACTAGGACGGCGGTTGCTGCTTGACTGGGGCTCATTGCCCAGTCAATCTACAACCCAATTTCTAACAAGTCATAAATCACAGTTATTGCCAGGATACCAATTTTCACCTATCATATGGGTAGGCCCACTGCTTCAGAACAGCTTCTTCATCCGGCTTGCAAGGGTATGGGCTTGCTTCACCTAGATACTTGCAACCTCATCTAAAGTGGTGCAACGAAAGAGGAAACGGAGATGCTCTAAAGGTTTCAAAATTTGGCAGCCAGCATCTGCTTGAACCTGAACAATTCACACTGGCTCCAACCACTCCATACCCATGCTGGACAAACATCAATGGGTCGCAGTAAACTGAAGGATCACATTGTAACATCTGTGAGCTCTCAAAACCTATGAGGAAAAAGGCACTGAATGCTTACAGAAACTAACATAGCCTTGGCTGTACCATCTCATTGGGAATACTTACACTGGTTCTCCAAAGCCAGTTGTATCCTAAAGAGGTATAAGGTAGGAATATCAGAATTTGGGTATCACAAATGAGGAAAATAGGTAATGCTAATTTGCTATACCTCGGAACACTCGGCTATTTAGTTCAAAGAATACACGTGATCCAGAATCATGTCAAACACCTTGTTCTGGGTAGCCCTAAGCTTAGATCACACATGTCCCCTTTTTCGATTGTGACACTGGCTTCTAAGCAGAGAGCATATGCACTTCAATACTCTTTGTACTGCACAGAGTGCAATGTAAGCAGTCTCCCTGGTTCATATTGAAAGGAATCATGCCTCCTGGCCAATATGCCAATGATATACAACTCTACTTGAAAATCTCCTCTGTTTCATACATTCAATGCCTCTAACACTGCTTGCATATCATTTAGGTATGGATGTTGAGCGCCTACCTCAGTCTCAACCTAAACAAAACATAATTCCTGCTATTTGCCAAGAAAAACAAACAAGATACAGTACAAACCTGGTTCAATGCAATGAACCTTGCCGGCTTTGAACCCAATTTTCACCAACCTAAGTCTCAAGGAAAGCATTTGCCAAAAAAACAAACACGGCTGGAACCAACTTTCTCTTCTAAAGAAAGCCATTTCCTCCAGAAAACGATTTGATTTCGGAACGGATGTTCAAGCCCTCGTACTCTTGCATCTAAATGGTGGGAATGCCCTGATCATGGCCTTCCAGGCTCGACACGGGCAACGCTTAGGAGCATCCTTCACAATGCAGCACATGACATCCAGAACCTGAAGAAATATGATCATCTCACCCCCATCTTGATAAAACTCCATTAGCTCACCTTGCCAGCCCACATCATCTTCAAGACCAGCTGCTTCATTTACAAAGCAACACAACCAGCTTCCCCACTTATCTTGCAGACAAGCTCAACATCTCTGGTGGTTTCCAGCACACCCAAAGCCAGTACACCATCAGACTGATTTCTAAGAAGTGCCCAAACAAATAAGTCAACAAGCCTTTTCCATGGGTGCATCTAGGTTATGGAACAACATCACCATGTCTACCAGGACCACCACACTGCTGCTCCAATTTAGGAAAGAGTTGAAGGCTCACCTCTTTAAAGAACAATGCATTAACATCCACCATCCAACTTGCGCTCCTATTACTCAGTACCTTTAAGCTTGTATTCGACTGTTTACAGTGCTCTGCTGCCTTTGGCAAGGTTCGAGCTATAGAAATACCATATGCATGCATATCAGAGTTCATTCCATGGCCAATTTACTGGCGGCCCTAACTTTGCAAAAAAGCACAGTAGCAGGCTGAACCTTTTCAGTTGTCTCTGACAGCCTGTGGAATTCCTTGCAAGATAACTTGAGATCAGTCACATGTCTAAGTGAGTTAATTTAAATTCATGTTGGTATTAGAAGCATTCTAATCACTTCAAGATCCTCAGCTGCCTGGAGGAGGAGCACTAAACAAAACATGACTTACCGTGGGTGCAAGCGGCATTGCCTCCTTTCAGTGGGTAGGACGACGCCATCACAAAAGTTGAAACCTGGATTTGGGATGCCAGTCTACGGAGGTGAGGCCTCTTCTCACTCAGTATGAATGAGATGAAGAAAGGGGTGAGGAAGAAATGACTGACACACAGCCCCAGTATGTACTGGGCTGGTCCTGATAAACAATTAGCAATCAAACTGCGCCACGTGCAGTAGCAATACTGGCTTTGGAGCTCCACGAGGGAGAGCAGGGACTGCATACAAAGCAGCCCTCAAAAAGTAGGTCATATAATATTTATATTTAGGGGATCTCTCTGCCAGAAGGAATATTAGTCAGTCAATGCGGACGCTAGAGGATAGCAAACTAACAAATGGCATGTTGCTTTTACCAGCAACAAACAAAAATGCAGCCCATGGCAACATTTATGTTTCTGGTTTCAAAAATGGGGTTTAATATACACATTTCATTTCGAGGCTCCCATTAACTATTTTACAAGGATGATCTGAGTCGCTGTAACTCTTTTTGTTCAAAATAAATGGGGGAAAAAATAAACATTTTATTTTGTTACGATGCAGAAGATTTCTAAACAAGTTCATTGTCGTTACATTATTTGTAAAGCAATAACATTCTTCGCCCTTGACCTGCTTTTCACCACTTCTAGCCTTCGTTTTCAACTACAAGCAAATAGGGCTTTGGGGGGGGGGAGCGGCCGACCAGCAGGCCTGCCCTCAACCCCGGGGGGTTTTGGAGCTAAGGGGGGGGGGGGGGGGATAGTGACCAGCACCGTACGTGGGCTGGCTTTGGGCTGTCTGGTGGTGTTGGGCTAGGGTTGGGCTCGTTTTGGGCTGGGGGGTATAAGGCCAGCCATTTTGTGTCACTAGCCCCCCTTTCGGTGGCAGTGACACGGCAGCCGGGTGGGGTCTTTGTCGGTGCAAAAAATTTATTTGCAAGGTGGTGCGATGCTGTGTTAGGAGCGCAATTAACGCTGCGGCTGGTTGGCGGGGTGGAGGCAGCGGCAGTGTGTTTTTTCCTGAGACTGCGCTGCACGTTGGGTGAGGTGGGTGCGCCGGTATTGTGGGGAGGCTCGTGTCACCTCTTCTCATAGAGGAATCGGATTTGTAAGGCGGAAGGCCGGGGGGCGGAGGGGGGGCGTGGGGGAGGGTGTATCCTCTGAGGGGAAGTGAGCATGGTGGGGCCCAGTAGGTCCCCGTCCCTGAGGGGGGTGCGAGGGGAGATGGGGGGGGTGGGAGGCCGGAGGGTGGGGGCCAGAGGGAGGGATGATGGGGAAGGTAGGGGGGGTGCGGCAGTTCCGAGAGGGGGTTCAGGGGGGGAGCGGGAGGGTGATCCGAGTGGGGCGGGGTGCAGGGTGTGTGGGGGGGAGGGTCAGTTCAGGGGGATGGGGGAGTGGAGGGGTTTCAGGGGGGAGAGGGAGCGTGGGGTTTGGTCGGGCCGGGGGGAGCGGGTGAAGGGTGGGGGTGCGGCAGGCGTGGAGGGGGGGCATTCGGCGGGTGGGGGGAATGGGGGACATATGGGGGCACGAGGGGGACGGGTGTCGTTTTTTTCCCCGGCATGCTGGATTCCACCTCTTTTTCTTGGCATGAACGCTGGGATAGGTGCTCGGGAGAGCAGCATGCGGCTCCACTCCACCGAGGAGATGGGCCGGCTCTGCCTTATACGGGCGGTCGCGCTCCACCGAGGGACCAAACACGTGAGCGCGCTGGGAGGCAGGGCGGTAGGTCCCCGCCAGCCCCACCCGAAGGGTCGAGACGGCTGCCGGGGGACGGGGATGGAGGCCAGAGGATATGGATCAGGCTGCAAACTCATATGTGGTGGTGGAGAGGAGAGAGAATTTGGATTTGGGGGACTATATGCGGGCATGCAGGGAGAAGGAAGGTTGAGTCGGCTGGAGCCCCTAGGGGGCGGCCGGGTGCTAGAGTGGAAGGATGGACCCAGGGCTGGGCAAGGGGACAGGGTGCAACTGGACCATGCGGAGTATTCTGCGGAGGAAGGGGAAATTCTGGGGGGTGGAGGGGAGCGGAGTAACTATATTGGTAGTGTGTTGCAGGCTCGCCCACGGAAAGGAGCACCGAGAGTGACGGTCCCCCCGGTTCCACTGGTTAGGTCGCGGGATCCCGCGAGGACACCGGCCTTGATGCCAGGTAAGGATGGTGGTGGAGCGGGGAGTGGTTTGGGCGGGCCTCGTGCTTGGCAGGTGTCGGTGGATACGGATGCCCGTGAGGGGGATTCGGGGGTGCACCTGCGACAGGAGCGGTATGTGAAGAACACGGGGTGGGCCTGGACGTGGCGTTGGTGGCGGATGGCGGAGGGGATGGGGGCGGAGTAGGTGCTGCGGGGGTTGGGAAAGCGAGTGGGCCTCCGTCAAAGACAAAGGGGGCAAAGAGAGTTGTGAGGTACCGGTGCGTAAGCTCCCCTATATGGGTGAGGCAAAACCACTGGGGGCGCACCTGTCACTGGCTACGAAGTAGAAGATATGGAAGGGGGACTATGTTGAGATTTTGAAGCTCCTGCACAGAGAGCTCACAGCAAAGGAAGGGTCGAAGGAGGAGGAGCAGGAGCTGGCTAGGCGCCCCAAAGTTCCCCTGACTATCGACAACTGGTCAGCGGCTTTTTTGATCTATGCCAGCGTGTATAGTGAGAAGTATCCTGACAGGCCGATAGCTCTTTTCAAATACATGGATGTGATCAGGAGAGCACAGGCTACATACGGGGGTAACGCTTGGTCATATTACAACGAGGAGTTCCGGGCGCGGATGGCGTCGGATCCGGAGGCACGGTGGGGTGAACTTGACTCGGATTTGTATCACCAGACCATGGGCGGGGCGAAGTTTGGTAGAACGATTTATACGGCCAGCAGTTTGCCACTGGCGTGGTCCCCCCTTTCGGCCCGTCCCACCCGAGGAGGGGTGGGGCATGGAGACGGCGCTCCACAGGCCACTTATTTCAATAGGGGCGCATGCGCCAGACAATGGTGCCGTTTCTGGCATGAGTGCTCCAAATGGGGGAAAAGACACCCGGTGGTGCGATGCTGGGGGTTCGGGGGGAGCGCACAGGGGCAGCAGCCCGCGGTGGTTGGGGCACCGGCAGGGGGGCGGGGAGGCGGAAAAGGAGGGTCAGGGACTTTGGGAAAAAGGCTTGTATGCCGGTTAGATTGCACCACATCGAGTCCGTCTTGGCGTCGTATCCACGGGCGGCGGATGCGGCCACGTTGCGATGGGCTTTTCGGGAGGGTTTTAGGCTCAGGTACGAAGGTCCGCAGATCGCCAGATGGGCGGAAAAATTGCAGTCAGTCAATGCGCACAAGGTTGTTGTGCGGGAGAAGCTGTTTAAGGAGGTGAGCGAGGGCTGGATGGTGGGCCCTTTCCCTGCACCACCGATGCCAGGGCTGATTATTTCCCCTATTGGGATCGTGCCCAAGAAGGAGCCCGGCCAATTTCGCTTGATTCAGCATTTGTCGAGGCCGGAGGGGACGTCAGTGAACGACTATATTTCGGCAGAGCTCACGTCGGTGTCGAACTCATCCGTGGATGTGGCACGGAGGATCGTGGCGGCGGTGGGAGCAGGTGCCTTCATGGCAAAGTGCGATGTTAAGTCAGCATTCAGGCTACTTCCGGTTCTACCGGAGGATCATCAGTTGCTGGGGATCCAGTTTGATGGGGACATTTTTGTGGATAAGGCATTGCCCATGGCTTGCTCCATCTCGTGTGCACTGCTTGAAAGTTTCAGTTCCTTTTTGCAGTGGGCTTTTTCCTGGCGCACAGGCTCTGAGACGGTGACACACTATCTTGACGACTTCTTCTTGGTGGGACGGCCAGGTTTGATGGACTGCCAGCGGCAGCTGGACGGTTTCACGGACCGCATGCGTTACCTGAGTGTGCCCCTGGAGCCAGACAAGACGCACGGTCCCAGTGCAGTGTTGTCATTACTTGGTATAGAGCTTGACTCAGTAGCCATGGAAGCACGCCTGCCGGAGGATAAGCGGACGGCAATGTTGGCTTTGGTGGGCGGCATGTTGGACAAGCAGAAGGTGACGGTATGGGGGGTGTAGGTGTTGTTGGGGCATTTGAAATTTGCGTGTCGGGTAGTGAGGGCGGGCCGAACTTTCTGCCGTCGTTGGTTTTGTATGGCGCTCTCCGGTTTGACGCTGCTGCATCATCATCTGCGGTTGTCCGCGGGGACGAAGGAGGATTTGCGCAAGTGGCAGGCCTTTTTGGGGCGCTTCAATGGTGTGCCCATGGCGCAGATGGAGGATTGGGCTTGGGATGTCATGCTGTCGTCGGATACGGCGGGGGTTGGTGGCTTCGGGCTCTACTGTGTGGGGAGATGGTGCGCAACATTAGCAGGACGGGGGCGGAGCATCGCCTTCCTTGAATTGTTTCCTCTAGTGGTGGCAGTTACCGTGTGGGCGAGGGAGCTGGCTCACAAGCTAGTGTTGTTCCGGGTAGACAACATGTCTGTGGTGCAGGTGGTCAATAAGCAGTCGCCCAGGGACCCGCAAGTGTTGAAACTGATGAGAGTTTTTGTGCTGCGTTGTTTGGAGCATGATATCTTATTTCAAGCTCAACAAGTGCCGGGGTGAACAATGACATTGCGGATGCTTTGTATCGTTTGCAGTGGCAGAGGTTCCAAGGGCTAGCTGCGGAGGTGCACAAGACGCCGGTACCGGAGGAATTGTGGTTGGTGGGAGATGCCGGGTTGTTCAGCTGGTGAGAGCCTCTGTGGCAGCATCCAAGTGGAAGGCCTATGAGCAGGCATGGGAGGAGTTTCGCCGGTGTGGAGCGGTAAGACAGGGGGACCGGTGGCAGCAGGAGAAACAGGTGGTACAGTTCATGTTGAGTTTGATGGACAGGGGGCTGTCAAAGGTGACAATTGCGGGTAAGATGTCGGCTGTGGCATTCATGGGGAAGTTGTGGTGGGATTTCTCGCCGTCGGCAGGGGAATTGGGGACACGCCTTCTGGAGGGCTGTGCACGGGAAAAAGGGGCCAAGGTGAGTCGGCGGAGGCCCATTTCTGAGGTTCTGCTCCAGGGTCTGTTGGAAACGTTGCCAATGGTATGTCGCAACCGGGGTGAGACTACTTTGCTTGCCACTATTATGTCATGGTTGTTTTTCGGAGCTTTCAGGGTTTCGGAATTGGTAGGAGTGAAGGGTGCTCCGGGGTTGCTATGGGGGGAGGTGGACATGAAAGACCGGGAGGTGGCGGTGAGGCGGCGTTGTTCGAAAACTGATCAGCGGGGCGAGGGTACGTGGGTGGTGTTGGGTCCGGTGCAGTACACAGCGGTCTGCCCGGCGATGTGGGGCCGACGTTTGGCGTCTGGAAGGCGGGAGTTAGCAGGGGACGTTTTTGACAGGGACGGAACGGGAAGAGTGACAGCGGCTCAGGTGTTGTGGGTCTTGCGGCACGCCCAACGGGTTATAGGCGAGGACCCGAAGGCTTTTGGGACACATTCGTTCCGGATTGGGGTGGCGACGGAGGCGGCGCGTCAGGGATGGGGGAAGGAGGACATCAAGCGTCTCGGGCGTTGGAAGTCGGATTGCTACCGGACGTATGTCAGGATACTGGGGGGTAGGGATGGAACAATGAAACGAAGGACATTTTCTCGCCCTCTTACATGTGTGTCTTCAAGTGCAGTGGCGGGGCCAGCTTCGGCGGCGCTAGAAATATACATTGTAGGACATTTTAGGACACTCTTTTAGAAAGCGAGCGGAGAGGGCAGAGTGGGAAAAGCACTGAAGTCTGAACCTGGAAGTGGATAAAAGGCTGTTTCACTGTCCGTGGCAGGGGAAAGGGGGCATGCGTTGGCATGAGTTGTTGCCAGTTTTGAATACAGTGATAAGAGGGGCTGTGTGTCTGGACGTAGTAGTAATACACTTGGGAGAGAATGATATGGTACTGTGCAAGGGGCTGGCGTTGGTCAAGCAGATGAAGAGGGACGGCGTAGGTGGGCTGGGTGCCATGTGATTTGGTCAGAGTTTGCTCCCAGGCGGTTAGGAGGGGGGCAGAAAGGCTGGCGGCCATTCATAAAACTCGGAGAAAAAGTAATAGAGAAATGGAGGTCTTTTGTGAAAAGGAGGGGTTTGGAAGGATGGAGCACCCGGAGCTCAGATATGGGGCAGTGTATTTTTTCCGAGAAGACAGCGTCCACCTGTCTAGGTATGGGATGGAGCTTTGAATTGTGCAGTTGAAGGAGGCTCTGGATCAGGCTTTGGGGGTGCGCAGGTAAACGAGGGTTCAGGCGTCCTAGGGGGCAGGGGTCGAAAGTCATTAGCACACCTTTCGAGTGGCGGTTTTTCTAAGTTATGGGGGAATTGTAGGAGGTCTGTAGCATTATCAGGGGGGAATGTTTACGTACAATAAGTTATGTAGCTAGGTAGAGAGGCAAGTTGAAGGTTGCAAATTGTTTTCTTGTTGGTTTTGTGGGGAACCATTTTAGGGGAGGGGGTGGGGGGTTGTTAAGAGAAATATATATTTAGTGAGGAGTAGTTTTGTTTGGCACAGGCTAAGGGTTTTTCATTGTGTAAGGTGCACCTGCTTCCAATAAAGCGGCCTTTGTCACACCTAAATTGAGTCTCTGGTTGGTGCTGTTTCCCCCCTCCCCCCTTTGGGCCCCAATAGGGCTTTCGGGGGGAGCGGCCCACCAGCAGGAGGCCATCCCCCCAGGGGGATTTGGGGGTTAGGGGGGGGATAGTGACCAGCACCATACGTGGGCTGGCTTTGGGCTGTCTGGTGGCGTTGGGCTAAGGTTGGGCTCGTTTTGGACTGTAGTTTGGGCTGGGGGTATAAGGCCAGCCATTTTGTGTCACTAGTCACCATTTCGGTGGGAGTGACACGGCAGCCGGGTGGGGTCTTTTCGGTGCAAAAAATGTTATTTCCCACCGTCCCTCCCTATTGGTTTGGCTTTTTTTTGTCCAGGTTTTTTGGGGTGAGGTATTCTCTTAGGGGTATGTCGGAGGGTAGGTTTTGGTGAGGTGGAGTTTTCTTGGGAGCTGGTGCATCGGGGTGCTTTGTGTCTGTAGGTTTTTGTTGTGTTGCTGGAACAGGTGCTGGTGTGATGCTAAGCTAATTTGGGGGCAGTTTTTCTAAGTTATGGGGGAATTGTAGAAGATCTGTTGCATTATCGGGGGGAATGTTTAAGTACAATAAGTTATGTAGCCAGGTAGAGAGGAAAGTTGAAGGTTGCAAATTATTTTCTTGTTGGTTTTGTGGGGAACCATTTGAGGGGAGGGGTGGGGGGTTGTTAGGAAAAATATATATTTAGTGAGGAGTAGTTTTGTTCGGCACAGGCCAAGGGTTTTTCATTGTATAAGGTGTACCTGCTTCCAATAAAGCGGCCTTTGTCACACCTAAATTGAGTCGCTGGCCGGTGCGGTTTTCCCCCCTGCCCCCTTTGGGCCCCAAAGACGCGACCTGGACCCCATACCTCAACAACCTCAAAGATAGTCCTCGGTTTGTCTCCTGCCTCTTTGTCAGACGCTTATCAGCTCAAAAACATCTTCACTGAAGGCTTTTACAGTAAAGGGTCGCGACAATGGACAAAACTATTCACGCTTCTAGGTCTAAAAATAAAAATACAGATATAGAATTAGACATTTTTCGTTGTTGCAATGTTATGCCAAAAGGACTAAAAGAACCATCTTACAATCGTGTCCTTTTATTGTATTGCAACAAGTGCTGAATAAATATTTTTTTTACTGTATGAAAATTAAACTGTTATTTCTTGCTGAACGTTGTATTTATAGCCTCAATTACAAGTGCAACACTGATGCCCCAATTCAACAGTTAGTGTGTATCTAGCATTGGGTGCTAAATCTGCTGCCTACACAATCTCTTTCCATTTCATTACCTTCCTTTTCAACCAATTCTAGCAAATAAATGCCCTGATATTGGCGAAATCTGTTTCAAGCAGGTCAGCCAGCATTCCTGTATCATAATAGAGGGTAGTCATTCAAACTACGCTTTTTGAACAATGCACAGGTAATGTGAATATTTAGGTGAATGAAACAATAAGCTAATTATTTATCAGATGTTTTTATTTTATGTGCGTCAATCAAATTGATACCTCTGGAAAAAGTATGTCTTGATTGTGTGCTTCTGAACCAGTTCTAAAGTAGGTGAGCATGCTGGCATGTCTTACGTTTAGCTGAGATTCTTGAGTACATTAATTTCAAAGGAATTTTGACATTGTTGATTTCATAATTAGCTGTATATTCTCCGATCCAGAATCCTGCATATGCTGTCTGTATTTTGACTAATAGGAGGTGGAGTACCTCATTATTCCCCAAGCATAATATTGCATTTTACTCTTTCCCTCTTATCCCTGTTTTAGAAATGTTGTATTATTCGAAGTTCTTGTGCAAATACAAAACTACCTTTAATAAAAATCAAATCTTTCACAGCTGAGGTGTTTACACAGACCTGTGTCCGAGCTTACTTTAAAAACTAAAATTAACATTATGTTGTTTAAACATGTGATTCTTTGATCTCCCTATGCATCAATACGAACTATGTGTTTTTGGCACAGTCTGGGCAATGTATTGGTGCAGACCTTGCATCAATATCTTATTGCAGCCTATAGATATAAAGCAAAATGTTCAGCTATTTTCATTTAACATATTTACACAATATTTCTCAAATGGACAACGAAATTCTAGAACACTAACCAAGGAATGTTCGGAATCTGGCAATATTAACAGCCAGATTCATCATCGGCATGTTTTGCGAGTCTGTAATAGCGAATAATAAGGAATCGCTATTACAGACTCGCAAAACGGGATTCATGTAAGAATCACAATATTTATTGCGATTCCTACAGCTTCCTTATTTGCGATTAGCTAATTGCTAATGGCAAATAAGGAATAACTCCCCATTCATTCCTATGGGCCCGAAGGCCCATAGGAATGAATGGGAAGACATATCAAGTTGCGAATCACTATTAGCGATTTGCATTTTGATTTTGCGATTTCAAGGGTGCAGGGGTGTCCAATGGACACCCTGTTGCAAACACATCTCCTTTAATCACACCACAGGACTCCACTGGACAGACCATAGCTGCGTCCACTTCAGCTTCAGAAAGACAACGATCCACCACCATCCGCAACAGGTTCCCCGCAGAAACTGGAACAAAATTACCCTCCACCATCTCACCACATCACTGAACCAAAACCCTCAAGCCAGATCTATGGACCCAAATCAAGCAGCCTTCAATCTCGCACAATGGATAACCCACTGCGCTGACGAACTAGCACCCCTGAAAAACCGTCCCAATAAACCAGGAGGCAAAAGAGCCTCCTGGTTCAACGACGACCTCAAGAACTCCAAAAAGAACTGCCGCACCCTGGAGAAAACCTGGAGGAAAAACCCATCTGCAGACAACATGATCGCCTTCAAGAACGCCACCCGCAAACACTACCAGCTGATTCGCACCACTAAGAAGTCAGCATTTAAAGACCGACTAGACAGCGCCCACAACAGCAAAGAACTCTTCAGCATCGTCAACGAGCTCAACAATCCCAGAGCCGGCAACAACGACATCACTCCCTCTCAAGATCTATGCGATTCTCTAGCCTCGTTCTTCCACAGCAAGATCGCAGACATACATAACAGCTTCAACGACCTATCCTCTCCCCCTACCTCTGAACTGAAGCCCCCTACCACCACCCTCCGCGCCTGGACCCCAATCAGCACCGAAGATACCATCCGCACGATGAACTCCATCCACTCTGGATCTCCAACCGACCCCTGCCCTCACCACATCTTCAATAAGGCCGAGTCCGTCATCGCACCCCAACTCCGAGATATCATCAACTGCTCCTTCAACACCGCTAACTTCCCGGAAAGCTGGAAGCACGCCGAACTCGGCGCCCTCCTAAAGAAACCTTCTGCTGACCCCACCGAACTTAAGAACTACCGCCCCATCTCTCTCCTCCAGTTCCCCGACAAAGTCATTGAGAAGACCGTCAACAACCAGCTCGCCGCCTTCCTTGAGTCCAACGGCTCCCTTGACCCCTCACAGTCCGGCTTCCGAGCTAACCACAGCACCGAGACAGCCCTCATCGCAGCTACAGACGACATACGGACACTGCTCGACAATGGGGAAACAGTGGCCCTCATCCTCCTGGATCTTTCCGCAGCGTTCGACACGGTATGCCACCGTACCCTAGTACAACGCCTCAGGAACGTCGGATTACAAGATAAGGCATTGGACTGGATCATCTCGTTCCTCACCGGAAGAACACTAAGAGTCCGTCTCCCCCCCCCTTCAGATCATAGGCCACCAAAGTCATCTGCGGAGTACCACAAGGATCTTCGCTCAGCCCCACCCTCTTCAACGTCTACATGAGCCCCCTCGCATCCATCGCACGCCAACACAACCTAAACATCATCTCCTACGCTGACGATACTCAACTGATCCTCTCCCTCACCAAAGTCCCTACCACCGCCAAAACCAACCTACAGGATGGGATGAAAGACGTAGCCAAATGGATGAAGAACAGCCGCCTAAAACTGAACTCAGACAAGACAGAAGTCCTCATCCTAGGAACACCCCCCTCTGCCTGGGATGACTCATGGTGGCCCCCGGCCCTAGGCAGCGCACCCAAACCAACGGACCATGCTCGCAACTTAGGATTCATCCTAGACTCCTCCCTCTCCATGACCAAACAAGTCAACGCCGTCTCATCATCATGTTTTAACATCCTACGCATGCTCCGTAAGATCTTCCGAAGGATCCCCATCGAAACTAGGAAAATGGTCACTCAAGCACTTCTCACCAGCTGACTAGACTACGGAAACACCCTCTACACCGGAACCACAGCCAAATTGCAGAAAAGACTTCAAAGCATTCAGAACGCCTCCGCCCGACTCATCCTTGACATACCTTGACATAACCACATATCAGAACACCTGAGAGACCTGCACTGGCTCCCTGTCAACAAGAGAATCACGTTCAGTCTCCTCACTCACGCACACAAAGCCCTCCACAACCTAGGACCCAGCTACCTCAACAATCGCCTATCCTTCTACACCCCCACCCGCCAACTACGTTCGTCCAACCTAGCCCTCGCCCTGATCCCACGCATCCGAAAAGCCACCATGGGAGGAAGATCCTTCTCATACCTGGCGGCCAAGACCTGGAACTCCCTCCCCTCTCACCTCCGGTCTACCCAGAACCACCTCTCATTCAGGAAGCAACTCAAGACCTGGTTATTCGATCAATAACGTCCCCCTTTCCCTTAAGCGCCTTGAGACCCTCTGGGTGAGTAGCGCGCTATACAAATTTCTGACTTGACTTGACTTGACTTAACATCCGACTTAGAAAAATGCACTAAAGTGCATTTTTCTAAGTTTTCGCTATTTACCACGAAGTTACACTTCGCTGTAAATAGTGGCCAGAAATAGCGGCCAGAAATTGCGAATTCGCAAATATTAAATGGATAATGAATTGCATTTAAGGAATCTCAAATAGCGATTCCTTAAATGCAATTCCTCGCAAATATGCGATTTCGCAATTAGCGATTTTTGCATTTGGGATGATGAATCCCAAATGCAAAAATTGCGCTCGCAAAGGGCCAGATTCGCAGAATCCGGCCCTTTGTGAGCCGATTATTCTTTCATGAATCTAGCAGTAAATCTGTGCAAGATTTCCAATATAATGTAGTCTGCACAATCATTTATGTAATATCAGCACAGTTCAACAAATTGTGTCAGGGTCGCTGTTTATGGTATATGGTTCATTTAATGACCGATATCAAATTAAGTACTATATGGAAAGTATAAAACTATGTATTTTCTAATGCTGTAATACCTAAGGGAATCGATTGGGGCAAGCCAGACCTCCCATGCACTGAACTGGGGGTTTGTAGAACATGATGCGTCTGACGTTTGACAGATTTTTTACAATTTTTTCCCCAAAACTTGGCGATTCTCTCTAATTTCCTCAATCAAAAACACATCTCTGCCTAGGCTTGGCCCCCATGCTTTGCTTCTCTGCCCCTCACAGACATGAATCCTAAGATGCGTGGTATTTATTATAGGGATTTTGGCACCTCTTAGTGAAATTGCACAAATAACAGACTTCAGAAGAGTATCAACGGTGCTCAAAGGTGTGGAGAACCACTCAACTTCACAAACAATAAAGCCAAAGCTCTATATCAAATTAACTTAACTCCCAAGCACACGTTAAGTATTAAAATGGTTTCCCCTTTAAAGTAAGACACAATAATTTTCAAACAAAATTATAAACAGTCTCTTAGGTCCTTTCTTTTCAGGCTTTTATTCTGGTTCCAGCCACAGCCAACACGTGTTTCGTCACATATGGGGCGTAATCCCACAACTTCATCAAGGCTATAACTTTCAGAGTGTTGAGATTTTATATGTGGTGATACTTCCAACCCACATAGGGGTCCCAAATTAATTTCGTATTGCACTCGATAGAAATCGAAACGTGGTATGGGAGGCCATACTCTGCTAACTTGGAGAACTCTACGAAAGACGCATACGGATACGTGCAGCCAGACGATTTCCCTGGAATTACGTGATATTAATTTGGAACCCCTATGTGGGTTGGAAGTAAGTTAAGTTCACCTCACAGACATGTATGAGTTAAGTGCATTTTGGAAGCTTGTAAAGCAACTGAAAAAACAAACTGCAGGTTTAGGCTACCTGTCTTTTGGTTGCAGGGTTGTGTTGAAACATACCAAACCACACATTTTTTACATCTTTGCATCCTGAGCTTTCTAGTTTTGGATGTCAGGTCTCCCTCACCCGGATTGGTTGGCCGGAGGATCATGCTGAACTTGATATTTGTCAGATTGCAAGTATTTTTAACAAAATACAATAGCTCCCTTCTGTGTCCCTTGAGCAGGCAAATATCTCTGCCAAGACTTGATCTCGAACCTTTTACCCCTTGACATCTTGACTTTGAGAGTTTGTGAGTTTTTACACACATGATAAACTGGTTGAAGAGCATTTTTAAAATTTAGAACGCAACTAAAGCAAAATGCTGGCTTATAGGGCAGCTGTAATTTGATCACAGGTATGACCCTTCGACTATATCGAAATACACCACATCCACATATTTTTTTAATCTACACATTCTAAGGTTTGTTGTGCTGGATCCCAGACCTCATTTACCTTGATTTACATTTCATGAGATCAAATGAACATTACTTTTTTGAGATTTTAGCATTTTTCCTTTAAAATTTTTCCTCTCTTCAGTCTCTCTCATATAGGAACACATTCTGCCAAGGCTTGACCCACATCAGAGTTACTCCTCGTTTCTTGAGGGTGGAGGTATCAGACATGCATGGACTTTCAAAAGATTTTAGCAGGGTCCATATCCTAAACACAAGGGAACATTTATGAGTTTCCATAGGAAATGTTTGTAGCATTGAAATATGGTGTCGGGTGGTGCCCTGGGAAACATATCAATCCTAGATGTTTCCAAAAAGTAGAGACCTCAGAGGATCCACAGTTAAGTAGGTTATGTGAATCCCAGAGTGCATAAAAAATGTCAAAGTATAGGGTACAAAAAATCACAATTCCAGACCTTTTGCCAAAATTCATAAGTCCCACCCACCACCATTCCTACAATTCTCCTGATAAAAAGACTAACCGGATAGGCAATATTTTGACAATGCGCTGATCACATAGACTGCAGATGTTTACAGTTTTGGCGTGCTCTTGTCCATTATCATAAGCCCACTCAACACCTGAAGGACGCTTTTTATATTTAGAAGAATGGGAATATATGGTGGTGGGACATTTGCTGTGTCAACCCTTTACGTCTAGGAAAATTTATGGAATTCTGTTTTTTGACCAATGTTTAATGTTTGCTGTGCATTCTGGGTGCTGGCATCCACACAAGCCAAACCAACTGAACTGCTCTGGAACTGTAGTCTTCAGAATTTTCAGTGGTTGGTACTTTTTCCTAGACGCCAGCTGACCCCCTAAAATCAACCTAGGGCCTGGCTTCTTTCTTTTGCCATCCACGGTCACAGCTTAAGTTTTTCCAGTCATGGAAGATAAGCTCCCACACATGTGGGTACTGGTTTATTGAGAAGTAGTGAGGAAATACAAAACGGTGTCACATCTGCCATTATTTACAGAATGTCCCTATATTTTAGTTTCCTCTTGTAAATCAGTGTATGCAAAACAGTCTTTTAAATAAACAGCCTCAGATTTAATTGGCATTATGGATTTTCCCAGAATTCTGAGTAGTCAAAATGACAACCAATCTCTCAATTCAGAATTTTGTTGACATTTCAAAAATATATAAAAGTTGAAAACTTCCCCCAGTTTGTACACATTAGAGGTTTCATTATCAATTAATGCCTGGTCAGTAGACCAAACGTAAGCCACAATTCAATTGGTGGCTCTGGGTATTTTGGGCTTTTGAGCCAACTAAAATACTATACATTCATGCCACACACTTCTGTGCCCCAGCAAGGAGATAGATGTGTATTAGATATTTTCCTGGCTTAGGCAAATACCAAAACTGTGTCTAACTCTTTGCTAGGTATATTCAGACACAGGGCTTTAAGTGGGATGACAAAACTGGGGTGTCTCTCAAAGGGACGTGGCCAATGTAATTAAGGGCGTGTCTTAAAAACGCATAAGCTAAAAATCTGTGCTTTGCATAGTGTGCCACCCGACTTTTATTTTGCGGTTTCTGTAATTGCATCCAGATATATGATACAAGTAGCACAATACCTACAATAAGTCAGCACTATTAGCTTTGTCAATGGTAGTTAGTTGCATAAGATAAATAAGCAGTAACTATGGCTTGTATACAATATTGAAAAAGCTTCCACTTAAAGCCCTGGTGACACCACAACAATGTTGCTGCTCTGGAGTTTCAAAAAGAGAAGGGAAATCCAGAGAGAAAATAACTATTTAAAGGATGTCCCTTCCCCTACAACGCTCACCTGGCATGACGTCATGACGTTACTTCTCCACTAGTGAGAAGTGACCAATGTGAGCACATGCAGATCGATGTGCCTGCTGTCACTGCAGTCCGGAAAAAACTGACCGCCTGTGCCAGGGCACAAAACAGAGCCCGATAGGGACCCATTTCGAGGCCCACTTTAAAAAACTGCTGGTGCTCAGCACCCGTGAGGCCTGGCCCACTTAAAGCCCTGGCCAGACAGCGCCTTCTCACGATGCTTCTACAGAACCGAGTCATTCTCGGATCAAGGAGCTATAAGAGATGAATCAGGAAGTAGAGATTCGAGTCTCCCACATAAACAATCTACATCATAGCTGTTACTGAAGCACATTCGGGAACAGGATTCAAGGCCATGAATAGCAGTGGAATGTTTACACATAAAGAGTAGCCCCACCTCCCAAGAACTAGTCTAATTATTAAAATTCGACATGTATAGATCGCCCCAGGTATCAGACCTAGACCCAGGCCCAGGCCTAGGTGGGTGCTCTGAAGATTCCACAGTACCTCACCAAATAAGATTGTGTCTGAGGGGCAGGACCTTATATCAAGCCTGCAAAGAACAGTGGGCACATAAATCTGAACAACCACCTGATACAGGGGCGACATCTCCCTTTGGGTTTTTAAATGTCTTCCCAGAACTTCAAACATCATCCATAAGACATGTGTGGAACCCAGACAAGACTGGAACGTGTTGCTGTGATAAGTGGGCACAAGTGAGCAAGGTCAGTAGGACTGAAATGATGCATTGACCCGCGCTGGCACCTGCTCGTTCATCAACTTTTATCCCAGGGTTCTTTACATGGAGGAAGCGGCCCACTATATGTCCAGGAGTCCCTCACTTCAACGAGCATCTGTACACACCCAAACACTGCAGCATTTGTCAACCTCTGTCCCCAACCCAGGGAAAAGGCGGCACCCACAAGGCACTAGAGAGCGTGGTGCCAGCTGGCATCACAGACGACCCATCGAAACATTAAACTGTTATCATTATCTTCTTGCACGTTAAAATATTCTCCACTGCTGCTATACGACTGATGCTGGTAAGAGTTAATGAGGAGACTGAAGGATACAGTTGTAGGAGCAGATTGCAAATTGTTGCCCTAATGGTTAATTAGCAGTTTCGGGTTACTATGTTAATGCTTGCAGCACGGGTTCAGCAGACTGCAGTATGATCCAGCAGCATGTGGGGTGATTTGGAAAGCGTTATGTTTGCTCCACAACCAATGCCTTTTGCAGAAAGCAAACTCGTTCCTGAGCGTGAAACCCGTATCAGTAAGAACACTATTCATTAAAAAACACGACTTCCAAGAACAAGCGGTGATTTCAGTGACTTGATGCTGAGAGTCGATGCATCTCAATGTCATCGTCACCCAGGATCTCTCAAGCAGGCAACATGCAAGCAAATGAACCAATAAAATCAAATGCGTGCATATGGCGCTTTAAAAAGATAGCCAATCCTTGATTTCGAAGTTATTCAACTCCTCTAAAACAACAACACCATTAGTGTGACTTTCAGAGAGACATGAAAACAAAGCGTAAACAGTTAGCAGCTGAGTCCATGTCTTTAGGGAGTTTTTTTTCCAGTCATCGGCCTTCATTTAACTACCCACTGGATTATGGGAGTTGTAGTCCCGGTCAACCACCCGGTAAGCTTAAACACAGAAACAGTACAATTGGTAGTTCTTCATAATCATGAGAAGGGATCTGTTTGAGCTGCATGGACGCTCCTTCCACTGAACCAGGGCTCTAGTCACTCGTCTTCTGCTGAGCAGCGCCTTACCATGCTGAAGCCCCGGGATCGACGCTATCCAGGTTCAATAGAGAGGTTCCTGGACGTCAGTCCTAAATCTGCACCCGGGCTGCAGAGCCGCACTCATCCCATGTGAAGCCAACGAGTGACAAGCACCGACCACTGACCTGGCAGTATATGGGAGAGAACGATTTGGACCCAATGCAAATGACAGACGCCGCAAGTGGAATGCGTGACCTTTCATTTTCTGAACTTTCTCTCCCATTCAGAAGATGATTTAAGAGGGAACGTTTCGGCCTTTTATTTAAGCCTGAAAAAAGCGCCTTTCCAGACGTTTCCATACGAGGAGCCTCGGCTGGCCCTTTCTTCCCCGAGTGAGAGGCGCTGTTAGATCATGCTGAGCACACAAAGGCAAACTCTGTGCGGACCAAGCGGACACTTCCGCAGGCCGAGGGGAACAAGGCCCGTCTTGTGAGCGGAAGCAAAGGGCTCGACCCCCCTGAAGCGTCCGCAGCCCCGCTAGGGGACATGTCTTCAGGGGTTCCCGTCACTGGGCCTGTGTACAGGCCCGGGCCTGTCTGAATCAAACACCAGGACAGGCAAGAGAGCGATTCGAAATTAAATGCTCTCATTAAAAAGCTATAAATACCGAGTCGGGTGGAAGCGGTCTGTCTGAGGGAAGAAATGTCGTTTAACAATTGTACTCCTCGTAGAACCAAAGTTAAAAGAACATCGTACCTTTCTGATCCTCCTACTGCGCAGCCGCCCATATCTTGAACTATTTACATAAGGACTGCGCAAGTCCAGCACAGAGGACAATAAAGCGTCACACTCTCAGAGAGGGATCCTTGTCATCTGGTGTCAAAACACTGGCAGCGTGACAAAGCCGGTCAAATCACTCCTTGACGGACTAATTGACAGCACGTGTGAAGCGCCCATCGCCTCGCGGTCTCTCTTGGAGCTCAGTCTTATGAATTGCCAGGACAACGGTGTGTTGGGCTTTTGCTCAAAGTAGGTCAGAAAACAGAGCGGCCGAATGCCTCATCTCCAAGGGGAGAGGGTTCTAAACCGATCGGACTTGAGGACAAACACTGACCACCTTTAGTGGGAGGGTTACATTTAGAGGCCTTAAACTGGGGCTTATCTAGTCCTCAAATGCCTACATCAACTAACATGAGCGGACTGGAGCAGGCACTTTGTTGTAGGGGAAAGATACAACGATGACCAATAGGGTCCTGAGTATAAATATTCATTCTTCACACCCGTTTTCTTTTCCAAAACGGATAAAATTCCTGAATCACGCGTGGTCCTCTTCACCAGCCGAGAACGATTTCTCACTCTGCTTCCTTCTTCCTTCTTCTCGCTCTGCTAGCCAATCATCGCCAAATGTTGTAGGGGAAAGATACAACGATGACCAAGAGGTTATGAAAGAGATAATGAATATTTATTGTTAAGTTACAGAGATAAGCTGGTGTCCCTCTCCAGGCTAACAGGCAACGGCCCCACTAAGCAAAGAGAAAGAACACAACTACAATGAAGAATCTAAAAGGAAGGCACATGTTAAAGGGACAGTGCAACGAATATAATATAAATACAAAAACAAGATACAACACACTTAAGGACTAGACAAGTGAGTGCTGCTGGCCACATGAACTCAATGGAGAACTAGCCGAGCTGCTGATACGTGATTTTCATGCCCGATCCAGTGCCCTTCACTTTGAGTGAATGCCAAGAGCAGGAAGGAAGTAAACTTTAAGGCAGATGAGTTAGAGGATGTAGGATGTGGCCAGTTTATGTATTTGCACACGTAATGTTCTATGCAGTGCCAGGTCCCCAGAATGGTATTCCAGAGAGCGGTTCAATCGGGGAACAGATTTGCAATGGGATCAAGTGTGCACAAAATTAGTATCTGCGGACACGGGTAATGGGAGAGTAACAGAACAGTAACTTGCGGGGCTACACAGCGTATTAGACACAAGAGCAATTAACGAGTACCATACTGACAATAAGTTGCAATAGTAATAGCAGAGTATACAACTTGAATTACAACTAAATGCATTTCTATGCATTCAAATAATGACATAAAAAAGTCACATCTAGTAACTATTAGCGGTCACTGCTTTGGGTTTACAAGCAACTAAGGCAGGGTCAGTAGTGATCAGTGAACCTCTTGTTATTTTGACAGGTAATGAAAGGCGTAAAAAGAGCTATGCAAGCTCTGAATATCAAAACAAGCACACGTTGGAAATACATTATAAAGACCTAATCAATCGAAGCAGAGGCTAGCAGTGTTGAAAGTAGAGTGAATAAAAAAAGGAGTAGCAGCATAAGTGTGAGAAATATAAGGAGGAGAGAGTAATAGGAAGCACAATAAGGAGGAGCAGTGTAAAGCTTAACAGAGTACGACCTTACAGATAGAGTGAGAAACAATAGGGTGATGTAGGAGGCTACTGGAGGGAAGGGAGGAGTAAGCACACCCAGGAGTTACAGCACATAGATCAAGGAATCTGCAGTGAGCAAGGTATGCAAATGCATGATCTTGAACAAACATGATGAATAGGTTTCCTAAGGAGCAGTTTCTTTTAGAGTGATTTCAACATTTTAAAAGAGGCCGCATTACGAGGTCAAGAAGGAGGGCATTCTAGATCCTGCTTTAGTTGCTAAGGAGGGATCGGTGAAATGCGGCATCCTTCATAAAGACCAGAGTGGAGAGAGATCTTCTGCCTTTGGAGAAGAGGGTGTCGGTCCTTCATGTATAGGTAACTTCTGTGAGAAATATCTTTGTGTGTGAAACATCCAATACTCATGGAAACATTTACATAATTTGGGCCAAGTTGAGGTAAGCAAGCGCATGGGTAAAATGTTCTGTTCTGGTGCGGAACCAGGAAGTAGCATAAAGAACACATATAACTGGGAAGAGTTTGTTTTTCACCAGGGTGGTTAGGAACAGAGTCGAGAAGAGTCAAGTTGGCAAATAACCACGGTCTCAACTGCTACCTTAGATCCTGAAGGAAGACAAGTGTTTTACATTTCAGAGTTCATGAAGCTGGCTCAGACTGATTCAGCCATAGCCATATCTTGGATGTGCCCCTTGATATTTAGATTTTTGTCATCAAGGTGGGAGGAGGGGGCAGGAAGGGGCAGCAACGCAAACAAGGGGCGGGCGGAAGGGGGCAGCAACGCGGACAAGGGGCGGGGGAGGGGGAGGGGGCAGCAAGGTGTGGGAGGGGCGGGCAGGAGGGAGCAGCTGGGTGTGGAAGGGTCGGGAGGGAGGGGGCAGCTGGGTGTGGAAGGGGCGGGAGGGAGGGGGCAGCTGGGTGTGGAAGGGGCGTGAGGGAGGGGGCAGCTGGGTGTGGAAGGGGCGGGAGGGAGGGGGCAGCTGGGTGTGGAAGGGGCGGGAGGGAGGGGGCAGCTGGGTGTGGAAGGGGCGGGGGGGAGGGGGCAGCTGGGTGTGGAAGGGGCGGGAGGGGGCAGCTGGGTATGGAAGGGGCGGGAGGAAGGGGGCAGCTGGGTGTGGAAGGGGCAGGAGGGAGGGGGCAGCAACGTAGGAAAGGGGCGAGCGGGCTGGAGGGGGCAGCAATGCGGGAAAGGGGCGGGCGGGAGGGGGCAGCAAGGTGTGGGAGGGGCGGGCAGGAGGGAGCAGCTGGGTGTGGAAGGGTCGGGAGGGAGGGGGCAGCTAGGTGTGGAAGGGGAGGGAGGGGGCAGCTAGGTGGGGAAGGGGCGGGAGGGAGGGGCAGCTAGGTGGGGAAGGGGCGGGAGGGAGGGGGCAGCTAGGTGGGGAAGGGGCGGGAGGGAGGGGGCAGCTAGGTGTGGAAGGGGCGGGAGGGAGGGGGCAGCTAGGTGTGGAAGGGGTGGGAGGGAGGGGGCAGCTAGGTGTGGAAGGGGCGGGAGGGAGGGGGCAGCTAGGTGTGGAAGGGGCGGGAGGGAGGGGGCAGCTAGGTGTGGAAGGGGCGGGAGGGAGGGCAACGCATGGAAGGAGTGATGTGAGGGGGCAGCAACGTGGATAAGGAATGGGTGGGAAGGGGCAGCAATGCGGGGAAGGGGCAGCAATGCGGGGAAGGGGCAGCAATGCGGAGAAGGGACAGGCGGGAGGTGGTAGCAACGCGGAGAAGGGACTGGTAGCAACATGGAGAAGGGACTGGTAGCAACATGGAGAAGGGGCTGGCAGCAACACGGAGAAGGGGCTGGCAGCAACACGGAGAAGGGGCTGGCAGCAACACAGAGAAGGGGCTGGCAGCAACACAGAGAAGGGACTGGCAGCAACACGGAGAAGGGGCTGGCAGCAACACGGAGAAGGGGCTGGCAGCAACACGGAGAAGGGCAGATAAGTGGGAGGGATCATCAACATTGAAAAGGGTGGACAGGTGAGATGGGGCAGGAGCATGGAGAAGGCACGGGCGGGGGGGAGTGAGCAACAATATGGAGACGGGCCGGCAGGGAAATGGAAGAAGAAATAGCATCTCAATCACAGCACGAGCAGCGGACGGACACTAATCAAAGTAAAGCAATCTGTGCTTGGTCCATTCTCCACAGAAAGAAAAGAAAATTATGCATGTCATGTGTGGGTCAATTAGAATGCAGCAAAGCTGAGTGACAATGCAGCAAATAAATGTTAAGCAATGGATATGTCCAAGTCCTTTATTGAGAATATAAATCTTCCGGCGACAGCGCATGGTTTGTCAGCAAGCAAGACCTAAGAAAGGTCTGTTCAGTATTATTAATCATACAAATCATTTGCTGCCACAACAACTTAATGCACATGGCCCAGCATATGGACAATAGATCTATATCAATTAGGGAGTGTGCTTGGTTCACTCCCTAGACTCCAGAGCCAGTTTCTGGGTCTGATGGTCAGTGATGAGACCTAGGATTCAGTGCTCATGCAGGGTTATCATGTGTGGAGAGAAAAATTATCAGGATACTAAATAAGCTGCAGCTGGAGTTATTCTGGGCAGGGGTGCATGTCTGTACTACCATGCAGAGGAAATTCCCACTGCTACAAATTATTTTTTCTTCTTAAATTGTGATTGGGATTCCATCATAGTTACATTCCTTGGCTTAATTCTGTGCACAGACTAGGATTTAACTGAGTTCAGGGATGCCAAGGGGGAGCTCGAAGTCCATGTGGTACATTTCCCAGACTTCTGATTATCTGCCAATCATGTGCAAGAAAGCCAGCATTTCGTCTGTTGCCCAGAGTTGTTCTTTCATAAACGATCGAATTTGACATTATTAGAGTGTTTGGGCCAATAAGCAGCCTCCAAACCTCACTATTGTTTCTTTGCAATTGGTGTGTCAGTTTAATTTACTGCTAACATTTGAGAAAGGCTCAATCTATTTCAGTGGTATTCTAAATTCCCTGAGTACCGTAAATATTGATATGACTGCAAAGCTTGGTGTAACTGTAATTCAAAGCTAAAACCGATTTCATGCACAATTGACGCACATTACTGAGTCTTGCAGCCCACAACATTGGCTGTCTTGTCCGAAAATCTGTGGACATTAGAATCCCGATAAAACACTATTCGCCCCACAAAATATTGTTTTACCTTTCTCAGGTTGCCTTAGGAGGGATAGTTAAAAACCTTCTTGAATGGAAGTGTCAATCAAATGTCTTCTTCCGGGCATTGTAAAGGCAGCCACTAAGAACCTTCTGTATGCCTTATCCCGGATTTTGGGGACTGGGAAAAACATTTAATCTCTTTTTGCGACCCTGTTAAAGTTGAACATATATTTCAGAACTGTCTGGCATAATTCCAGCTCACACTTACCACCTGCTCAGAACAGGTGGTAACTGTAAGAGAGGAGACTGTGAAGAAGTTAGCACACTGTAATGGGTTTTACTGTTGTGGATTCACCACTCTGCCTATACCATGTAACTCATAAACCAGGCCTAGGTAGCAGGAAAGACTTAAAAGAGGTAAGTACTGAAATACTCTTTAAAAAAAAAAAAGGGCACACTTGTGCATCAAGAATCAGCAAACCTAGTTATACACGTGCCCGAGAAATCCTCAAATTTTAACTAAAGATGTAGAAGGAAGTCCTTTCGGGAGCTCCAAAGTGAACAAATGCATCAAATAATTGTGAACGGATACTGTTAGACGGACCGGGAGGGTCGGCCGAGGACAAGGGGAGAGGTCTCCGGGGAGAGCCGTCTCCAGCGATCGTACAGACGAGTAACTTCCCCCCCACAGAGGTACACCACACAGAAGTAAGGTTTAACGTTCTTTATAAGTAATTCGATAAGTACGGTGGAATGGTACAAGGAGGTCTGGACTCAGGGGTCCCCTCGATTCTAGTCTCTTGGTTTGGGGAGAAGGGGTAGCGGGACAGTCTCGTTACCAATCTGGTAGATGCGATGATAAGATGGATAGCTCACAATCCTCGAGCTCGGCGTTCTAGATGATCGGGCCGCGGCAGAGCCAGCAGGTCCCGAGAAGGTGGTAGTTACAAACGGTCCGCGGCCACGCCAGCAGGTCCCAACGAGGATGAAGGCTTCAGAAGGTTGCGGCAGCGCCAGCAGGCAAGACGGTAGTTCGCAAGGCAGGACTACGGCAGCGCCAGTAGTCCGTCAAGGATGAGTTCTTCACTGCGTCTCTCGACTCCAGGATACAACTGCCTTCCTGCTCTGGAGCTGCCCCAGTTATAGGTCTGGCGCCCTTTGATGTCCGGACCCTCCCACTTGGAGGTCGGGAGGTCCGGGATGAGGGAGTCCAGACACCCAGCAGGGGGGTGGAGCCAGCGCCTGGGGGCGATCGGCACCTGGCAGGGGAGAGCTATCGACACTTCTTTCTCCCATTGACCTGCCAAGTGGTCCGTTCACCTCCTGGGTGGATGGTGGTGCCGAGATGTCGGGGCCTGGCCAGGCCCAGGGTTAGGGTCGATCGGAGGCCACGCGGCCTCGTGGTGCAATGTCCAAGATGGCGCCCAGGCCGGGCGAGGGGGCCGGTAGTGATTTGGGCCCATGATGCAGGGATGTCCGGGGGCAGGGGTCCCGTATGAGACGGGGAGCGGGTGGTTACTGTGGGTTACACCTGGAGGGCCGGGCTCGGGCCTTGTCATGCGGGGAGGGAGCAAGCCCTTCACGTGGCCTGTCCAACATGCGTCCCCCCCAGCTGAAGGCGGGGAGAGTCACCCATCCTCTTGGGGACTCTCCTCGTCGAGGCGGAAAAAGCGTGACAGGCCATCTGCGTTGGCGTGGTCTTGCCCAGGTCGATGTTCCACAGTGAAGTCCATCCCCTGCAGGGAGATGGACCAACGTAATAGTTTTGGGTTTTCCCCCCGCATCTGCATCAGCCACTGCAGGGGCCGATGATCTATCTGCACCCGGAAGTGGGTACCAAAGAGATAAGGCCAGAGCTTTTTGAGGGCCCACACCACTGCGAATGCCTCCCTCTCGATGGTGCTCCAGCGTTGCTCTCGGGCCAGGAGACGTCTGCTGATGAAAGCCACTAGTTGGTCAAGTCCTTCGGGATTCAACTGGGAAAGGACTGCCCCAATGCCATGGTCGGAGGCATCCGTTTGGACGATGAATTCCCGACTGTAGTCGGGGGCCTGGAGCACAGGGGCGGAGCACATGGCGGCCTTCAGCTTCTCGAAGGCCGCTTGACAGTCTGGGGTCCAGTTGACCTTCTTTGGGTGGTTTTTGGATGTGAGTTCCGTGAGGGGCCCCACAATGCTGCCATAGTCCCTCACGAACCGCCGGTAGTAGCCTGTGAGTCCCAAGAAGGTGCGGACCTCGGTCTGGGTGATGGGGGGCTGCCAGGACTGGATGGCAGCGATCTTGAGTTGCAGAGGGGCCACCAGACCGCTTCCCACCTGGTGTCCGAGATAGGTCACGGACCCCTGGCCAATTTGGCATTTGCTGGCCTTGATCGTGAGGCCGGCTCGTTGGAGGGCCTGCAAAACCTCTCGGAGGTGGTTGAGGTGGTCGGACCAGTGGCAGCTGTACACAGCGATATCGTCCAGGTAGGCAGTGCTGAATTCCTCAAGTCCCGCCAGGACCTGGTTCACTAGCCGCTGGAAAGTTGCTGGGGCATTCTTCATGCCGAATGGCATGACCTTGAAGTGGTAGTGGGCATCAGGAGTGGAGAAGGCAGATCGTTCTTGGGCCCTGGGTGTGAGACCGATCTGCCAGTAGCCCGCTGTCAGGTCGAAGATGCTGAGGTAGCGGGCAGCTCCCATGCGGTCGATCAGTTCATCTGCTCGGGGGATGGGATGTGCGTCGGTTCTGGTGACAGCGTTCAAGCCCCGGTAGTCGACGCAAAACCGGAGCTCAGGAGTGGTGCCGGGGGCGGCCGCTTTGGGGACCAGTACCACTGGGCTGGCCCAGGGGCTGTCTGAGGGCTCGATGACCCCGAGCGTGAGCATTTTTGACACCTCCTCCTGGATGCAGGCCCGTACCCGATCTGGTACGCGGTAGGCCCGATGTCGGATAGGGGGACTGTCTCCAGTGTCCACGTCGTGCAAGCACCAGGGGGTGACCCCTGGGGTGAGGGAGAACAGGGTTGCGAACTGCAGTAGGAGGTCTCGGCAGCCTTGGCGCTGTTCCGGGGTGAGGGCCTCTGAGAGTCGGACCCCGTCCACGGAACCATCTTTCTCCCGAGTCCGTAGGAGATCAGGGAGTGGTTCGGAATCCTCTTCGGCTCCGCTGTCTGTCGCCATCAGGAGGCAGAGCTCCGAACGCACAAAGTGGGGTTTTAATCGATTGGCGTGGAGGACCCGGAGGGGGTTCCGTGCAGATTCCATATCGATGAGATAGGTGACAGGGCTCTTGCGCTCGACCACTTTGAAGGGCCCTGTCCACTTGTCCTGCAAGGCGCATGGTTCGGTGGGGGACATCACCCACACTTGTTGGCCGGGTTCGAATTCGATGGAGGAGGCATTTTGATCGTACCACCTTTTCATGTCTTCCTGACTGGCCTCCAGGTTCGCTTTTGCCATTTCTCTGAATTGCCTGGTCTGTTTGCGTAGGGTCAGGAGGTACTTGAAAACCTCTGGAGGGTTCTTCAGGGGGGGCATCTCCCAACCTTCTTTGACTAGGCTGAGCGGCCCTCGCACAGGGTGTCCGTATAAGAGTTCGAACGGGCTGACACCAAGGGACTTCTGGGGGACTTCTCGATAGGCAAAGAGGAGGCACGGCAGTAGCACATCCCACTGGCGATGGAGGGGCTCTTCCAACCCCCCAATCATCCCTTTGAGCGTGCGGTTGAACCGCTCGACTAGTCCGTTTCCTTGAGGGTGATAGGGGGTCGTGAACCGGTAGGTGACCCCGCACTGTTGCCAGAGGGACTTCATGTATTTGGAAATAAAGCTCGTGCCTCTGTCGCTGACGACTTCTCGGGGGAAGCCCACCCGGGAGAAGATCCCCATCAAGGCCCGGCCGACCACCGGGGCTGTCACAGTTCGCAGGGGAACAGCCTCGGGGTAGCGGGTGGCGTGGTCCACCAGGACCAGGATGAACCGATGTCCTTGTGCTGTACGGGAGTCCAGGGGCCCCACAATGTCTATTCCCACCCTCTCGAACGGGGTGGTGACAACTGGGAAGGGTTGCAGAGGTGCTTTGAGTTTGCGGCCGCTCTTCCCGCTGGCCTGGCACGTGGGGCAGGACCTGCAGTGGTTGAGGACGTCGTTTCTCATCTTGGGCCAGAAGAAGTGGGTCACCAGGCGACTGTAGGTTTTGTCTTGACCCAGGTGGCCAGCCAGGGGAACATCGTGGGCCAGGTTCAGTAAGAAGTCTCTGAAGCGGAGGGGCACCACTAGCACTCGACTGGCCCCTAACTCCGCGATTCTCTGTTCGCTGTACAACAGGTCGTTGTCCCAATAGACCCAATGGGCCCCGGAGGTATCCCCTGCGCTCTGGGCGAGGGCTTGTTGGCGGAGTCCCTCGAGGGAGGGACAGGTCTTCTGCTCTTGACGAAACTGTTCCTGGGTGGGCCCACCTTCTTGACGCCACTGAGCCAGGTCGGGAAGGTCTTGGGGCTGAGCGAGGTCTTCTGGGGTTTGCTCTTGAGGGTCGGCCCGGTCGGCGTCTTCGGCTGGAGCGACCGGGGGAGGAGGTGCTGGCCATTCTGGTTCTTCAGGTCGGGGTATGGCACGGGCGGCCATGGACCGGGTGGTTACACACGCCCAGTCCGGGAGGCCCAACATCCCCAGGTGTTCTCTTCTCTCTACGGCGGCCCACGGGGAACTCTCAAGATCATTCCCCAGGAGACAGTCCACGGGGGCATCATCTCGGACCGTTACCTTCAACATGCCGGAGACTCCTCCCCACTCGAAGGGGACGCAGGCCATCCGGCATAGACTCTCCGAATTGTCGGCTGAACGGACAGGGCAGAGAATGTTCGGCAGGATCTGTTCTGGGGTCACCAGGTGACAGCGGACGGCTGTCACACTGGCCCCTGTGTCACGTAGGGCTTCGGCCCGGCGTCCATTAATGTTCACCCACTGGCTGTACTTCCTGGTGTTGGCGGGTAGGGGGGCCCGCGGGACCATGTCTCTTCCCCCTAGGCATGCTAGAACCATGGCGGCTGGTTCCCACTCTTGGTGTTCTTGCTCGCACTCCTCTTGTTCTTCGGAGATTTGTTCTTCCCCCAGGGCGGCGGCAGCCATCTGGCGGGGTTTCGGAGTCTGGTTCTGTGGACAGTTCGGGTCATTTGCGTAGTGGCCGACTCGCTGGCATCGGTGACACGTGACATTGGCTCTGTACCCCGGGCGCGCCGGGGGGTTGCCCCGGTTGGCCGGGGGTGGGGTGCTGGCAGCGGGAGCGGCCGGGGCGTTGTCTCTTCCTCGTCCCTGGCCCCCTCCTCCTCCTCGGGGACGGTGCCGACCGTGGTTGTTCCGGTTCTGTTCATGTGGCCCATTCCGGCCCACTCGGGTGATTTCCCACCGGTCAGCCTCGGCTGCGAGCTGCAGTGGATCAGTCAATTTACTGTCGAGGAGGTGCTGCCTGAGCTCGACGAAGCAGTTGTTAGATAGGTGTTCCCACACCATGAGATTGAAGAGTTGCTCGTAGGTCGTTACATTGCTTCCCTTGATCCAACCCTCGAAGGCTCGCCTGAAATAGTTCACATACTCCACCCAAGTTGTACCCGGGATCCGGGTGCAATCTCGGAACCTCTGGCGGTACATTTCGGGTGTGAGCCCATAGCGGGTGAGGAGGGTAGCCTTCATGTGGTCATAGGAGGTCATCAGGTGGTCTGGGAGCTGTCACAGGGCGTCGCGGCCCTCATTGACGAACCTCCCCCATAGCCCGGCTCCCCAGTCACTTCGATCGATCCGGTGGGAGGTCATAGCGATCTCGTAGGCCTTGAACCATTGTTGTATGTCGTCATCTCGGAAATATTCTCGAACGACATCCTTGGGGATGTGTACTTTCTTTTCTGTTGCTCCTGGGGTGCGCGGTTGCTCGGGCACCCCTAATTCTTTGTTCTGCTTACGTAAGTCTATTTCTGCTAGCTTGCGCTCGTGTTCATACGCTAGTCTCTTCTCTTCGAGTTCTCTTTGTCTCTGTTTTTCTTCCCGTTCTTCTCGGAGCCGCAGATGTTCTAGGTTCAGTTTTTGTTCGGCTAATTTGAGTTCGCCATCCATTTTGAGCCGGGCCATTTCTAACTCATGTAGTCTGTTTTTTTCTCTCTCTTGGATCTCTTCCTGCGAGAGACCCATTCTTCGCTCCTCGGGAGCCGTGGTGTTCCTCTCTGATGCTGCAACATTTTGGTCCGGGGGTCTGACGGCCCCGGTTTCTGCCCATGACTCAATGGCGTGCTTGAAATCGCCTTTAGTACTCAGACCGGTGGTAGCGATACCTAGTTCCATGCAGAATTGTTTCAACTCACGATGGCTGTACTCTTCCAATTTCTCCATCTGGAATTTCTCTGTGGATCCGCTCTCTTTGGTTGTCATTGTGGTTTCGTCGTGGGGTGAGCTACTCTCTGTACGATTACGCGTCGATTCGGATCGCGCCGCTGGCCACCAATGTTAGACGGACCGGGAGGGTCGGCCGAGGACAAGGGGAGAGGTCTCCGGGGAGAGCCGTCTCCAGCGATCGTACAGACGAGTAACTTCCCCCCCACAGCGGTACACCACACAGAAGTAAGGTTTAACGTTCTTTATAAGTAATTCGATAAGTACGGTGGAATGGTACAAGGAGGTCTGGACTCAGGGGTCCCCTCGATTCTAGTCTCTTGGTTTGGGGAGAAGGGGTAGCGGGACAGTCTCGTTACCAATCTGGTAGATGCGATGATAAGATGGATAGCTCACAATCCTCGAGCTCGGCGTTCTAGATGATCGGGCCGCGGCGGAGCCAGCAGGTCCCGAGAAGGTGGTAGTTACAAACGGTCCGCGGCCACGCCAGCAGGTCCCGACGAGGATGAAGGCTTCAGAAGGTTGCGGCAGCGCCAGCAGGCAAGACGGTACTTCGCAAGGCAGGACTACGGCAGCGCCAGTAGTCCGTCAAGGATGAGTTCTTCACTGCGTCTCTCGACTCCAGGATACAACTGCCTTCCTGCTCTGGAGCTGCCCCAGTTATAGGTCTGGCGCCCTTTGATGTCCAGACCCTCACACTTGGAGGTCGGGAGGTCCGGGATGAGGGAGTCCAGACACCCAGCAGGGGGGTGGAGCCAGCGCCTGAGGGAGCTGGGGGCGATCGGCACCTGGCAGGGGAGAGCTATCGACACTTCTTTCTCCCATTGACCTGCCAAGTGGTCCGTTCACCTCCTGGGTGGATGGTGGTGCCGGGATGTCGGGGCCTGGCCAGGCCCAGGGTTAGGGTCGATCGGAGGCCACGCGGCCTTGTGGTGCAATGTCCAAGATGGCGCCCAGGCCGGGGGAGGGGGCCGGTAGTGATTTGGGCCCATGATGCAGGGATGTCCGGGGGCAGGGGTCCCGTATGAGACGGGGAGCGGGTGGTTACTGTGGGTTACACCTGGAGGGCCGGGCTCGGGCCTTGTCATGCGGGGAGGGAGCAAGCCCTTCACGTGGCCTGTCCAACAGATACTCAGGATGATGAATTCCCATCTTTAAGTAATAACGTTGCCACGAATATGACATTAACAAGATATGAGGATCAGAAATGGTTTTAAAACGATACCCGTATTCAGGATCAGAGAAACTCGAGCACCTTCTTCCAAGAGTCCTCACCCACTTTGTGGCTAATTTTTAGTCATGAAAGACTGGCTTGAAACACTTAACATGCCTAGTTCAAGAGTGTGTATCAGTCCACAGTATTTAGACACAACTAGGGCGACTTAGGTCGTCAAAGCAGGTTCCATTTGCACCCCAGCACGTTCCACTTTGTTCATGCATTTTTTCAGTGTGCTTATACGGCTTGACATCATTGTGTCAACGATATTTTCAATTCATTTCTAGTCTCAGATCATTCTAGCCTAAAATAGCAATAGAATTTAAACCCCAATCAGAGCCAAACAGCTTGCAGCTTCCAGATCAATTCTCAGATATTCACTGGAGGGAACATATAATCCCAGTTCTCATCACGTATTACCAGCTCCCAAAAACGCTTTGAAGGTGGCTTGCCTGGGCTTCACGGTGGTAGCCTAAACACTGTACAATACTTGGCTAACAGACTTGTGTATCGCTGGTTGCTTATAAAGTCTCCAACGAAAGGATGGCCTATGTTTGGACAAGTCAAATAAAGAGGCACTCCTAAAGGAAACACTGTACTCTGCCCAAAAATATGAGCCCCCTCCCACACCTGGCCCCTATGCTACCTTGCCACTTTACCCTCAAGAAACAACTTCAAATCATTCTTGTTAAATAAATGGCTCATATGCAAGCAACGAGCATGCTTTCAGTGTATCTCTGCTGACAATGAGAACACCTCATGTGAACTCAGTTCACACTTTGGTGCCTTGACAACAGTTGCATTAGCTGTGAGGTTTGCACGTGGCAACAATGCCATTCGTTACACTGTTCCTTCTTCCTCTAAACAGGACCCAGAATGAGTAACCCACTGTGATCACACAAACACCTCACTATCCTATGGCTGTGTGAAGGATTTCACTATACATGTCCCTTTTTAGAGCTCCACAGTGTACTGGGCTCTTTTCACACTGCTGAATGACAGAGCATAGCATCCTCTGCCACCCAAACCAACTCTCTCTGTACTATTCTATGTTACACAGTGTCCATACGAGTTTGCACACACATAAATATTCGCACTTCTTGGCCTATCATTTATGGACTCCACATAGCCTCCAATGCTCTTGCCTGCTCTATTCCTCACAACTGATTCTCGTCAGAGGGCATACGCATTGTAATGTCGTCACTGATGGCGGTGTTCGTCACGTCGCAATGTAAGGGTCATGTGACCCCTAGTTAATAAATTAACGGGACGTGCTCACGTCGGCCAGTTTGCAACGGAGTGTGAAGCCCGATGGTTACCAAGCAAGTTGGCTCCTGTAGTCATTTATGAGCATGTGTGATTGCCCGTTACATGAACACGTCCAACTCAAGTGTCGGGGATCGCCAGCTGCCCGACACAACAATTGGCGACGTTGCTCGTGTCGCTCGTGCCCAGAGGGCCCGTGTCGGCCTGCATCTGGTGCCCGGAGCCTGGTAGCTGCTCCCGTCGAGTGTGGCGGTGAACTTCAGCGCCCTGGCGCGGCCTGTGCAGGTGAGGCTGTCTGCCGCGTGGACATTGACCGCGGCTGGTGTGAGGCCTACTAAAGACTATTCCCGCTATTGGAGCTGCCCCGACTGCCCGCAAGTGTTTCCTGTGGGGGGAGCAGCTGGTGTGCGCAGCGCCACACACCGGAGTGGTGAGGTACACAGGGAGCGCTCCTGTTCTTGACCGGCGCTGATGTCAGGGTGTGGCGCGTTGCGCCTGAGGGTATACCACAGGGTTTCCTGGCCTAGTTTGCTGTGGCCACATGGGGGAGGATCAACCCAAAACACAGTCGGGGGACAAGAAACACATGCACCAAGCAGCGTGAGGAGCTACAGAGGTGGCCCTGACATTTTCTCGCTCCATGCGCCTCGTTTTGGCACCGCCCACCCCAGAGAGGACAGTTCAATATGGAGTCCACGCCCTCATAAGCTTACCAGACAACACTCAAAACGGGGAGACGCAAGGAAGGCCCCAGGCAGAGCACGGAGAAGGTGTGGACAAGAAGATGGCCCACACACAATGCCTACCAGTTCATGGTGAACACATCAGGCACCATTGGCCAATACCCGATAAGGAGCCTGTCACAAAAGGGATCATCGGACACAACGGACAAGGGGAGAAAATCCAACATTGCCTTCCCGGCACAAAGGTATTGAAAAAAGACGCCCGATCACACAGCTGCAGACATCCAAGAGAGTGCAAGGCACAAGGTGAGACGTGGTCAAGGAGCCCTGAACATAAAAGCATGGCGCAGATACCCCCCATTGAGCCATTCATAGTAGATGTCTTGTGCCCAAATGGAAAGATTGGGTAGACGGAGTTCAAATATTGTTTGAAGCCACTAAAGTGCACACAGATCAGAAGAGAGCAATGCTGTTGCACTTAGGGGGCAAAGACATACATAATATCACAAAGACAGTCGTTGAAGTAACCCCCAAGAACCACCACACCCTAATCAATGCACTCAACGGGCATTTCGAGCCCATGGCTAACAAGGACTAAGAGATTTATATTCAGGCAAGCCCGACAACTCCCGGATGAGTCGTTGGACACGTATCATGCACGGCTAAAAATCCTAGCCTCAGCGTGCGGCTTCCAGGAGTGACGGAAGAAATACGAGGTCAGATAATCCAGGGGTGTGCCTCTGCCAAACTTCGAGAACGCATCCTAGAAGGGTGTGGTAAACGTCTTGCCGAAATCCTAACTCTGGGACACACCAAAGAGCTATCCAAGACCCGCGCGGCTCACATGGAGGCAGCCCTCCAAGTCCCCGTGAAGACTGAACCAGTCAACGCAGTAACGACAAAGCCCGCGACGCGATGGAACAAGAAAGGAGCTTGCCCTACTATGGCGGGGGCGACCAAGATGTGCGGATATTATGGCGGACCGCCACACCAGCCCGCAGAATGTCCAGCCAAGGGGAAAAGATGTTCAGGATACAGAAGGTTTAATCATTTCGAAAAAGTATGAAGGGCCAAGAAGTACCGCAAGCCACGGCAAGTGGTCAACACAGTGCCTGAGGGAGACAAAACACCCAGCGACATGGATGATGATGAGGAGGAAGAGCAGGTAGTCCATAAGGTGCACATGATTGGCACCGCCACCCGCAAAGTGCGACGCCTGCCCCAGTGCACCATCCGAGTGGAGGCTCAAGAGGTCATGGCGGTAGTGGACACCGGGGCCACCATCAACATCATGGCCACCACCCTTCACAGAACCTTGCATCCTACACCACAGCTACAGCCGTCAACGATCACTGTGTTTGCGTATGGTCAGGACACTCCGCTGAATGGTTCAAAACATCAGTAACTCACAGAGATCGGACTGTCAGTACCAACATATATGTCACGGAAGATGGCCAAGGCATGCTCCTGGGGTTTCGAGCTGCAGAAGATCTGGGGGAAGTGACATTTGCATTCAGCGTACATCACAAGTCCATACAACATCTCCTCGAGGAGTTCTCTGAAGTGTTTGAAGGCATTGAAAGGTTCAAAGGAAAGGAGGTTCATCTACATGTGGACCCCACAGTTCATCCCATCGCCCTATGACAATGAAGAATAGCATTCCACCCCTGGCCACAGGTAGAACAGGAACTAAAGAAATTGGAGGCCGCCGGAATCATCGAGAGAATCACTGGCCCAACGCTGTGGGTATCTCCCATCGTGGTCACGCGGAAACCAAAACAGCCTGGTGCAGTGCGAATCTGTGTTGACATGCGCCTCCCAAATGCCGCAATCAAATGTGAGTGCCACATTACCCCAACTATCGACGATATCATTGGAGAAATGGCTGGGGCCTGCTGGTTCTCCAAACTAGACTTACGGTCAGGGTACCACCAACTGGTCCTTGACGAAGCATCGAGAAACATAACCACATTCTCAACTCATGTGGGGCTAAGGCGCTACACTCGCCTGAGTTTTGGAGTATCCAGCGCCGCAGAGGTATTCCAGAACGTCATACAAGAACTGATTATGGATATCCCAAGGGAAATTAATGTAAGTGATGACATAATGGTCCACGCCAAATCCTTGCCGGAACACAATGCCCGACTCACGCAAGTACTGCGAAGGCTCCAAGATGCTGGTCTCACGCTGCATAGAGAGAAATACGAGTTCCTGAAGATGAAGCTCCAATTTTTGGGATATAACTTTTCCACGGATGGAGTACACCCGGATCCTGAAAAGGTGCGGGACATCAAAAATGCGGTTGCCCCTGCCAGTGTGACAGAAGTCTGCAGTTTCTTAGGCATGATAAACTATTGCGGAAGATTTGTTAAGGATCTTACCACCCTCACACTGCCGCTGCGAGAGCTAACTAAAGACTCAGTTTCGTGGAAGTGGGGACAGACTCAAGAAAAAGCGTTCAATGACATTAAAGACGCCCTCTCGGAAGCAACAACGTTGGCCTTCTTTGACCCTGCGAGAATGACCCAAATTGCTGTTGACGCCAGCCTGCAGAGACAACATCAAGAGGAAGACTCGAAAAGTGGATGCTACAACTCCAAGAGTATAATTGTAGAGTAGAATACCAACCAGGATCCCGCAATCCAGCGGACTACTTGTCCCGACACCCCCGAGCAGCCACTGACAGAGAGATGGAAGAGGCTGCAAACACGGAAGAGTACGTCAAATGTGTCACAGCTCGGTCCTGTCCGATTCCCCTATCCATGCAAGCTCTGTCTGAAGTTGTCACATCTCCTAGTGCTACCGAGGTAATACCCAAGATTGAGAAAATTATGGCTACTCATGGGCTGATGCAAGAGCTGCGGACTGATAATGGTCCCCCATTCCAGGGACAAGAGTTTGCTGCTTACCTCACAGCCCTTGGCATACAACACCGTAGAATCACGCCTCGCTGGCCTCAGGCCAATGGCGAAGCGGAACGCTTCATGAGGACTCTCAACAAGGTCATCCGAATTGAACATGAAAAAAAAGCATCTATAGAATTGGCTATCTTCACATTCCTTTGCAGTTACCGGCAGACACCGCACACCACCACTGGGGTAGCCACCGCTCACTTCCTGATGGGCAGAGTGGTTATGGACTCCATACCTCACCATCCCAAATGGCAGCCAAAACGTCCCAATGACTCTCTCATTGATGCTCGTCAGAAAAAGGCCCATGCCCAAGTAAGACATCGACGGAAGGCGCAGGAAAGCTCGATCATTAAAGGGGACTAAGTGTTGTTAAGAAATCGCTACTATATTGGCAAGTTCCAACTGCCGTATGAGAGAATGCCTTGGACTGTAGTGAATGTGAAAGGGACCAGAGTCATCGTCACTAGAGGACGGGAAACCGTGACCCGTAATGTGTTCCACTTCAAGAAATTTCAACCGGAACCATCCGAACCAGGACTCCCCGCATCAGGGATTGCGGACAGTAGCTGTGGAGACAGAGGACCCCTCCCTGGGGAGGAAGAGTGTGGCTCTAGGGACCTAGAAGACTCCTGGTTTGGAGACTCAGGCTGTGCAGAGACTGCGAGCTCTTCAGTTTTGCTGGAAGAAAGCTGAGGTGAGGTTGTTCTGGAACCTAATCCCATTCCGTCCTCAGGGTGAGAGCAGTCTCAGTACCAGCTGCGAAGAAATCCTGAACCCTCGTCAAGACTGAGGGACTATATCACGTAAGACTGTTCCATATTTGTATACGTATTGTAATGAGTAGTGGTACCCGGGTGGGTCCGCATTGCATTATGAGGATGTTATTATTGCATGGTCTATTGCTATGTTGTTTTGATCCTTGTTGGGGAGGAATGTAATGTCGTGACTGATGACGGTGTTCGTCACGTCGCGACGTCAGTGTCATGTGACCCCTAGTTAATAAATTAACGGGACGTGCTCACGTCGGCCAGTTGGCGACTGAGTATGAAGCCCGATAGTTACCAAGCAAGTTGGCTCCTGTAGTAATTTATGAGCACGTGTGATTGCCCGTCACACGAACACGTCCAACTCAAGTGTCGGGGCTCGCCAGCTGTCCGACACAACGCGCATGAGACACTAGTCAGGAGCACACTGCCCTAGAACTGCTTGGGCACTGGGCGCCTATCATAAGTTGTGCTTCTTTGTAGAAGTCTGCAGAGCATTTGTTAGGAGCTGTGAAGGGGGGGCCATCTTAGCTGTGTTGTAAAATGTGCCGCACACTTACCGTGTATTTATATTGTGGACTATGTTGTGAGTGATGGGATGAGGGGAAGTTAAAAAAGGCTGCAGAAACAATCACGGCACTCGCGCAACACAAGTAAAAGGGAGTGGGACAAAAAGAAGGACACCCGTCACACTTGCCAGACACAGACACCCGTGCATGCACATCCGGCCTCCCCACTTTAACTCCCTCCCCTGCATGAACACGCGGAGCATTGCTACTCGGGCTCAGGGCGCTTGTGGGGCAGTCATTTTTCATGGGAGCAGTTCACTTCAGCTCTGGTGGAGATCGAAAAGCTTGTTGTCCACACAAAAGATTGAAGACCCAAAGCTACTGGAACACCTCCCTGCCGATTCTGTACACGGACAGCTCTGTCTAACAGCAGTGGAGTCCCCAATGGCGGTTCTGCCTGAGGCAGCTGCTGTTAATGGTAAGCACGAGCGCTATACCTCTCATATTCCCCTTTCCCACTCGGGTGTAAAGGGGCAAAGCCCAGTCTCTCAAAATTCCTCATCTTTCAAACACGCAATGGCTACACTGTGGGCTGACCACAATGTGACTGACCAGTTGAAAAAGGCTGACCCATTATCTCTTTGTGTATGAAAATTGTGGGCTGAGCCACAATGTGAATGAAATATCAACTAACCAATGGCTGAAGAGGGTTGAGCCCCAGTCCTTTAATGTATTATGTATTTCTGTTATGTATTTCTTTCAAAAGGCATGGCCTATGGCTAAAGAGGTTAGACCAGACCTAAAAACACAACCGTAAGGAAACCTAAATCAAGATAGTCTATAAGGAGGTTGAAAGGTCAAATCAAGGGTAAACGTGAACTCGACCATCTCTCCGTGGGCTCAGTTTGTGGAGACAGGGGCACTGCAGCACGGGCACAGACAGTTAGGAGTGGGGCGCTTGTACTTATACTCAGATTTAATAGTTCCACAAAAAGTTGTTTTCCAACTCCATACCGTCATGAAAGTTGCTAAATCAATTTAAGCCATTTTTTTACCCGTGAAAAGTGTATGGCTTGAAAAAAAAATATTTTTCTTTTGGCAAGGGAGAGAAACTAGGTTCACTGAACTGTCAGGTGCTTCAAAGTTGTGTCACCATCATTACTGTCCTTTTTAGAAAAAAACAAAAAGATGACTCTCCGAGATTTCGTAAATATTGCTTAATAGCGTCATCATTTCTCATTTGCACATGTCAGGAAAAGGCATGTTGAAATGAGGAATCCCGTACCGGAAACATCTGTGCACATGAAAAGTTATCCAACAAAAGACACTTTCTGAAACTTACCAATGTTGTTCAGTATCCACTATTATTAGACGACGTTTTACATGTTATACAAAGACTGCACACAGAAATATTTCAGAAAAAAATATGAATGTGAGCTATTTCTAATAAACATGCTTAAAAAAGATGACACTTCAGGTGATATTAAGGAAAGGCTTTATGGAGCTCAGTAAAAGCGATTACACATTACAAAAGTTATTGGCTGTAGCAGCTCAAATCATGCAGAGTAAAGTAAGCCAAGGCAGATCAAAGTACGAAGAAACCACAGCTCAGACTAGTTCAAGGCTGAATAGAATACTCCTCATCCAAATGTATTAGGACACTAATCAAATACTTGAAATCGGTTAACAAAAGCAGCTGACAAGTGGACTATGAAAATAGAATAAAGTTAAAAGGGCGAGAGAAAAAGAGCCAGCTGCGGACCGAGCCAGCGTTCGAACTGAATAACTACTTCACAATACCTTAGCCATTCCAGGCACACAGGCAGCATGGATGCAGCTTCTGTGGGAGGATGTAGCCGTGGACTTAGGACCACCACAAGACCTGATGACACAATCACGTCACATTTCAGTTCTTGTCTTTTATTTTGCACTCGGATTCCTTTTGTGAGGTTTTACCTAGGTTCACTTTAAGTGAATCGACTGGAGTACATTTAGCAATATGTGGATTACGAACTGTCCCATATCCAACTAATTGGGTACGCTGAGAACACTATATTTTTCGACACAGAATAATCCTTCCTATAATCTTATGTATCAATATTTACAAGCAGGCACTATACCACCAGATGTTAATACATAATGATGTACCAGAAGAACAAAAATAATAAAAAATATATCAAGATAATATTTTTTCTTAACTGGGCTCCAGTTCATAATTCTATTTAGATGTAGGCTGACTTGGCAAAGATGATGCAGACATTTGATCAACAAGCAGTTTTTTAGTTTCAGTATACAAATGCATAATGTGGTACTCTTACATGCGTCAGCACGTTTCAGCCTTTTTCTACAACTTGCAGAGGCTTGGGGAATAGGCAAAGATAATTTTGTGTAACGTTCATGCGTAGTAAACTTAAATCTGTCCAGTGCGCCTTGATGAGTCATTTTATGTGGACAAAGGGACCCGATGCTCCTAGTTAGAGGTTTAAACCTTCAGCTTAAAGGGGGTTCAAAAGTATATATTTGATTATACCAATTAGCAGTGCCAGAATGTTTAGTTCGCATTGGTGGCAGGTATATCATCTCCGTAGAGCAAAATGCATTGTAGTTGTAGTTTGAGTCTACCTTTACAAGGAACAAGAATACCATCAAGGATTTGGCTCTTAGTCTAAGGCATGAGTTGGCCCAGCTAACAATCCTTCCTTTTGGGGTAATTACCATGGGCTATATTATACCAGGGTCGACTTTGCACTGGAAAGACTGGAACTGTATGTGGGATAATATTTTTTTGTAAACTTTAGGAAGGTATGTAGAGGGAGCAGTTCAATGAAACCTTCACCACCAGGATGCTTGTTTCCGGTCCAGGGAGGACCTGGCTTGGCAGTTTGGGCTGGACTGTTCCCATGAGGCACAGGGTCAAGGCTGATTTGCATATCACCCGGTCTAAACTGGGGTTGCATGGTGAGCAAAAGAATGATGGATATAACCCAGATCTCTTGACTGGGGGTGAATGCTTTGATGTGTTCAGCATTCCGTCCATCAATTGTGTGTCACTTGCTTTCTCGCCCTAAGTGCGCCAGGTATGTCCAGACGTGGGTCCCGTGTTCATTGTGCCACTGGAATCAAACTATCCTGGCTGATGAGGGCTGAAAGCCTGAAACCGGCCCTAGGATGCTTGTTTCCAATCCAGGGGAGACCTGGCTTGGAAGTTTGGGCTGGACTGTTCCCTTGAGGCACAGGGTCAAGGCTGATTTGCATATGGCCAGGTCTAAATTGGGGTGGCATGATGTACAAAAGAATGATGAATTTAACCCAGATCTTTTGACTGAGGGTGAATGCTTTGATTTGTTAAGCATTCCGTCTATCAATTGTGTGTCTTTTGCACAATAAAGGACTGCACTCAGAAGGACTGCACCTGATACACTCTAAAGGCTCCACACAAGGACTTTGCCTGTCTTTAAGGATAAGGAGAGGACTTCCTGTGCAGCAACAGGTAGAAAAGTATTGAAAGACGCCACCTGCAACACCGACTACAAGGACATCTCCTTCTGACCAGCTTCAACTTGATTATCCTGGACTGACCAGGTGTATTGTGGGAGTTGGAGTCCCAGACCCCAAGAGGTAACCAGAGCTTCTGAACCATTTCTACAACAAGGAACCTGTAGAGAAGAACACAGGAAAGATTGGGAACTTTTAGCCACGTTTAGTTAAAAAGCTCCACAGGAAGACTGGCAGGGACAATGAGACTCAAGCCGGCGATGTCGAACCACAACAGGGTCTGACCGTGGAGCTTTGCCACGTTGAAAGCTCAAGAGCTCCTCGCCGTCGACAATAAAGAAAAAGACCTCCAGGGCTCACCAAGGCATCGCACTGCAGCAGGTTGCCATTGTCAAATTAAAACCCAAATTTGAGAACTTAACACTGACAGAAAAAGCTCCAAAAAAGTGACTAAGTAAGAAGTTAAAAACTTGACCAGGCTCAACCGCTCATCATATTCAACATGCGCTCCATTGTAGTCAGCCTGAAACTTTGACTTTGTCCCGGTCCAGCACCACCAGATAGCAGCAGTTGGCGGCTTATACTTTTAAGCATTAAAAAGTAAATCTTTCCTAAATGGAATTTTGTTGTTTTGGTGTCATTTTAAAGATAGAAATATTCTCTAGTTTTATAAATTGGTGTTGAATTTTTATTGTGTTGTGTCTGTTACTTATTTACTGTTTTGTTGATATTAAATGCTTCACACACCTGTCTCCTATATTAAGATTGACTGTATGTCAGCCAAGCCACCAAGTATGGAGCAATGATTAATTTTTTGGGACTTGACTAGACCTTATTTGTAATTGTGGTATTACCACTAGATGTAGGTACCTATCTGCACCTACCAATAAACCACCCTCCAACACTTGGCGACACTAGCAGTGGAAATTCCCCTGCCAAGTACGAAATTCCACTGGCTGATTCTCACGCATAATTAGTACGTCTCTGAAAAATTGGTGGACATGTTGCAATCACCCATTATGAGGATTTCTGACAGGTGACAAAGTCCAGACACAGGAGGCCCTAAAGTACAACTTTATTTTGCCCAACAAACTGAAAGGTTTTACTTTCTGTGTAACAAAGAACCACATTAGTGGGTTTCGAGTAAACATTGCATACCAGAAGCATAGGTCAGACAAAATATTACCTTGTCAGGCTTTGAGACTACTCTTTCCCAATCTATGCTTTTTTAATATCCTTAAAGTGTAATCGGTTGTTTGTATATTCCTAGCTTTTAGGCATGACTCATGTCGAACCCAGAACTTTTCAGATGAATTGACTAACATAATTTTAACTAAGGCTGACCATTGGCTTTTTGATTTCAAGGATTCCATAAAAAATTGAGCAATACCCAGAAAATATAGTAGATATTAATCTGTAAAAAAATGTGTGCAGCAAATATATTTCTCTCAATGAATACCCATTGTAAATCCAAAACGATATATCGCCAAGTATTAACAAAAAGGAAAAAAAAGCTCTAGAAAGGGAAAACAGAACATGAAATGACCCATGCAAAACGGCGCGGAGGCCAAAATATTCTATCCACTGTTTAGTGCCATGAAAAAAAAGAAATCTCTTCCAGAAACAAAGATCATATAGGAAAAACATACACTACCGGATCAATCGGTAGATAGAACTTTGTGCCCTTGTTCTAATAACTTAGAAAACAAAGCTAGTGAAAATAGCGCCAAAAAGTGGAAGGCAAGTCAGAAGGACAAAGACAAGCATACCCTACCTAAACCAGCCTTACTTCCATAGGAAGTAGATACAAATAGAATTTTTTTTAAAAAAGGCCGCCCTTCCAGACATCTCGCAAAGGGAGACATTAACTTCAGATGCTGAACGTGACATATCATCAGAGAACATAAAAGTACAAGATCAACTTAGTCGCCCTGAGGCGCCATTGTGTAATAGACTACTAGTGGTCTCAGCAATTAATTATCGTAATAAAAATAACAATCTCGAACGTATAATAATTTCCAGGGAGGACAAAACAATTGTGATCACATGTCCTCCATTAGAAAGTAACACGGAGTATGAGCCTCATTGTACAAGAAGCAGTACACAGCTCCTCAATGAAGATAAAACTGAAAGAAATAATTCTCATTGTACAGCCCAAATAAAATATAAAACTCCAATGCAGGATCATATAAAGGAAGTATTGTCCGAACAAATTTTGCCAACAGAAACAAAGCATTTCAATGACCAGTGACAAATTACATTAATCTCTCTTTACATGTCAATGGGCAAGCAAGATATCTTAAATAGGGGATACATTTTGATGGTGCTAGGGGAGGTGCGAACATTACGTTTTATTGAAACAACTGACTTTTTATTGGTGAAGTTTCTGCCAAACACACATATCCAACTGACAGAGATAACTGTAACATCATGAAAGTCAGAAAAAATAGTAAACCAAATTTTAGATGCCTTAGAGCAATTTGAATCATGGGGCAAAACAATAATAAAATCTACACCACAGCGTTACCCTACTCCATTGGCTCATTGGGATAAGAAGAAGAGCATCCATTCTTCAGTATATTCGATTTTGCATAATGCTCGAGGACCTGCAGGTACAGAAACGGTAACTCCAATAGAAAGTAGGCATAACTATAGGCATTGGTCACCGTCAATACCAAAAAAATTGTAAATAGGCAATGACCAGTTATTGAATCAACAACAACTGGTCCAATTCAATTGCCAGGATTTACATTACACCAGGTGGATGCCGTTAAAACGAACCGCTTTGGAAGACCAAAGGGCGGTCTCTCGGTCTACATATCAAACAACATTAAGGTAGAATCAGAACAAATGTCGACAACTTCAAATATTATACAAATAATAAGACTCAATTTTGGCAGTAATCCCTGGATAACCTCATAAATTTTCTACGCTCATCCAAATGTCCAAGATAAATCAATAATTTAAAAAAAGTTAATACATGAAATATCCTCAGTAAGATACAATACCCCAAATTGGGAAATAGTCATAACAGGAGATTTCAATACCCATCTTATTTTTACACCAGATGAAGACGACCAGCTAACAGTTGAAAATGAAATTTGGTCGGTAAATCATTAAATGGCCCATCCAGGGAGGAAGCCTATTAAAGTAGGTAAGGAATTGTCCACTACTCTAGAACATTTAGGTTTGAGAGTAATCAATGGGAGAACGCTGGTTGATAACCCACCAAGTTTAACACATTATGGACCGACTTCGGGGTCTGTCAATGATTATACTATTCTTTCCTTGCCATTAATCCAACAACTAAGCACGTTTAAAATTAAGTGCACAACAGAAAGCGATCATTCAATTCAGCAAATAGCAATAAACCTTCATCTGGACAGATTCCAATCCGTTCCAACAATCGATGAGGGAAGTACAGTAACTACCTACAAACGAGTGAATTGGTCATCTAATCGACTTTCTGAACTTACAGGCAAAGCCAAAACAATACTGGAGGATAGTATAGAGTTATCTTCCACAGTATTAAATGCTTGGATCAAATTTGTGATTGAAGTAACGAAACAGAAATCAAATTCAACATCGAGATGGACCAACATTTGCATTTACCCATCATCACAGAAAATTAAAGATCTAAAAATTGAGAAGAGAAATAAGGAAGGTAAAAAAACAAGGTAACCAACCAGATGCATGGGGCAAGTTAAAATTACTTAAGAAGGAATTTTAGAAACATTTTTGGCTAGAAAAAAGAAAAATAACGGATGAGTTCTGGGTAAAGTTGCTTTACAATTGCAAACAATCAAATGCCAAAGCGTTTTTGAAAACAATAAATGGCTTAAATAAGACTCATAAAGTAATAGTATCATCGAATGTTACAGAAGAAGATGGGGTTGTGTAGCTAAAAAAACTTTTTATTGACGAAAAACAGCTGCAAGTAAATAAAAACAACAAAATGAAGAAAATTACTGAACCTGGGTTAGCAACCGGGATTAAAATATCGTCATATCATGAGCTCGTACCCACTTTAGATGATACATCATGTACGCTTACTTTAGATGATACATCGTGTTCGCTTACTAGAGTCGAAAAAGGTATTAAATCAGGAAAAAGTGACAGTGCCCCTTGGCCAAATGGCATCCCACAAGCCTTTAAATTGGACCCAAAATATTGGGCCACTCCAATAATGCTATTTAAAGAGGTGGACAATACAGGTATGATTCCAGATGGTTGGAGAGGATCTATAATAAACCCCATCTTTAAGGGTGGAGATAAAACAAAACCATCTAATTACAGATAAATAGCCCTTATTGAAACAGAAGCAAAATATTATGCATCAATAATATTGGATGATCTAATAGAGTGGTCAAATGTTAAGAATCTGATTCCACCCCATCAAACAGGCTTCCGGAAAGGGTATGGTACCTCAATCAATATGTTAACAGTAGCATTAATTGCGGAAAAAAGCAAACGCCTAAAGAAAAAATTACAACTCTGCTTTATAGATCTGAAAGCTGCTTTTGATCGGGGGGGATCAACCACTCCTGTGGGCCAAATTAAGACGTTGGGGTATACAAGTTCAATGTTAAGAGCAATTGAATCACTATATACAGAAACGTGACTTCAAATCAAGGTAGGGGACGGAACCAAATTATCAAGGAAAATACCAACCGCTAGGGGTCTTAAGCAAGGGTTTGTGCTAGCCCCACATCTGTTTAATCAACTTATGGCAGATTTGACTTCCAACCTGGATCTAGTTAACGCACATGCGCCAAAGTTAGGTCCACTGACGATATCCCATTTAGCATACGATGATGACATTGTGCTGCTGAGTCATACTGAAATCGGACTTCAAAGATTGATCAAAGAAACAGCGGCGTACACAAAACTTAAAAAATTAGAAATAAACATTGCTAAAACAAAATCCATGCTTATTGGGAACAATCCCTGTGTTTCTTTAAAGATCAAGCTGGATAATCTAACCATAGAAGAAGTCCGTACCTATAAGTACTTGGGTTTCAATTTTGATAAAAAAAAAATAATTTCTGTGCCCATCAGCAGTATATGGTTAGGAAGAACAATGCTTTAATACACACATTCAGCTTGCTTGCAAAAAAACTAGATGGTCCTGAATATATGTCAACACATCGCATACTAATACCACGCAGGTATTACTTCGCGGTGTTAATGACATTGCATATCATTACATCGCATACTTTTACAAACAGTATGCCTTTACCACGCATGCCATTACAACGCAAAGGCATGCGGCAGGCGATGAGAGCGAGCATGACCAAGAGCACCCAGAATGCCCGACCAAGAAAGAGGGGACAGATTCAAAAGGAAGCATCTCCTTCAAATCAATCATAAGTGGTGGAGCAGGCCCTAAGAGCAAACCCTGCAAAAGCAGAGGATGCACACAAAAGGGCACTTCCATAACAGGCCTCCGTCCTGAAGCATCACCTATATGTGGAAGTCATACTCATGGTACAGAAACAACTACAACAACCGAATCCCCTTAGTCAGTGGATAAACCAATAGCTAAACAGGAATCGCCCACAGATCAAACAGCATATTTTAACTCTACAATAATCATGTTCCATCCCGAGTACAAGTCAAAGGGACAGATTGATATATTAAACAGAGGAAACATCCTACGTCTACTAAACTCCATCAGCAGCTTGAAGAATATAAGATCTAATGACCTAGAGTCAATAGAATTTATGGAGCCTCCAGAACAACCTTTTGGTTGGTGGAACGCGAAGAGTTTACTTAAGTGAAACTGCCTAATAATGGTGATACAATTATACAAGATCACAGAAGCTGCTGCAGTACAGACAAATGGGGGCTGCACTGCACAGCTGGATACAGTAATGACTGTTTCTAGAAATAAGTGACATGTGATCTTTGCACTGGTTGAATGCGTGTGTTGCTTAGGGGCAGATAGTGCTTAATTTGAGCCAGTGTTTTCTGGTGCTCAGCACCGGCACGTAATTGGCCACACGGGCACTTATGACAGTCCGCCACACAGTGGGCTGTTTGCCTGATTTAGAGTGAGCAAAACAACAGTTGTTTACTTATTCATTATTCAGTTAAAAAGGACTAATACCTGCCACCCTTGCTAATCTCAAAGCTTTGGGGACCTGCAATAGTGTGAACTGTCGCACTTGTAGGAGTGTGATGGTTAGCAGCTGGTTTGGTACTGTCAATGGTAGTGTTAGCAGAGGCAATGGGTGGTGTGGGCTGCAGTGACCTCCTGATGAGGGCCATGGCACCTATTATTTTTAAGAAATTAAGCACAGGGGGCAGAGGATAGAGGAGAGGGGCTTACTGTCAAAAGCTTTCTCTTTAACTACCCAAAGGCACCAACCATTTTATGCTACTGTGAGCTGCAATAAGTAGGGCTCAGTGCGTCATGATGTACGCACCATAAAGCTGTGTTTTAAATGCCATATCCTCCAGCGCAATCCACTTTACAGGATCGTATGCTCTCTGAAAGGAAACCCAGCCTTGATCTGAAAGAGTCTAGATAAAACAGCAATTGACTGCTGAATTGTTTTAAAATGATGAGCATTCAATTCCAGGATGTTGTAGTTGTGTATTTTCTTGTGTAGCATATTTCTCTTGTACAGTTTGTACTTTGACTGGAGTCACCTTCAGGCATTTTTAAATGGAGACCATTGAGAGCTTTAGAGGCTGAAGGCAGGGCAAATTTCTCCCAGTGCCTGTCAGTGGGTCAAAAAGGTGCTCAAAATACTTCGTCATCCAATCCTTGGCCTCTCTGCTGAACATACTGAGCAATGGTAACTTACTCCAGATGCAATTGTGATTCTGTGCAAATGTGTGTAATGGAGGTACACGCTTTCAAAAATATTGAGAAGGCAAAAGTAAATAAAAATACAATGCTTACAGGCGAGTTGGTGCGTTGTGTGTTTGGGGTCATTAAGTTCTCTGGTTATATTGAATAAGCAGCTACCTATGTCATTATCGTATGAAATCTCTTAATTGATGTCATAGCTACACTTTCATAGTGTTTTGGAATATCAGAGAGGCACTAGAGTTCACTCTTGGGCTCTGAACTCTAAGGCACACACTGAAACAGTTTTGATTAACAAAGCTTCTATTGGTATATGTTTGAGTGTTTGAGAAGCGTGGATGTTGGAAATTACAATAGTGCAGTTCTGGTCCCACACTCTCATATCCTGTATCTGCTCCTAGAAGATTGCTTCGAAGTAGTATATTCATTCAGTACTAAGAGGTAAATAGAACATTTAAAAACGGAATGCTAATCAATAAGTGCATAGAAACCGATCCATTTAACCACACAGACAGGAATACTAGTCTCTGACTGTGCTGAGGACTTGTGCAGACAGTGACACAGACGTAACGAGGGCCGAACTGGGCTGCCTCGAGTCAAGAGGCCCTGGCGGGATTGTCATTTCTTTACTCTGACCCATTTAAGAACATGCACTTGCTGTGCCTGTGCTATTGTGCTGAGGTAAATGTGTAGAGAGTTATAATCTAAAAATCCCCCTGTTTGCTGAAATATAATTTCTGTTTGCCTGGCTAATAGTAAAAAAATCAAGGATGAACTTCAATCCTGGGATGGATCTCTTTTGCCATCTAATTTTCAAAGTATTTTTAATGTACAGTGTTACCAATGGTGTGAGCCTTGATGACCTCATCAACCAATACAGTAAAGAGGCAGAGATGTGTTACAGGTAGAAAACACTTAGAGGCCCTGTTTCCATTGGTTGTGTGTGCTTGGCTTGGGGGTCATTTTGCAAGCCGACCAGTTTGAGGATGGGGCATAATATTGATTTGTTTTTAATGTTTTCTTCACACTTGTGCTTTAAAATGCAATATTTGGATCCCCTTTTTGCAACAATTTGCAGTAAATATGTGGTGTAAAAAGCCACCATTTTAATCCCTTTTTTCAAAAAATTTCTTGCGGGGGAAAGATCCTACTACGCACCCTTCTTTTGCAGTTCGGGCTCGCTCGCTCGCTCATTATACTACGATACAATTTTTCACCCCACCTCTTTCAAAATCCACCAGCCGCCACTGATATTAGCTGTACTGCAGTTATAAATTGCAGCTTATCGAGACTACGGCTCGCCAGAACGCATGGTTTTATAAAAACCAATGCCAGACTATAATCCTAATGCCTCGGCGTCATGAAGGGAACTGAGAATCCTTCCCATACCACACCTCCACGACAGCTCCCATGGTCTACAGCTGGAAGTCACGACTGGAAATAAACAAGTCCGGTTCACAATGTGCACGGTTCTTGCAAACCCTTGAACTCATGAACTACGGTTCATGCCAGTGCTTGTCCTTGTAGTTTAAAATACATACGCAGACTTTATCGCAGTGTAAAACATTAGGATGGCCCGAGATCTACTGCAGTTTTATCTCTTCAACTGGAGGACAAGCTACATCTAATAATTTAGACGAGGACTCGAGGTGTATTTATAGAGGAAAAACAATAGTGTGCATTTCTGCACAGGTGTCTGCAGAGACTGCATTGAAAAAATGCACGCAAAGCAGATTCGTATAAGATTTGAACATGTTTTCTATCGGTAATCTCATTTCCTACCCCCTGTGAATGCTCTTTTAAAGCTTGGGGCTGGCGGTTCTTTTGTTACTCTGCATGCCGCAAAGAAGCAGAGACTACAAATGCGATCAAATAACTGTAAAAACACAAGTGCAGAACTTGTGTAAATAACCTTCCTACAGCTGGGAAGTGTTTCCATGCTGCAATGTTTGCTTCTGTAAAAATCCAACAGTCAGTCCTCAGCTCCGGCTGCCTGGCCCGTGATGAATCTCAAAGCAGCACAAAAGGCTTGTTTCTTTTGTTGAAAACCTGGTTAGATACAACAAACAAGCAGCCAGAATCAACAAGTCAAAACGAAACCTAAGAGCCGCGCGCGTGAGCTTCTACCGTAGACAGCTCACGTTGCGCGGCTCTTAGGTTTCGGTTTCCAAGGCGCATGGCAGTGAAGCGGGTGCTCAGAGACGGACGACAAAAAAAAAACTGCCTGTTTATCAGCGCCCCGCGCTGGTATGCAGACTCCCCTGCATTCCAGAGAGGCGCGCAACGCGATCCGATCCTTTCCTGCCATGCTGTGGAGAGAAGACCTGGCCGCGCGCACAACGTTATCCTATGGGGAAACGCTGCGCGCGGCCTAGTCTTGTCTCCCTTCATCAGTCTTAGACTGCTGAGACGCCGATATAGTTCTCGCTTGCGAGAACGCGCTTTTAGCGCGTTCGTCGTAGGCGAGACCTAAAAAAGGCATTGCCTATGGAAACGCTGACCCAACAATAACTACACAGTGGTGACTGCCACTGTGTAAAACTATTCAGTTCTAATATTTGTGACTTGTAACAGGGTTTTTGTTTACTCATTTCATATATTATATTAGTTTTTAGAGAATTAAGGTCCAAACATAATTGTATTTCTGGACAATTGGGTCAGTGGAAGATTCGAGAGACTAGTGTGGGAGCGTCAATTTTAAAACAGAGCATTCTGATTGGTCCAGGGAATGCTATTTGCCTCGGGCTATCTCGCTCCTGTGGGAGCGAGCATTCTGATTGGCTGCCAACATCAGAAAATTTTGCTGCCAGCTGTTACAGGACTCAAGGACATAGCTGCCTGCCCTAAAGTTGCAAAACAAATAAAAGATACACTAAGCCCCTAGGTTTCATGGGGAGCCCAGAGGGAGTCGGGACCCCTCCTGAGGCAAAAAAGAAAAAAAAATTGGGAAAATATAGTATGATCTGTCGACACTCTCGCAGGTTTGGGGAAAAAAAACATAACACAAAATGGCATCCAATCCGAATTTATTCACTATAAGCCCCAGGTAGCCTACTCCAGGGGCTCAATTTGTAATGGGGAGGGGGCAGCATGACCCATCCTCCCCGAACCTCCAGAGGCCCCTGGCGCAAAAAACTATTTGTATGGGGAGGGGGATGCACTAGCCACTGGAGGCCACGGGATCCCATCCCTGGGGCAGATCTTGTTGTTAATGGGGAGGGGGACACGCAAACCCCTTCCCTGAGCTTCAGAGAGGCCGAAGAAATCTCACCCCCGGGGCTGAAAGTTCACAAAATTGGGATGGTGGCCATGCGGCCCCCTTCTCTAAGCCAGAAAAAGCCCAAGAGAGTCCTACCCCCTGGGGACGATTCTTTTCAGGGAGGGTGGCCACATGGCTCCTCTCCTCAAGCCTCTAAGGCCCCAGAGCCTAGAGAGCCAACACATGGAGCCGGCTCAGCAGTTAAGTCCCTGGGACATAGCGATTTCCGTGCCCATATCAGCACGTGCAGGGAATCCTGGGTGTGTGTTTGCATGGTAGGAGCATTTTTAAATCACCTGCCAAGTGGGAGTAAACATCAATCTCGCTTCTAGTAGACGGGAACTTCAAAAATGCTCCCGCCCGCTGGGAATGGACTTTAGATCTTTTTCCCTGCACGCAGTGAGCCAGGCAGGGAAACGGATCCAAGAATTGCTCCTACTAGCAGGGAGCAGCATTAGTAACTACTTCCTTCAGGCTGGAACAATGCCAGTGGCCGCAGGGGCCTTGGGACTCCCCCTGCAGCCCCCAATGACAGTGCGGTGGGTGCTCCTGCTGGGGCTGCGGTGGCCTTGGGGCTCCCCCAGGGCTCACCACGACAGTTTGATGGATACCCTGGGTGGGTACCAGGGCACTTACTCTTGCTGAGCCGGGCCCCAGGGGATGGAGCTTGAGGGGGCCGCATGGTTGAATTAAAAAAAACTATAATTTGACCCCAACCATACACGGCTTATAACCTCATTTGACATCGCTCATGGCATGTTCAGCATTTTTGACAGCACTGATGACATCATCCAATGAGTGTGCCATTTTGTTTTACTGTTTATATAGTGGCGGGTAACTACCATATTACTTTGTGTCCGGTTTGAGATGTACGCTCCCACAGCTACTGCACATGCTTTTCATGTTTTAAGTTAAAGAGCTTTTTGCAGATAGCATACACCTATTTTGTGAGGGACGCTTTTGTACACTTGTTATGGATTTCGTAACAACTATGTAAATTTGGGTGATGGCAACATAGTCAATGGTCATGCGATGTTACTTCCTGCAATATTTTTTAAGTCAAAGGATGTGTGGTTACTTCTAGCAGCATATGCATAAATTGCCATCCATGGTTGGGTCTTGCCTAACACTTACCAAAGAGTTCTTCCAACAAACTCCCTAACTTTCACTATCAACATGAGATGCCGATTGCGCAAGCAACACGACTCAAGCTGAGAGTTAGGAAACAATGGAAAAGAAACTAATGCTAATGCATTTCATGTAAAGAGGAAGATGAAGATCCTGTTTGTGTGCTTTTTCAAACTGTGGAGCACAAGTAGTAACCAGCCTAGTAACCAGCCATATTTTCATAGTACTTCTGCATTCGCTGATATGGTGATATGGTGATGGTATGCTCTGAACTTTGCCTCCTCAATGAAACATTTAATAATCCAACATTATCACTCATCAATAAATGTGGTTCTACTGTGGTAATAAGTGGTTTGCTTGGTGGACATAGTGGTTCTAGTTAGACATCCTTAAACTTTTCCTCTTCCACTTGACAGGGTTGACAACATCACTGTTATTGTTGATGTCTGCAACAGGATCAGCTAGGCACCCATCAATGGCACCAAGGGGGCAACACACGATTCACCTTTTTCAAATATATTGTCTGACAATGTATAATCTTTGCAGGATCATCTATGTTTCGGCAGTGGTATTGCAGGATTACAACTGTATTTAATGGCCTGTACAATATCTAATTGCTATGAGAATGAATGCAGGATCCTTTATTATTAATGTTCTTGCTGTGCGGACCTTTGTACAGTTGACAGTCGACCTGCAGCTTCGCAAGTGCACTTAACATCCTTAAGGTGCAGAAAGGAGATTCATAAGAATCTGGGGACTCTAAATATCAGGTCACAGATTTCTAAATCTGCCGCATGTGGCTGCAGAACTGTTCGAAGACTGTTAAAGACTCTTCTCTTACTTTCGAAACGATGGGTTCTTTTCTTCTACTCGTCTGAAATGTCCTTTCATTTTTTATTTTGATTTCCAGAGCTTTTCTCAATAATGATGTCCTTACATTTGAGGATACCTCAATAAAAAAAATGTGATATTGTAGCAGGCTTTCTTTTCTGCTGGATGAGGACATCTAGATGTTGGCAGTGGTACATCCTGCCCAGTCCGGGTTCCGCTCCTCATTCAGCACTGAGACCGCACTCGTGGAGGTTACCGAGGCCATTAGGGAATGTCTGGACGGAGGCGGCAGAGCGGCACTAATCTTATTGGACCTCTCTGCCGCATTTGATACGGTTCCTCACGTCCAGCTTCTCTCTAGGTTGGAGGGTATTGGCATCTCGGGCGTGGTTCTCAGCTGGGTTGAGTCCTTTCTCACGGACCGGTTCCAACAAATCTGGCTTCCCCCCTATCACTCCTCGAATAGCAGGGTAGATACAGGAGTCCTACAAGGGTCGACTTTGAGCCCCCTACTTTTTAATGTGTATTTGACGCCCCTTATCTATCTTGCTGAGAGTTTGGGTGCGAAAACAATGGCTTACGCCGACGACACCCAACTCCTCTTTACTTGGGACAAGAACAATCTTGATACAGAAAGAGACCAACAGTGCTTGTCCTTAGTGTTTGCTTGGCTTTTCCGGGCCTGTCTTAAATGCAATGAGGACAAGTCAGAGATCCTCCTGTATGGCCACTTTCCAGCGGCCTTTAAAGAATCTATCTGGCCCAGGGGACTGCCTTGTCCGACTAGGAATAGTGGGGTCGCAAAAAATCTAGGGATCTGGTTCGGAGCTGACTTATGCTTCCGAGACCAAATCACGCGACTGGCGGGAACTTGTTATGGAACCCTCACCACTCTCCGTAAGTTCTTTCCCCTTCTCCCACAAGAGGCAAAGGAAACAGTAGCCAGAGCACTTATCCTATCGCGCCTGGATTACTCCAACGCCCTTTATATAGGTGCACCAGACCTTTTGCTCCACAAATTGCAAGTGGTCCAGAATGCGACAGTAAGGCTTCTGTTGAACATCCCCAGGAGTCTTAGTGTACGCAAGCAGCTCTCTGAGTTGCACTGGCTTCCAGTAAGGCAGAGAATATGTTTTAAGATCCTGACACTGGCTTTTAAAGCTTTATATGGCCCGTATCTAAGAAACAGATTTGCTTTTTACTGCCCTCCTCGGCAACTGCGATCTGCCACCTTGAGACATCTGGTTATCCCCAGATTCAGGAGAGTTCGTCTAGGGGGTAAATCCTTGGTGGTTAGAGCTGCTCAAATGTGGAAAAATCTTCCCGACCCCATCAGACATACGACTAGCCTCACATATTTTAAAAAACACCTAAAAACTCATCTTTTCAGGCAACTCATGTAAACCCTTTGCTTTAATATTAGCCAACACATGAATCTGCTCTCGCGCCAGGACAGTCTTGACTAGCAGTGCGCATTACAAGAAACCATATAACATAACATAACATAACATAACATACTGCAACAATTATGACCACTGTATATACATTTGGCCACAAACTCTTCCCCGTCTTTGCATCGTTGTCTATGTCTTATACTAACCCTATTCAGTAAGTTACACAGCTCAAACTCAAAACTAAGAGATATTAGTTCTGTTACTTTTGAGTCTCGGAATCAGGAAAAGCTCATATGAAGTAAACAAACTGCCAAATTCACAAACCTCCACTTACTGTGAACCAATTACAGAATGCAGCCATCTTTTCGCGTCACGCAGTGCCCTTCACTTATACGGTCATGGAAATGCATGCAAGTTCAGTTCGACCGCTAATTTCAGGGGACAAAATAAATTCTGGATTCTGATGCTGCACATCATGCAAGAGGCTACATTAAGGCAGGAACATAAATGTCCCCTCGTTTCTTTGCACGTTACCTCAGCGTAATGCCTGGACCTGGTCAGAGTAAGGGAGTTCAGGGTGATTGTTAGGTACACCAAGACTAATTGGTGATGAGGGATGTGCTATCCTCTGCCCCAGCCAGACCTCGAGGATCACTCCCAAAGGTCTCACTCTACCTTTTCTGGTAATCCTGCTTTGATTGCCAATAGGATTTTGCAGCCAAACTTGAGTTACAAAATGTACAATAATGCATTTTTGCGTGGCACAAATTTCACCTGGCTAAACTGACGGAATTTGTGTGAGGCAAATACCTCACATTCTGTGTTTTGATACTTGAATTGGGGGCGAAAAGCTGTATTATGCTTTATTCTCCCCATTAGTGTGGTTTCTTCTGGTAGCGCAAGATGGGTCACTTAGACTATGACATCTTTTGAGATCCAGAATTGTTATGTCGCACGGTCAGAATAACACCTATATTTATAAATGTGATTTTTATTGTTGTGAGGTGAAGCGCACTTCAAAGTGACATGCTATCAAATTCCTCATACAATTTACCTCCGTGTGTTCTTCTTGCTGGCTACTACATTAACATTGGACGTGAGGACTTCCTGACCTCTAACCATGCTAAAGTCTTCTGTCCACCTAGTTGTTCATGATGAATTCCTTCCTGCCAGTGTAGCTGTCCTCTGATTGGTGCAGCTGCCTGGAAGGTTCGTTGTGCCAAGCCTTTCCCTGTCTGCACCCTTCTTTACACATGGTGTAGGGTATGCTGGTTTCAAATGGAGGTGGATCTTGGCGACAATCATCCTGTGACCAGGTGTTGATCTTTCTTCCTTCTCGTCCCAGGACTTGATATGCCTCTAGGGTCTTTCTTGCCCCTCCTCCTTTGCCTGGGAAACTAGCAAGCCTTAATCTTCATGTTGAAAGTAGGGTATGCTTTAGCGTCCCAGCCAATCTATTGGAGAATCTGAAGTGAGTCCTTTACTCCTGGAAGACAACGAGATTCACTCTCCTTTAAATGTGTTCTTGTTAATAGCTGTTATTTTTGGTGCAGCCTGACCAGGCAAAGATGACAACCTGTCAGCTGTAGTGAAAGTTGTTTCCTGTCTGGGACATCGAGTTACGCCCAGTCGCGGCCGGCATGACTCGCGGGTGGTGGGATTGGGCGGCAAGGGAAGGTTAATGAAATTAAAAAACGTACCTTCCCAGGTCCCGCGCTGTCTCAGTGGCCGGGTAGCGCGGAACAGGAACCAGACAGTCTCCCTCCCCTTCTCTAAGCCAATGGCAGCGTTGTGAATGATTGGGATGCCGACCACACACGCGTCTATGGGAAGGTCATTTTCTCATGCAGCCTACATGGAGAAAAGGGAGAGTGTGCATGACTGTTCTGGTGGGCCCCAGAGGGCCAACCAACAGTCAGGGCCCACAGCATTGGGCTAGCCTCTCCTCCCATGCCATCAAGCAGACCCGTCCACCCACCCACCCCTAACCAAACCCTTCTGCTTTCTTGCAATGCGAGAAGCAGAAACATAAAATGGTATTCATAACAACATTTTATGTTCCTGCTTCTCACACTGCGAGAAAGAAGCGGGACAACGCTCCTCCGCCCACATGGAGGAGCCGCCCATAGTTAAACCTCCCACCTCCACAGCGCCACTGTCAGGGAAATAGCTGGAGGGCATGCATATTGGAGTAAGAAACTGATGACTGAGAGGTCGTGCTTGTTGTCGGAGACAGAGAGAGAGAGAGAGAGAGAGAGAGAGGGAAATGCAGTACCTTTCGAATATGTCTTCACCTATTATTTTATTCTTGCTTGCTTGTCAGAATGCTCTACCCTAACCTAGAGCCTGGACTTTTAGTGTGACGCTTTTTGGGGTAAATAAGTCACTTCCTGCTAGCAAATTCATGGCATTTGTAATCTACACATACTGTACCATTTTACTGCTCTTGCTTTCCTATGAAATAACTAATTTCAGAGTTTGCCTCGTACCTACTTTAACAGATTTACATTATTTTTGCTCTTTGTAGTACTGTATTAGCTAGAGTTTCAGCCAATGATATCTTTTTATTTTGTTCTCTGGCATATTCTTTGCATACTATACTACTATATTTCGCCAGCATGCAATATGATATCAATATACCACCTTCTTTTTCAGATGAACCAGTACAGCCTCCTATAAAGTGGAGTGTATGTATTTGTGCTTTTAAAAACTTTTTATGAGAAATGGCACTCAATTTCGACTTGAAAAAAGCGTATTTTAGTCCTCATATACTGCCTGTGGAAGTACATTAGGCAAAATGTGATAAAACATGGAGTGTTAGCACATTAGAGCGAGACACATGGGAGGGAGCCAAAAGGAGTTGATATAGAAGGCAATAGTTGTAAAGTAGTCTGTCATGCAGTTTATTACTAGCTCTGGAGGGGGATTGGAAGGGTAAGGGAAACAGCCAATTGCATTACTTGAGAGATGAACACTGAGAAGAGCCAACATGTGATTGATAAAGTCTCAAGCCAATTGCTGAACTAGTTTGGTCGAATAAAGTCAGCGGTTGAGAGTGATGGATCTAAAGCTCACTAAATGTATGTGGTACACAATAGGTCTGCCTGACAGGTCTGTATTTGGACAGCATAGCTGTCAGGCAGACCTATTGTTTACAACATATATTGAATACAATGCATCATTCACTCATTCAAATTAACATTCTTTTGTTGTAAGAAATGCTAAATAATACCATTTTCTACATGAAGCTCAGAACTGAAATAATACTACAGACACTAAAAAAGAATTCACCCTTTAAATTGAACGGGTGAAATTATAAATACGGTAAATAAGGGCTGTCTCTGCTTTGAAGGTATAGAATTGAAAACTAGAAGGACAAAGTGAATTTTAGAATGTCATCCAGACAACATGGACAAAGCTGCCTTGGAGACAGAGCTATAACCAATACACCTCACCTCCTGTTGTGTTCATGAAAATTATAAACAGATAGCTGCCATGGTTAACACGTGACTGAGATCTATGCTACAGCAATGCAAGCTTTATGAATATGACACTCTACAGGCATTAGACAGCACTCTGCAGGCTGGTTACCTCGTGAACTTCTCCTCTAAATATTGTGTTTCTATGGCAGTCAGTAATGCACCGAGGACTGCATTTTTATATTTAGAACTAGCGATAATGCGTGTTACTGTTCAAAAAGTGTCTTTCCGTTGCTATGGTAACAAACAAATTTAATTTCAAGGGAAATAAAGATCTAAATACTTCGTAAATGATGAGCATTTTCGAGGGTTCACAAATGTATAACTGACCTAGATTCCCACCTTGACTCTGAGCATCTTGGGAAGCACTAGCAGCCCTCCAGCCCCTGTGCCCCCTCGGCAGAAGGTTCTCATTAAGTTATTTATGCTATTGGAAAAGAAACTGCCGTTTCTGTTCTTGCACCAGGAAATGCAGCTCAATTATTTGGCAAAGATCCCATCTGTAAAAAACATAAGTGAAAACTATGCTACGCTGAAACGGTATGCTTTTATCCATCACAGTAGAACTGTGGCAGAGCAGTTTAACACTGCTCTCGAATAAATATGCAAAACATGTAAATGGCGTATGTTCATCGTTTGTTACCTGCAAAGCTACTGAACAGAACCGTGCATTTTTTAATTATATGAAATTGTAAATGAATGCCTTTTTTATACTAATATTACAGAGTCATGTAAATGTAAATGTAAATGTATTGGCATTTATATAGCGCACTACTTACCCGTAGGGTCCCAAGGCGCTTCGACCGCTGCAAAACCCTTCCTGGCTTCCCTGAGAGATGGTCCCTTAATGGGTATCTCCAGGGTGAGACCAGGCATCCCCGGCGGTCTGGTGGGGCCGTTAGTGAAGATGAGGCAAGCTAATGCCCAGAGTTGCCGAGTGTGATCGCTGATCAGAGTGGGCACCGAGGTGAGAGAATTATCGAGTCCGCTGACCCTGGTCCAGAAACCTGCCGCGCCGGGAATCGAACCCTGGTCCCGGGCCGTCCTCTGCTCTCGGGTCTGCCGCCTCTAACCAGTGAGCCACACTACTTCACTCAATCAGTCATCAATAATCAACTGTTGTTATGGTGACAACAGTTCCTCCACAGGTATATAATTTAATGAATCTTCTATTTGATGAAACTCCATCAAGATATCTTTAAGTCTTATCCATCCATTTGGAGAGTTTCCCTTGTCGGTGGGGGAGGGGGAAGGGGGAGCACAGTGGGGGGGAAAGGGGGAGGCGGGAGGTGTAAAAACCTCCTGGAGGACAAAACAAATCATAATAACGTTTATAAAGAAGTTTCTTCTGCAGCTGTAGCAAATACCAAGTGAACCGGGTTTCACTACGTTTTGATAATACAATGTTGATACTATTAGGTAAGTGGCCTTGTACAACCAGCGATTTATTCCTGGCTTGGCAAAACATATTGAGTGTTTTTGTAAAAAAGCCAAGAAAATAGAGGTCAAACAAACATTAGGCAATCTTTGGAGCACTATGTGGGATTGGCCAAGTGTCAATAAAAAAAAAGAAAAAGCAACGCTATTGAACGAGAAATATTTTTGCATTTGTTTAGTGCTGAATTATGAATCCTGAGAGTGTTTGCAAACCAGACAACTTGATTCTCTGTAGCTGCAAACCGTTCACCTGCTGTGGCCATTATGCGATGTAAGGTAATAATGCCAGAGAGTACTAAAAAATGTAGTGAGGCACAAGAAAGGCAGTTTAGAGCATATTAAGTATCAAAATACATAAATAGGTTTTTCCACTGCACACAGAAGGCTCTTGGCACAGTGGACCTATGGCCAGTCCCTGCAACTTGAGATTATATATATATATATATATATATATATATATATATATATATATATATATTATATATGATGCATACATACATATATATACATACACACACACATATATATGATATATGCATACATATATATGCACACACAACACATTCATGCTTATATATGCACATTATACATTCATACATATATACGCAAGCACACACACATTCATACATATAAAGGCACACACACTATATATTCATACACATAAATGTGCTATATATTCATACACATAAATGTGCTATATATATATATATATTACCTACTGGCGGTCGCCAGTAGGTATATATAGTTAGAATTTTCAAAAATGCCATAGGGAAAAAATCCTATGTCTAATAACTTTGGCGTTTGTGGACGGAATCGGCTGAAATTTTCAGGAAAATGGCACATTTTGTTTCTGAGCAGCTCCTGGAAATTTGGGGGGGGGTCGTCAAGGGGGGGCCGAGAAAAAAGGGGGGTCCCAAAACGCGTTTTTCCCATGTTAATTTCCATAGGGCGGTTGGACTCACTTTTAGCCCGAACGGCTGAATGGATTTTCACGAAACTTGGCAAAATTGTAGGGACTGTTAGCCCGATGTGCCTTTGCTAGGTCTCAATATATGTGCTCCAGTAGTTTTTGAGAAATTAACGTTCAAAACAAGATATATATCTGTAACAGCGCTCCGGGCAGCGATCCGGTCCGCTTACTTTTCGCAAAACGGAACTTTGCGCGCAGAAAGCTGATTGGCTCTCCGGTGTCTGTCAACATTCTAAACAGTCTGGAGCGGCCGCCATCTTATCTCTCGGTAGGATCGAGAGAGAAGAAGAGGTGAAAAACGAAGGGGGAATTTAATGAAAGGGGGCAAGGTATACCCCTCTTGACCCCCTAGGATTGTTGTTGGGGTTATTAAAGGGTCCCGTGGGGAAAATAAAAAAAAAATGATTTTTCACGGTAGAAGCGCTTCACGGGCCGCGAACTGGGCCGCAAACTGGTAGCGAAACAGGAATTCGCCATTTTGTGCTTCGTTTTAATTGTTTAGAGACAAAAATTATCGCCGCACATTGGCCACAATGCATGAATATCGCTGAAAAGTCAGCGATATTCATGCATTATCCAGCAAATGCTCTTAGCCATGTTATCCACCTTCCATTGGATAACAGAAAGCTGATTGGCTCTCCGGTGTCTGTCAACATTCTAAACAGTCCGGAGCGGCCGCCATCTTATCTCTCGGTAGGATCGAGAGAGAAGAAGAGGTGAAAAACGAAGGGGGAATTTATTGAAAGGGGGCAAGGTATACCCCTCTTGACCCCCTAGGAATGTTGTTGGGGTTATTAAAGGGTCCCGTGGGGAAAATAAAATAAAAATGATTTTTCACGGTAGAAGCGCTTCACGGGCCGCGAACTGGGCCGCAAACTGGTGGCGAAACGGGAATTCGCCATTTTGTGCTTCGTTTTAATTGTTTAGAGACAAAAATTATCGCCGCACATCGGCCACAATGCATGAATATCGCTGAAAAGTCAGCGATATTCATGCATTATCCAGCAAATGCTCTTAGCCATGTTATCCACCTTCCATTGGATAACATGGCTAAAAACTGCTCTGTGCGTGAGCTTTTTTTTTTTTTTTTGCTGCGTGACGTTTGTTAACGTTTGATTCGATGGAAATCAGGAAGTGTTGACCACCATTTTGTCACTGCGAGTAAATATTTTGTTATAAATGAATTCTTATTGATAAACATTGTCTGCGCCATCTTGCGTTTTTGTCCAATGCCACAATTTTGTCGTGCACGGCAGCCATTTTAGATGCCTTGACCAGGGCCACTCTCTGCACGCCGCCGATCCTCAGCATGGCTCCCCACCCTCGCAAGCATCTCCCCCACGCACAGGTCACCCCCACTCTTTCTCTCATGCATGGGCCATATACTTCCCCCCATCTGCGCTGCTCTTCTCTGAGAATCACACCCTGTGCCCGCCCGACACCTCCCTTTCACCCTATTCACTACCGCACCCTCTGACACTCCTCTTCCTCTGTGTCCGATTGTCCAGGCCGGACCTAGGCTATCACCTAGCCCTGCGGATGTAGTTTATGGCCCCAGCTGTAGAGTATCCAGACATGCCAACCTTCCCGATTCAGGCGTGAGACTACTGATTTCAGTGCTAGTCTCCCGCCTCCCGATTCCTGCAAGCAAAAACCCGGGGGCATATTACCAACAACTAGCGATAATTTTTGTCTCTAACTTGTTTAGAGACAAAAATTATCGCCGCACATCGGCGAATTTTATCGCACATAAACCTCGCTATTAGCAAGGTTTATCGCAAATGCGATAAAAAACGGCCGCAATGCATGAATATCGTTGAAAAGTCAGCGATATTCATGCATTATCCAGCAAATGCTCTTAGCCATGTTATCCACTTCCCATTGGATAACATGGCTAAAACTGCTCAGGGCAGGTGTTAGGTTTTGGAGATATTCGCGCTAAGCGCGAATATCTCCAAAAGTTGGTAATAGGAGATAGCGATGGTTAGGGACTGTTTCTAGTCGCTAAAATCTTGGCACGCCCACTTTGCATGTCATTAGTGATAAATATCACTGATATGCAAAGCGGGGCCCAAGATGGTCGCTATCTCCTTTTAGCTGTCACTAACTAGTGTTAGCGACAGCTTGGTAATAGGGAGATAGTTTTATCTCTTTTTTTTTTGGCTTTTAAAGCCAAAAAAGCGGAAATAACCCCCCTTGATAATATGCCCCATGATTTCTCGGGGGTTTCAGCTGACAGGGCTTGGTATTGTGTTACGTGCTAATTCTTCCAGGAAACGTCAGAGGGTCGATGCAGGGGTTCTAGAAGGGGTGATAAACCATTTAAGCCTCATGAACAAGCGCATGGTCTTTTAAAGATTTATGAAGTACTCGGGGCGTCGGTGTGTGTGTGCCCTCTTTCAGGAGCGGGCGGGGGGGGCACTGCCAGCAACTTGCCAGGCCAGGCAGTGTTCAACACGTGCATCACCCTTTCTCTGCCTGCTATTGCGCTCCATGCTTCGGAAAGGTAAGAAAAAGAACGTGCATTTGAGTTTGAAATGTCCGATCTTGTAGCAGTACACTTGCAAAGCCCACACATGACAATAATCCGATTCAAGGCCCCATTCACCCGATTTTTTAAACATATATAGCACTCCAACAAAGTTAGATTTTAAAACGTTATTAACATTTAACTATAATGAACGGAACAAAAACTGTAAAAACATTTAAACATTTTTCACCCAAAAAAGCAACAATGGTCAGAAGCTGTCTTTTGTGCGAATAGTCCCAAGGCAGCACAACGTGCAGAGTTCTGGACGGCACCCAGATGATGTCGCCTGGGTGCCGCACTGGTTTTGGTATCCTACAATGCTGCTCCGAAAATTGGCGTGGGGCGTCCCGGGTGGTGCGGGGGGAGGCCTCGTCAGTAGCGGTCTGTTGTGCGAATAGTCCCAAGGCAGCAGAACGCGCTGAGATTTTGATGGCACCCAGGTGATGTCCAGTAAACTGCCGCACTGGTTTTGGTATCCTACAATGCTGCTCCGAAAATTTGCGTGCGGCGGCCCGGGGGGGGGGGGGGGGGGGGGGCGCGTGGGGGAGGCGGCGTGAACGGGCCTCCCCAGGTGGCGGCCATCCAGCTGAGTTGCGCCCGCTCTTGCGGCTACAGCGTCTCGCTCACCATGTTGTTGAGTTGCTCCCACTCTTGCAGTGCAGCGATAGGCGCCTGCCACAGGACTCTCAAAATGGCGGCCGGCTCTTCGGTTTTGGGCCTGGTCCACTAAAATGGCCCTGGGACACCTTGGAACTCGGACGCTTGCCTGCTAGGGCTTGGGCTCCATTCTCGAAAAGCGTCCCCTCAGCCGTGAAGATTCTACAAAAGTCTTGGGGGCCCCCGACTCCCACAGGCTTCCGGTGGGGAGCGGCTGCCATGATTGCTCGCGGAATGACCACGACGGAGCCACGAGATGGTGGTGCTCTCATGCTGACGCCAGCTTCAGTCTGAATGATCCAGAAACAAGGTGGGGCTTTCATCATTTGGGAAAAAAAAAATTCTAAACCAATGAAAAGTGTTATTTTTAGGTCATATGACCAAGCCTTCCATCTTTAGGATACCAAAAGTAAAATGATCCAATGAAAAGTTTTATAAACAAGTCACATGACCTGTTATGCGGCATAGGGCTACAAAAAGCGTAGAAAATCCGTTGGCACGTGAGGCGGCGTCAGTAGCGGACCGATGTGCGAATAGGCCGAAGGCAGCACAACGCGCTGAGATCTGGATGGCACCGAGGTGGTGTCAAGCAAATTGCCGCACTGGTGTGGCCATCCTACAATGCTGCGCCGAAAGACGGCGTGTCCAGCTGAGTTCCGGTCACTCTTGCGGTACAGTGAGTCGAACGTGCCGAGATTCGGATGGCACCGAGGTTGTGTCCAGCAAGTTGCCGCACTGGTGTGGCCATCCTACAATGCTGTGCCGAAAGTCGGCGTGGGGTGCCCCGTTGGCTTATGAGGTGATGTCAGTAGTGGACCGATGTGTGAATAGGTCGGAACCAGCACAAGGCGCCAAGATCCGAATGGCAAGTCCTGGATATTGAGTGCCATAGTTGAGAGTTCTGAGCAGTGCTTGTAAGACTATCTGAAGCTTATTTGCACCTGCTGCAGCTTCACTGTTGCCCAAGGTGGTGTCCAGCAAATTGCTGCAGTGGTGTGGCCATCCTACAATGCTGCGCCGAAAGACGGCGTGTCCAGCTGAGTTCCGGTCACTCTTGCGGTACAGTGAGTCGAACGCGCCGAGATCCGGATGGCACCGAGGTTGTGTCCAGCAAGTTGTCGCATTGGTGTGGCCATCCTACAATGCTGCGCCGAAAGACGGCGTGACCAGCTGAGTTCCGGTCACTCTTGCGGTACAGTGACTCGAACGCTCCGAGATCCGGATGGCACCGAGGTGGTGTCCAGCAAGTTGCCGCACTGGTGTGGCCATCCTACAATGCTGCGCCGAAAGTCAGTGTGGGGTGCCCCGTTGGCTTATGAGGTGATGTCAGTAGTGGACCGATGTGTGAATAGGTCGGAAGCAGCACAAGGCGCCCTGCACTGTTGAGCTTTTTTCAATGCCTGTTTTTTGTTGTTTCCCCTCCATCAAAAACAAAAACAAAAATATAAAACTGTGCAAAAATACAAAAAAATGTTTAGAAAAGCAGTGCTTGTAAGACTGTCTGAAGCTCTTTTGCACCTGCTGCAGCTTCACTATTGCCCTGGTGTGGACAAAGATCGCCCATGACTTAGGCTGATTGAGAGTTTGTAGAAAAATGGCTTCAGATTTTCCACATATTACTCTTCAACATTCTTCCTAAATGTAACAATGTGAGACTCACTAGGAGAACGGCTGTTTATCTTTCCTTTCAAAATGCTGCCAACAATATTTTCTGAATGGAAGACACCATCTTGTAGCATAAAGGGCCGAAAGGGGTTCTGGTCTGGCCGATTGTTGGTGGAGACATTTTGACTATATCTTGGACCTGCCCGGCCTCGCCCAAAATGGCGCCGGTATAAATGGGACTCGTAACTCCTTGCCCGCAAATGTATATCTAGAAAATTTTATTGTAAGTGGCCCTGTCTTATTTTAATTACAAAATGTACGTCCACCGATTCCGCAACTGTTAGACACCTTAGTTCTTGCAACCTAATGGCCCGCTCGTTACGTTCCTCTACAGTGTAAATGTCTCCTCATCATATACGATTTCAATTTGCTCCGTGGCCGGCCCAGGTGGTTATAGGCCCGTATTTGTATACTGACATTTTCACAATAAAGGCTTTTAAATCAAACACGGTAGTAGTATTTACATTGGTAAAGTTTTTACTTTTAGTCACTGTTTTCGAATCAGTAAAAGGCAAGTGAAATAAAGCAGTCCAATTACATGACGGATAAAAGGTATAATATGTAGGAACGTAGTAAAGATAAATGGTCAAGGGCAGTTGTGTTTTCCACTCCTGCAACATAAAGTGATCGATAAGAATCTGATAATCAGGCGTATCGGCGACTAAGACAGCAGGCCCAGTCTCTTTTACTCAACGGCTCCGTCATGGAACGAAGAAACGCCCTTTTTCTCGAAAAAGGAATATATTTTACTTGCAGGACAGTTGTAAATTTTCCGGGAAAGTACATTAGCCTGGAATATTATAACATATATGTTTTAAAAAAAATAATGTTCGAAAAAAATAAAAAGCGTAATTTTTAGGTCATATGACCAAGCTTTTCATCATTAAAATAACAAAAGTAAAATGAACCAATGAAAAGTTTTATTAACAAGTCACATGACCTGTTATGCTTACGTTACGCGCTGCACGCCGCGCCCCGGATCACCTCCGGGTGCGCTAACGCGGCGTGTCATATAACGCATTACGCGACAACGTAGGTCAAGAATATAGTCAAAATGTCTCCACCAACCAGCGTTCGGAACACAACCCCTTTCAGCAGTCCAAAAAGTTCTGTTAAATGACAACAGAGGGGACAGGCAACAAAAACCATCAGTCAAAGAGGGGAGGGCAAGTTCTTCTCTTCCGGGTCATGTTGGGGCGCTACCGGAACTGATCGAATTGGTAGTCTACAGTGTTTCTGGATGTTTCAGACTAAAGCTGGCGTCAGCATGAGAGCACTACCATCTCGTAGCTCCGTCGTGGCCATTCCACAAGCAATCATGGCAGCCGCTCCCCACCAGAAGCCTGCGGGAGTCGGGGGCCCCCAAGACTTTTGTAGAATCTTCACGGCTGAGGGGACGCTTTCGAGAATGGGACCCAAGCCCTATCAGGGAAGCGTCCGAGTTCCAAGTTGTCCCAGGGCCATTTTAGTGGACCAGGCCCAAAACCGAAGAGCCGGCCGCCATTTTGAGAGTCCTGTGGCAGCCGCCTATCGCTGCACCGCAAGAGCGGGAGCAACTTAACTACATGGTGAGCGAGACGCTGTAGTCGCAAGAGCGGGCGGTAAACAGCTGAATGGCGGAAGAGGCACAGTGTAGCAAAAGCGGGCGGAATGGCAACTAAAACGGTAAAGGGGCGCCCCACTACAGCGTGTCTTCAGGTCAAACGGATTGTGGGACAAAGTCCAGAATAGAAGAGTCATCAAAAGGCAAAAAGTTCCGCCGGACCCCGGGAGCCGGCCGCCTATGTCGGGGGCGATCTCAGGCTACACCAGTGCTATAAGACTTGGGGAGGGGGTCGGAGCCAAGCGTCTTCTCCGAGTCCGTGTCATCACACCGCCCCTCGGGGGCCTCCGTCAAGCGGTTTAGGGAGGTACCATATAACATTGTTTTCAAATGCAGTCAGGTCCACAAACGACCCTCACTTACTTTGAGAATAGTGAAGCTGCACTAGGTGGAAATAAGCTTCAGACAGTCTTACAAGCACTGCTTTTGTAAACATTTTTTGTTTTTTTTTTATTTTTGCACAGTTTTATATTTTTTTTTTGTTTTTGATGGAGGGGAAACAACAAAGCACAGGCATTGAAAAAGGCTCAAACTCGGAACTCTGAACTATGGCACCCAATATCCAGGATTTTCCATCCGGATCTTGGCGCCTTGTGCTGCTTCCGACCTATTCACACATCGGTCCACTACTGACATCATCTTATAAACCAACGTTATGTAAATAGTTATTTAATAAAATGTTTTACCCTGTTTCTTTGCTGGTGTGTTGTCTATATTTTTAATATTTGCATAGGGTTTGTCGTTATTTTGGGCGGGATGGGTGACGGAGCCGAGCTGTCTTGCAGCCCTCATGAAATCAATCAAATGGAGAGACAAGCAGGCAGGACGGATTACAACGGGGGTAAAGGCCTGGGTTAACTACTCTTCACTATCTGCAAAGAGAGAGTACTACTAAGAGAAAAGAGGGGAGGGGGGCAGCGTTCAAAGCACATCAGCGTGCATAAATACGAAAATGTTTTTATCTATCACGTACTTGACATTTTAAAGCTTTTCATATTTGCTATTAAAAAACCAATGAAATTCACAGAAAAAACCATAGGTTATAGTGGATATATAGTTAGGAATTTGCATTTACAAAACCTTGAAAATTCAATGAAAAAACCATTGGTTTTAGGCCATATATAGTTAGGAATTTGCATTTACAAAACCTTGAAAATTCAATGAAAAAACCATTGGTTTTAGGCCATATATAGTTAGGGATTAGCCTTTACAAAACCTTATTTTACTCGCATAAAACCATTGAAATTCCATATATAGTTATAAGCGCTAACTATATATCGCGCACCCGCAATCCACTGCTGATGATGTCGCATATTACATCATTCATGACATGGTTAGTGACATCACTGATGACATCTCAAATGACATCACTGATGACATCACTGAAAACATCTCATTTGACATGACTGATAATATCACTGAGGCTATCATTCATCTGCTAATACCATGAACCTTTTCAGACTCTAATATAACCTTAGATACAATCAGAGTAAACAGACAGTCACAGACTGTCACTCATCCATGGAGTTACTCACACACCTAGTCAGTTATGCCAAAAATCAATCACACCTCCATTTTCTCAACTATACAGTTATACACACCTTACTTATTCAAACATATACTAACACATATTTACTTTACTCTCTTATACAATCTCTGATACATGTTCACAATGATCCATACAGCCACTCACACATTCACTGGCTCTTATGCACAGTTATTTATAGATGTCAACTCTTACATGTACTGTGTTTTACATATGTACTTAATTTGACATGTAGCACTGAGATATCCATTCACTCACTAATACACTCATGCACAGTCAACCGCCCATACAGCTGTTTGCACATGCACTTTTGAATCTATACATATAGTGAATCAACTACTCACACATCTATGTACAGAGTCACACACCTTCCAGCCACCCATACACACACACTCAGTTTCCCATACAAATACTTGGACAACCAATTAATAACCCATACAGTTACTCATATAGCTACTGCTCAACATATGCAGCAGTTTGTAGAACAACAGATATAATGATGCACAAATTAAAACAGTTTAGTCACTAACCCATGCACTCAGTGAGACACATTTAATCACTCACTCAATCAGTCAGTCAGTCATGCACCTAGTAAATCCTTCATCCAGACACTTATATATCCACTCATTCTTCAATATGTAAAACATATTTTAACTTTACAGAAACATACAGTCACTGGATGTTGTAATCAGTGATGTCATCAGTGATGTCACCAGTGATGTCACTAACCATGTCATGAATGATGTAATATGTGACATCATCAGCAGTGGATTGCGGGTGCGCGATATATAGTTAGCGCTTATAACTATATATGGAATTTCAATGGTTTTATGCGAGTAAAATAAGGTTTTGTAAAGGCTAATCCCTAACTATATATGGCCTAAAACCAATGGTTTTTTCATTGAATATATATATACCTCGCAGCAGCTACGCTTTCCATCAGCGAAATACGAGGCAAGGACCAACTTATCATCAGCATACTTTATTTAGCCAAACAGACAGATTGCCATGACGCGTTTCGGCCGTCCCAGCGGCCTTGGTCACATGGCGTTACAGAGTGCTTAACCCTTTTTAAAGTGCAAAGTGCAGTCACGTCATTTTGATGGAAATAGAGGAAATACTATTAGTACAAATACATATGTTTTTATATTTGTGGTGTCATTACTAACTGTATCTATCTCTCTATATATAGATAGATAGATAGATAGATAGATAGATAGATAGATAGATAGATAGATAGATAGATAGATAGATAGATAGATAGATAGATACACATACATAATCCACCAACCAGGAGGACAGCACAGTTTGAAGTTGCAGATTTTGCAGCAATATTCATTAGGCTTTTACAAAGCAAAGTGCAGATCTGCCAAATAGCAAAACAGACCTATGTATTTCGGCGAAAACCTTCAGCCGGGCCATAGAGTCAGTGGCTAGAGTGTCTTATTTGAAGGGCAACAGACTTGTTTCCAACCACCTCATTAAAAATAAAACACTAGACCACATATTACATTTCCTTTTTGATCATACAGGAATTTTGAGTTAAAACATATATAAGATGGGGCGTGGCTTGTCGCCCACAGAAGATGGCCACACCAGAGTGACACTCCTCGAGCGGCAAGGTCCGACCGCTATTTGCAACCTTCTGAGGTATGGCAGAGCGCTCCTGCTTCCGGATGTTGAGCTGCCACTGACAAAGTCTTTTGCGGCATAATTCTGGGCTGTGCAGCACATTTTCTTTTGATGAGAGTCACACCTCAGCGAACCTCCAGTTGTGGCCTTCATTTTGGGTGAATATGAATACCTGCGATAATGCGGTGTTGTGAGGAAAGCGGCATTCATTCCCTTTCTTTACGTTCCTTTTCCATGTGAGGCACTCTCTATTGTCTCTCACCTCAATCTTTGTTGGTATGCTGCTTTCTTTTATGAACTTATGCTTTATGGCTGGCTTACGTTTTTTTAATTGACCTTCAGCTGACCTTATCTCTATGATGGATTTCCTATTGGATGGTGTACACCTATTCTTTGTGTCACGGCTTGGAACTGCTTTCCTGCCTCCATCTCATTTTACTTTTCTATGGGAAGATTGAAAATAATGGCCCCCCAGCTCTACGCAAACTTTCAGCAAAAACTCTAAAATCTTCACAGAATTTTCTAAAATGGAGGAATCCTTGGTGTTTCTGTTTAGAAGCTCTGCACCCTCAGCCCATTCCTTTTGCTGCGGGGAAGGCTCCTACAAAACTTTGAAAAAAGACCTGCCTTCCCCGACAAAATCTTCTCTTGCTTCCTTAGATCTGTTGCTGGAGGAGATTCGTGCTCTACGCCCAGTCATGGAAGAAACAAATGATCAGCTTCAATTCCTCACAGACAACTTGTCACAGATAGATGAACGTCTTATCGTGGTGCAACATAATAGGTCTTCTCTCAAGCTCACTGATGTTAAAGTCACTACACTTCAATCACAGGTATCCTCACTTGAGAAACAAGTTGAGGACCTTGAAAACCGGAAACAATCTTTGCATTTATGGTTTGTGGGTCTGATCCTATCTCCTTCTTCAAATCCTTCATCCCCAAGGTACTGAATCTGCCAGAGGGAACTATGGTAAATATACAACGTGCTCACAGACTTGGTCATAAATCGACAGTTGTGTTGAATTCAGGGAGACCAAGAGGAGTCATCTAGTATTTCCTTGAATACACGGATCTGCTAAAAGAATTTGCAGCAGTCAAGTCACTTCAACATATTCTATAGTCGGGTACTACCTTATACTTTTCTCAATATTTTGCCAGAGCCACAGCAATCAGACGTAAGGAATTTCTGAATAGGAGACTCGACATTCATTTATTGGGGGCCCGTTATGGACTCTTTCACCCTTGTCTCTTTAAAGTCATGTATAAGAACAAAACGACAACATACAATGATCCTGTCAGGTTGAAGAGCTTCATCAATTCCTGCAAACCAGAATCCATGGGTTTTTCTGGAGCCTCCTCATCTCAAGACATATCATTTTAGTAGACTCTCATAGCAGTTCTTGATTTGAAAGCTTTTTGCTTCAAATTCCATTAAGTGATGACTCATTTATCGCTCTTTGCTAGAATGTAGTCCATCTTTTTATTGTGGTTGTGTTTTGATGTTTGCCTTTTTTCTTCTTTACAGAATTGTTGTTGTTGGTGCCTGCCCTAATCCCCGGTTACATGTGATGCGGACCTTCCTTGCCCTCTGTTGCGTTGAACTTGGACAAGTCATCTGGTCCATAGAGTCTCAACCACCCCCACTACTATCTGGAACTTTTAGCTATGTTCTCCTTCCCTTATCCTCTTGTTCTTTTCCTCTTCTGTCTTTTTATCTGCTGATCATTCCTGCTTTCATTTCCTGTGTTAGACCTTTTTTCTCTCCTTAATTTAACTATTCTTGGATGTATTTGTATTTGCTTTTCTTATCTCATACATATTGTTATATTATTTTTTTGAATTGTTGGATTGATATATGGATTGTTACCTACATTTCATATGGTATTAATAGAGCTTAGTCTTCCCTTTTTTTAAAAAAATCGGCTAAGACAATGAAAATCTTATCTTGGAACGTCAGGGGTTTGAATTCTCCCATAGAGAGACAACATATTTTATCACATTTATCTAAATTGGAGGCAGATATCACCCTCATTCAGAAATCGCACCTTACGACAAATGAATCGTTAAAGTTGAAGAGAGGCTGGGTGGGTGAAGTCTTTTCACCAGGAGATGGCAAGCGGAATGGGGTTTTGACTGTCTTAAATCACTAGCTGTTAAATTGCTTTCTCAGATTTCTAATGATGAGGGTAGATGGCTTTATACTAAATTGTTGATTGGGAACTCTCCCATTTCCTTGCTTAATATTTATGCCCCCACTGTTGGAGATCCCTCTTTTTGGTTGTTTATCTCACAACAAATTATGCAATGGATTGATGATAACTTTATTCTTGCAGGTGACTGTAATAAAGTTGTTGATCCTTTCATTGAGCGTACCGCATCGGTCTGCTTCACATCACATGAAGAATAATGTAATGTAAATGTGTGGGGCTTGTAAAGCGCACTGTTGCCCGGGAGTGTCCTGGCGCTGAAGACCGCTGGGGAACTAGTCCTGGCTTTCCCTGTGAGATGGTCCCTTCTGGGTATCTCCAAGGTGAAGCCAGGCATCCCCGGAGTCTGTGGGGGGCCGTTGTAGAGATGAGGCAAGCTTAATGCCCAGAGTTGCCGAGTGTGATCCCTGGTTAGAGTAGGCACCGAGGCGAGAATTATCGTGTCCGTTGACCCTGGTCCACGACCCTGCCGCGTCGGGGTTTGAACCCTGGTCATGGGCCGTTCTCTGCTTCCGGGTCTGCCGCCTCTAACCAGTGAGCCACACCACTCCACTCATATAAGTTGTTTGCTCAAACTGTAACCCCAACACATAGGAATAAACTTTATTTTTCTCCGGCTCACCAGACGCACAAATTGACTATTTTGTTATAACACAGAATATATTCCAATCCTTGAGGGCTGCAGATATTGGTTCCATCCTAATATCTGATCACCCTCCTATCTCTATTCAATTGGATATTTTGCAATAACTCTATAGACTTAGGAGATGGCGTTTTGATAATGCTCTCCTTTTAGACCCTACATTTATATCCCGTTTTTTTTCCTTCTTTAATGACTATGTTTCCTTTAGTCAAGATGATACTTTACCTTTTTCTGTTACTTGGGATGCATTTAATGCAGCTGCTCGTGATTTAATTATTGGATATGTCTCCAAAAAACGCAATACCTCACGTAAGCAGGTCAAATAACTAAGCAGGCCAAATAATGTTTAGCTAAGATAAAGAATTTGGAACAGTCCTATTACTCTTCGAAATGGTAAGATTGTTTATCTAAGCTTATTAATGCCAAGTTTCACTTTAATAAGGAGTCGACAGATAGTGCCTCACTGGATTTATTAAAATTTAGCACAAAGTTCTATGCAGGCTAGAATAAAGGTGGTAAAGTATTAGCAAATTATTTAAAGGCTAAACACAATAGGCTCAATATTGAATCCATTATGGAGGTACGACAAACATTGAAGTTTAAGGATTCTGAAATTCTAAAGGAATTTCTTCACTTTAATAAAACATTATGTACACCAGAAACAAAATCCTCAGAGGCTCAAATTTCTCAGTACCCCTCTCATATTCATCATTATTCTCATACTCAAATTGATTTTGCCTCCTTAGAATCCGATATATCACAGAAAGAAATTCTCACTGTCTTGCACTCACATGAGAAGGACAAAGCTCCAGTCCCGAACGGTTTCACTGTTTAATTTTTTATACATTTTTCCCAGCTACTTCTTCCTAAAATACATAGCCCGTTAGATTATTTTCTTTACAATCAGGTGCTTCTTCTGGTTCTGTTGTGGATGCCTTGATATGTATTATTTCTAAAAAACGAAAAGATTTAAAATGTTGCAAAAAATATAGACCTATATCATTAGTCAATATTGATTATAAGATTTTGATTACGGCTCTGGCTGTTCGCTTGGAATCAATACCTTCCCCACTTACTAGGCAAGGAGCAATCCAGATTCATTAAAGGTTGTCTTATCTCTGACAATATTCGCTTAATTTATTCCCTATTGTAAAAATCCTCCCACTTGCCTCACACACTTTCAGCTGTGGGCCTAGCAGCAGAAAAAGCCTTTGATCGAGCTGATTGGCCTTATCATTTTCAAATGCTTAAATGGTTTGGTTTTGGCCCAAAAACTATTTCTTTTATCTCTATTCTTCAGTCAAATCCACGTGCAGCTGTTTGTGTTAACGGCCTCCCGTCTCCCTATTTTGATTTGGGTAGAGGTGTTCGCCAAGGTTGTCCTCTGCCCTCATTTCGTTTTAATTTAGCCTTAGAACCATTTTTGTCTAGAATACATCATAGTCAAGAAATACATGGGTTTGATTTTAAAAATCAGCAAATGATTCGGTTTCAGGTTACATATTAAACAATGATAAATGCCAACTCTTGCCTCTGACTAAGTATATTTTCAAAGATGATGCCAGACGCCAGACATGCTGCCGGTTTGGCGGTACCAAGCATGTATATTCCCGGGGCGATCTTTTCTCTATTAGCAAGAGGGTCAGACTGTGTGGCCATCTAGTGTGCGTCCCTCTTGAGGGCCCTTTTTGTTGCAGAGGTTGTGGGTTTAACTCCTTGGCCGTCGCATATCCTCCACCTCCCTCTGCTCACGTTGTTAAACTCTGTAGTTCTAAACTGCTGCTCTTTACTGAAGTGTACGATTTAATGCAAGAGGAGTCACCAGACATCCTCTTCCTTACAGAGACATGGCTCATGGTTAACACGGAGCTTTGCCTCAGGGTTTTCACATCGCAACTCTTAACAGAGGGACTAGGGGTGGAGGCATTGCTATCATCTTTATATCTAGTTACACCTGCACTCTGATCAAAGAGTCCTTGGCAGGCAGAGAGTGTGAGCGCTTTAAGATCGCCTTTAATAACAACTTTACAATGTCTGGGCTCTTGGTATATCGCCTTCCTGGCCCCTCTAAAGAGTTCAGGGACACACTGATCAGTGCAGCAAGCACATTGGCTATTAGATCGGCCGACTTTAGCATTATTGGTGACCTGAACTTGTACTTGGATAACAAACATGATTGTCAGATGGGCAATTTCCTCTTGCGGCCCTCATGCATACACAACATGTTTTAGGCAGTACCCACTCTGCCGGACACCTGCTAGATCCTGTTTTCTCCAATCTGTCCATACTCACGGTTAATCCACCTATCCCGATGAGCTGGTCCGACCACTATCAATATCTAGCACCCATGGCACTTCTGGAGGTTGGGCCCTTCCAGGGGGTAGCCCGGAAATCGGTAATGAAACGCCCCTGGCACAAACTCGACATTGAACAGTTTCCTCCTCATGCATACACCTAGCATACCAGATGACCCAGACGTGGCCGAAAATGCCTTATCAGACTGTATTCTGCATTCCCTTGATACACTTATTCCGGTCAGGTGCTCACAGAGCTGTAACAGTCAATTCAGCTCATGGTGCAATAGTAATCTGGCCACGGCTTGGAAAGCGTGCAAAAGGATGGAACGAGTGTGCAGACGGGACTACGACCCAGTTCTGAAGGGGCATTATCGGGCAGCCATCAAAAAGTATCATAGGGCCATCCTTCCCTCACCACGATCAGAACAGGCCCTGCATGTAGGCCCCATGCTAAACCTACACTCTGTCTTCCCATCTATCTCTCAGTAGGAGATGCATACGATTGGCAAAAAAATTAAATCAGGCTCTCCTGTAGACCCTCTTAAAGCCGAGCAATTCCTTAAATCTTTGGCTCAGCTCCTTTCGCCTTTTTGTAAGCTGATTAATATGTGTCTGTCCACAGCAGCAGAGGTGGCTGGTGGGTCTTCAAAGTGGTGGGGCAAAAATGTTCTACCCAAGATTAATGAGCGTCTGCACGCAATAGTCCGTGTGCGCCTACTCTTTTACTTGCCAGACAGCCTCCCGGGAAAACAACTGGTGGTATCTGCAAAAGACTATGCGAGTAGGCCGGAGAACCATACAGCAATTCTCGCAAATGGCCTCTGACACTCCATAGTCCGCTCCCTGCAGATCTAGTGCCCAACTAAAGACTAATGTCAGCCTGACTTAAACATGAGGAGATGACACAGGGGCATTCAGCCAGCAGAGCAGCAGCTGCACCTAATCACTGAGGGTCACTCGGTGGTTCCAGGCATCTAGCTTCCCCACGTGAATAAATGTACCTCCCCTTGGCCCAGGGGAATCAGTGTCAAGTCACTCTAGGGGTGTGTGTAATGCCAGGTTGCCTCCTACAGAACCTCCTACAGTCTTACTCCCTCCCTTCTCTTGTCACAGCCCTCCCCCGTGCCCCTTCATTTTGGTAGAATCGCGGGTCAGTAGAAAAGAGAGGGTATATACTGTCCTTTTAAATCTTCAGTCCGCTTTTTAATATTTTCACTATTTCTGTCTGAGGCACTGCAAAGCTGTCCTACGTAAAACCTCCAAGCGCGTGGACCACACAGCAGCCATGAAAAAAATTCTTCTCTTCTTCCTCCCTACATCTCTCTGGGTTGTTTTTTTTCTAAGCTCCTTCTCTTGCTCTCGTTCCCCGCACCCCCTTCCCCCTGTTCTTCTAATGTATTAATGCTTTCCTTCCAAGAATTTCACATACGCCTCTGCTATTAGAACATTCAAATTGACCATTTGGAGAGGAAATGCTTATAAAAATGATTTGTTTTGCTAGACTCACCTGAAAAACAGGTGTTGGCGGCCCAAGTGCCCAAACGTGTCGTATATTTGCCTGTTCAGCTCTCCTTAATTCACAACTACCACCAACACCCGAGGGTTTCTGCGAGGAGATCTGGGCAGGCGGCCTGTCCGCGCAAAGTGCTATGGACAACACGTTCTTCTTCTACCCTACCATGCATCAGTCACAAACGACTTAAAAGAATGCTGCCAAGTAGTTTACGTCATCAGCAGCGGCCGGCATGACGGGTGGATGAGGGTTCCAGGGGAGGTTGGGGGTTCCGGGAGGGTGGGGGTTCCATTGGGGGGTGGAGGTTCCCGAGGGAGGGGCTCCTGAATGGTGGGGGGTTTCCACAGGGGGGGGGGATTCCCGAGGGTGGGGGTTCCCGAGGGGGGGTGTTCTCGCACGGAGATGTTTATTTAAATTAATAAAATAAAAACAAACTTACCAGGCATCTCCTCCACCGGTTCCGCGTCGCATCACGCACATCTCCTCTCACACACATGAATAACTTCTCCCTGCTCTTTTCTGCTTGACTGGCAAGTGGCATGACTGGGGGTGGCTACTAGGCTCAGGCTGTAGCCTTACATTTGACTGGGCAAGGGGCGACTGTACGTCACCAACCCAGAAGGATCTCATCTCCAGAGTCCTGCACTACACTAGGCATGCGCAGCATGCCTCATGCAATGTCAATTGAGTCGCCTTGCTAAATAAAAAGCACCCCTCGCAGATGCTCAGTAGGAGTCCACTTCTCTTGACTCCTGCTGCTCTCGCCTGCGTGCATCCACTGTGCGTTATTGTTGAATGACGCATGCGCACTTTAGGCTGTGAAGCAGCTGCCAGCAAAGGGCGGAAATGTAAACAGACGAATTGTCAAAGCTGTCAATACGTCTGCTTAAATTTCTTGCTGCCTGATCATTGAACAGTCAGTTTTACCTAGTGGGGCGTTGCCCTTTTGCCCCCTATGGACCAGCCACGACTGCACAGCGGTAGTCCCCAGGGCCTGGAAATGGGCCATGGTGGTTTCATTATTAAAGGTGGTGAAACGCATTGAGTTTAAGTCTCTTTGTATCGCCCACAGAATCATGAATTTCCAATCCCCAGACTTTCTGGCAAATCTGCTCACACTCGACACACCCACCCATCAATTATGATCTATGGACCAACACCTGGCTGTTGTCCCCCGGGTGGGTAAAGTTCGAGTGGGAGGGCGCTCTTTCCGCGTCCTAGCTTTGAAACTCTGGAACTCTCTTCCTGTCCACATCAGAAGTATCAATAATCATGCTTTATTTCGTTAAACCAATCAAACTCATCTCTTTCTGACTTCATCGGCCTCGGTGTCCCTCTCAAAGTGCCTTTTTTAACAGCTGCAGTTGTCAGTGCTGGGACGCCCCTAAGCTGGGGCAGGTGCGTGCTATACAAAACTTATAACATAGCCTCCTCAAACTTTACTTGCAATCCACGCCACATAAAATACTTAGGTTTATATTTCAGTCCTTCACTTCCAGCAACACTTTCCTTGTTTGTGGATAAATGTATACAACAAATCTCCACACTAACAAATGGTATTCCTTATACCTATCATGGTGGGGTGATCTGGACACAATTAAGATGTTAACTCCATAATACTCTATACAGTTTTTAATATTCCAATACCTATTCCCTACAAATTTTTAACAATATTTACTCTATATTATCTTCATTTTTGTTGAATAATAAAAAATCTTGCATGTCATTATCAAAGTTAACACGTCCAAAATCAGAAGGTGGGGTTAATTTCCCTGATTTTTCTATGTAAACTGTTGAGGATGTCCCGATCACAGTATCATAAATCTTTTTCGCTCTGCCAAACCTCGAAATGGCTTTCCGAATCTTTTTTGGATTGCCTGTTGTGGGTTGAGCTTGAACGGTCTTACCTCTCTCTTTTATTTTCAAGCTTTTACCTACAAACCACAGACCATATCTACTCCTATCCTTAAACATACATGCAAAATTTTAGAATGTAAAATATCACTTTTCCCTAAGGATCTAAAATCCTTCCTTAAATCTACATTATGGCATAATAAGTTTATATTGATTTGCGTAAAACCCTTCTATTGGAAATCTTGGAGACATAGAGGCCTAATCTGGGTTTATCAGCTTTTTGAAGAAGATGATGTTATTCCTTTCCCACTAGCCAGACTTCTATTGACCTCCCCCATCTTTTCAGTCCAAATATACTCTCTTGAAGAATGCCCTTCACACTGCAAATGCTCACTTCCTTTCTCCCAATCTTCCTACTTCTTGTCCAATCAATAGGATCCACACTCTTCTTCACACTTCTCAGAGCATCCGCTATTTATTATCATCTTGGAACACCACTTAATGCTAGAGAAAAAAATAAAAATAGAGTTGTCTTGGGAAGGCGACTTGGGGGTAGACTAGTCGAATCTCTTATGGAATAAAATATTGACCAAATTTAGGAAATCCATTAGAGCTGCAAATACTACATAAACACTTTTTAATCTATAATAGACTCCGTCTATGCCCTGTAGCTTTACACAATAGAAACATTGCTGGACATGTTCCTCCGCTTTTGCTGACTTAAAACACTTACTTTTCACCTGTCCTCATGTACACAATTTTTGGAAAAGTGTTTGGTCTCCATCACCAACTTGTTTTTAGGAAGTTTAGCTCCTGCCTGGATTACTTGCAATTCCAATGTAAAGATCTTAGATCTATTAGCAGTTGCTTTTCAGCAACTTACTAAGAATTGGAAAGATTTCACTAAATTATCTTTTGAAGTTTGATGGTACGCAGTTTGTCATAATCATGGATTAGATACTACTTTTGTACATCCTATTCAAATTGCTATGAAACGTTTGAATTTATGGTTACCCGTCACAAAGTTTCTGGATGCTAATGCTCAGCACTCATTTTCTCTAATCCCTATTCAACAAGAAGTTCTTAAACCTCCATGACATTCCTTACTTTGGTATTACAATAACTTGCTTATGCTTATTATTATTTACTTATTTAAAATGTAACACTTCTTTGACCATATGCATTTAATTTTTTATTTACAAGCCATCTTAAATGTGTATTTATAGCCAACTATTCCTTTAAAAGCTTTTATCCTTTAAGTGACCATTTACTGTTCTATCATATTATGTGATTCTATTTTAATTCCTTTTAATAAACTTAGTTCTGAACTTAAAACATATATAAGACATTGCATTTAGTGCTTTCTCTTGCATAATTGTAAAGTACACAATTGCATAAAGAAATGCCCATCATGACATCATTACCATTATGATTTACACAGACTGGAAATATTTTTTTCAATCTTCCCCAATTTGATGTCTGTTTCACCCTACTCATTCCCAACCTCAAATGCCTTCCTCCCTTCTGACACCTTATTACATATAAATCAAAAAATGCCATATTGGAGAGTTTCTCCTTACATCTATATGCATTACTACACCATTCATCCGATCGGCATGAAACTTTGGGAAGTTGTTGAGTACACTCCCTCAAAGGTTTCTGGCAAAAAAAATAAAAAATGAAAAAATTACAAAAAAAATACAAAAATTAAGAAATTATTATTTTTTTTAAGTTGTTGAGTACACTCCCGCAAAGGTTTCTGGCAAAAAAAATGTTAAATTTCGCCCCCCCCGGCCTCCTGGCCCCCTAGGGCCCTCATAATCTTTCCAATACTGAACGTTTACAGTTTCCGGTGCGACTCGCTTTTGCAATGACCATCAACAAAGCACAGGGACAATCGCTGCAAGTGTGTGGACTAGATTTGGAGAATCCGTGCTTCTCACATGGACAACTCTATGTGGCCAGCTCATGCGTCGTAAAACCTGATTTATTCGTGTACGCACCAGACGGAAAAATAAAAAATGCCGTGTATCCACAAGCACTCTAATAAATAAACAGAATAAAAACAACACTTTAAAATGTTTTCCATATTAAAATGAATAAGTTTCAATAAAAATGACACAATGTAAATTGAATGTTATCATAACAAGTTTCCTTAAATATCCTTTCTTCTGAGATCACAGAAACATGCGACGGGTAAGCTAGTTGTACAGAAAATACAATCATAAAGTACACAATTACTTCATTTCGTAAATATCACTGGTGAAACTGAATTCATTGATTTGAATGTCATACCATATATGTAAAATCTCTTGTGTGTAAAGTGCTACAATCTTACAATGCTAATGTAGCAAAATATATAGAAATAAATATGCATTACAGATCCAGTCATTGGAAAGCTTTTATCACCTACAGACATATATTATAATAAGAAAACAACATATATCAATCTCTCCAAACAGTCAAAATAATCTATGTCTACTATGTCCCAATACTGGACTGTTTAATTGTTTTATCTCATTCTCATAATCGTTGGGGCTAAATATTAATGCAAATCTTCACAGAATGAAAAGTGCATTGCAGGAATGCCTGTGCAGTACCATGATAACAATATTTTAGATATACAAATATCGCAACACTGACACATATATTGTCGACATTTGGTCATCAACTCAAGACAAGATTTCATCTATTGAGATTACCATAATGACATATATTGTTATGTGTGCAAAGATAGGCAGATGAAAGTGCAAATTGCCTATATCTGTACGTTACCATGTTGAGTGTGCAAGAGTCAATATTAAAAAAGAAAATATCTACAGATTGGTTATTAAAAACAAGCAAAATCATTAAACCGGATTTCATGTATCTAATACTGCAGGGTCAAAATATAATACCAGTTCAACCTTAACAATGTGACAAGCAGAGGGGGAGCCAAAAGGGTTAGAGTATAAATACATATTTGTTATTTTGGACACTCAAACTTAACAAAACTTTCACAGATGTATATGCAATTCAGCATCTGTGTTGAGCCCCCACGGAATCTCAGTTTCAATGGTTGTAATCCTTCTAGATTCCTCTTTTCTTAAGGCCAACTCACTGTTACCTCCTCTGAATTTACTCGGGATGCGCTGAATACCAAATAATGCAAAATTGTTGAGACTTCCATCATGCTCTTTCCAAATATGTTTAGACATCACTTAAGTAAAGTCTTTATTGGAGATTGCCCTCATGTGTTGGAGTATACGTAGTTTAAGCTTGTTGACTGGGCTACCAGCGTATTGTTTACCACACCTGCACTGTAATACATACTTATGCATTGTTTCACATAGTATCCTTTTCTTAATACTCTTTACCACACCATTGAAAGTTCTGAAGTTCACTCAATTCTGTCCATATTGGCAGGCCTTGCATTTCTGACATTTCACAAAGCCAGTAGTTTTAAGCCAATTTTTTCTTTCTGTTGCTGGTGTAGAGAAATAACGGAGTTAATAAGTGTCCTAAAGAAGGTTTTTCATTTATGTGATGTTCAAATGCTCGTGTTTAGCTCCTCAGATCTTCATCTTTTCTCAGAAGTTTCCAATGATTTCCCAGAGTTTCCTTTACAGCTTTATTTGAAACATTAAAATCCATAATGAATCTAGTCGCCTGATTAGTCTCACCATCTTTTCTAAGAATTTTTGAAGCGAGTAGATTCTCTCATTTTTTGTCTCTTGGCTCTGGTATCAATCATATAGAGCAGTGATTGGGTAGCCACGCATCCTGAATCTTTTATACATTTCCGTGATTTGTACATCACACTCAAACTCCTCTGAGCATTTTCTTCTGGCTCTAAGAAACTCTCCATATGGCACACTCCATTTCAGAGCCTTAGTATGTGTGCTATTGGCAGACAGAATGCTATTGCAGGCAGTTGGTTTTCTGAACAATTTCATACCGATCTTTCCATATTCAATGTAGACTCAAATGTCTAAATCAATTATTTCTTTATTGGTCATATATGTAAATTGTAATTTCAAAGAATTTTGATTTAGAGATTGTAAAAAACATTCAAGCTCCTCTGTTTAACCTTCCCTTACTAAAAAGAGATTGTCAATATAACATACTCAAAGGATCACTTTCTCCATGACTTTATTATTCTTTTCAGAACAAATAAATGCTGCCTCCCAGTTTCCCATTGTTCAGTTTGCATAACTGGGTGCAAACAATATATCCATGGCTTTTTATTTTGATTATAGAACTTGCCATCAAATATGAAAACATTGTTAGTCAGACAAAACAAAAATCACGTCCAAGAGCATATGTGTATCATCGAGCAAACTCAGTGAACATGTCCTTAGAAAGTACTCACAGGCCCTTAGGTCATCATCATGTACAATGGATGTTTAAAAAGAGACCACATCAACCATGGTCATTACATATTCTGATTTCCACAGTATTCCACTGATGCAGTTCAAAAAGTCCATTGAGTCCCGGATGTAAAATGGTAAATTAGCCACATAAGGGAATAAAAAAATATCAACAAGTCTAGATCTGCTCTCAAGTAGACAGCCACACGAGCGTACAATAGGACGAACTGGGAGGTTGCATATACATTTATTGACTACAAAAACCAAAGGTTACTTGGAGGTTATAGTTTGGCTCAGATTTCACTCGTACAAAACCTTAGAAACCATAGTAATTTATTAGTTATAGTTGTCCACTCGAACTATAACTTATGCACCGCAATGCACGGCACTGCTTATGATATCACATATTACATTACTCATGACATGGTCAGTGATATCACTGATGACATCTCAAATGACAGGTCTCGTGTTGCTGGTCATCATGGATGGTGGCTGTCGTGACAAACCCAAAATTCAGGATTTTCACCTTTTCTTGAGGAGGACCTCTCATTGATGCTAGCAAGGGTCAAAGAGCTAGGGACACCTCTAGCTAGGACTCACTCCAGCAGAGGCTCAGACAGGTCCAGTAGATGCTGGACAGTTAGGCAGTTGCAGGGAGGCCTCCAGAACATTGTCCTGCCTATGTAGCTCACACAGGATGCTTGTTTCAAGTCCAGGAAGGACATGGCTTGGCAGTTCGGGCTTGACTGTTCCCATAAGGAACAAGGTTGAGACTGATTTTCATATGCTGGGTCCAAACTGGGGTGGTGTCGTGAACAAAAGAACAATGGATTAAACCCAGATATTTGTGACTGGAGTGAATGTTTGCATTGTTTAGCATTCCGTCCATCATTTGTTTCTTTTACATTGAGCTATAGATTGAGCGTCTGCAAATTGGTCCTCCTCAAAACCTGGTACATGATGCTCATATACGTAGGGAAATGTGTAACCCCCATAGGCAACAGATAGTCCTCTCTCCAACTTTATCATCAGCTGAAACTCCAAGACTACATATAAAAATTATGAAGATGTTGGCAGACACTGTAAGGGATGGGCTCAATCTCCTGCTGTGCAGTGGTTCTTATTGGCATGTCATAGCATCTCCCTAACAATAGAATGTGGTTTCTAACACGCTCCTAACCATGGTTCATCAAACTGCCCCCCTTCACCACTGACATTATATTGATCTCTCCAGTGATTTCCTGCCCACTTACCTCTGCTGCACCATCGCTCTTAACAAGTTGACTTAACACTGAAGGCATCTAGCCAGAAAACAGCATTACTTCATCTGGTGATGTACTAGTATTTTTGAGAAGACCATTCTATTCACTGGCCTCTCCCTTTTTCACTGGGACCTGTCCCTTCCTTTAGTGACTCCTGAACCATCTTTCCTACACCAGTGATCTCCTTCAGGGATTTAGAGTGACCATGTGCAAATAACCAATTAGCATAAGATGATACAGGTTTGTGTACAATCTAGCTAGAAAGTCCACTTTTTGAGCACTTTTGTCAGTTGAAAGTAGGTTTATAAAATGGGCTAGCTACTTATCAAAGGGTCTGCTATACCTTTAAGGGGGCTGTGTAACTACTTCTACTTCTTAAAAAGACAGTACCTCCACATTCAGTATGACCAATTGGGCCAGCTGTGGCTCTTCTCAGCAGGATCGGAGGAATAACTATTTTTGGAATGGAGAAGTAACAGAACTAGTTGATTGACTGCCACACTTTTTATTTTCATTTGCGAAAGCTATCAGTCTGTTGCAGGACTCTTTGATGTGTTACCTTAAATAGGACATGCATTGCTATTACTCAGCATGACTGTGGTATTTTAAATGGGACAACAAAAGAATAAGAGATTTTTGTGCATTTATATTTTTGGGCATCATTAACATGTGCAGAATGTAGTTTCACACTTGATTAAACATGTACACATTGATATAGTATTGACGCTTTTAAACAAGTTTCATGTGTTGTGCATTTTTCTGACCTTTGTTTGGTCCTAACAGTCAAGGTTTTGAAAATGGATGTCACCATTGTTTTTCCCCTGCACATCTTAAAATTTCTGCAGTACATGCTGGTGCACATTCATGGCAGTTTATTTCCCTGGTCATCGTTCATGTTGTTTTCGATTAACTCTACCTAGCTCAGTCACAAACTGTACCAACATTTCAAGTGCCTTTTGTTAGTTTTCTATATCTTATTCATTATACTTTACTGTTGTTTGAGCATCTAGCTTGCTCTACCACTTGCTGATAGCATTAGCATAGAATGGGCAGAATAATAGAATGGGCAGAATAATTAATCATGTAGGTGGATAGTTGTGAAGGGTTAAGACAAGATGACTTTTAATATTGCTTTGTTCTGATTTGCAAATGAAATTATATATTTGCTCACACCTCAGTGATTCTGCAGTTTTGAAAATTTCATATGCAAAAATAATGTATAAAATAAGCATGGGCGGAAAATCCGTTCCGCTCGCGGATTTTCGGTAAATTCGCAATCCGCGAACTCTCGCAAATTTACCGAAAATCCGCAAATTCGCACGCAGCAGATTTTCTTTCTTGGTGATACAATATTGCGGCGTGCGGCATTCACTTACCGTCATTCAGCGTTTGCCGAGTTGCTTTTCTCGATATTTTGCGAGTGCTGCGCCATTTTGGATCTTGCTGCGGGATCCCGCGGGAGTTTGGCGACGCATCGCGAGAGTTCGCAATTGCGAACATGTAGGTGCGGCGGGCAGCAATAATCTCGCACTCACAAAAATTACAAAATCCACCAGCAAGCAGCATGGACCTTCTGAAAATGATGATTTTTATCAGAATAACTCCTCAGGTTGACATTTGCCTGCACTTTTTTGGATTTGAGGCCTTTTGACTTTCTTTGGATCACTTTTGGATTAGAAATCAACTTTCACAAGTAAGTTTGTTTGGGGCATTACAGTTGCTGTTCTGCAGAAAAACGAGTTTTGCAAAACTGAAAGCACTCAGCAGGTGCAAAAGTTCAAACTCATCATTAGTAATAGTAACCATTCCCTGTAGTGCTTCCTGACTGGGGCCCCTCCAGAGTTCAGTTGCTAGTTGCAACAATTCTATGACCCTGCTCTGACCCTCACAGCAGGCTCATAGAATAGCTACAAGTTGGCCACAAAGGTCCTGGAAAAAAAATTGCACTGCAACAGAAATCAAATTACAGATAAGGAAGCAGGTGCCAGACTGGAATTTTAAAACAGTGACACATTAATAAATCAACCCCAAATTAATTCATGTCAGTTGAAGCAGGCAGGTGTGCTTGCTTCCCCCCCCCCATAATCTACAGTGATGAACCAGAGGGTGGCATTGATGTACCAGAGGGTGGCATGGGTGAAACAGAGGGTGCTGTGAACCTGTGATGATGAACCAGACGTAGAAACAACATAGTCGCGACCGTTGCAAGCCGACAAGTAAGTTTGCAATTGCGAACTGGTACAAAATGCTCGCGAACTGGCAGAAACCCTTGCGAACACAAAACAAATCCGCAAATTCGTGAGAATTTGCGGATTTTGCGGATTGCGAGTTCGCAAGTACGCAAATTCGCAAACGCCAGATTCGGAAAATTCGCCCATGCTTAGTATAAAATCCCTCACCCTTGGGAGTGAGTCCGCAAACTTTCCTGGAGATTTAGATGCTGCTAGAGATGCTGTCCATTTTTCTCGTGGTTTTTCTGCTCACTTGAAACTTAGAATAACATTTGATTTTGCACTTCTCTGTATTGCTCTATTTGCTGAGTGATTTCATTGCACTGACTCTGCATCAACTTACTTTTGGGATTTTCTAATACAAGCCTTTAACTATCCCACTGATCTATCACTCAGTTTTTGAAGTGGGCCCTTTTCACTTAAATTACTGTCTTCTGTTATCTTTGATGAGCTTGGAGGATCCTTATCTCTGGGACACATTGCCTCATGGAAATGAGGTTTAACACCGTCTTTGATTCATCGAATTGTGGGACTCTACTGAGGTACATTTTGGGGTTCAAAATAGGGGGATACCCCTTGTCCACAATAGCACTTGACAACAATGCAACTATACTTTTGATTGGTCAAAGCAATACTTCTTTGTGAGGTTGACATACTTTGAATAGGACAATACAAATATCCTATTTTATTTACTTATTCAAGTAATGTCCTGATACCATGCAGACTCCTACTTAGTATTAATTTAATAAGAAAAAGATATCTAAATCTATAGCACAATATGAAAGAACAGGTAAAGTGAGTGCTTTTAGAGATCAAACGTTACTGTCAATAACAATACAATTTTATTTTAACTGACATCTCCAAAGTAAGTCCTGCAGAGATGATTTCAGGGACCACCTTGTAAAGTTAACAAGCTTGGACAGCATTCAAGCTTCAGTTTGTTTGCTTAGGAGAGGACAACAACTCAGTACTAGTCATCATTTTTTTTGGTCTGTTTTACCAACATGTGTGCTAATATTTGGATTTGTAAGCATTAGCCAACAAGAAAAACAGACAGAGATAATCCACACACTAGAACCTTCAAGCCACTCTTATTGTGTCTATGGGAACCAAATAGGCTTCTTTATTACATGCGTCCAGAGGAGAATGTTCCCGTAGGCAATTATTTTCTAACTAGCAATTTGTTAAGGAGTTTGATCTTGCCCTAATTATCTACGTATAACAAGCTACCCATGATTTAAAATAACTTAAAAATATACATTTGTTTAAACAAAAAATCTTATGTTGAAAATTATTCTTCTAACTTTTTTTGCTTCGAAAGAAAATGATTTTTTTAGGAAAATAAACTTTTGATTAATAAGATGCAAACTAAAAATAGAAGAAACCATTCATAAGTAAATATTTTGAAACTCGGCTTTTTCCTTAGAACAAAATTGCAAAGTATGCAGTCAACAACTCTTTGACTAGGACGTTAATAAAAACACAACCGCACAAGTAACTACACCAGTACACATTATACTGAAACACATTTATTCTCTTAAATACATTCAAAATTGCGGTCCTGCTGTCCAAAACAAATTTTCAGAAGTAAATACCCACTTGTTTTCGAAATTCTGCCTCATGGATCACTAACTTCAAATCTAGATTTAAATTAGACCTCCCATGACCGTACAAAAAAATATTTGTTTTTGTTTCTTCTGTGAGCAGTACCTTTTACTGCAAAAGTTTAAATCGATGGCTCAGAATCTAGGACACATATTACCCATCTGCGCTAATGTAGATCAAGAAAAATGCATTACTTGCCAGTAATCTTCATTGCTCCATAAAGGTCCCCCTCATCCCAGTCATTACCACTGTGAGGATGTTCCACTTCCCAACATGCACCTAACACGCTAATCTGCCTTTTATTTGCATATATAAGCTGCTCCCATCCACCTCCATACCTGCTAGTAACAAGAACAGACAACAATAGAGGGAGGGAGGGGACATGACTAGAACGAGGAGGACCCTAATTAATTAAATGAAGATTACCGGTAAGTAACAACACATTAACCCCTCATAGTGCATCCTTGTCCCAGTCTTTACCATAATTAGGACTTCACAAGCCCTAACACAAGAAAGAAGGAGGACGCCAAAAAACTCAAGACAAAACTCATGAGTTTATTAAATAAAGCTTAAGACACAGCTGCTTGGGACCCTGTGGATTTGCTTGGGGCGTGTGAGAGGGGGATGTGAGAAGGTGATGTCATAAAATGGAGTGTTGTGGAGGGACCAGAATGGGGTAGAGTAAGAGAGCATAGAGTGCAGGGGAGGGGCATAACGTGGAGTAGTGTGTCAGAGTGGAATGGCATAGTGTCATATACTGGAGTGTTCTGGAGTGGTGTAGAGTAGAGAAAAGAGTCCAAGTGGCATAGTGGAGTATAGTGGCAAGGAGTGGCAAAGAGGGTGTAGCATACAGTGGAGTAAAGTGTCATGGCATACAGTGGAGTAGATTGCCGCAGAGTGGAGTGGCACAGTGTGGAGTAAAGTGGCATAGAGTACATTGTCACCGTGGAGTGGCACAGAGTGTAGTAGAATGGAGTGGCATAGAGTGAAGTGTTATAATGTGGAGGGTCAGAGTGAAATGTCAGAGTGGGGAGGAGTAGAGTGCCATGGAGTGTTATGTAGTGGCGTGCCGTGGAGTGGGTTGAAATGCAGTGTTGTAGACAGGAGTAGAGTGGAGTTAAATAGAGTGAAATAGAGTGTTGTAGAGTAGACTGGCATAGAGTGGAGTAGTGTGCCGTGGAGTGTCATGGATTGGTTTGGAGTGCAGTGGTAGAGTTGAGTGTGGTGAAGTGGAGTGTTGTAGAGTGGAGTGCTGTAGAGTGGAGTAGAGTGTTGGAGGCATGTGGAGTGGCAGAGTGGACTGGCAGAGTGTCTTAGAGAGGAGTGGCATACAGTGGCATCGAATGGAGTACAGTGTTGTGGAGTATATTAGAGTGGAGCAGAGTGTCAGAATGGGGGTAGAGTGTCTTAGAGTGGAGTCTCAGAGTGTCCTAGAGTGTGTGCAGTAGAGTGGAGGGGTGTAAAGTTTTATGTCAGAGTAGAGGGGCGTGCAGTGTTGTATCGTAGAATGGAGGGGCATAGACTGGAGGGGTGTGTTGTACAAGAGAGTGGTGTATCAGAGTAGAGTGGGGTGCCATAGAATAGATTGGAAGAATCGAGTGGCATGTCAGAGTGGCACAGAGTGGTGTGTAGTAGAGTAGTGTTGGGTGGAGTGGCATTGATGGAGTGGCACACAGCAAAGTAGAGTGTTGTAGAGTGGAGTTGCATCGACTGAAGTACAGTGTTGTGGAGTTGCATAGAGTGGAGTGGTGTGGAGTGGTATAGTGTAGAGTGGCACAGAGTAGAGTGGCACAGAGTAGAGTGGCACAGAGTAGAGTGGCACAGAGTAGAGTGGCACAGAGTAGAGTGTTGTAGCATGGAATAAAATGGTGTGGAGAGGAGTGGAGTGGCAGAGCATTGAGTGGCATGTCACAGAGTGGAGTGTTGTAGAGTGAAGTGTTGTAAAGCAGAGTGGAGTGTCAGAGTGGAGAAGAGTGGAGTGTCAGAGTGTTGTAGAACTGTGTGGTGCAGAGAAGAGTGGCATAGACTGTTGTGTCATACAGTGGTGTGGCATAGAGTGGAAGGGAGTGGTGAGGTGTAGAGTGAAGGGGTAGAGAGTGGAAGGGCATGTTGTAGAGTGGCACATCATAGAGCGGCATAGAGTGGAGTAGCATGTCAGAGAGTGGCAGAGTGGAGTGGCATGCTGGAGAGTGGCATGTGGTGACAGAGTGGGGTGGCATGGCATGGAGTGCCATAGTGAGGAGTGGCATTGAGTGGTGTGGGGTGTCAGAGTGGCATGCCATAGAGTGTCTTAGAGATGAATGGCAAAGAGTAGAGTGAAGTGGCATGTCAGAGTGGAGTGACGTGGAATGGTGTGACGTGTTGTGTCGTTGTGTGCCATTGAGTGGTGTAGACTGTCCTAGATTGGAGAGTGTCGTAGAGTGGAGGGGCATATTGCCTTCAAAAGCGCCATTCGTACTCACCACCAACTGATCCGAAAAGCCAAGAAAACATCATTCAAGGATCGACTTGACAACAACGCCCACAACAGCAAGGAACTATTCAACATCGTCAAGGAATTTTCCAACCCCTCGGCCAACTCCAACGACATCACCCCCTCTCAAACCCTCTGCGACTCCCTAGCCTCTTTCTTCCACAACAAGATTGTCGACATCCACAACAGCTTCGACAACCAACCCGGAAGCCAACCCACCCTACCATCTGCAGACCATCTTCCCCCCGCTGACACCCTTAACGCCTGGAACCCAATCTCCACCGAGGACACCATCCGCCTGATGAACTCCATCCACTCTGGATCCCCCACAGACCCATGCCCTCACCACATCTTCAACAAAGCAGACTCCGTCATAGCTCCGCACCTCCGAGACGTCATCAACTGCTCCTTCAACACCGCCACCTTCCCGGATGACTGGAAACACGCTGAACTCACCGCCCTTCTGAAAAAACCAACAGCAGACCCCACCGAACTCAAAAACTACCGCCCCCATCTCGCTTCTTCCATTCCCGGCCAAAGTCATCGAGAAAGCAGTCAACAACCAGCTCGCCGCCTTCCTCGAAGCCAACAAATCCCTCGACCCCTCACAATCTGGCTTCCGAGCAAAACACAGCACTGAGACCGCCCTCATCGCAGCAACAGACGACATTCGAACTCTACTGGACAATGGAGACACAGTCGCCCTCATCCTCCTTGACCTCTCTGCAGCATTCGACACAGTCTGCCACAGCACCCTTTTACAACGCCTCAACAACATCGGAATCCAAGGAAAAGCACTTGACTGGATCACCTCGTTCCTCAATGGAAGAACCCAGAGAGTCCGCCTCCCACCATTCAAGTCCGAGGCCTCTGAAATCATCTGCGGCGTACCACAAGGATCCTCACTCAGCCCTACCCTCTTCAACGTTTACATGAGCCCCCTTGCGGCCATCGCTCGCCGACACAATCTCAACATCATCTCCTACGCGGATGACACTCAACTTATCCTCTCTCTCACCAGGGACCCCAGCACCGCCAAAACTAACCTACACGAAGGAATGAAAGAAGTCGCAGAATGGATGAAACAAAGCCGCCTGAAACTGAACTCAGACAAAACAGAAGTCCTCATCTTAGGCACATCCCCCTCGGCTTGGGATGACTCCTGGTGGCCGGAAGCCCTCGGAAAAGCACCCATCCCGACAGACCACGCACGGAACCTAGGCGTCATCCTAGATTCCTCACTTTCAATGAACAAACAAGTCAGCGCCGTATCCTCCTCCTGCTTTAACATTCTTCGCATGCTCAGAAAAACATTTCGCTGGATCCCATCCGGAACAAGGAAAACAGTCACCCATGCTCTGGTCACGAGCCGACTGGATTACGGAAACACCCTCTACGCAGGCACCACCGCTAAACTCCAGAAGAAACTCCAACGAATCCAAAACGCATCAGCCAGGCTCATATTAGACATCCCACGCAACGAACACATCTCTGGTCACCTGAGAGACCTCCACTGGCTACCCGTCAATAAGAGGATCACTTTCCGACTGCTTACCCACGCACACAAATCACTCTACGACATCGGACCAGATTGCCTCAACTCTCGGCTGTCCTTCTACACCCCCGCCCGCCAACTTCGCTCTTCCAGCCAAGCCTTCGCCACTGTACCTCGCATCAACAAGACCACCATGGGAGGCAGATCCTTTTCATACCTGGCTGCCAAAACATGGAACTCACTCCCCGCTTACCTTCGCCTCACCCAGAATCACCTAGCGTTCAGAAAGCAGCTTAAAACGTGGATATTTGACAAATAATCCTCCCCCCTTTCCTAAGCGCCTTGAAACCCTCTGGGTATGTAGTGCGCTATACAAATTTCATGACTTGACTTGACTTGACTATATCTGGTGTGGGAGCGTACTGCCATTGCAGACAACTTGTTTTCAATTGAAATGAGCTTTACATTTGCACAGACAGTTTTATTGAAAAAGGAACACACATACAAATGATAATGTGGAAATGTCATCACCTAGTGTATTGATTTGTTTTGATCGTATAAAAAAAAATTTCCACCACACTTCAAAATTACAAAACAAAATTGCTTCATTTGTGCTTTCCAAATTTTGATACATTCTAAAATATCTGCAGTATCTGCAGTTCATTTACAGACATTTACATTTTGTTTTATGACAGAAAAAAGGCTTTCTTGTAACAGCAAGATTGTTACATAAATTGCTTCACTTTGAAGTCAAAGAAAGAAAAGTAATCACAAAGCTCCCTAGAAGGACAAAGTCTAACATTTGACCTTTGTCATTTAATGCACAAGGCCTGCTTAGAGAAAGCAAGCACTCATGGACGAATACAGTAAAAAGGCTATGCTCCATGGAAGGTACAAACTTAAGCTGGACAGCCTAAAACAAATAATGCAAGCAAGCAAAAGTGAGTTACAAAAACAAAGTCAATGGTAAGCCATGGGCGGAAAGCGTTCCCAGGTAAGCTTGCAGACTGTCCCCAAGACGTTGCTAGCAAACCAGACAGCTGAGCTGTCGCACTGCTGTTTGTTCTGTTGCATTTAGCGGCATCTATTAGCGCAAAATGTATGCACGCATCAATTTCAGAAATGAGGAAGCATTTTTGCACTAAGAAAATAGCACTAAATGCGGAATTCCTCTTCTCGCTTAATTCCATGTCATCTCACATCATTTTGGGTAATTCCATGTAATTACGCTACAGAGAATTACAGAAGTTATGCCCACCACTAGTTAACATCTATTTAGTGTGTCTGCTTAGCCAAGTCCAAAGCTCTAGGAAGTATGATATTTTATGTTATGTTGATTTGTATAGCACACTAATAACCTGTGAGGATATTCTGGAAAGAAGTACCAGTAACATCCTTTTTATCTTGATCAACTCCCATACAATTACCATAGAAAGGTGAGAGACTAGCCTGACCCACTTCTTGAAATCAGGAGTTAGATCAGCATTCCCTGATCAAATTACTGGTAGAAAAACAATCAAACACAAACATTTGGAAATAAAAGATTATATGAAATGTTACCGACGAGTTAACTAAATTATATTCATTGTTCATTGGTGATAGTAAGTCTGCGACTGAGTGCACAGCACACAAGGCCCATTTTTGAAGATCATTGTTTTGGCAGGCAAACTGGTCTTCAGATTCTGTGCCATAGGATAACATTAATCAACATTTCCGGTTACAGACCATCACAACCCTTAATGTTTTGGACAGTAACCTTTGAGTGAAACCTGGGCTTTTTAGTGTAGAGGATCTTAAGCTTATGTTTTGCTTTGTTCCTTATATTTAATGTTAAGGTGCTGTTATACCACCGTCCATGTTTCTATATAAATGGCTGGCGATTCCATTATTATTTTAACTGTTACTGTGATATGTACCTCATTACCACCTGCTGAGCAAGCCCTTGACTGATGTAAAGGGGAAAAGATGGACATGGAGGCTCATCTTTCATTCTCAGGTCATCTACCATAGTATCCTGTGAGTAGGCAACACATGCAGCATCATCTCTTATAATACTAGATGATACAATTGATTAGATGAATTGTGCCTCTAAGCAACGAAGCACTGGAATAAACCATTCAGGAATCCCTGTATGAGCCTGATAGAGGGTATGTGAAATATCTCTATTTGCGGATAAACAACGTATTGCCGGTTAAAATGTGCATGTTTTAAATAGGTATTCCAAACGTGTTGGTCTTTGGTATCTTTGGGGAAATAGTACTGGCTCATACATTGGATGAATAATTTTGCCAGCTTATCCTGCATTTCCTAAGTTTAATCACTTTGAATAAGTTATGTGATTTTTTTGTAATTAAATTAAAATTGAAGCCAGTTGAGATCGGTCTATTCAGATTAATCTCATTTATAGAAGATGGCTCTTAAATGTAATTTTCTTAAAGGATGATGTGTGACACCGTTCATGGGGCCACAGGGGCTATAAAATCTCACCTACAGTGGTTGAAGTCATCTGCAGCTGGCGTATTGGTGTTCATCCTAGTATGGCTCTGAAAACTGGATAACGTGCAACCTGTTCTGTACTTCACTCACAAGGCAGGAGAGGTTAGAAACCTAAGTTCTCAGGGAGGTAGTCTGGGGTGCCGAGCTCAGGACTCATCAACAAACATACACAATACCTTCAATGTCCAGCCCAATGCTGGTCTTTTAATGCAAAGACAGTGTTTTTAATCAGGCAACAAAAATAAATACTATACAATTAAACTAGTTATACAAGATAGTGTCCTTGGGTGCAATTCTCCTTCATAGTACCACCCCCTAATTCCCCTTTGGTTCCCCCTCCTGGGTGTCCCCTCTCTGGTTGGTTCTCATCCTCCCCCCTTATGCAAATCAGGGAAATCAAGAATCAAGCTCAGATGCAGTCTTTGCATCTCATACAGTCAAATAAGCACTCAGTTCATGTTAGTGTTTTAGTCTCGCCCATTTTGGCATATTGGGTAATTTATAGCCCATTCCCCCCTCATGTTAAGCTGTCTGGGCCGACCCTTGCATGTCTGATGGGGGGCCATTGTAGGCAAGGATCTCCCAAAACCCCTGAGTAGGTCAGACATAGGCCACAACCATATAAGCTCCTACAATAATCTCAGCAGTTCCTGACACTGACTGGTCCAAAAAGTAGATGTACCTTGTGGCTGTTCCAGCATTGACCTGGGAATGAGAGACTAAGAACACTTTCAGCCACACGTCTCTCTTAGCTCACACTAAGGCAGGCATCGTTCTCTCCTCCTGGACAGTCTTTATTCCTGCAAAAGGCAGATTCATTCAATCTCTCACCAGGAAAGTGTGTAGGTGCCCCAAGCAAATCCACAGGGTCCCAAGCGAAATGCTCAGACGTGATATTCCCATACCTGTGGGGAACTGACTGCCAAGCAGACACCTATCCTGGTAACACAAAAGTCCTTAGATACTTTGTAGAACACTCGACAATGGAATTGGAATAAAGCAGCGTGGTGTGGTTCCCACTTTTATTCACATCTTCTAGACAGAGCATTTGGATCTATTTTCTCAAACTACAGAAAATGTCTGAAGTGGTTCTATGAAGTATCCTCCTCAGGCTGCTCTCCAGACATAGCCTTTGTGCAGAACGATGCTACTCAAAGCAGGCAGCACCTGCGCGGTCTCCGTCTTGTAGCACCGACAACACAAGCATAACGAGATGTGAGGTTCCTAAACCTGGCTTTCATCATCCCAATAAAAGGAGTAATCAAGGACAGACAAAAGGGGTACGATGGGTTTCGAAAGGGCTAGGTGGGGATATGCACCCATCCACAAAAGCTGACCATCGATATTAACAAACAGCACTGCTACAAAAACTTCAGCAAAAAAAGTCTCAAAACATTTGTAAATATGGTCCGGCTCAGACTTTGAGTAAGGCCAACACCCCCTATAATCATCCACTTGTGCTGCAACACACTTCTAGAGAAAATTGAGGCAGGGACTTAAAATGTACCGCTAGGAAATAATGTTAAAATAAAAAAAGATGATGCACTATTACTTCCTCATACAGGAAGCCTCCTTATTCTCTCTTTCAGCCCTTAGATGGTCCCTTACAATCAGCTCAAAAAGTAACTTCATTGCTATAAGACCTATTTTTAGTCTATGCAAGAATTAGAGTTCAACAATTCTCTACTCAGTATCATTACTTTCCAAACAGGTTTATCTCTAGCAGCTGTTGAAGTTTGAGCTGCCAAAAGTAGTAAGATGTATATACAAGTCGCAGATGCTACACTTTGCTTTACAGAAAGGACGTGTGTCTCAGTCTAAAGCTGTTCAGAGAACCATATATAAAACAGAGGTATGGTAGATATCTAAGAGTAAAGATATTACAGGGAGGGAATGTGGCTAAGTGGCTAGAGCTACCGAATTTGGAACTCAGTAACAAAGGTTCAAATCTGGATCTGGGTGGTTGCTCAACATCATATTATTCTTAACAAATCACTTAGTCTTCTTGTGGCTAAACGTGTGAAATGTATTTGTGTAATTCCCTCTTGTAGACCATCTGCCAGCTCCCATGTAATGTACAGCTCTCAGTTGCTTCCTAGCTAGGTTCACGCTATATGAATACCGATACATACATTGTTGAAAATGAACACACTTTTCTGTGTAGCATATTCTAAGTAGGACCAGGCAGCCCTGTTCGCCCTTTGAAGTTTGAGAGGAGAATAAATCCAGGGGGTGTGCTCATGGCCTTAAAATCATTACAGTTCTGCATTCTTCTATGGAGTATCTTCCTGCCAATGCAACGGCACTTTTGTGAGGTCGAGGCCCTGATTCAACAACAAGTTTTTTTGACATCATGAAAATGTGCGAGAAACTAAACATGAACTACATGTGAGAATCCAATTCTGTCAAACTCTCTCGAGGTAAACCTAATCTGAGACGGTTTGACAGGGACTGTGAAGTTCCTGCAGGAACTTAGTCTGCAGGTCAACTCCGCTCTTCGGGCTAATGGCCGTATTCCTTTAAACCTTTGTACTGCCCCACGACAACATGATGTTGCTGCCACGACTCAAAACGCTACGCATTGAGCTCAGGGTAGGAACTGTCCCATTGGTGGCTAATGTTTGCAGCTGGCTTGAAAATGCCACCCCAAAATCTTGTTTCAGTTGGAATAGCCTGACCAAAAAGCAAGAGCATCTCAGGACTGTCAAATACTCCAGACTTTTTAGCCACCCCTTGAATACCATTAATTAATTTGCATGAGGCCAATCCTCAGACAGCATGCATCCTCGGGGAAGAACAAGCGACTACTGATACACTGCAAGTCTTGTTCCATTTCATAGTGGTTTATACATGTTAATATGTAGATTGTATTGGTTTTACGTTAACACATCCTAGTTTGTTTTAAGCTTCCCAATACCATGCATTTTGCGTATACTGAAAATTCATTTTGGGAAACTGAAATAATTTAGGGCCAGATGTAGGTGTCAAAATACCGGTCGGAATCGGCTGAAAATACCGAGTTTCGGCCGATTCCAACCGGTATTTTGACATTGGTATGTAGGGGCACTGAAAACATACAGATTCAGTAATTTTACCGAATCAGTAATTTTACCAAATCGGTAAAATTACCAATTCTGTAAAACTACAGAATCAGTAAAATTTACCCATTCGGTAAATTTACCGATCGGTAAAATTACCGAATCTGTATTTTCCTATGTAGGTAACGGTGCTACAGGGCCTTTAGAATTCGTTATTTACCATGTAATACAATTGCATGGTAAATAACGAATTCTTGTGTACATGCAAAACTGTGCATGTACACCTGTGCCATGTGGCACACAGACATGCCCTAAGGGCATGTCTGTGTGCCACATGGCGCACAAGCCAGTTACAGGGGTGCAACAAGGTGTCAAAGTGACACCCTGTCCCCCTTTGCAATTCGGTATTTTTACCGATTCGGTAAATACCTAATCAGTATTTGCTATTGAATCCTATGGGCTTCAAGGCCCATAGGATTCAATAGCAAATACCGATTTGGTATTTACCGAATCGGTAAATACCGAATCTTACCGATTCGGTAAAAAATACCAAAATATTACCCACATCAGATTTACCGATTCTAAAATACCAAATCAGTAAAATTCGGTAAATCTAAATTACCTACATCTAGCCCTTAGGGTTTTGTTTTACATTAAGCATACCATACATTATTAATGATCCTGCAATCCTCTGTGCGCCACAATCACTTCCTGAATGTACGCCTGAAACTGTGGTGCATTTAATAGAAGCTTTGGTAGAGCCAATGGGGCTGGCCTATGCGAGATGTATTGGCTTTGTCAATGTTTTTAAGACATGTTGCACAGCAGAACGAGCTGCTGTGCAACATTGCTTAAAGTCAAGAAAAAAAAGTGTGGCTAGTGTTGACCGCCACAAAGCACTTTGTTTTTTTAAAAACCATGTTGCACAGCTGCCTGTGCTGCTGTACAACATGTTAAAAAAAGGGGGGGGGAGCAATATACGGGTTTAGGGGCAGGGAGCGGTAATAAAGGAAAGCACGAGAAGAGGGTATAGGGAAAACAAAACAAGGGAGGAGGGTGGCAGTACCACACGAGAACAGGGGGAGAAGGAGGGATGAAGAATGAAAAGTACCTCAATCACATTGGGAGCAGCGGACGGGCATTGAATAAGTTGAAACATTCTAGGCTTGGTCTGTGCTCCACAGAAAGGAAAGGAAGTGATGCTTGACCTGCGCAATACAGTTAGGAGAGTGCTAAAAAGAGTGACACTGAAGCCAACAAATGGTAAGCAATGGGAGGCTCAAAGCACTTTATTGTAATCAATAGTGTCTCGCAAGCAAGAGCAAATGCAGCGCATGCGTGGTCGCAGGTGGGACCTAAAAAGAGCATCAATGGTGCTTTTTGTGGACCCTTTGGTTCACCTTCATGAAGGCAATGTATGCTGCACAAAAGGGGTCGAGACCCATCTGGCTGACGTAAATTGTTAAACTTGTTTAATTTTAAAAGGTTGGTGTATTCTCTCAAGCTGTTACAGTGCCAAACATCTACACATCGTATACATGTATGCCTTAATCTTCACTCGTGTATTTTTGTAAACTCCAACAACTCATTTCAAACATCAAAAGCTCTCATTCGCTGAAAGTCATGTCCCTGCCACCTAACAATATCTAATCTCGTCGAGTTAATTTATTAACCCCACCAACCAGCTATCTATACCCACACAGCCCCACCTACCCCCACAGATGATCACACCTAACTCCCATTAATGTAGTCTACTATAAAAAAAAAAACTGGAGTGACTGCATGGAGCGGTGTGCTTCACCACACAACAGTAAACCCTATTCCCAACAATAACAAATGACTCTGGATTAACCTCCAACCTTGTGGCTGGAGCAGTGAGGTGCCCGGCGTAAAGTGCTTCAACGCCTGTTCAGGTGTAGTAAGTGCTATGTAAATGCAATGTCAATACAATATTTGCTGGAGTTCGAGCTCTTAGTGGTGCTGTGCAGCTACTCTCTCGTCGAGTCTGTTTCTTTGCAAGCCGTGCCCAATGCTCGCACATGGTGTCCTTATGACATGTTACTTTGATTTGGACTACTGTGCCAAACGTGCAGAACTGCAGCAAGCACCTTAAAGAAGACACAAATAATGAATACAAAAAAGAAAAGTAGGTCGAGCCAAATGTTTTTTAATGGCTTGTGAATTTATGTAAAGCTGTTACTGAATGCGAGCTTCTTGAAGAATGAAACGTGATGTAATCTTTGCGCGGACATCTGAATAAACCTTCCTACTTCAAAGACTTGAATTCATTTCAGGGTGAAAAACAAAAGCAATAACGAATTCATGTTTTACAGCAAACTCGTTGATGTAATGCTTCAGTCTTTTACAAATGGCATGTTAACATTGTTTACCTTTCCAAAGAACAGGCGACATACATTACTGTTCCAAAGTTTTTATGTTTGCTTTCTTAGGCTCTCGAAAATGGTAACTTTCCACTGCCAGCTGTTTCTGTTTACACCGTCCAGCTGCGAGGGAGCTTCGCTTCAAACCTTGACTGGGCCACACTAGCGGCGCTGTACCGCAGCGCTTCCAGCTGGAAACAGGCGCTGCAGCGTCAGACGAGGAGGGGAGATTAACTGAGGTGACAATACAGCGCTACCTCCCACGTAAAGCGGCCGTTTCGCAAACTGAGACTAATGCCACACTGGCTTGTTTGTATTTTTCAGTAATAAAATGGTCGCCATGTACAGAACCAAACAACGTGTTTGTATTTTGCTGTGTGCCGGAAACACCGCGAGGCCGCAGCTTGGCGCGCGGTACATGCGGGTCTGAGCACGGGCTGACTTGAGGCCCCTGCACAGCAAGCGGGGGACTTCACCAATATGACGCGGTAAGATGTGAGGGGTTCCACCCGCTTGACCGAGCGTGTACATTTGGAAAGGACAAAGAAGGTGAGATATTCTCAAGAGGTAATAAAATCTCCTCTCTCGGCTGCATTTATCCCCTCTCAGCAATGATTCTGTCAGCACCTCCTAATGTGCGAGAAAACAGCATTAAATCACCCTGGGGAGAGAGCGTATCTCAAGGAAGGCTGGCATAAAGGGGTAGCTCTGGGTTGTAAGCCTAGAGGGGCCCTAAGGGATTATTAACAAACAGTTAGATCAATTAAAGGGTGCATGTTATAAAGATGGCTTCACATTTGACATGAGGAAGTCATGCAGTAATGAGCATTTGCACATGTAACTTTAAAAAAAAAATCCTACACAGGGGCAAACATTTCTACAGTGGCACAACCTCGTCTGCTCCACTGATGAGGAATAACAGGATGTGCCCACTTCATTCAGACCGTCGAAAGGCACTCAGTTTGGGCTTAAATAGAGCAGCAATATTCATTTTCCATAGTAGAACTCTACCTAGACAATGCTTATAAAGACCCCCTAACTTCTCACTTTGAGTGCTGGCAGGAGGCGTACCTCACTTGTAATAGTCCCTTTCCCAGCCTAATGTTAAATTTTCAACAATACAAACTCCTCCAGTTTGCATTTTTGTCACCGTTTTACTAACAATTTAAAATATATCTCCTGTATAGCATTTTTCGTGAAATGGATCATTTACAATTCATGCCTTTTTTTGTGTGTGTATAACAGATTTATCATTGTGGACAATAAAGTGCCATTCATTAAGTTACACCTAAAGATTGTGCTACCTGCAAAAGTATCAGGCGGGCTTTTAACTCCTAGGTGAAAATTGATAAATATAATATCCTGAAACGGGCATATTATTGGACCAGATGTACAATGGTTTTGTTGTTCGCAAGGGTCTTAGACCCGTTTGCACACTTTAAAACCCATGGGCCCATGTACAAACAGTATTTTGCGAGTCACAAATAAATTGCGGCTCGCAAAATCCTGTTTTGCGAATTGGCATTTGGATGGGGCGTTCCCTTCCAAATAGCAACTCCATAGCCATGTATGAATGTTTTGCGACCGCACTCGCAAAATACCACCTACAGGTGGTAATGCATTCGCAAATGGGAAGGGGACACCTTCCCCTTTGCAAATGCATGCCAAATTATTTTTTAAGGGCAGGCAGTAGTCCCACTGCCGGCCCTTAAAAAACAAACGAAAAAGTTTCCCTTTTTTTTATTTTTATGCATCCCATTTTCCTTTAGGAAAACGGGCTGCATTTAAGAAAAAAAAGCTGCTTTATTTAAAAGCAGTCCCAGACATGGTGCTCTGCTGAGCCTGCCATTCCAAACGGGGTCACAAAATAGAAACTCATTAATATTATGAGCCTCGCATTTTGCGACCCCAATGGGAATCTCAAACAGTGTCCAAGAAACTGTTGTACAAGCCAAATAGCGAGTCGCAAATTGCAAGTCACAAAAGCGACTCAATTTGCGAGTCGCTATTTGGCAGGCCGTACATCTGGCCCTTAGTTACCAAACATAACTAAAATACCAACGGATGCTATAAACAAGTGTATATATAGACCATTTGAATGAGAAAATATGGTTAAATGACAAATTTAACTTATTTGCAAACAAACACGACTATAAATTATCAGTGCGGCTAACAATAATTTAGCTTCTTCCATATGTTTTTCAGCAGTGCATGGTCTTTTGAATGTGCATACAAAAATAATTATGGCATTTGAATAAAAAATATTAAAAGTTATGCGATGTGGATTCGGACTTTAGACCTTGGTTAAGTTTCCTCCGGGTGCTTTTATCCACATCTGTTTGTGCATGATTACTTTTGTCTTTCTTATCTAGTAAACTTCTAATCAGTAACCATGTCTTCTGCAAAACGAACTGATAAGAAATGGAGCTGGGTGTCCTAGGAGGCGACCTCAACTTTATTTTATGTAATTCTTACACTCCCTTGAACAAAACGTCTAAGAAACCCCGTTTTGAAGTACCATCTCATGTGAATAAAATGTTTTCTTTGGCCAATTGTAAATACATACTTCGAAGAGCTGATTATAATAATGACCCATCCCCGATCTATTGAACTTTGATCTGTGGTGAGCCTGACAGGGAAAGCCTGTCTGTTTATGGATTCTATACAAACACAGGACACAAGTTTTTATTTATACAAATTGTACAAGTATAAAGTGCACAGCCTATATCCTCAGAACAGAGTATGGAAACTGAATTAACTCCTCTGTGTGTGTAGAATTTGCTGGGCACCGGCCCATGTTGGACCCGGCTTCAAATCAGTTGCGGATCCTCTGCTAAGGCGGAGGAGCGTCACAAGTGGAAAAAAGAAAATGCTAATAACACAATGTTATCATTTTATTTTTTCCCTGCTGAAGCAGTTTTGCGGGCAGAGCTGGGCTGCTCTGCTCACAGAGCAGGGAGAGGAGTGGTGAGTGCACTCTATCACTGTGCATGGTGATTTGACCGGCCATCTGGGGCCAGCCAAACAGTCATGCGTACTTTGCATGTTCTCCGCTTGCTGTAATGCACAGCCTGGGTGGAGAACATGCACAGGCTCCCACTGCCTGTCTGAGTGCCAAAACACGGCGCTCAGACCAATCACAAGACTGCAGTGCGCAGTATCATGATTGACTTAGGGGAGTGTGAGTGCTTCCTGCTTCCCTTCCAGCCAGAAGATACGCAGAAAAACGACAGAGGAGAGATGCGTTGAGACGGTAAATGTATTTTTTTTTCTTTCTCCCCCCACCCAGCCACTCTCGATCCATGCCAGCCGCCATTGATTGCAATGGGCGTAAAGTGATCATTTCTTGTACCTGGGATAGCCATCTCCGGTCATAAAATTCCTGATGTGCAAACCTTTGGTCACTGAGCCACTCCACCCCAGGAAGAATGACCACCATAAAAAGTGTCTCAGAAAGGCACACAGTAAGCATGACTATATCTGTGAAGGTGATTTCAGTTGGTGGGTTACAATAGGCTTTTTGTATTGACCAAAATAAAAGCAACAACAAGGTTCACTCTTTGACGCTGGCCTCTGTGGTCACTTCAATGCTCCTTGAACTCAATCAGAAAATGAATACTTCCTGTCGACATCTATCTTTGCCTCCAAAATGTCCAAAGTCCATCCTGCATCATGATTGGCCAAACTAACTACTAACAGAACTGAGATACCTCCAATATTTCTTACCTTACTTTTTGACAGGCAGGAGAGGGAATGGAGAGTAACTTCAGTTTACAGAAAAAGAGGAGGTTCCACCATCACTCTCACGATTTAAAGCCAAGCTACACTCATGGCCCTCTTGGACCGAGTGAGATTATTTCCACTGTTAAAATACACAAATAAGGACTCTTACCTTGCCATAATGTACACTCTTAATAATGTCTATGGGGATATTATAGGCCCAGGTGAAGGTTTAAGTCAAAATGAGTTCGTTGTTTGGACATTTTGTAAAGCATTACACGTCTCTAGTGCTGGGATTCTCACCCGAAGGGGCCACGTGCACCAGCTGAGCGAGCGCAAAGTCTAAATAGGAGCTATCTCGGATGTTTCTTCATTCGACATTTCTTTCAGGAATGAACTTAATTTATAATTCAAAACAGAACAGCCACATACATGCGAAATGCAATTTTTCCATTAAACAACGTTTAAATCGGTTGTAGGTCCCAAACGGCAGACGCAGAATCCGGTCATTCCGAGTTTCGAAACGAAGACGTTGTTTATACATTAGCATGAATGTCATCATGCAGCCAGAACGCCTGTCCCCCAGCGCAATGCAGTTAAAATATTAATTTTACGATTCGTAACACGAGAAAGTAACTTTTCATAAAGAAAGTCGCCGTGGTGAGCGTAAAACATGTAAAAGCCTCAATTAAGTGAGATATAACAGGCCAACGATAATATTTATATACTGTCCGACCGGTCAAAGGTCAAAACTCGCTAATACCTAATTATGGAGATGGATGACTTCCTCTGTATACAAATAATCCGTATATACAATGAAATACTTAAATTACACTGTGACGATTTCCCGACATTTCAAGCACAGCAGCTACATATGGTCAGATTTGTATTAAATCTTGAATTTGCACTACTGCCAATCTGCTTGTTTGTTTCTTTTATAATCGTGACAGTTAATATTTCAAACTGTGAATATGAGCCACACCAACTAGGAGCAAGAAATATGCCGTCTTCTAAAAGATGCAAAGACCGAGCAGCCAACGGCTATAAAATTAATGAACATGAATAGTCTAGAATATTCCAGTGCTGTTAATGAGAGCAAGCCACTTAAGAGCTTCATTTATTCTTGAAAGTGTGGAACATTTATTATTTTGTAAAGTTGTTTCGACCAAAGCAGTGGAGTAAGGATTTTTCCAGATGAGCGTGGATTATCTGCCCGTGCTGAGAAATGACGGTATGACAATTAGAAAACCACAGTGCTGCTGATGCGGCAAACTGGGTGATTTGTTGTTACAAATAGGTATGAATAGTCACTGCAACGCTTGTCTAAAATGATGAGCACATGATTGGAAAGGATTATGATGTTTCTATGCTACAGTTGTTAAAGTCTGCCTGGCTGGGTGTGGTTGGACTGGAAGCCTGCAGTGTTCTGCCAAACTAAACAACTGATGACTGAGGCCTTCGTGTGACTCAGAGGTACAGCAAAAGGGGCGGAGCTATGAGAGATGTTGTTTGGTCGAATGTGTGGACATTGAATACTTTGCACATAATGCAGTGAATGGACTCATCAGTGAAAGTTACCACCAAGTGGTTCTTCCTATAAAGCTGTACTCGAGAGCATCATTCGCCGCAATTATAGATTGGGAGATGTGCTAGCTGTCGACCCCACACCGCAAGTAACTTATATTTCAAAAACTCTCCAAGTGCTCCTCAGAATACCTGGACACCTGAGCTATTCTTGTATATAAAGCCAGAGTTAAGTTTCCATCTTTCCAATTTTGTGATTTACCCAACATGGGTTTAGGGCCAAATGTTATTTAAATCGCTCTCTAGAGGGCCTGATCAGCAGATTTTGTGCAAGAGTTGAGGCTGGGGAAGCCTTATACTGAAATAGCCCAGTTCCAGCCCACCCTCAGAGCCCTTCCTCCCAAAGCATGACTATGCCGCCTTCCCGGTGTCAGTCCCTGGAGCACTCCGAGGGCTGCTCGAAGGCCTCATCACCTCCAGAATCACTTCAATTTAAATTCAACTCAAAATATTTTTACTGTAGCAGACATTTTTTAAGAGACACTGCCATCTCCACCAGTTCCTCACTATACAGATAAGGGCAATGCCATCGACCTCTTCTTCACTCAAAGAAACTGGAAGATTTGACAGCACAAAGTCCAATTCATGTCTTTGGCCGACCGCTTTACCATAGAATTCACAATGGCCATCTATCAAAGCTCGATCTCTTGCAGATCTCATGGAAATACTAAACTCCTTCAAAGCCACATCTAATGAAGATATCTTATCCTCTTCCTTCATTAAATACCTCTCTGGAGACATTCTCTCACCCCTACTTATCATTGTCAATGCCTCCCTCCATCAAATCATCTTCTAAGAAGCTCTCAAGACAGGCCAGGTCCTCCTATTCTCAAAAAAGCATACACTAGACTCTGATGACCTGGCCAAATACTGGCCAATCAATCATCTACCATTCATCAACAAGAATATTTAAAAAACAGTCTATGTTCAACTCCAAGATCACATTAATGCTAACCATCTCCTCCACAATTACCAGTCTAGCTTCAGATCATGCTGTAGCACAGACACTGCTACATTACACATAGTAGAAAATGCCCTCCTGACAATAGATGAAGGTGACCATTGGCTCCCTATAATGCTGGATCTTTCAGCTGCTTTTGCCACAGTCGATCATCCCACCCTCATAAGCACCCAGGAGTGTCGAATGGGATTCACCAACAATGAACCATACTTGTTCTATGCCTATCTTTCCAACCAACACCAACTTTTCACATGTGCAAAACTCAGGTCAAAGGGATCTTTTTCCTAACTTAGGAGCCCCCTAGGATTGTCTCATGGCATCTTCAACTTCTACATGAAGCCAATTGGTGCTATACTCACAGATAACAGCATCAATGTTGGCAGATCTGCCAATGATGCACAACTCTACTTGAAAGATTCCTCTGCTTTAGACATCCAACCTCTCAAACACTGCCTGCTCATCATCCAGACTTGGATGGCGAGCGCTCACTTGAAGCCATTAACAACAAACAGTACTACCTTTGCTCAATACATGAACCTTGATAGCTTTAAACCCAATCTTTCACTAATTGCCAAGTACCTAACCTCAACCTCAAGGAAAACATTGAAAAAATATGTCCTGATAATAGCTCTCGGTCTTCTAAAAAAAAAAGAAACAATTTCTTACAGAAAGAGACTTCAGAATCGCTGTTCCAGATATATATATATATATATATATTATATATATATATATATATATATATATATATATATATATATATATATATATATATTTGTATCCCTACAATTAACCAACTGGTCCAACTTGGGAGACACAGGAAGACGGCACATTTGAAGGTATAGAAATTACAGCTGCAATCTTTATTGAATCTATATCTTTTTTTCGCATGTGCACCAGAGAAACAGACCTACGCATTTCAGCAACAGTCTTCAACTGGGGAATATAATATAGCCTTATAGCCAGCCGTAGCGGTCTATACCGGCTTTTAAAGGCCCGCTGAAGCGTTAAAGGCCCGAGCCGAATGCGAGGGACTTTAACGAGACAGCGGGACTTTAATTGCCGGTATAGCCCTGCTACGAAGGGCTATAAGGCTATTAGAACATTCTGCCACTAGAGGGCAGAATGTTCTAACAAATGAAACAAAGGGTTCTCGAAGCTCGAGGGGATATAAATCCCCTCGAGCTTCGAGAAGCCTTTGTAGAACATTGGAATGTTGCTCTGCGGGCCTTTACCGGCCCGTAGAAGCAGGGAGCACTCCATTGTCTGCAATGGAACTCCCAACATTCCAATGTTCTAATGTAATATATATATATATATATATATATATATATATATATATATATATATATCTTTCCACCAATGCCGGTGAACGAGTGTGGCTGTCGATGGGCGGTCCCGCTATAGCCACCGGCAGGCTACCATATTCTTTCCAATAATCTTCGTGCATATGAAGAAAAAGCAGGACACCCAAAGCTTCTGTTATGGAATTTTTATTCCGGCAGACGAATAAAGTCTCACGACGCGTTTCGCCACTTAAGGCTTGATCACGCTCGTCTTTCTGATACAAAACAACCATTTTAAACCCTCATCACCCACGTGTTCAGTAAATTACGCGTGCAGCGGCGGACATGTTGTAATGGATACAAAACATACTTAATATTTGCCTACAGCATATTTTAGCATCATTGCAAACTTAATTAAAGTCATGACAGTTCGTATTCCAATAATCTATGCAAGAATTATTCTCGAAGAATATTTTTAAAATTCTTACATAAATCACAAAATCAGTGCTGTAAAATAGTCAAAAGCATGTGTATCACAATGATATCTCTGATATGCAAATAGGAATCTTAATCACTCCATTAAACAGTAATGTCATATCGCTTCCGTGGCAAATCTAAGCTTGATTGTGATTGGCCCAATTTCCACGAAGCGTTACTATGATTGGTTACATAGTCGCTATGGAAAAATAAACAAACAATGTACTAGGAATCGCATATCGTCTATGCTCCTGAGCGTCAATATATACAAAACGCATTATATTTTAATAACAATGTATACAGACATGTGTTGCCCCAGTGGGCTTGTATAATAACATGGACCACAAAAGATCAAACCACGAGATAATTGACCCAAATTCGGCAGGTACAGCAGTCTTTCTCACTTCAGAAAAAGGCATCTCAAATCACCACAGTGGGCAATCTGATGTAATATCACGCCTGCATTCCAATATCATGTCCATCAATGAAGTGGCATCGAACAGGTTCCGCCCCAGTGGGCAATACCGACAAGTACCATGTCTGGTTACAAATACAATGTCCAGCAGGGTGATACAGATTCCATATCATCAAAAAGTCTTCCACTACAACGCTTTGCGTGAAATCTAAAATAATGAAAATAGTACTATTAAAACCTATGAAGACCACAGACAAAATACATATCGTTCACAATCTCATTCGTGTAAATGAATTGCCAATTCTTCACTATTGTTCAATCCTTTAGGGGATAAACAGTCAAAATCTACAATATACTTGGACTCTAATTTTCTGAGGGACAATTCTCGATTGCCTCCTCGCACACCGAGATTGACTCTGTCAATTACCACCATCTGAACCAATTTTTCATTTTGCATGTGTTCTGTAAAAAAGTGTCTCGCTATGGGATATTGTTTGTTGTTGTTATGAATAGCTCGTAGATGTTCTAGTACTCTTTTCTTGGCCTCATGCTTGGTACTGCCAACGTACCATTTATTGCAAGGACAGATTAGAACATAGACACTACAGGGTGTGGTGCATGTGAGACGTTTACGTATCACAAATTCTCTATTGGTATTAGGGACCATGAGTGATTTACAGTCAAAACTATGTTTGCATGCCTTGCATTTGTGACAGCATTTAAAGCCTCCCTCTTTATAGATGTCTCCAATGTCCCCAGAGGTCACATAGTTGTGACTTAGTTCATCTTTAAGGGACCTTCCTTTCCGGAAAGTGATTTGGGGATTGTCATTAAGATACCTTTTAAGATGGGTGTCGGTTTGTAAGACATGCCAATGTTTTTTAAAAATCTTACGCACTTCATTGGCTTGGCCAGAGAAAGTGGTGATGAATCTGACTTTTTCTTGTTCCTGTTCAATAGGTCTAGGTTTTAGTAGTTCTTCTCTCTTCTTTTCTTCAACACGTTTTTTTGCCATATCAATCATTTTATTACTGTATCCTCTACTTTTGAATCTTTCACACATCACTTGTTCTTCTTGGACGAAGGCTTCCTGCGTGCTACAATTTCGTTTAGCACGGAGAAGTTCTCCGTAGGGAATAATATAAACCAAATTCCGTGGGTGACAGCTATTGGCATTTAAAATGCTGTTACCCGCCGTTTTCTTACGGAAAAGGCTGGTATTCAGTTGGCCATTGGAGACTTCTACCATTATGTCCAAGAATTCAATGGATTGTTCACTGAAATGATCAGTGAGTATAAGATTCAGGGTATTACAGTTTAACTGTCCAATAAATCGTTTTAGAGATATCTCATCCCCGCACCAAATAAAGAAAATATCATCTATGTATCTAAGCCACAGGGCCACGTTCTCAAATTCTGCCATCTCACGGACGACCTGCTCCTCCCACCATCCCATATATAGGCTCGCATAACTGGGGGAGAAGCATCTATTGACTGGCTCCTGAGGCGGAAAGCCGGGAGCAGGGGCAAACGACCATTTTTAAAATCTTTGTGTATAATCTTGTGTTTTAAACTTCATCTTACCTACCAGCATCTCCTGGCCTCCCAGAAACAGCGCTACTCGCTGCAACGATTCCCCCCTTTCAGCCGCCATTCCCGAGGGCGAGGCGAGACACGCCCCCTCGGCTGGCCACGCCCCCCCGCCATACCTACAAATAGTTAGTATACAAGGGGGTTACCCAAAGGCATCACAGGGACCTGGGTTCAATATACGTTAGGAGGAAGGGGTCCCAGTGAAAGTGGGAGACATATAATACACTTTACAAGAATAAATCTAAAGCAATGATTAGATCCACAGAGTTTTATTCAATATGGGATCCAGTGTCATTAGTACACGTAACAAAGCAAACAGTCAACTGTATTCATGGTCATACAGTGCCCCAGGAAGGAGAAGGAAGTGATCGTGAAGAGGTAGGGGAGTGATGGGATGGCGTGACAGTAAAATCAACAGTACAAAGATATTTTTCGTGCTATGAATCACATAGCAGTGGGTGCCACAAACTTATGGCAACATTAAGTATAAACAGGCATACAACACATAATACAATATAAATGCAATTTTTTCTCTTATGTGGTTGCCGTAATTGAAAAAGCCGTCGACGTTTCGACCCTCTGAGATTGCAGGAAGATTTAACCTTGCTGCGGGGTCTTCATCAGGACCAAGGAAGGGGCAGGGGACCTAATAAACGGGTATAATTAACTTAGATTAGAGGGGTATAGCTTCAACCTCTATTTATCACATAGGTAGATACGAGCGTGCAATTGAATCAACATTTTAAAATAGACTTGCGTGCCGGTGAGTCAACATTGTAACAAACTATTATGTAAGACTATAAGTCAGAGTAATTAAATAAAATTCATTGGCCTAGAATTAAATTGGCACGTTATTACCAAGGTCTAGGTGCCTGTGTGGGAAACTGGCAGAATACAGGGCGGACAGAACACTCGCCCGATAGAGATACACTTAAATGCCAACATGAAGAAACATAAGAATAGCCACGAAGGTCACAAAGAACCAAGGATTAATTTTAAGGTGACTAACATTCTGCAAACGTGAAACAAAGAGTAGTACAAAATCAGATAAACAACGGACATACCACATGGTCCGTAGTTAGCAATGTGGTCTTGTAGGTACTGAGATTGTGGGAAGGTCTTAGTCAGCATCTAGAGCAAGTGGGAGTATCGTTTTAGAAAAGAATTTAGGTGGTCACAGAGTACGTCTTAACGTTACAAGAAAAAACGGGAGGCTTACCGAAACATGGCTTGAAGCCGGTAATCAATATTCAGTGAAGCCAATTGCGCGGGGAATAAATCCACAGTCAGGCTGGGGAGATAAAGCATTTGGGTCATAAGGCATCTGGTTGCTAAACAGATTATATGATGCAGAGGAACGAGTGGGCGGGGGATGGTACTCACTCAGTTGCCTTAGTTGACGAGCTCCGTACGCGGGCGGCCGATCAGCACGGCATTTCCTGGTTTAATGAAATAACCATGGAAACAGGTCACGTGGTGACCGTCAAAGTAATGAAAGCTGAAGAGAGCCTATGAATCACGAAGTGGTTCGATAATGAATGATTTACAGCGTAATAGGCTGAGATACGAACAAGGAAATTGTTCTTAGTGGTACTGAATTACCTACAAATATTTACAGCGTATCACAAGCAACAAAGGAAAATTCAAGGCAAATTAATTATTATTGCAGGGCGTACCTCGTCCACATGAGGGTAAGGCCCAAAAGATAATAATTACAATCACAATAATCCCAGTGGCTAGACATGTAGTATGCATCACCGGAGGTGGAAAATTGTAAGGGATGGCGTACCTATCGTGCACGATGGTAAAGCCAACCTAACAGGATCAATCAACAATTTTTAAAACAGTTATTAAACAGTTTATAAACCAAGGCCCATATGATGGTCGATACAAAATCAAGTATAGATGTGTCATGCTAAAGTTAGTCTGCAATTGTGATCAGGTGGTACTTGAAATTGTTAGAAAAGTGGAACCCCGCATGAATGGATATCCTAGTGGTTGATTAATGTAGGTGTTGAATCTGAGTGTTAATCGACCCTGTGTGTCTTGCCGGTAGTAGTCGTCTTGTAAATATGGATAAGTCTTTTTTTTGTCGTAAAGCCGAATGTCCCGAGCCAATTTTTCGAGTTTCCGTGTTTGAGTGGTTAAGTCGAAATCCTTCAAAGTGGCCTCCAAATTAGTTAATGTGTCTTTTGCACTAGCAAAGTTAGAATCAGCGGCAATTTCGGCTTTCAGTGCTTTAATTTCAGTAGTGAGTAGTTGTACTTGATCGGCAGCTGTTTCCACGCCCAGCACCATCCAGTGGCGCGAGCAGTTGTTGGAGATGTGACTGAAACCTTCTCTAAATTTAGGGACTTCAATGAAGATGGCCGGTTCAGTTTTAATTTGCAGTCCAACCGGAATTATGTTCTCCCTGAGGTATCTAGTAAGCAAGTGGCCATGCCACCGTGTCCGTACCAGTTTCTTCTCCAGGCGCTCAAGACGGGAAATTTTATCCTTTAATGAAAAGTCAATTGATGTGATATCTGATTGGAAGAAGATATTATCAGGATTTTCCAATAATTTGTCTATGTAGTCCTCTGAGTAGGACAAGAGTTGTCTTTCTACCATATTGTGATAACGAAGAACTGAATTCAGAAAACAGGGGGGGGGAAGAAAACCTCGCAGACAGCCGTCTGCTCGAAGTAAGCAATAACATCAAGAGGATTATTAACAAGCACTGGCATCTGGTATCGGAGGATATCAAACAATCAGAGACACCCCTTCATGCTTTTAAGAAGGCCAAAAGCATCAAAGACTATGTTGTGTGCTCCTTCTTATCGCCTGACAATCAACCTACCATCAACACCTTATGGAATCTTCCACCAGTCACCGGCCATTTCCGCTGTGGCCACTGCAAGGCTTGTGATACAACTATACAAACTAAAGAATTTGTACATCTTCATCTAACTATCAAACTAAAATCCTTCAGCAATTGCCATTCCAACAATCTCATCTATGCCATCATATGCCCATGTCAAAAGATCTATATTGGGCAGACTCAGCAAAAAATCAAAGCACGTATCCTACAGCATATGAGCCGTATTCGATGTGATGTTTCTGGCGCACCTCTTGTGGAACATTTTAAGCTGCATGCCCATCCACCTGAAAGTCTACAATGGCTGGTCATTGAGAAAACCATGTTGGGACCACGAGGTGGGAACATTTCTGATATTCTGAATACTCGAGAACTGAAATGGATATACTTTTTCAATTCTATAGAAACCGGCCTCAATGAACAGGACAGTTCCTTTTCCCAATTGGCCACACTCCCGTGATTGATTCCTTGTTTAACACTCAGATTCAACACCTACATTAATCAACCACTAGGATATCCATTCATGTGGGGTTCCACTTTTCTAACAATTTCAAGTACCACCTGATCACAATTGCAGACTAACTTTAGCATGACACATCTATACTTGATTTTGTATCGACCATCATATGGGCCTTGGTTTATAAACTGTTTAATAACTGTTTTAAAAATTGTTGATTGATCCTGTTAGGTTGGCTTTACCATCGTGCACGATAGGTACGCCATCCCTTACAATTTTCCACCTCCGGTGATGCATACTACATGTCTAGCCACTGGGATTATTGTGATTGTAATTATTATCTTTTGGGCCTTACCCTCATGTGGACGAGGTACGCCCTGCAATAATAATTAATTTGCCTTGAATTTTCCTTTGTTGCTTGTGATACGCTGTAAATATTTGTAGGTAATTCAGTACCACTAAGAACAATTTCCTTGTTCGTATCTCAGCCTATTACGCTGTAAATCATTCATTATCGAACCACTTCGTGATTCATAGTCTCTCTTCAGCTTTCATTACTTTGACGGTCACCACGTGACCTGTTTCCATGGTTATTTCATTAAACCAGGAAATGCCGTGCTGATCGGCCACCCGCGTACGGAGCTCGTCAACTAAGGCAACTGAGTGAGTACCATCCCCCGCCCACTCGTTCCTCTGCATCATATAATCTGTTTAGCAACCAGATGCCTTATGACCCGAATGCTTTATCTCCCCAGCCTGACTGTGGATTTATTCCCCGCGCAATTGGCTTCACTGAATATTGATTACCGGCTTCAAGCCATGTTTCGGTAAGCCTCCCGTTTTTTCTTGTAACGTTAAGACGTACTCTGTGACCACCTAAATTCTTTTCTAAAACGATACTCCCACTTGCTCTAGATGCTGACTAAGACCTTCCCACAATCTCAGTACCTACAAGACCACATTGCTAACTACGGACCATGTGGTATGTCCGTTGTTTATCTGATTTTGTACTACTCTTTGTTTCACGTTTGCAGAATGTTAGTCACCTTAAAATTAATCCTTGGTTCTTTGTGACCTTCGTGGCTATTCTTATGTTTCTTCATGTTGGCATTTAAGTGTATCTCTATCGGGCGAGTGTTCTGTCCGCCCTGTATTCTGCCAGTTTCCCACACAGGCACCTAGACCTTGGTAATAACGTGCCAATTTAATTCTAGGCCAATGAATTTTATTTAATTACTCTGACTTATAGTCTTACATAATAGTTTGTTACAATGTTGACTCACCGGCACGCAAGTCTATTTTAAAATGTTGATTCAATTGCACGCTCGTATCTACCTATGTGATAAATAGAGGTTGAAGCTATACCCCTCTAATCTAAGTTAATTATACCCGTTTATTAGGTCCCCTGCCGCTTCCTTGGTCCTGATGAAGACCCCGCAGCAAGGTTAAATCTTCCTGCAATCTCAGAGGGTCGAAACGTCGACGGCTTTTTCAATTACGGCAACCACATAAGCGAAAAAATTGCATTTATATGGTATTATGTGTTGTATGCCTGTTTATACTTAATGTTGCCATAAGTTTGTGAAGTGCGCAAAACACGCAGAGTCTCTTGTGAAGCGCGCACAACACTTTCTCTGCTCATCATGCAGGAGGAGAGACGGTTTCGCATTGCTGCTTTATAAAATAAAAGCGGCATGAAAAACGGTCATTAGCTTGCATTCCTCTTCCATGGCAGTATGTGGGGTTAAAGAGGGTCACATAGCTCGTTGTTTTCGGGCAACAATAAAAGTGTTGCGATAACTTGTGATTAATTTACCTGCTGGAGAGAGATCTGAGTTTTGTCTAGTGGCAGTTTTTGATTCATATAAGATAGCATCGCATGTTGGAACGTAGCAGCCTCACTTAGACTTCCAGCTGCTCTTGGTTAATAAAATGAGTACCATTTAGATGGGTAGAAATACAACATGATTATAGCAATGTGATCTACCTGGGCGCCCCCGAAGCGACGCTGAATAAGCTTTAGAGAATTCAGAACATTGCGGCCCGGATTACACAAAGACCCCTGCCAGAGCTTCGGCTAAACCCGCCTTAAAACTCCTCCACTGGCTTCCGATAAGGGAGCGGGTCAAATTCAAGGCCCTGTGTCTAGCTCACAAATTACTACAAAATCAAGGTCCCCCTGTTCTTAGGAAACTCATCACATCCTACAAATCTTCAAGACCCCTCCGCTCGGACATGGAAAACTTCATTGCTATCCCCAGATTCAAGAAAGCCCGCTCAGGAGGAAGACGTTTCTCAGTCCATACTGCACGTCTCTGGAATTCACTCCCCCGCGACCTGCGACTCGAACCACAATACCTTCGCTTCAGGAAGCGGCTCAAAACTCACCTTTTTCCGCAATGAACCATGCTCGTCCGTAACCCCGATCTTCTGTGCCCCCCCTTTCCTCTTCTTCTTTTTACCTGTCCCACTGAACTTAGGAGTTAGGATCTTCTAGCGCTGGGATACCTCCGGGTGACTACGCGCTCTAAAAAAAAAAAAAAAAAAAAAAAAAAAAAACCTCTTATCAGTGCATTAAGACGGATTGGCAGGGGAAGTTGAATTGAAAACTGTGCACAGATGGGGAAACCTCGTCTCCCTAGGCTAGAGAAACACTTGGGAACTGCATCAGCACAATCCTACCGAAAGCTTTTTAAGATCATACATTCATCTAAATGGGGTTATACTAAAAACTTAGCATGGATCCGGCCCCCCAGGACGGACTTTGGAGAACCCTGCCTTACATTGCCATAAACAGAGGAAGAAAAAAGAGGGAACATTGCTGACAGCCAATTATACCAGCCTGCTCATTCTAAGGCACCTGTCTGACTCTCGAAGAGGATCTAGTAAAGGTTATGACAGTGCAAATGTTATGTTATGTTATGTTAAGTTATAGGGGGGTTTTGTATAGCGCTCAGCTACTCCAAAGGAGTGTCCCGGCGCTTTCAGACCAACAGGTCAGCAGCTAACACACAACACAACAGGAAATAGGACCGGCAAAAAAGAAAACAAAAAAACTAAAGACAGAACAACCAGGATTTAAGTCCCTTTCTAAAAGCAAGCAAATTGGCAGTGCTGCGGAGTGATAAGGGAAGAGTGTTCCAGAGCTGAGGAGCAAGCCGTTTGAAGGAGCGTCCACCAGTCCGGGCTTTCTTCACCGCTGGCACCACCGCAAGAGAGAGAGTTTCTGATCTCAGGGCCCTAGTAGGTTTGTAAAAGGCTAGCCTTTTCCGAATATAGGTTGCTCCCGTAGAATAGAGCGCCTTGTGGGCCAAAGTAAGGGTCTTAAAGGCAATGCGCTTTCTGACAGGGAGCCAGTGCAAGGTGGATAAAAGGTCAGAGGCACTGGCACGGCGGGGGAAGACCATAAATGGCGCGGGCCGCCGAGTTCTGGACTACCTGAAGATGCTGCAGCAGGTAGTCGGGCAGACCCAGGTAGAGAACATTAGAGTAGTCCAGCCTCGAGCCAATGAGGGCATGGACGGTAATTTTGTGATTGTCAATTGAGAGCAGAGGGAGAAACCTCCGAAGCATCCTAAGCAGGCCAAAGCAAACGCCCACAAGGCCAAGAACTTGGGCTTTCATCGTCAGGCCGTTATCAATTTTGACCCCCAGATTTTTCGCCACGGTGGAGGAAGATACCGGTGGAAACATGTGATGCGGCCACCACTCCTGCCAACTCGGGTCAGATTGGCACCCAAAAAAGAGCACCTCAGATTTTCCAGGGTTACACTTAAGACTATTACCCTGAAACCATTCAAATACCGCTCCCAGACAACCACTAATACTCTCTCCATCGAACTCAGCCCCCTTTGCACACGTGAAAAGGAGCTGGGTGTCGTCGGCGTATGATATTATCTGGGCCCCAAAGGACTCAGCCAGCACCGCCAAAGGGGTCAGAAAGATATTAAAGAGTGTGGGGCTCAACAGGGAGCCCTGCGGTACTCCAACCTCCAGCGGCGGCACTTCGGCTGAGTAAGGGGGGGCCCAGACCACCTGCCGGCGACCAGACAGGTAAGATTGAAACCACCTCAACACCGTCCCACGCAGACCAATCTCATACAGTCTGTGGAGAAGACCTTCATGAGGGACGGTGTCGAAGGCCGCCGACAGATCAAGCATGACCAACATGGCCCTACCCCCTGAATCCAGCACATCCTTGATAGCCTCACTGACTTCCAGAAGCGCAGTTTCAGTGCTAAAGTTGGTTCGGAAGCCAGACTGGGTGGCATGCAGCAGGCTATGTGACTCAAGAAAGGCAGAGAGGACCTTATGGACATGCTTCTCAACGATTTTGGCAAAAGCAGGTAGGAGAGAGATCGGGCGATAGTTAGCATGAAGGTCAGGATCAAGGCCCGGTTTTTTGAGAAGTGGAACCACCCTCGCCTCTTTCCAAACACCAGGAATAACGCTGCTGGTCAAGGAACAATTCAGCACAGGATTCACAAGAGGATTGACCACCACCGCCGTCCTTGCCAAAAACCTGGCAGGACACGGGTCAGCAGGTGAACCTGATTTAAGCTGAGAAAGCAAATCAAGCAACACAGTGATCGATAAAGGTGGAAATTCCGACCAAGTACGCTCAGAATCTTCCACCAAATTCCCGTGGATCTCCTGGCACATCCTAGTCCCGATGACAGGGGCTGGGAAAGAGTCCTGGATCAGCTTGATCTTATCATGAAAGAAGCTGGCCAATGCGGTCACCCACGGTTCAGAGAACTCGTGCGGAGATGCAATTGTTTTGGGTGACATAAACTCCTTCATAATGGCGAAGATCTCCTTACAGGAGCTAGAGGCTAACTCTATTTGGGCCGCGAAGTAGTGCCGTTTTTCCCGAAGAATGTCAGCATGATAGGCTTTTATAGCTACAGCAATCTGTGAGATTCCACTTAATTAAATACCTGTCTACAGGCTTCAACACTGTGTGATAACAATCCACAGTTACAGGCCAATTGGCTTTAACACGTGATTTCCATCATTAAAAGTCAGGCCTACTGCCTTTATTGTAAACTGTCCTTATAAACAGGTCCAACCTATGGTGTATAACCTAACATTTCCTATTAACAAGTCAGGTCTAAAGCCTTTATCATTGGCTCATCACAATAAACAACTCAGGCTTATTATATTAAGCATTACGTCTCCCACAATGTAACCATCAAGCATGCAGTCATAAAATTATAAATATGTACAGAATTCCAGCTAGGAGTATGCAAAACTCCTCCAAAAGGCACAACAAGAATTTTCACATTGTAAATTGTCTATTAAAGGGTCCTTTCACAGTGTAAGCGACACCAGATCCCTTGCCTATCATTGTAGTCTACGAGAATAAATGTAACAAAATACCCATCTACAAGTTGTAAAACTGTATGATAACAATCCACCCTTAGAGGTTTATTTGCTATAACATATGGTTGACACAAGAAATAAACCAGCACTGCTGCCCGTGTCATAATGTTTCATAACAAACAGATCAAATGTATGGCAGCTAACATAACTTTGCCCAATGAACCAATCAGGCATATAATATCATTGGCTTGTTGCCAATACACTTTTGAGCACAGGATTTCCCCCAAAAACAAACATTGCTAGGCTGTCATGAAAGAACACATAGGAGTAAAATGAAAAGTGGCAAAACAATGTAAAACCTCTCCTAAAGAGGCATAACAAGACTCTCAAAGCTCAAATCTAAGCCCGGTTTATTACAGGCGGTAAACAGCAACAAAGACCTACCATTTGCAATATCTGATATTGCAAGCAACATATCCTTTGACAACCTTTCACTGAATGTAATGGCAATCTATTCCTAAAGCTTATAAGATTTAACATATTGTTTAATCAATACCTACATAGACCTACCCTACCTTTTCACATTAAACTGATCAGTACAAGGGCATCTGACTTAACTTCCCAAGCAAGCCAGTTAGGCCAATAACCTGTATTATTGGTGTTTCACTATCACCATCTAGTCAAGCCTACTATAGCAACCTTTCTCACAAGGCAGCAACTGGGCAAACAGACAGCAAAGTTACAAATATTTATACATTTACAGTTGGTGAAACAATATCCAATTTTATGCAGCACAATTCATCCCAAATTCACTGCAAAGGTTTGTTAGCTTTAATACATTTATGTTACAAAACCTTGTCAGGCATACACAATATTTTGTCAATAAACCAATCGGGCTAATAGGCTTTATCATTGGCTTGTCGCCATAACTAGTGCAGGCCTAATGAATTCTGCCTTAAAATTAAAAACGTACACAAAATTACGTTCAGCAAAACAATATTCAAACCCTACTGAGGGGGTGACCATGGATTACCAAAGTGCAAATCTTGTCAAAGACATCCCAAGATTGTGTTTTATGTAATTGAAATGAACTCAGGAATGTTTACACAGTAAATTTCATGAAGTCAAATCAATATGTTTTGCTATCAGACTATCAATTCCCCCCAAAATACAGATGTAACTAAGAAGGAGCCTCTGATAACATTTTATCACTGCTAGAAAGCAACATGCGTTATCCCTCTCATGTGAGCTTGAGCAGGGTTAAAAACAAACAGCGCATTAATAATTAACCATAAGCAACTTACTTTGAGTTTGAGAAATGGATAGAATTATTACCCAAAAATTATGAGCAATTTGGACAGAGGCCAACGTATTCACACTAATTTCCGCGGTTACTTCGGTGTGTTGGGAGGATATAAAATACAACAATTTTCCGAAGAAATGTGATCAGGTAAAAAAGGTCACAAAAACAATTTAGTCTGCAGGAGCAATTTAGTTCTTCAAATTGATCAAAATGTCGTTGTTTAATGCCTGTATATTTATAATATATATTAAACTACTTTCATAATAAGTATATTTATTATAATTAATACTTTACAGATGTTCTAATGGAGAATGTTGCACAATGATGAAGCAGATAGATAGCAAGAACCTAGTTTGCTTAGATTCCATTACCACTTTTGACTGAAGCCTTTTGAGCAGAACTGTAAAAATATATATTTAAATCATGATGATACCCAAGGAGCAAAAAAATATCAAACATGAGCTACTAACATACCACCAAAAAGTACACATTTGAGGACAGAGAAAATGGAGATTTGACCTACAACGAATCTGAGGTCTTTGGCTAAAACTTGGGAGAGGAGTTGGCCTAACGGCTAGGGCAGTCAACCTCAAATCTGGAGAACCGGGTTCGAGTCTCGGCAAGGACGCGCAATATCCTGTGATTCTGGGCAAATCACTTAATCTCACCATGCCTAACAAAAATGAATGTGTCCTCGTGTAACGCAACTGGTGCTCGTTTAAAGGGCTCTGATACCTTCAGGTCAAGTTCGTGCTATATAAAACTTTGCAAAAAAAATAAAAGTGACAATTTTAAAACATGTAAATTCACAGAGAGTGACTAATTCCTATAAAACGCGAAAAGAAGAAAAAAAGCAGACATGATCCATATTATGTGTACTCGTTCATTTATTTAGGGTCATACTTATTGTCCCGATTAATTCATCAGTTTTTAGACATGGAGACAATAGGTGTTTCAAGCCTAGTAGGACTTTTCATGCATGGGATAATTTTACAGTATCTAAAATCTATTTTGCAAGTAATGTACTAGCCCTAAACCTTAAATAAATAGCTTATTTTCAGTGGCGAATAAGATTTCAAATGTAATTTAAATATTGTGTTGTGTAATCTTGTAAATAGGTGATTAAAATATGCAAAAGAAGAGAATTGTGAAAAATCATGCTACTAACCAGCCTCTTCAATTTTATTTTTATCTACCTCTTTAATGGTGATTTTGCATATATCAATTCTTCTTGTTCCGATGAGGAGATCATTTTTTCTTGTAGCTTACACAAGTAAAGCATTTATGGTTCTAGCAAGGTAGTAAGGTTAAGATAACTTTCCATAAGCACTGTGCAAAGCATATTAGGAAATGCATCATATAATCACTTCAGAGTTTGTATTATTAGAGCTTGTCCATTATACTCAATTTCTGCAAAACTTAGATCCAGTCTATTTTATATTATTTATTTATAGGTTTTATATTGCGCTAGCTAGACCCGATGGTATCAGAGCGCTTTGCATTTAATGCAAAATCGTTTGATTGAAGTACATACAAATATACAGACAAAGAAAAGTGTTAGGCAGCCAAGGTAGTTACAATATGTGGACATCAGAACAGATTAAGGTAATGCAGTAAATGACATAGTAACAGCCGAGACAATCGATCAACCGCCACAATGGGTCTAGTCGGTTTTGGTGTGAGCTATGGCAACATAGCTCTGTTTGTGAACATGTTGAAGTAGTGTTTTAGCAATAGGGATGTAAGGTCCCATTTGAAGCAGGAACAGGAGGGGTTGCTGCGGAGATATCTATGGTGTGAGTTCCAGATCCTAGGTGCATTTCAAGAGAATGAGCGCATCTGGGAGGATTTTTTTTTTCAGTTTGTGAGGTATAAGAAACTTTGGTGGAGGATAAGCTAGTGTGAATTGGAGAAATCATTCAAAACCCTATAATCGAATCCATGGCATCTGTACTTATAAAATTGGTTAATGCATCGGTTATGCTTGTCCTATCATGACAAGAAAAAATAAAATCTATTGATTATGAGAACTTTGTCCATGGTGTTTGGATTCTAGGTCCTTTAGTGTGGATTCGGTTTGTAGTAACAAAGAAATTGTGGAATAAAGAAGTCTGAAAAAAGAGCATCAAAAATGTCTTCTTCTGAAAAAATGGAATGAAAAAAATGTTTGCCGCCCCCAAAAAAAAGAAAATTGTTGTGTTTTATAGGGAAGAGGCAATGGGGCCTCCTCCTTTTAAAGTAGTGAGGAGATTTACAGTGAGGTGGGAAAGGGGATGGGGACTAGTAAGAAGTTTTTAGGATTCATGGAAGGGTAGCGTTAAGAGGTAGTAAAGTGTTGGCAGGGTACAATGATTGGTAGAGCAAAGGCTAGTTAAGGTTTTTTGAGTTCAGAAGCATACCAGTAAGGGATAATAATGGTTAATTAGGGTTCAAAGAAGGGTAGCATTAACGAAGTTGGACCAGATATTTACTGTCCAGGGATGGATAGAGTTATAATGTTTGAAGGGGCTTGTAGGGTTCAAGGCAAGTTAGCATTAAAGGGTAGTAAGGCATTTTTGGTTTCACGGACAGTAAGTTAAGCAGTGCCAAGAAGCTATTCGGGTACAGTTAGATAAATTAACTAATGTATGCAATAGGAACAACATTTACATATCAACATTATTGGAATTGTCATAGGTTCTAAAGAAGGAACAACATTACTACCTCAACTTGACTTTAATCTAGCCGACATATTAACAGTCGCTTTTTTGACATGCTACTGTGAACTTTCCTATTCGGCTCAAGTGGACCGCTATTGTACAGAGAAGAACCATATGCCAGAAGATCATTCAAAATCCTGTCCTATGTCCTCAGCTATCTACAGGGCATTTAAATATTTGTCGCTTTATAATAAACAACCTAAATGTTCACTTCAGTGTGGCTTACGGAAGGGCATGTGATTTTATATTGTGAGTGACCGCTAAACAAATGACATCAGCTAACAGAAAAAACATTTCTTGTACTCTCTAATACGCTATAACACTTTCATGCTTCAGATAGGCGAGACTTCTGTTTTTAATAGTCTCTGCATACTTGAAGGCAGATGCGCTATAAGTGAAAAGTATGCTATTGGGATGGATATGAAACTATTATCTGTCTGTAGTTTTTGATTCTTTGATTTGTTGCTATTAGATTGGTCCAAACCTAAGAGCCACCATTTGTGGTAGATGATCCACACCAGAGGATAGAATTTCAGATATGCTGATGAAGGGTAGGCATCCTGTAATGGCATTTTCTTTACAATGCTTGGTTTATAATACATAGACAAGCTCAGCTCTTCAGCAGTTCAATCTGCATTGATCTGCTCATGGTGTAAGTATTTTCTAGAGTCAGTCCTCAAACTGCAAATTGTAAAGATCCTCACAATCGGGAAGCAGTGGTCCACCCACCCTGATTATTAAAAGGGCAGGTAACAAAGTTGATGACCACACCTCTCACCTGGAAATAGTTAATCTAGAAGACACACCATGCCTAGGGCTATGGTTACACTCCAATGGTTTGAAACGCCCAAGTTAATCTGATCATTCGAGCTAGCTTGCCTCTTGTCAGAAACATTTTGCTCTCACAAACATGGCCAATGACCTTTGTTTGTAAAGGAAGGCCCCATAGTGTTTAATCTCTGAATAGCCAGACTGGTAGATGTGTATGCAAATAGAAGTTCAGGATTGGTGGCCTTTTCTATGCTTTAAAAGACGTGAACCTCAGAAATTTCTGGAACAGGGTAGATTAAACCAATCTTGAGGCAGTAGGAGAGAACTTTTTGCTCTTGCTAGTGCATTTGGTGAAATGCAGTTAGGAAGATGAACATTCATAGTTATTCTTTCTTTGTCCAGTGTAAAAAGTAAATATTTGTGCCACCCAAAATTGATGAATGACAACCTATTTAAATAGATCTCAAGTCCTAGAATGTACAAAATAATTATATGGGCCACTGGGAAATGAATGAGCTTTTTCTTTTGTGTAGTATTTGAGGTGGTAATGCGAAAGAGATTAAGTTTCTTTTGGCAAAGGCAATATCTGTGCATTTCTGTTCACCTGGCCGTTGGTCTGAATCACTTTTGTATCGGAGTCTACAGCAAGTGAACATTGGTAGATTGATGCAGTTACAGAAACCAAAAGATATCAGTATGCTAATACAGTAAACCACTCAGGATCTTTTGACAGAACTTTGATTAAAAGGGACAGTACTCCAGCATTCTAGGCCTGATCTTCTCGATGGCCATACTTCAAAGTATACACAAGGAGATGATGGATGAAGCACTGAAGCTTTTCAGGCACTCACCTCTAGTCACTATTAGATCTAGGTTAAATCCATCATCATTCTTTAGCTCACTTTATCACCCCAGTTCATACCCAGCCATATGAAAATCATTCTTGACCCCGTTCCTCATTGGAACAGTCCAGCTCACTTTGCCACTGGATTCATACCAGCCTGGCTGATGAGGGGTGTTACCCCGAAACCGGTCCCGGGATGCCTGTTTCTTGGACAGGGAAGACCTGGCTTGGAAGTTTGGGCTGGACTTTTCCCACCCATGAGAAACAGGGTCAAAACTGATTTGCATATGGCTGGGTCTGAACTGAGGTGGTGAAGTGAACTAAAGAGCGATGATGGATGATTTAACCCAGATAGAATAGTGACTGGGGGTGAGTGTTTAAAATGTTTTTGCACTCCGTCCATCATCTCCTTCTGTTTGCATACTTCCAAGTAACAAGAGAAAAACACAGAATTAATTACTTGCTTAGGTAACACTATCCAAAAACCATACACTAAAATCTAGATCAAGAGACTACTTTTACATGTTCAGGAAGCTGCTATTGGCATACAATGGCACACACTTCCATGCCAATGTGTATGTGGGCCATTTCCTCTGTTCTAGGGCAGTGTTATACCAATCATATTCAGTCCTAAGTTAAAGATTCAGTCACTAATTACATCGTTTAAATTGGAAGACTGGTCACCCTATGTGCATCTTCACCAATCCAGTTCTCTTGTGACAGCTCCTCTTTTCTGCACACTTCAGTGTGAGGCTTCTCTTCCCAGTGCATCTCCACATCCTAGGGTCAATCACTTTCTCATGGTAAGCACATGCTATCCTACTGACACAACCCCTCATCACTCTGCAAATTGTTTTTACTTGTACACATCCAAAGATGGAAGCCACCACTGTCAACCAGCAGATAACACATGTGCTGGCTCATACACTTGTATGCACCTTGTAACACCTATTGGCAAGAGATATGGGTGTTGATGTTCAATACCTTCCATGCAACCAATCACAACATCTTATAGAGCACATTAAGAGCACGAAGCAGCAATTAAGTCTACTACAACAGTGGTCACTTCCACAACATAATGCTGACCCTGCGGTAATATCTTTATTCAGGTTTAATACATCAAGAACATTTTTAAGACTGTTTTCGAGACACTAGTCCCCTTAACCATCAGTGTGGCTTAAAGTTTTCAAAATTCAAAAATGAAGGTAATGATTTTACCAATTTTTAGAATCTAATTTTCCATTTCACCAAAAGAAATGTAGGCAGGACTTCTGACTCAAACTACAGTATAATTCAGGCTCATTTTAAAAAAGTGAGTGGCATGGAAGGACAGTAGAAATACTAGACGCCCTACAGCCAACTTTCACCTCCATTGCATGTATAAATATTTGTAAAATAAATGAAGCCAAACTTACACAGGAGCCCAGTCGGTGGCAGAAATCACAATACAAGTACCATTTAGAACCTTGTTGGCCTTCCAAACGAATGATCCCACACCACCCCCAGGTTTACACAATCATCAGGTTCCTGTTTACGCATATGCAAATTTCAATGATGTGGAGCATGAGCTAAGAAATTCACTTAAGTACATGAGAGACGGCCAGAACACGTGGTGAAATGCCTACATTTCATTTCACACTCATTAAGTGTGTGCTTCCCAAATCCCTCATGTGACCATGAGCACGTTCATAATCCATTAACGCAACCCCTAAAAGGCCAACGACAGGGCCTCAGTATGTGGTTCACAAAGGCAGAGGTCTGCAGTTAATGATATGAGGGGTCCTGGTAACCCCGGAGGTGTGTGCAATTAACAGGTCCTCTGTGATAGATCGTGAAATATCCTTGAATAATTAAGATACTCCAAGTGGAATCTGTCATTCCAGGTCTGCTTCCACTGGTAATACTTCATTCTATTCTACAGCTTCCTCTGGAACTTTAGTCTGCTTCAGCAACCAAAATCATTGGGGCAAATATGAGTGGGGTGGGGGGGGGGGGGGGGGGGGGTCTGTGGTAACTTTGCAAATTTAGCAAACACACGAAGATGATGGATGGAGAAATTTGCAAATTTGACATTTCCCGTCAGAATTACAGGCCTTTCTTAATGAGGGCTTAAGAGTTACATGTACATTGAGGTTTGTTCCTGTAACTGGACATGGGCTCAGAGATTTACAAAGCAGCGCAACATTATATTCTTATATTCAGATAAATCAGTTTCTCCCAAAACACAGTAGAGCTCATTGCATTTTGACCCGACCACAAGGACACTTTTAAACCTTTAATAATGCTGCCCAATTTGCACCGAAATATGTGAAACCATCGTGTGGTTGCACTTAGTAAAGAGAAGAATTAAAAGGCATCTAAAGGAGAAACTGGCCTCTGGTTTAATACTCCTTGTTTTTTAGTGGAAAGGCAGCTGAAGTAAAGCTGATGTGAGACAGAGCCTGCAAGCGGATGGGTAAATTCACTGGAGACCGAGGCAGAATTGTGATGAAAAAAACAAGACGCATTACAATCCTTGAATTACAGTTCTTGCGAGAAACAGTTTTTGTGTCGGATAATCACCATGGACACCAGCGTGCATGGAGGCTGTGCCTAATTATCCACCTCCACACTGAACCATGGCAACAAAAGGACGAGTATTGTTCTCCAGTGAGGATGATACAGAAAAAAAGCGGAAGACATCTTACAGTGCTTCCAATCTCCTCCCAAAATTAGATAAATTCATGTCAGATAAGGATCCCGAGGCATATCACACGACCCCCCCCCCCCCCCTTTACATCAATGGTTGGTCTCGATTGTACTTCAGTTTTGTTATCCACGCGAGATATTGGTGATCATTCCTGTATAACTGTCCCAGAAACAAAGATTCCTTTCCGTCGCAAGTATGACATGATATTTTATCAGCTTTCACCGGATGCCAATACCACCACCAGCTGGCAAAAGTTGCCCCGAATGGGATGGTCACAATGTATTCAAGGTTTAGTGATAACTTTTGAGTCAAATATGGTCTATTATGAGCCCCAAAATGATGCTTTGTTAAAGGATCCTAGGACTTTCCAAGGTCTGAACTTCATATATGCAGGCCTTTCCATTTTGTCGTTCCCACTGCATGCATGAGTACTTTGTCACCTGCTCCACAATTTACACTGCTTGCCACTTTTTTGGACCTACTGGCTTTCAGAATGGCATTTGCATTTTTTTTTTTTACCAATATTGTGCATCATTTAGAAAAGAAAAAACGCATGATATTGTGGCCACTGCTGGAGACTGCGTCATTTAGTAGGCTCGCAAATGCATAATAACATACTCTGACATTTGTGTGTCAATGCACATGCGCACCTAAGAAATGAGGCGGACGCCATTTTAATGAACTGATCCAAGATGGATTGATACATTTAAAAAAATCAATTTGATTACCATTAAACGTCCTTTGCAAGGCGGTCCCAAAGACATTTGTTTATGTATTTAAAAAAGGTTTGTGGGGAGGAAGTTCAACAGGGAAGTGGGAGAGAGGGAGAAACGTGAAGTGGGAGAGAGGGAGAAACGGGAAGTGGGAGAGAGGGAGAAACAGGAAGCGGGCAGTGGGGGATAAGGAAGCAACAGATGCAGGTGAAATTGGGCACAGAAAGGCCCCTAAAGTTATTAAAAAATCAGGGACGTGTGGGCAAAGCAATGGAAACGCTTGTGAGGGAGGGATGAGAGAGCAAGATGGGGGATGTTTGATGGAAGAAAGCAGCATGTGACGGAGAGAGCTAAAAAACACACGCATTCACATAAAGTGCTTAAAGAAAATGAAAAAAGTAGTTTCCTAAAGGTGAGCAGTGGAACGATGCAAGTTATTGAATCAAACGTATGATAAAGAGGCCATGCTCAAGGAGAGGTACAAACAGAGGAGGGGGAAGGACAAATACAATATGGGCACACAAAGCCATCAATGAACAAAACAACCAAAAAAGAGTGACAAAGGCTACCACTGGTTGGGCGAAAGCCCAACGTAAGCTTTTGGTATAGTCCACAATAGTCTAAAAAATGCAGATACATCTAAAGCAGGGGTCATCAACCATTTCTGTCATAGGAGCTACTTATTTTCCATCAACCTCACCCTGAGCTGCTGACAAAATTAGTGTTATAATGGAGAGCACATCAGAGAAGATGGCATCAATGGCCACCACATGCAAGATTACAAGCAGCAATCACCTCAGGGAACCAGGCAAAGCTGCCAGTTGTAATGTAAAAAAAAAAACCTTGTCAATGTTGAATACATTTTCATGGATAATACATAACAGCCATAGCTGCAATTCCCTTGGCACCAAAGTAATAATTTTAGTACGAGGTCTCCTCAATGCCAGGTGATCAGCTTTAACCAGATTTTGGAAATTCAACCATATTTTCCAAAAATCAGCTTATGAGTTCTGACAATACACACATTTTCATCTGGAATACAGTTTTCAATTTTGCCACCCATATCAGCAAAGCAAAGGCTGACTGGGATGCACAAAGGAGACCTACCAGTAAGCTCACAAGCTACTCATTGGAGACGCCTGATAAAGCAAAGGCCTGTTTTCTGATGAACAGAAGATAATAAACTTAGTTCAGATCTAAAGTGGTGACCTACTTATCATACAAGCTGAACGGTTAGGCCTGATGACTTGGAGAGAGCACAGTGTGATAAGACTTGGCATGTTTTTAAAGGGTTCAACTTTTGAGATGGACAAAAGCAGGGCAGGGTTGATAGTTTGTCATCCCAAGAGTCAACCAAGGATACCCTGAAAGCAAGAAACATTTGTAATAATTGGCTGTTAACCACGCCTCCATCATAGTCCTGGGAGATTTTAACTTCTGGCCCTCCGACCCCGCGGAATGTGCCACCTCCAAGGAGTTTTCAGACTCTCTTCTGTCGCTCAACTTCACATCAGTTGTCAACACTCCCACACACAGGTTGGGACACATCCTGGACCAAATTTGGCAACGCGATTGCCCGGTCAATTCCCTTTCGATTTCCCCATGTTCATGGTCAGATCACTCACTAATCACTTTTTCCCTATCCCCTGTTCCACCACTTAAGCCCACCTCTGCTAGAAATGTCTGGGCGCGTTCATGGAATCGTGTTGACATCGAAGCCCTGTCGACTCTCCTCTCCTCCTCTAGCCCTGATCTGACCGCGCTGCCTTCCTCTGGGCAGGCAGAAGCTATCGCCAACTGGCTGAGGGTCGGGTGCGATGCCATCGCTCCTCTAAAACGCATCGCAACCAAACGCCCCAAAGATGCAAACCACTGGTCTCAGATGACCTAAAGAGCAAAAAACTTACTCTCCGCCAAGCTGAACGACAATGGAGACGGAACTACTGCCCTACTGCCAGAAACCGTTATACTGAACTCCTCTTTTAGTACAAGAAAGCCATACTAGACACTAAGAAAAACTATTTCTCCTCTAAAATCCAACTCGCGGAGAATCGGCCAAAAGAATTTTTTTCTATTATCCAGGATCTTGCTTTCTCTGACAGAGCGTCACTCAAACCATCTCCTTCCCAAACACTATGCGACTCGCTCAATCACTTCTTCCTGGATAAAATCAATAAAATCAAAAATGATATTCCCTCCCCATCCCAGACCTTCCCTGACCCCTGCCGTCCTCCAGTCACTGCACATCTTGACTCAATTCCTCCTCTCTCGACTTACTCATTCCTCTCAATTCTCCCGCTGGTCAAATCCGGCTCCCCGCTGGACCCCTGCCCGCCTACATTCTAAAGCAGATTTACACTCATTGCCCTTCACCACCTTTAGTGCTCCTAAACAGCTCGCTGGCTCAGGGCATCGTCACCACTGCACTTAAAACGGCAGTGATCGTCCAGATACTAAAAAAGCCTGGAGCGGACCCCTCTGATCCAGTCAACTTCCGCCCAATCTCCCTTTTGCCTTTCCTGGCTAAGGTATTGGAACGGCACGTGGTCAAAACTTTGAGCGAGTTTGTGGAATGTCACGGTGTGTTGGCTCCAAGACAGGCCGGCCTCCGCCCGGCCCACTCAACTGAGTCCGTTATAACATCGGTTCTGGACAACCTCCGACAAGGAATGGATACCAATCAACATCAGGCCTTGATCCTTTTAGATCTCTCCGCCGCATTCGACACGGTGGATCATACCATCTTACTTTCACGTGTCGAAGCGGCGGGAATCAGAGGAACAGCCCTATTATGGTTATCCTCCTTTCTGAGCGGCCGGACTCAAGCGGTTCGTCTGGGAGAGTTCTCTGCAGAATTTCAACCTATACAGTGTGGTGTCCCCCAGGGCTCCTCTTTATCCCCCCTTTTATTTAACCTTTACATTGCCCCCCTCATTTTTGCTTTACAGCAACTGGAGGTCTCTGTGTATAATTACGCAGACGATCTCCAGCTCATTTTTTCCCTTTGCCCTACTCCGGAGTCCATGTCCAAAGTTCAGTCTATTATGACCTTCATCCAGGACTGGACGAACTTCTACCACCTGAAGCTCAACCCCGATAAAACGGAGTTGGTGCTGACTGGTGGTTGCTCCAGTCCCTGGACCTCCTCCTTTTGGCCCCCCTCACTAGGTTCCCCTCCCACTCCTGTATCCTCTGTCAAAACCCTTGGATTAAAAATCAATAACCAACTCTCCCTACATTCTCAAGTCTCTGCTGTGGTTTCCTCAGCTTTCCTTTCACTCAGGACTATCCGCAGAGTCTCTCGTTTTTTCGCCCCAGACGCACTTAAACTAATCCTGCTAGCCATGGTAACATCCCGCCTAGATTATGGTAATATCCTGTACCACGGTATGCCCAACTACCTCATGAGACGTCTTCAGCTGGTTCAAAACCAGGCCGCTTGGCTGGTTTTTAACCTCTCTAAATCATATCATGTAACCCCTCTCCTCTCTTCCCTGCACTGGCTCCCTGTCCGGCAACGCGTCTTATTCAAGCTCGGCTGCACCATTTTTAAAGTCCGGACAGGCTCTGCCCCTTCCTTCATTAACTCGGCCATTCAATCCTACACTCCCTCACGAGACCTCCGATCCTCCTCTCACCACCTTCTACTGGTTCCCCGTTTTAAACGGAAGAAATGGGGTGGTTCAAAATTTGCTACCACGGGCCCAGCCTTCTGGAACTCTCTCCCATTGCCCCTCAGAACCTGCACCCAGTACCCCCTCTTCCGTAGAGACCTCAAGACTTTCCTCTTCACGCAAGCCTTCCCATCCTGAGTGCTCACCGTTCTCCCCTTTCCGACCCACTGAGTAGCACTTGCCAGTGAGCGCCAAGAAACCGCCAGGTGTACGAGCGCTATATAAAACCCTTCAAATTCAAATTCAAATAATATACCATATGCTGGACCCCAAATAAAAAGGTAAGAAGAGGTTTACATGGAAAACAGAGAGATACTGGCATGCCCTTCTGTTTGTTAACTTGTATACCAGCTGTTTATCCTGGTAGGCAATCCGAGACCGAGGTACCATCTCTGGATTGCCCTTGAGCATAATCTGAAGAAACAATTTGAAAAGGTATAATTATGGAGATTTGTGATTTTAGATCTGGGTTGAAATCCGAGAATAGTTTGTTTCAATGGAGATGTCGGAGTCAAATTTGAGAAGCACAAAAATCAGTCAAACCCAAGCTAGCATCTCTGGGCTTCTGATTTCACATCTGATAAGTGACCACACCAGACCTCTTTAGAAATGTAAGTCTGCAAATACATACTCTTTACACAGTAATGACTGGTAGGTCAGCATCCATTCCCATCAATTTTAGTTGACAAGGTCAAGAACACTCAATGTGAAGCAAGACCAATTTGTGTTTTTAAGTGCAAGGAGAGAGTAAGAGTATAGAGTTGGCTTCTTCTCGTAAATTGAAATATTCAGATAGGGAGATTCAGAGAGGCAAGTGAGGCAGTTCATTTCTCATTTTAATAATGCAACTCTGACACAAAATCTTTAGGAGGAACGATTTGAAAAGAAAAACTGTTCACTGACCTCTGATTAGCAGGCAAGTTCATGTCACAAATACACTGTATTTTTAGTGTTGCAACCAACAACTTCCCCAGCAACCCTAGCAACACAAAATAACATAGCAACCCACACTTTTCAAGTCATTCACAGAACACTGGCTGGAAAGATCTGCGTGGCTGACAGTGCGGTACCAGGCAGGAACTGAAAGTAAGCAGCATGAAAGGCTAGACTCATTGGTTGCTCTAGTCTAGATGAGGATCTTTGGGGGATGTCCACCAGAATATCCAGGAAAACATATACTGGAACCACAATATCATGGACCAAACTATTGACAAAGTAAGTATATGTAGGGAAGTATGGCTTTACTACATGCACAACCCAATATATATTCATTGACAATATATATATCTTCAAGGTACAGAAATGTGGAGTTAAGAACGGCGAATCTATATTATCTATATGCACTTACGTTCAGGATATTGTCGTTCTCAATAATTAGACCTCAATATTTTAGCTCCATAATATTCTTTCCTCAATATTTTGACATACTATCTCCCCAAGGACCATAATTCAGGCCATTAGTTAGGCTTTTGGTAAGAGAGCAGAATGAGCCTTTCCTATAGTCTAAGCTCCCACATACATAACAGAGAAATATAATCTTTACTGCACAACACTTCAGCACTAACTCCACAGCCTCTCCAAATGTTTAAGTATTCCCAACTACGTTAATCAGACAGAAGGTACATCCCTTCTTAAGCCATTAAATAATCCAGTTTTGTTGTCCATTAGTGTTTGTACAGCACCATTTGATCCAATTCTTTTATAGATGGAAGTAAAACATTCAGCCTTATTGAGCAATACATCAGCTCTTTACAACATGCTCCACTGATTTTCAAGCACATTGTGTGACATTAGTGCAGGTATTTGATGTCTTTGTTTTAAGACCAGTTTCACAGATTGCCGTGTAGATGGTTAATGGAGAGCTGTCAGCAAGCCCTGCTCTTCGTGGGCATGAATGCCTGCTGTCCCTCTGCAAAACCAGTCCCCACTCTGAGTAAGCCTTGGACATTATCAGCAGGGCCAAGTATAAACTCAACAGTTATGCAGAGTGAAAATACCGATATTGGCTGAAATCATGTTCTACAGGGAGAGACTCAAAGTGTTGTCAAAGCCAAGCCAACCCCAAACATCAATGCTGTGAAACACAACCACAATTCCTTCATATATATGACATGAGATTCTCTTTTCATGTGTACTAGGAGTGGCCTCTATATGGTACCTCTTAATGGCACTGGACGGCCCCTCTGAATCACTGGAGCGATGCCATTAGCAGCCATCTACAGTATGGAGATGTTTATGCGCACAACTGAAGCACTCATAAGGAAGAGCTCATTCACTTAAGACTGAATGAGTGCTTGCATGTTCTTGGTGCATCAGATGTTGCAGCTAGGGCATGTAGTGGCCTCCTATATTATTCAATAAGCAAAAGGCCCTCATTCTTTCAAAGCTAATAACTATAATAGTAGCAACTGGCTACAAGGAACACAGTTATGAACCTGTTAAGAAACAGAATACTAAAAAGTGATGTGTGGATTGCTTATATTAAACTCTGTCATTGGTAATTACTCTGGGCTGCAAATAAGTCCAACATTCTTTTGCTCACCATTGCACTTCAGACAGGAACTAGCCATATGTAAATAAGCCTTGGTCCTTCTCCAATAGGAACCGTCGAGCCCAAACTACCAGGTCAAGTCCCCTTCAAGTGTGAACACAAGCAATCCTAGACCAATTTAGGCATCTTCGGTAGGGTGTAACGTTATCCCTAAAGCACACTGAGCATGGGGTCCATGTGTGGATTTACCTGTGCAGTTGAGGCATCACACTGAGGAAAACAAAAATATTAAATAGTGATGGGTGGACTGCTTGAATTAATCTCAGCAAGTGGTAATTACTCTGGGTCATTTGACTACCATGCTACCTCAGACAGGAACAAGCCTAATACAAATGTATCTTGGTCCTGCTTCAATAGGAACTGTCCAGCCCGAACTGCCAGGTCACGTCTCCTCCAAGTGGGAACACAAGCTACCTTAGACTGGCTTCAACCTATTAGGGCCTCTTTGGGAGGATGTAGCTTGATTCCAGTGGCACAGTCATCATGTGAGCCATTGAAGGACTGGGTTCTTTTGGACCCAGCGGTGCCAGGGCACAACACCTGAAACCTTCGTGGGTAACCTGCTCCGGCGTACAAGTCACAGAGACACGGGACACTTCCTTCGGCGTCAAAGAGTCAAGGTTTATTTGCTGCAGGGAACACAGAAGTCACAGGAAGTACATCGAGTGTAGTTCGGGGAGACTGCTTCAAATTGGTTCTGTGGATCGCTCCTTTTATACAGTTTTTACCCATAGGATAACATGATACACAAAAGTTTACAACCCGGTTCCCACATTTAGCTCCCTGAGGGGTCGCTTTGGTCACTTTGGAACACACAAGGTCCGGAACATAAGTGCGGAAACATTTGGCGGTTCCCAACTGTAAAAACCCATCTTCCCACCATTAGCAAATTCCAATCAGCAGTAAAGTAGATCGAAATAGGAACGAAGACAGGTGCAGAGGAAGACGGAGACAGTGGGGAGATCGGAAAGGGTGTAAAAGGGGAGGTATCGAGAAACACGAGATACAGGCATCAAAGGGACGTGCCTAATGAGATGCACGGCTGAGACAATAAGCCCGTGCGGCAAGATGAGCCTCGAGCGGCGCCATCTGCCTTACAGCAGCAACCCCCTCGTCATAAAGACACTTACAAAGAACATGTGTCTTCCGCTAATATCTTGGGAGTCCCAGGGTCGCGAAGCGGACAGCGTCCGTTCGCTGGCTACTTGAGGGCAAGAGACAAAATGGATGCCGTATCTAAGATGGAACCCGAGGGTACAGATGAAAAACCCACATAACAAACGAACGGTTTAAGTTAGCACAGCGAAACTGCGCACACTTACACAACTCGTCATTTGCGGTTCATAGATACCAGACTCGACCATATTCGTGCGAGTCGAAAACACCACTTACAATTGTCACGGAACCTCAGACGCTCCTTTTGCCCTCATGTAGGCAAGCACTAGTCGGAATCATATTCGATATTCATCAGACCATCAAGATGTTGTTGTAGCATAGCTCTGTCCAACCGAGTCCCCTTGGTAACAGATGGTTGTCTCATACACGTTGTAGCACAGAGGCCACATAAGGCAGGACCACACTGCACACAAAGGCAACACGTGAACAGGAACACTACCACAACCCCGATGATCATCAGAATCTTCCAACCCCAAGTCGACATCAGGCCCCAAAACCATCCAAGTAGCGTCCAATCCCCTACATCCACGTGTATGGATTCGGAGATCTTATGCAACTTCGAAATGGCTTGATAGACAGTAGGAGCATTATCTGGAATGAAAATGCAGCAGCTCGAATGGATCACCTTACATACCCCACCGCGATCTGCTAAGACGACATCTAAAACCATACGGTTTTGTAACGTCATAAGTCTCTCCGCCTGAAGTTCTGTGGTGATATTACCAAGGGCGCTGGCAGTAAGATTAGCTGTCGATTCTACCACTCGAGTCAACTGTCTCAGGTTCCTACTATTAACCATAGGTCCCCAAAACGGGAGGAAACCCTTGAAAAAGTCTCCTGCCTCTTGACCGGCAGTATCCTCTTCGCTAATTACGCCTCGTACAACTCTAGTCTTATGATAATCGGCATCTACAGTGAACGTCGGAGGCAACAGATTTGCAATGAAACATGAGCCCATGAAGTCTGCGGGCAACCATGTGTATGCACGATCACAACAGATAAAGTAGGTACCCTTGGCAGCCAGAAACACAGGGGACGAGAACATTGGCAGAACGTAACTTTCAGTGCAAGCACTTGTTCCAAGTGGGGCGTGCGAGCCACGACCCATAAGACAAAGATTACCAGTGTGGGGTACGACCCATATTGGAGGCGAGCTTTTAAGCTGCTTTTCACTAGTGAACATACTATATTCCCCTCTGCTTAGTACCCTATAGGCTTGTACCTCTTCTTTAGGGATAAGAAAAGGATCATGGATCTCATCTTCCATATCCTCTATTGCCATTGATAGCAGCCTCTGATACGAGGCAGGACCAGAGTAGGGGGAACGTTGTTCTTGAGTGGGGTGGAAACCCAGTGCGCTTCGAAACATTGTTTGGAATGCTCGAGCTGACCCTTGGGAACTATACGGTAACACCAGATATGGAATTCCCTTACCCGTAGTATGTGGCATCAACCCACACACCCAACAATTAGTAGTGTTAACCACTAACTGATGCTGATGGAGGAGCTGAATAAAGGAATTGTTGCGGAATTCTACACGTCTAGCCTGCTCGTGTTCCGGTAACATATGAAAGGAATGAGGAGAAGCAGTAGAAGTAAGGTTAGGGTAAGGAGTAGGAGTAGGGGTAGGAAGTAAGAAGTAAGACATAGTGTAATACACCCAACCCGTCAAAAATGCAGAAGCAGTCAGAAACAATACAAACAATTGAAATATAAAACATTTGGTACGACTGAGTTGCTGCAGCTTGACTCTATACGCCTGAGCTCTTTCCAAATCATTCAGCTTCGAAAATGCCATTCCCTACGACCGTCCGCAACGTTTCTTGACGCACTTCGTTCTGTGCAGCAATAGTCAATCCCCAGGAGTTCCTAGGAACCGACGGCCTTTAACCTAGCGTCAAGACCTACTGTCCAGAAGGAAGTACGCGCGCGGCCCTACGGCCCTTAATACACAATATGTATATATATTAGCACAATTTTTCTCAGCTGTGGAAGGAAAAAGATACAAGGAAGAAGCTTGATATATGTACAAAAAATTCTCAATGATACGAATGTTCAAAATTGATCATGGGAAACGAGGATATTGCAGTTGTCAATTTCAGCAAAGCAAGAAAATTTTTATTTGTCGTTAGTGTGAGATCGTAAAGAATATCGATGTTTCCCGGGACGTGTCTGCTCGTCGAACAAAGGATCCGTTGAAGAGACAGCGTCCTGCTGATCAGTTCGTTGATCTGGTCTTGAGTCTTTTGCTGACAAGTGTTCAACAGTGGCTTTCTGCTGCGCTGAGGGTTCTCCAACAAGCTGTGCGTCGCTAAAAGGTACAAACGCCGGCAATGTTTCTGTTTCTGTTGACGCAATGCCTTTCCTTACCCACGGGTCTGCCGACAAAGGAATAGGGACTCGCTTACAATGGGTAGCATGTACCCAATTTTTCCGCCCCTCAAGACGAACGGCAGTCCTCGTGGCCAGGAGTACCTGGTAAGGTCCGGTGAATCGGGGGTCCAGATTGGTCTTGCGTGAGAAGTTACGAGTAACCACCCAGTCTCCGGGCTGGAGCTGGTGGCCTGGACCCTCCGTCTGCGTCGGCAAGGCGTCGTAAACCTGTTGATGAATTAACCTCAGTTTAGCAGTCAAGTCATGTAAGTAGTCAATCAACATCGGATACTCAAGATCAGAGAATATTCCTGGCCTAGGAACCCCCCACACATTCGCAGGACGGCCGAACACTATTTCATAGGGACTAAGCCCTATTCGGGAGTGTACAGTCGCCCTAGTTGACAGTAATGCTAGAGGCAAAGCATCAGGCCACGAAAGTCCAGTCGTAGCCTGAATCTTCGCTAGTTTTAGTTTAAGGGTACCATTGTACCCCTCAACCAATCCAGCTGACTGGGGATGATTGGCGCTATGGAATTTTTGATTAATTCCAAGGCCCTTACATACACTCTTCATCACACTTCCAACGAACTCACTTCCGTTATCTGACCACACGACTCTAGGCATTCCATACCGAGGAAAGTATTCCTTCAGTAGGATTTTCGCAGTAGACAAAGCAGTATTGTCTTTGAGGGGATAGGCCTCGATCCATCGGGAGAATGCGCAAACCACAACCAGAACATATTTCAAGTTATTGCATCGCTCCATATGGATGAAGTCCAATTGGATCACCTCAAAGGGATACGAAGGAGGAGCAAAACTGCCAGGGGGAGTTGGGGTTCCTTTGCCAGGATTGTACATTATACACACCATACAATTCTTCACCAGACGTTCAGCACACTTTGTAATGCCATCATTCTTCCACACATCAGCCAGCAACTTGCAAATGCCTTTCGCGCTAATATGTGCTAACCCATGTGCCATTGTCACAACGGCCAGCACATACGCATCCGGTAACATCCATCTTTTCTGATCCGACAAATCAATCCAGCAACCATTCGCATCCAACTTTCCCGTACTTTCTTTCCACTTCATCTTTTCAGTGTCGGTGGCCTCATTCTGAATTGCTTTCACGCTCTCTATGGTATTTTCACACATACTTGATTCTGCAGGCCACCTAACCGAACTCGTCACGTAAATTCGAGTGCTAAGGTTCCGGGCAGTCTCCTTAGCAATCTCATCTGCAAACGCATTACCACGACCAACATCATCCGTCACTTTACGATGCGCACTACACTTAACAATTGCAACTTGTTCAGGCAAAGTCAATGCATCCAAAAGATCGTTCACAAGCTGGCCATGCTGTATTTTCGTGCCATGCGACGTCAAGAAACCACGTTCTCGCCACAATCGTCCAAAACTATGCGCTACACCGAAAGCGTACTGGCTATCGGTGTACACATTCACACGTTTACCTTTTGCTAATACACATGCTCTAGTGAGAGCAATCAGCTCTGCAGCTTGGGCAGAATTCTGATTCAATCTCGCAGTCTCAACAACAGTATTCAACGTTACAACAGCATAAGCAGTAGTTACATCACCATTCGGCAACTTAAAACATGACCCATCCACATACAGAGTGCCATCCGGGTCTTCCAATGGGGTGTTTTTAAGGTCCACACGACCTTTAGTTTCCTCTTCTGTCCGCAAGTAACAGTCATGTTCTGCTACTTCATCTGACTCTGCACTAATTGGTAACAAAGTTGCCGGATTTAGGACATTACAACGTTTTATCTGAATGTGGCTTGCCAAGAGCGTCAATTCGTACCCAGACAACCTCGCACTCGTCAAGTGCTGAGTTTTCGTGCGATTCAAAAGAGTATCGACTGCATGCGGAACCATCACCGTAAGCATATTATCCATGACCAATCCTGCTGATTGTCGGATGGAGACCGCAGCTGCCGCAGTTGCTCTCAAACAACTCGGCAATGCTCTAGCTACTGGGTCTAAGGTCGAGGAAAAATATGCACATGGACGTTGCTTACCACCAAAAGGTTGCGTTAAGACACTCAAAGCACAACCTTCCCTCTCGTGAACATATAACGTGAACGGTTTGCTGTAATCAGGGGTACCTAACACAGGAGCCGAACACAATGAATCACGTAATTCAGAAAAACTGTTCTGACATTCTTCCGTCCATGGTAAAGGAGTTGAAACATCCTTGCACGTAAGAGCCACTAATGGTTTCGCTAGCAATGAAAAATTAGGAATCCACTGCCTACAGTACGACGTGATACCTAGAAAGGCACGCACATCTCTTTGGGTTTGTGGCACAGCCATTCGCGCAATCGCTGCAATTCTCTCTGGGGTCAATCTCCTTCCCTCCTTTGACAATAAGTGACCTAGATAGGTAACTTCTTGACAACAATATTGGAGTTTAGAAGGTGACACCTTGTGATTTAACTCACAGAGATGTTGCAGCAACGATACCGTAGCAATTTTGCAAATGTCCTGAGTATCAGCAGCCACCAATAAGTCGTCGACGTATTGGATTAAAGCCGCACCAACCGGCAACCTAAACGCATCCAGTTGACCCTTCAAGGCTTGACTGTAAATCGATGGACTTTCACAGTAGCCCTGAGGAGCGCGTTTGAACCGGAAGCTACGTCCACCAAGAGAGAAACCGAAAAGGTCCCTGCTCTCTTCGGCAATCGGGATGCTGAAAAATGCATTTTTCAAATCAATCACCGAGAACCATGATGCAGTAGCTGGAATCAGAGTCAGTAGCGCCGTGATGTCAGGCACAACAGGGAATTGAGGAACCACAATTTTATTTACCTCCCGTAAATCGATAACAAAACGATAAACAGGCGGTTTGGTAGGATCAGTACGTTTAAGAATGGGCAGTACAGGGCTATTGCACACGTTTCCCCGAGTTTCTTCGATAACATCTTTCTCGATCAAGTCATAGATGATCGCTAACAAAGCTCGTTCACCATCAAGGGAGATACGGTACTGGGGAATACGTGGCAATCGCACATTAGACTTCAACTGAACAACATAAGGGGAGATATCAAGTAGGCCCACATCATTTGGACCCGTCGCCCACAAAGACGCAGGAAGAGAATCCAATTCCGGTGGAAGCTTATCGAGGGACAAATACATGGGAGAGACTACCCTCTCTCCTAACGTAAGCTTTACACCCTCAGGAGAACAATACAAAGTTGCATACAAACGTTTAAGCAAATCCAGACCCAAAAGATTTTCGCCACAACCAGTGGTCAAAATCAACGGAGCTTCAAGCTCACGAGGCCCAATTTTAAGGGGCAAAGGGCGCGAAACTGGATTGCTAACGGGGGCGCCAGAGAATCCAACGGAAACATTTGTTAAGCCAGACAAAGGTGCGCCAGGGAGTTTCGAATGCATGATAGAACTTTTCGCTGCACCAGTGTCCAACAGAAAAGGCTCAACGACGCCCGATGTAGCAACTGCGACGTAAGGCCCTCTCTGATCAACCGGAACTGATACCACTCCCTCTCCTTGTCTTTGGCTGTCCTAGTAATTACTGTCGTCAGTCCCCTGATCGACGTAATAATCATCTACATTGTACTGCGCAGATCGTCCTTGCGATGATCCACGTTGATCGAAACAGTTATTAGAATTTGATGAATGGTCAGAGCGATCATTCTGAGCACCACGACCTCTACCACGTGATGCATGCTGTGAACCACCACGGCCTCCTTTAGACGAGTTACCACAAGTACGTTCATTTAAAGCAGGACAATTGAATTTAATGTGTCCCTCCTGTCTACAATAAGCACATTGATTGTACCCTAATGAAGATCTTTGGAAAGAGGAATCATTACGCGGCTGCGATCGATTCGATTGCGACTGTGATCTATTCTGCTGAGGCGCATTCTGATTAGAACGCGGCGGATACGCTTGTTGTAACAACACTTTAGTTTTTAGCTCTTTCGTCTTTTTATCAGCACGGTCATTTTCTTCTTTCTCTCTATTCTCATAATATTGTGCCGTAGCCAATATCTGAGCTGAGGTAGAAACGGCCCACGCACTTTCTGAATTCTTTAATTTATTGCTCAAATCGGGCAACAAGTTCGACACGAATTTATCCACAAACAACCTCTGTCCACCCTCAGTACCCATATCCTGTCCACTATGATCAACGAATGCTTCTTCGAACCTCGTAAAGAAGTCGGAAACACTCTCATCTTTCTTCTGCTTGCAAGCTGACAGCTTGTCCCAATTTACCCTCATAGCTGGCATAAGCGTTTTCATTAATGTTATTATCCGCTGAGGAAGATCAGTAATCAATTGATCGGGTTTAGTAGCAGCCACTTGTCCAGCGTCTGCCGCTGTAATGGCAGCCCAATCACCACCTAATTCATTTGCGTGATCTTGGTGACGAATCTTAGCCCATACCGGTTGCGGTACGACGTTGCCAAACAACATGTCGATATCGGCAAGATTCATTACCGTAGCATCTACGAGCTGCGATAATTCCTTATAATACCCAGTAGGATTTTTACGAGGATCAGGCAAAGATTGTTTCACCTGAAGCACTTCCGATCGTTTCCATGGGAGGTGTATCCACACTCTCTGGAAATGTGCCGCTACTGGCTGGGCACCAGTATTATCAGCTGGTATCCAAACCGGCGGAACTTCACGCATAGGATATTGGCCAGACTCGTCTTGTCGTTCAATGTCCTCAACAAACAATGCATGAGGAATAGGAGCGGGACGAAGAGATAGCAACCGCTCAATAGCACGTCGGACATTAGTATCGACTATCAGTCCAGTTGCGAACTGAAGCCGAAGTTCAGACAGGGCGGTCAGCACCTCGTCAGGCGCATTGGCCACTATCAGATCATGAAGGAACTTGCACATTTCGTCAAACACATATCTCTGAGTTGGTATGTTGAATTGATTAAACGTTTCGAGGACAACACGAGGTGGATTTCTAAGAGGGTTTACCATCCAACCCATCGCCATATTATATAGTGCAACACGTTCTCTGTTACCAGGAAGCTGACTACGTCTCTGAGGACCATCAGAACCAACAGACCCAAAAACAGGTCCGAGCGACTGAAAGAAGTTTGTCGCAAGGGGAGAATTACGATTACGAGTAGAAGGAGAAGAGTAAGATACAGGACTAACAAGAGAAGGAGTAGAGACAGTAGCAACAGCAGGGGTTAACAACACAGGAGCAGTAGCGGGAGCAGGAGTATGTGGAAGCGGAGGAGCAGTAGGAATAGAAACAGTCAAAGGAGCAGGAACAGTCGGAAGAGCGGGTGCAGGTTGAGGAACTGGTGGAGGAATAATAGGTGGAAGAACAGGTACGGCAGGGATCACAGGGGCTGCGGTACCCTGTACGTACGGAGGTGGCGACTTCATAAGATAGGACATTAAAGGATCCTCAACTGCCTCTTCCTTCTTATCCGACTCCGTAGGCAAAGCAGGATAGCATTTATCTATGGACATACGTTGTAATCTCTCAAACACTTCCTTATCCTTATCCTCCTTATCACGCTGAAACTGCTCAGCTTTCTTCACTATAGTAGCAACATTATCTCGCTGACTACGTTTATTCTGTCTGATTTCTTTCTGTCGGGCTTCTTTGCGCCACAACCGAAAGGCATCAAACATGGCCGGCCTTGATTTACGTTCGAACAACTTTATTTCTAGATTATCTAAGATCGATGCCTCGAAGCTACCGTGAGGTGGCCAACGAAGATCGCCGTCTTTCTTTGTATATTTAATCCAATAATCGTTAAAAGCAATCGGGCCTAGCCCATGTTTGCTATATAAGTCATAAGTAGGAGTTCCAACCGGAGGTATCGGACATGAGTCCTCCAGCAGGGAATCCGCACCACAAGGTCTGAAACAACTAAACAAAGTACTGCGACCAGGCATCTTGCACACTAGCCGAGTTTCACAAACTTCAAGGGTTACGGGATTTACCAAGTCCCAGCAAAGAACAAAACCCTCGGTTTTTGGCGGCTGCAGTCGTCAAACAATACAACAACAAAGTACGCTAGCAAAGTGTCACCGAAAAAAACACTCACACAGCGTGTACAACAAAGACACTCGCTAAAGTGTCAACAACCAAGAACTCTGGGAGCGACCCACAAAATACTTAACTCAAAGATCAATGGCGTCCTCAGGAAGGCCCGTCAATCGTCTCGCTATACCAAGGTCTACGCCAGGCGCCAAAACAGGTCTACAGTCAGGGCAGCAGTCCGTCGCAGCCGTCAGGAGGCGGGAATCTTCGCGGGAAAAGTCTTCGGGCCACTTATTTCGACAACAGGATCGATGAAGCGGAGTGCACCTTCCCTCGGAGATTTCACACGAAGTTCCTCACGATCGTCGGGCTTGGACCGGTACCACTGATGCAGCCCCACGTTGGGCGCCAACTGAAGGACTGGGTTCTTTTGGACCCAGCGGTGCCAGGGCACAACACCTGAAACCTTCGTGGGTAACCTGCTCCGGCGTACAAGTCACAGAGACACGGGACACTTCCTTCGGCGTCAAAGAGTCAAGGTTTATTTGCTGCAGGGAACACAGAAGTCACAGGAAGTACATCGAGTGTAGTTCGGGGAGACTGCTTCAAATTGGTTCTGTGGATCGCTCCTTTTATACAGTTTTTACCCATAGGATAACATGATACACAAAAGTTTACAACCCGGTTCCCACATTTAGCTCCCTGAGGGGTCGCTTTGGTCACTTTGGAACACACAAGGTCCGGAACATAAGTGCGGAAACATTTGGCGGTTCCCAACTGTAAAAACCCATCTTCCCACCATTAGCAAATTCCAATCAGCAGTAAAGTAGATCGAAATAGGAACGAAGACAGGTGCAGAGGAAGACGGAGACAGTGGGGAGATCGGAAAGGGTGTAAAAGGGGAGGTATCGAGAAACACGAGATACAGGCATCAAAGGGACGTGCCTAATGAGATGCACGGCTGAGACAATAAGCCCGTGCGGCAAGATGAGCCTCGAGCGGCGCCATCTGCCTTACAGCAGCAACCCCCTCGTCATAAAGACACTTACAAAGAACATGTGTCTTCCGCTAATATCTTGGGAGTCCCAGGGTCGCGAAGCGGACAGCGTCCGTTCGCTGGCTACTTGAGGGCAAGAGACAAAATGGATGCCGTATCTAAGATGGAACCCGAGGGTACAGATGAAAAACCCACATAACAAACGAACGGTTTAAGTTAGCACAGCGAAACTGCGCACACTTACACAACTCGTCATTTGCGGTTCATAGATACCAGACTCGACCATATTCGTGCGAGTCGAAAACACCACTTACAATTGTCACGGAACCTCACCATGTCTGAGCATAATAGCTGCATTTAGGATATCACATGGAGGAAAACACAAAAATGATGAGTGGATTGCTTGAATTAATCCCAGCCACTGGCCCCTCCAAGCAGGAACACAAGCAGCCCTAGACCAGTTCCGGCCTATTTGGGCCCCTTTTTGGGTGTAGCTTGATTCATTTGGCCGAAACAGGTTTTGGGTTGCTTATGTTCCAGTGAAGTGAGGACCTGGCTTGGCAGTCAGTCTGAAATGCAACCTAAAGATGGTGACACAAATGCCTGAAATGTCTGTTCCGCCAATGACCAACTCCCAGAAACTTTTTTGCTGCATATTACTCAACTATCGCTCAGCAAACAAACACGCGGCGGACATAGCTGACCTCATACTAAATCATGAAATTGACGTAACCATCTAAACCGAAACCTGGCTTTCCGACTCGTCTTCCCCATGCTTAGACCTGTTAGTCCCCACAAACTACCAGATTATGAGACTGGACAGACAAGTCAGATTGGGTGGAGGCATCGCTTGCATTCGTAGGTCAGACATTACCATTACTAAAATTCATTCAGACCCTTTAGAGTCTTGCGAATTTCTAGGCATGTCTTTAAGATCAGCAGACAACCAAAACTGTAAAATCCATGCATTCTACCACCCGCCTGGTACAAAGACCAAGTTCCTAGACCAATAGATGGAAAACATTACCGTCAACTCTAGTCTTCAGTCAAATGATATCTTCTTAGGTGACTTCAATATTCACTGGGAGGATCAGGCTAACAATCAAATCACACTCCTTAAAACCTTCCTGGAAGAACAATCTTTAGTCCAGGGATGTCATCTCCCCACCCACTCCAAAGGTTCAACCTTAGACTGGATCATAGCCAAAGAAAAAGCAATCGAGAATATTATAATCACACCATGCGATTGGTCATATCATCACATGATTACATTCGAAATTCCCCTGAGAAAAACAAAATCGACCTCACAAGCTATTAAGCCAAAAAAATGGACCAGGGACACTAGAGGAATCAATATGGAAAACGTAGCAGCTGGCTGTGAAAGAGAGTTGCAGCCACCCAAGAACATGGTTGACGTCAGTGACCTCACTTTGCAATTATAACAAGTCAATGTCAAGCATCAGCAAGGAATTAGCCCCTCTAAAATTGAAAAGGATCTCTGACAAAGACAAAAATTCATGGTTCAATAGTTCCCTAAATTAGGAAAGACGATCACTGAGACTCTCAGAGCGCAAATGGCGTCAATACCCTACCTCACCCTACTTAAGCCAACTGAGACAATCCAGGAAAGCTTATAACAAAAGCATCCTTAAATCTAAAAAATACTTTTTTAGGAAAGAATTGGACAATGCAATAAATAGACCAAGGAAACTATTCGATATACTTAAAGAACAATCGAATAAATCTGCCAAATCAGCACCGGTCATCGCCAAAACAAGTTTAAATAGTGAGGATTTCTCCATCTCCTTTACCGACAAAGCTAACGCGCTGGAGAGGGAACACAAAAAATCAGCTGGAGACTTTGAAAGGGAGAAGGGTTCCTCGGATGAACCACAGTTCCAACAAGAATTGGACAAACCAAAAAACCATGATCGATGGACAGGATTTAAACTAATCAGTGAATTGGACATCTCAAAGATCATGTCGGCCACTAAACCTAACCACCACTATAACGACCCCCTACCAGCAAAGTGCTGGTCTTCTCTAAACCACCTATTAATCCCATCTTGGACTAAGATCATAAATGCCTCGTTATCACAAGGCAAAATACCGGACTGCCTAAAAACAGGGCAAGTCATTCCTCTCTTAAAAAAACAACAGAAAACCCTTCTGATCCAAACAACTTCAGACATCTAACTAACATTCCCATGCTTGCAAAACTTCTGGAAAAATGTGTCCAACAACAATTGAGTCTTCACATTTCGGATTTCAATCTACTAAATGATTGCCAATCTGGGTTCAGAGCGAACCATAGTACAGAAACTGCAATCCTGCAAATAGAAGATGACGCATTACTGGCTCTCGACCACAACGACACATGTCTCCTCATATTGTTGGACTTGTCGTCTACTTTCGACACGGTAAACCATACCAAAATTCTGGATAGGGTTAAAAACAGAATGGGTCTAGATAGTACAGTCCTAAAGTGGTTCAGCTCCTTCCTAGAGAATAGATCACAAAAAATCATTGCCAACCAAACCCTATCAGGTTCTACCAGAAATACAATTGGAGTTCCACAAGTTTCAACGTTATCCCCAGCGCTTTAAAATCTTTATTGTAGAACCACTAACGGTTATACTACAAAAAGCGAACATTTCATTCCATATGTACGCGGATGACACGCAGCTGTTTATGAAGGTGGCATCGGCAGGAGATATAAAAACTATGAACCAAGCCCTAACGAGAACCCTCCAATGGCTAACCATGAATCACCTGAAGCTAAATCCGCAGAAAACTGAATTCTTACTGATTACACCTGAGAAAAGTAAATTTATGATAGCAGAATGATCCAACTTTATCACTGCTATAAAACGTTCCCCGAAGATTGTCGACTCCACTAAATCTTTGGGAATTACTCTTGACAAAAATCTGAACATGATTGCACATATCAACACAATGGCAAAGAACGACTGCTTCCATCTAAGCTACCTGTGGAAGCTAAAACCATTCCTAAATAAAACAGATCTAAAAAAACAGCAGTCCAGGCACTGGTCATTTCCAGGATCGAATATGGATGCACTACACTGGCTGGGCGCTCCAAGGTCACAACAGCCCCATTGAAAGCATGTCTTAATGCCTCCACAAGACTGATAAAGGGATCTCCAAAATTTGACCATACCTCCCCTTACTTGAAAGTGCTCAACTGGCTACCCTTTGAAGCAAGAATTCATTTCAAGTTAGCATGCATCACTCATAATGCATTGCACCATTAAACGCCAGTTTACCTTGCACAGAAACTCACGCTTTCAGGAGGACACCGAATCTCCAGGAGTAAAGACGATCTACTTCTTAAAGCAGCCCGTTTCTGTTAGGAAAGAAGTTATGACCGAGCGTTCTCCGGGGCAGCACCAAGAATTTGGAACGCACTCCCCCTAGCATTAGAAGAATTCCATCCATCGCAGCATAAAAAAAGAGGCAAAATCGTTTCATATGAGAACATTTCTACCATAAGACCATTCATCAGTACCTATGGCTACAAACTTTCCATGTCTGCTTCCATACATTCGCCAGCCTTTCACTTCCCACACATGAGCTTGTATATATGTAGCACATGTGGTGGTGTGTTTTTATTTGCTTTGATACTATCTCAATTGTTGATTGTTATATATGTTTATACACTTTCCAGAAGTTTACTGTTGTAAAGATTTAGTGATTTGAAGTCTATAAGGTTCTAATGTTGAAATACTTCTGTAAAGCGCTCTGATACCCTTTGCAGGGTCATGTTCGCGCTATAGAAAACACTAAATAAAATAAAATAAAATAAAAAATACTGGAGCAGGACCAAAATTGATTTGCATATGGCTGGGTCCAACCTGTGGCGTTATGGTTTGCAAAAAACAAAAAGATAGACTGAGCTGCAGCACTAAGTATTTACGAGTGGCTGATATTAATTCAAACATTCCATCAATTACAGTTTTTGTATTCTGTCCCATTTAAAAATAGATCAGAAAAATAAATGTAATGTAGCATTTCATTATCATTATTTTTTTTTTAAACAAAATCTCTTCTATTAAGTTGATATGCCAGCCACACAGCAATAATTTTCTGCAATTCTTAGCACATACATTCTGTTTATGACAAACTGGTACTAATTTTGTAGTGGAAACATTTTTACACATTTCAGTAAAAAATATTCCAGCATGTAAATTTCCTCAGCAATAAAAAATATTCCAGCATGCCAATTTCCTCAACAATGCTTTCTGCCGACAATATATTAAAATGAACATTGGCCGCCAGTACACAAACTGCTTTTAAATCCCCAAATTTGTTTCCTATGCAATAACATTAGTTGTCAGTTAACAATATTGTATTTGAAATGAAGGTACCAAAAAAAGTGCAATAGAGTACCAAGTCATATTGAGACCCGACTTGTGCTAGATTATGTAGCTTGGGGTATGGTATCAGATTTCACCAGTGCGAATTCTGTGCATAAAGGAGTCTTATATAAACTTACAGTGATAAATGTGCTTCTTTCAGTCTGTTTAATTACATTTAAACTGTTATCAAGGAGAACAAGTTCATTGAGTCACTCACTGAGAAAAAGCAGGCAATGCAGAGATCAAAGCAGTGAAACTTAGAGCCACAAATCATACCATCTCTTAGTGTTTCACTGCAGGTGGAAGCGCAGTTGTTCGTAATGACCATATTTGCATGGTATTCGAACAGATTTTTACCTTCTTTTGTTGAACCTGATTTAGCTGACCATAAGTCTCTGCACACTTTACTCCTGCAACCAGTGGTAAAGCGCTTGTGCTCTCCTCTTCAGACATGTTAGAACTGGCAGACCCCAAATTGGCAAATGTAATTTACTTTTAGGCCCCTTGTAAATGGAACCACATGTACCCAGGACCTATAAATTAAAAGCTACTAGTGGGCTGCAGTACTCATTGTGCCACCCATTAACGTACTTGTGTACAACATCTCAGGCCTCCCACTGCAGCCTGGGTATGCAATATTAAACTGCTATTTCACCCTGGCAAATGACACCCTTTGCCATGCCGAAACTTTCCTTTTTAATACTTCTAAGTCACCCCTAAGTTAGGCCTTAAAAGCTCAATGGGCGGGGCACATAGTGTCTACAAACTTGGACATGTATAATTAATGTTTCGCAAATCCTAGCAATTAAAAACCTTCAAAGTTATTCAATGTGGCAAGGCTGGCTCTAACTTAGGTTAACACAGATTTACACTATTACTTTTAATAAGTGCTAAATCCAGTTTGGCATGGCTTAAAACAGTTCCATTACTCCCTTTAATAGTAATTTAAAATCCAACGTAAAGGTCAAGTCTGATTTCATATTACTATTTTCGAAATGGCACTTTTAGAAAATTGTAATTCACCTACTGAAAACCAAAAGGCTTTAAGGCCAGTGTCGAAATGTCACTGGACTCCTAGGATCCTCCCTGTGGTGGTATATGTATTGCTCCCAGAGTGGGGACAAAGGGTTATAGGTGTGCGGAGGGATACTTCTCCCTTGACAGAATGGCTGAGGTTCTATACCCAGCCACTGCCTAAGATCATAGGATGCCTACTTTGTCACTGGCAGATGAAGCTCACACCTAGGTCTGCCCCCTTTTGTCCCTCTAGCCAGGCTGGCACCAAAAAGGAGGAGGTTAGAACTTACAAGAACTGGTTTAGGGGATGGGCAAAAGCTTGCACTCAACCCACAGGTTAGCACGAGGCATGAAGGTGGACCCCGCAGACCCCTCATCAGAACACTCCTGGGCCTCTGAAAAATCAGAGGAAGTACTACCTTGCTGTCTGAAGAATTCAAAAGACCTGCTTGCCTTGAACCCAGGACCTCAGAAATGACTCCAAGGATAAGTTGGCTTAGCTCCAGTTGGAGCAATATGGACACAAATAAGCTTCCAGATGTCTGTCTCTCTGAATCTGCCCAGCTAACCAGTTCCCAATGGACCTGGCCTGGACCATGCTGTTGGCCTTTGTTTGGGTGAGTCCTAATCCTCAAGTGGGTTCCCCTAGGTCCTAGACCCTGTGCTGGTGTTGGAGTGTGCTCCTCCTATCACCAAATCCAAAAAAGTGGAACTTTAGAAAAGTATAAACAACTTTCTGCCTGGAGAACTGGTTGAGATTAAGATCACCATCAAAACCATAGCAGTCAAATCATCAGCTTGTCTCAATTTGCCATTTGCCCCACTGAAGGAGATACGAGTTCCCAAAAAGTTTCTAAGTCCGAACATGGGAGTGTTTCATTGGGACAAATGCCGAGCAGCATCCCATCGATGCATAAGCCTTCCTCGGTGCGGACTTCATCTATTCAAAACTTACTAGCCATCACTGACGACCACACCGGAACTCACTATTTAGCAACCCACCATCATCAAGACCTACTTCGGATCCACCTTGTAGATTTCCTCACCAACAATTCGTCAATGACCACTTTTTCTCCATAAAAGTTTCTAAGACACAAGGGAAATTTCCCACCTGGTCCCCATAGCTGATGCACGATCCATCGCAGTCGGCCATCACTTTTGACTAACCTGGTTAAGCGCAACCAGATAACTATGGTTGGCACTCTGTGCTTTTTGGCGCTATTTTTCACTAAAACAAAAAAAAATCTATTTTTGTTATTTTTATGTATTATTTATTAAACTATTCTCTATTTTTCTAAATTGATTTGGGAAATTTCTTGTGTTTTCACTGTATTACTATTTGAGTACTGCACATATATTTTGCACATTGCCTCCAAGTTAAGTCTCACTGGGGGTTAAGCACAGATTTATTTAGTGACTTTAGTGGTTCACCCCAACAAAGAATGTGATTATTATTTGAGATGGGTCCTTGCTCCCCTCAATAAGTACTCCAATTTTTACAATGGTCTACTTCGAACTGGGATTGAGGACCTCTCCATAGCAGGTTGCAGGAATTTCAGAGGATTCCTGGGGCTCTTTAAGGCCCCTCCCAAAAGGAAATTTCTGGGGCACATTACATGCATGCCTGCTACGAGATCCCACACTGTGAATGTGCGCAACCCCGGTGTCTTTGCCTGTTCATCTAGAATATGGAAGATGATTGCAGTCAAATATATTTCCTTAACTGCAAAGGCCCCTTTTGTAACACAGGAGTGTCTCTGGGTCATGAAAAGCAAGGGCAAATGTAGTCTGTGCTACCAGGAACATTCAGAATGCGGCCACTAATGTCCACAGAAAACTACATTTGTGATATATAGACCCTTCATTGGTTGACATGTACGCTCCCAGAGGCACCTACTATGGTAAATTCACCAAAATGTATGTAGTGATAGCACCTTCAGTATTTGCATTGGAGGGGTTAGAGAGCAGCCATTGTGAAAATGGTCAAACACCCACAAAGTTATAACTTCCCTCATATTCAATTACATTCCTAATGTTTTTTTCACATTAAATTCAAACGCTTAACTTTAGTCTAAAGAAGTCCTAGAGCAAATATGCCAATTGGGTGAAAAAGTGGCCCTTTTCCCCTTATATTTCAGGGGGACAGGGGGAACAAGATCCTGGAACGTAGATGTAGAGATATTATATATATTGGTCCATATGCACATTCCCGAAACACATACTCGGCATACAGTCCGCACAAGTAAGTATGTGGATAGGGAAATTAGAAGAGACCCTGGTAATCTACAATATATAGCAGCTAAAGGATTATGAATAGGGATCATGTAAATATCTGAACATGGGACATTTACAGAAATCATAGTGAGAAACCTAGGCTACAAATGCACATTGTTGCATGTTTTGTGAATCAGGCTCAAGAGTACTGAGGAAAAATCCTACCCACCGATCACATTTCTAATTACTCATGTTTCAAAGTTAATTTAGCAAACAGCAGAGGTAAACACATTCAAATAACACGAAAATGCCATTTGAATTTTGGAATTTAAAAAAAGCTAAAAACAGCAATTTATGTGCATTCCATTTTCTACTAAACCAAGGTGTCAAGATGAAAGTTTGATATGTTACCCAAATTTAAAATGTTAGATGAAAGTTGATATTTTATCCTAAACTTAAAATGTTAGCATTTTCTACAATGCAGCCTTAATGTAACCATTTCCTTGCCAAGAGGAAAACATAACCTAACAGATAGGCACTTGGCAACAGGGGACTATTAAAGAACTACAAAGACAAGCATAAAAAAAATGAACACGTACTGACACCTGCAAAATGTTAGACGGAATGACTGTCAAATATGCCTAAGCTCTTATCTCCATTTTCAAATATGGAACTCGTTAACAAAACTGAAAAAGCCAGCTCAATTGGGAGGTTCAAGAAACACGGTCTTTTCTTTTATGATAAGGTACATAATCATTTCATGAGCTCATTTCCTAACTATATACTTTTAAAGTGCGCGCGACAACACAAACATATGGTTTCTATTAACCAATGTGCTGTCTTCGAGGTTATGGCACCAAGTTTAGGAAGGAGAAAACACAGCACTATATCCAATGCTTCTCAAAGATGGCGGGCTAAGGCACTTATGAAGTGGCAGGATTTGATTTATGGTATCTGGTTTTAAGGTGCTTAGCTCAATTCCGAGAGTCAGACTCCAGTGTAGGTTAGAAAGGTTATGTTTATCATTAGACATGTCTCGTGATTTGTATTTTTTCTTTAGCACTTCGGACACAGATTTAGAATAGTGTGTTTTTACTCATTCTTTCACAAAAATCTGACCTTTGTTTTCAACTTCTCTTTATCGCCATTTTGATTTGAGAACCGTTCGTCGCCTCGTGACTTTTGCCAGAATCAAACGTTTTTGTGTGACTGACAATCAAATAAATATTTGAATCCCACACTTCTTATAGATGTTAAGAGCTAGTAAACCATTGGTAGACCACATCAAAAGATTCAATGAAAAAATAAGATTGAAAGACAATATGTAAAGTGACATTGTGCTGCTTTCCAGTATCAAAAACACTAGGGATCACTAATTTCAAAGGTTCTTTGACAATCAATGATTTTCACACAAAACTGGTTCTTCGTGACAGACCCATTAACTGTCATTTCTTGAGGTGAAAGGGGACATTTCTCGATGTGAGGTATTTTTGCCAAAGTGCAATTTTAGGAAAGCAAATGAGAGTGGAAAGGAATGCCAAAATACCAATACAGGACTATGAAAATACGAAAAAAGAATAATTAAAAAAAAGGCAACCAGTCGGTCTACAGTTTCAAAATTGAGACCGAGAAAGTAGCATTGAAAAAGCCAGTAGGACTAGCTGGCAATTTTGGAGCAGTATTTTCTATATTTCCACGATGGCCAGCACATCGCATGAAGACGCAACAGGGCTGCAATCTTGGAAGAAAGGAAAATTAAGTTTGTATCTTAGAGCATTATTTTCTTTAGTTCAAAGATTGCAGTCATGTTGCATGTAGATAAACCTTGGCAGCCATATTGGAAGTATAGAAAATGTAGTTCCAAGATGGCTTCCACACTGCCTGTTACCTGCCCTTCTTTGGGAGAAAGCTCAACATTGATCTGTTGGCTGCTTGTCCTAGGGCTTTATCTCTCACTGAAAACTGCACTTGTCAAAGCTGATTCAAGGCCATGGAATCCTCATGGGTATCGCGTAAGATTGGCTGCCATGCAAGTGACAGATCATTGTCATTTATTCAGATCAGAAGATACCTTTTAAGTGGCTCTAGTCATGGCTGTAATGGTTCCTTCATTCACACCCTACCTAGAAAGCCCAATAAAATACTTACAAACTCTTAAACATATTTAAAGGCAAATAAATCCCAAACAAACTTTCGGTATATAACCATTAACTCTGTAAACCTTATCTGAGTGGCTCCTATTGTCAACCCGGAGAGCATTTGTGACATTAAGTTGATGCTCTGTCTGGATCTTATATCTATTTGTTAGCCTATTTCAACTTGGAAACCACCATTTTATTCTATAATGGTTAGTTCCTTCCTTTGAAGATCCTAGGCAATTCTTACTTCGCCTCCGTATGATTTTTAACCTACATATTTTAACTAACCCTGGGCGTAGTTCGCGTAGTAGAGCTACGCGTAGCCACACGAAGTGCACTTCGCACTAAGCGAGCTACGCATAGCACTACGCGAACTGAGTAGTGCGGTAGAAAATGCTGTTCACATTGATTGCACAATGCTGGATGCTTGTCTGCACTGTGCAATCATTGCAAACGGCATCTTGCACAGTGCAAGCGGTCTTTTTCTGCTGCTCTAGTAGATTTGTACCCGAGCAGCAGTTTTCTCAAAGTGGACTGGTAGTTTCTCATCGCGAGCGGTCACGAGTATACGTGACCACTCGCAATGAGAAACCTAATATCGCTGCTTTGAGAATCTTGCCGGGAGTTTGATTTTCCGCGCTCGCGATCGGCAACTTGATGTTGCTGATCGCGAACGAGGAAAAAGTCTCGCCGGGATGTCATTTTGCTCACTTGCAGTAACCAACTTGGCATTGAGGCCCGCTAGGAAGCAAAAAATGTCTGCTATGCTACGCGTTTTTGCACTGTGCTATGCGCAATTCGCGTAGCGGTAGTTGCGCAAACTACATGAGCGTAGCGTAGTTTTCCGCCAAGGCCTAATTTTAACTCTGTTCCCAGAATGGAACTTTACTTTCTGTGTTATTTATATTATTTATGAAGAATCTGCTCAGTCTACTTTGACTTTTGGCATACTTCCTATCCTAGCACCTAATTCTCCTCTCTTGTCATTTCTAAATGTCTCCTGATCTCTGTAGCTCTGCACCAGAGTTTATGTTTACAATATTTATGTTACAAATGTCTCTTACCTGTGTCAATGGTTCCCCCTCTTAGGGACCCTGCCTCCCTCTACTCCAGTGTCCTTGCACAGTGCATTTTTGTATTGCTGGTTCACAGCAATCTAGGTGCTATGCTAGTGCTTTCTAAAAAGTACTGGTGAAATATTTAACACAATAGTGCTGTAATGTGAGCAAGAAAAGAGGAGAAATCTCACTTTCTCAGGAACATAACTGAGGCTACGTGGACCTGATCCCCCTACAAACTGTGTGTTTAAAAAAAAATCATCTGGACATAAGATGGCAGACATTTGGTAGTCTTAATATATATTTATTGATAATGGGCTGACCATTTTTCTAGTTCTGTATAGTCATGTTAAACAATCGGTCTATTCTGTTCATGCCGGGCAACTGTGTCATTGTTTAACGGTAGGGGCTCGGCATTTAGCTATAAACAATTGTCAACAAACATTTCCTTTGGTGGGGAACATTCTTTGGTTTATTTGAAAATTCAAAGGTGTACAATTCAAAATTGTACATTTCCCAGAGTCTGCTGTAGTCAAATCATCGTTAAATTAACCCTAGGCATAGTTTGCGAAGTAGCGCTACACGTAGGGCACTTTGCACTACGCGATCTAGGCGTAGCACTACACGAACTATGTAGTACTATCCTGTTCGCACTGTGCAAGATTCCATTTTTAATGATTACCCAGTGCGGACAAGCATCCGTCACTGTGCAATCATTGAAAACGGCATGTTACACAGTGCGAGCTGTCGTTTTCTGCCGCTCAAGTAGATTTTTACTCAAGCGGCAGCTTTCTCAACGCAGACTGGTAGTTTCTAATCGCGAGTGGTCGCGAGCATACACATATGAGAAACCTGACCTCCCCGCGTTAAGAATCTCGTGGAGAGGTGTAATTTGCACGCTCGCGATCAGCAACTTGATGTTGATGTTGCTGATCGTGAACGAGGAAAAAGTCTCGCCGAGATGGAATTTTGCTTGCTCAAGGTTGCCAACTTGACGTTTAGGACCGCGAGCAAGCGAAAAATGACTGCTACGCTATGCTACGCATGTTTGCACTGTGCTATGTGCAATTTGCGTAGTGCGAAGTATCGCAAACTTCGCAAACTACGCGAGCGTGGCGTAGTGCTTTCCCCAGGGTCACTTTAAATCCTATTTCTAATGCACCCAAAGTACCATGCTGGTATGAGCATCATTTGTGATTACTTCAATGAGTTTTGATCTTGGAAATGACCATTCATTTTTAGGTTTCACTTACAGAATGCATGCACTTTCAGCAGAAGCTTTTGTGAATTCAACAAGCATTGGCATAGCCAATAGGACTTGCCTTTGGGACCTTATAAGTGTTTAGCCAGAGATATTGACTTTGACTATGTCTTTAAGCTGTGCTGTACAGAGGTCTGCAGCATGCAGAAAAGTTATAATAAGGTAGTGTCAGAAGCATTTTTGTTACCTTATATATGACCAGGAAAGCATTATGTACAACTGAACAACCATATTACAAGGTATTACCAATAAATAATGTCTTACGGTTTTGTTGACCTTTCAATGCTGGCAACTTCTATCTGCCTGTCCCAATGGTTGCTTGTTATTGGGGGGGGGGGGGCATAAATAACAGGAGGGTGAAGGTTGGGAAATAGTACCTGTATAACAGTCAGTGAGAGAGTCAGTCAGTCAGTGAGAGAGTCAGTCAGTTATTCAGTCAGTGAGAGTGAGACAGTTAGTCAGTCAGTGAGAGAGTCAGTCAGTCAGTGAGTAAGTAAGCCAATGAGAGAGTCAGTCAGTCAGAGAGAGGGTGAGAGAGTCAGTCAGAGAGTCAGTCAGTGAGAGAGTCAGTCAGAGTCAGTCAGTCAGTCAGTGAGAGAGTTAGTCAGTCAGAGAGAGGGTGAGAGAGTCAGTCAGTCAGAGAGTGAGTGAGTGAGTGAGTGAGTCAGTCAGTGAGAGAGTGAGTCAGTCAGTCAGTGAGAGAATGAGTGAGTCAGACAGTCAGTGAGAGAGTGAGTCAGTCAGTCACTGAGAGAGGGAGTGAGAGAGTCAGTCAGTCAGTGAAAGAGTCAGTTGGACATGGACATGTGAGAGCTCTACCTGACACCAGCCACGGTGCTGCGTGCTGGTGGGCGTGTTAGCCTTTGAAAGATATGCGTTTCCCTTTACATCACTTGGAGTGTATAATCAGAGGATATCAGATTACAGAATCCCAAACCTGTGGAATCTATTGTTTTACCACCAGTGGCATACAAATGGTGACGTGGGCATGGGTCCCAGCACATACTGCTAGAAGGCCAATGAATACCCAACAGGGTTCTGTGCACCCCTAAAGGCTCTGGATCCAGGTGCCACTGCACTGGCTGCACCACTGGTAACCAAGCCCATGTATGCCACTCTTGGGAAGCTACAGGATGACACAAACAAAAAAAATGGCAGACCTGAGAAGTTACAGGACACACACACACTGCCACTCCACAACAAAAGTTACATGGGAGCACAGATACCAGACATGGAAACTCTAGTTGTTGACGAACAACAGGAGCCTGTACCTTACTAAAAGCCACAAAACTATTAAGGTGCATTGCATAAAATTACATAAAATATAATTTAAAAAAACAACTGTATAGTAATATTCTCAAACTACAAATAATAATTAAACCGGTTCTACAAAAAAACCTACCCAAAACATGTCCCCCAAAACAAATGATGATTCCTCTCTTATTTGCGGACAAGCAGCTCTTTAGATCCCCAAAACACATTAAATTAAGAACATTTGAAATTTGGCTGAGATACTGCACCTGTGTTCAATGCAAAAAGTCGTAGCTTCTGTAGTATTGGTGGAGTAAAGGAGAGTGACTGACAGGAATGAAGGGCTGTATATTAATTACAAATTTTAAAGTGGGGCAGGTCATTTTTAATCTACCGCGATTTGATGGCGAACTAAATTATCTTAAAAAACTAAAGCATAGAGATGATCTCGTTTTGGACAAACCAGAATTGCGAATCTGATCAACAGTGATTTCCATACTGGATAAGACGACCAAGCCAGCCAAATTCATATGTAATGTGTGGAAAACCCTCCCTTAAGTCACAGGGCACTGGTCAGCAGCACCATTCACCAAACACTGCTTGCTACAGGGCAACTTCTGTCTCTGCTGACTTGAGAAAAAGATTGTTTTTAGGAGAGGCTCAACACCTCTCCAAGAAAAAAAACTCCGGTCTTGGAACCCCAGGAGTTTGCTCCTCTGGTTACAGCCCTCCAGGGGGACAATTGTGATGTGCAGCAATTTCTTTCCCGATAGATGTGTTCTTTCACTGTGCTTGATTTTCAGCGTCCACAGAAATATTCCAAACAAAAAAGCACACTTTTACATCTTAACCCCTTCCCTGCTGGGTACATTCCCCCGCTGTGCTGGGGGCATGGGGGGCGCGTGCAGCGCTCCCATGCTCACAACGAGATCAGCTCGTCATGAGCTACAGTGCTCCTGTGCTCATGACGAGCTGAGCTTGTCATGGCCGCACCCGTTTCTTTAGAATGTTCTGCACAGCAGGGGAATTAGCCCAGCGTGCGAGCGTTCTGAAGGCCATGACGAGCTCAGCTCATCATGAGCACCAGAGCACTGTAGCTCTTGACGAGCTGGGCTCGTCATGAGCATGCCAGGGGTAAAAACTGCACATACGTATACGTATAGTGTCAGTCTGGTTTAAGGTGAAACTCCCCCATAGTATCACTAATTGAATAGCTGAACACAAAGCAGTGATTTAAAGTGTTAAACAGAAGAGAGATGGATGTACCTTTAGAGTTTCTGAACTGCACAATATGCTATTCTGGTCGAAAATCCTAGGTTCCCACTAGACCAAACTGTATGATCCAAGGCACATCACTTTAGTTCACTTCCATTTTGCTTAACCATACAGTTTGCAAGCACAAAGTAATTTAGCACTGTACAAAATCCTCACTTACATGGTTAATGTATACAACCTTGCTTAACCTGTAACCCCTTAAGCTCGGCCATTGGCCGACGGCAACGCTACCTCCCCAGTGCTGCCGTCGGCCATTGGCCGACGGCATTCCACCCGCGCACGGAAACGCCTGCACCGCGGCGGAATTACCACCGCGGTTAACGGGTTAATAACAATATAGGCTATAGAAATAAATAACATGTCAAACTGACATTTTGAATAACTTGTGTCAATGTCGTCAAGTCATGGGAATTTTGATCAATGTTTCATTTACAAAAAAATTACTTTCAGTAAATGCCATTCAATTATAGGAGCATGTATTTGAGACGCTGAGAAATATTCATTTTTTTTTCATTTGAAAGACAATATTTTTTTTACAATATTTGTTACCTCATGTACCTCTTTCGATGGCTTGTGCTTTGATTCATGGAGTCAAGCATGGGTGCTTCATAAATCTTATAGAAACCCAAAACTATCGAAAAACATTGGTGCCATGTCATACAGTTATTTGTCTAGCCTTTGCGGTGATCCCTATCAACCAAATTAGTACCAGGTCTGAAGGAAATCAGCCAAGCTTCTTAAAGCGATGTCTGCTTTGCTTAATGTGCATTTAAATGTACAGCAACTTATTGTTTTATTCGACATTAGAATATTTTCAAATACATAGTGTTCTTTTAACTAGGCTTGTTTTTTTGTGTACATACACACTAATGTTTTAATTTGTGAACATTGTCCCCAAACTTTGGCTGCAAAATAGAGTATTTTTATTTGTGTGATGTGTATGATGTCACTTCCGGACACATTGTATTCTACAACAATATTATGCTTTGTCTATGCTTTTAGTCAAGCCCGTATTTTAGAAAACTTGACTCGCACAGCGCTAGAACCTACCACATTCGTCCTGAAATCTTTAGTAAAATGATGATGCAGAGTTGCTAAGAAGGTTTAGTGACAACAAAGTTGAGGGAGAAACTTACTAAGTCGAAAAGAAGATGTGAGGTATGAAGTACGGGAGAAAAATACAAGTTATTTCCATCTCCCTTGCTGGTGCTGTCCAACATCTGGGCTGACCAGTTTTAATCCACACTAAATGACAAGTTATCGACTATCTCCATACATACGGGTACAGAAAGCTGTTAACATCTCACTTGGCTTTCCAGTGATGTGACAGCAGAGCCTCAACCCAGAGGGTGCCTGAAAGCCCCGAGGCAGGTTTCAAGCAGCAGATAAGCTGTTAATGAGTGAAAAGAACATCCCTGCGGTGAACCGAAAGAAAACAAGAAAAGTCGCTTCCACGCACTCAAAGTTAACTCAAACCTCGCAAAGGAATAGCGCACACGTTCAACAAGGAGCAAAGCATAGCAAGCGGTCAGCACTTTTCAAGCACTCGTGCTTGTGGCAGCGTCCACCTTGCTGGAGCGAGCAGCAGCACCAAGCCATCTGTTTGTAATAACGTGTCTGTGCCGCTGCTCGCTCCTGCAAATTGGATGCCGCCACTAGCACGAGTGCTTGAAAAGTGAAGACCGATTTCAAAAGGTCACTCCAAAGCAGCGCTTGTGCGCTGATTAGGAGTGACCTAAAAAGATTAAAAACGGGCTTAGAGCCTGCCCATGCTTACAGTTACTTATCATTGGCTCCCACATCACTCTCATTTTGTTGCTTCTTATTGGTCACGGCCTCCTGCTGCTTCCACTTTCTCTTTGGTTCTGCATGTTGTTCACTCGTCCATGGAGCTTTCGACCAAGAACAATTTCCTATCTCTGCAGCCAGCATCTACAGAATGCCGCCTGTAGAGGCACTTTTTTTCATTTTAATCTAGCACTCCTTAAGAGTGCATGTGCTTGCAGGGCCTCTCTACCCCTCTCACCCCCTCTACTGTCCTTGGCTACCCTGTCCCTGCCACCCCCTCCCGCTTTGTTGAGCTTTGCTTTTGTTTATTTGCAGTTTTTTTTAATGTAGTGTGAACTTGACCCAAAGGTACCAGAGCACTTTGCATGAGCACAAGTTACATTACACCGGGACACATTCATTAGGTCTCGCACCTGCGGCGCAGGGCGAAGCCCTGTCGCAGCTAGACCTATAGTCGGCCGCTATGCTTTCAAGGGCTTAAAGGGGGACAGGAGATGGACACGCGCACGCTGCAGGCCGGACTGGGGCACGCATAGGCTGCCGTGCGCATCTCCTGTCCCCCTTGCAAGCCCTTGAAAGCACTTTCACTTTCCATGCCCAAGACGTGTCAGTGCACTGGAGTGCCCCACTCACCGGGCTGCTGGGCAATGCAACGCCAAAAACACCCCGCCTCTCTACTTTCACCCGGGCCCCCTCCTGAGACCCGGGACTTCTCTGGATCTCCACAGCTTCTGCGGGGCTCTCCCTCCCTCATGGGAGCCCCGCATCAGCGAGCAACACCGGCCTCTTCCGGTCGTGTCACGGGCAAGGATGCCTGACTTCCTGATTTCGCCCCCACCTGCAAAGGTGATTTTGTGCTTGTTTAAGGTAAGTAATCACATTAGCTGGAGGTCGACGACCCATCTGAAAGTTTTACTTTTCCAGCAGTTTACAATTTTACTAGTTTGTTTTTAGGCATGGTGAAATTTTATGATTTGCCCAGAATCAGCAGGCTGTTGAACAGATGCAAAGAAAAACCTGGTTCCCCAGCTCCAAAGGTGGCAATTATGGTTGTTACCTGTTCACAAAGAAAGAATAAGCAGAAAAGATCAGATGCCCCTGACAAAGGGATTTTCTTCCCGAAATGCATTGGGTTGTGTGCAATAAAATCATGCCATGTGGAACCTATTTCTGCTCCTGAGCTTGTGTGAACTTCGTCGTAAAATATTGATATGAATAAAACTATTTGAATGAACATTCAAGAAAGAAGGTTGAAAAGTATTGGAGAAAAAATATGGATAAAATAGAAGCTTAAAATTTGAATGTAATTCATTGGATTCATTCAGTCTTGCGGGTGTGCAACTTGGTGGAATCACAGACGGTTTCCCTTGTGGTTTGTTATATTGCAGCGCAATGGGGCGAAGCGGGGAGCAAGTATGCACGCCAATATAGTTTAAATTGGTTAAAGCATGGATAAAACATGATTAGAAGGTGTGCATCTCACCACCTCTTCAGCTCACTATGGTCGTTATGCCACATCATCTCCCTTTTTTGTCTATGCATTAATGACTGTGCGCAGAATGGTGGCTGTACTTAGATTCAGTTAGAGTCATTGCAGTGATACTGGAAAAGCATTTTCGTTGTATTATTTTGTGTTTAGCTCTTTTTATAGTTCACCTTTGCTGTTTTGTGTTCTATTTGGCAGTAAACTTTCATTTAATTGTACCCAGTAGAGGCCGGCACTGATTGGGAGTGGCGGGGCAGGCGGTAGAGGGGGGTGGGAGGGGGGTGGGAGGATTGTAATGTAAAAATACATTAGTAAAAAAAATATTACCTTCTCGCCACTCTCCGGCACCGCACGTCGTCTCAGTCTCTTCTTGCCGGGGCTGGAACAGGAAGCAGCCAGTCTCCCCGCCCCCCCCCCCCCTGACCCCCCCAAGCCAAACACAACGCTGCAATGCAGTGTTGTGATTGGTCTGAACGCCATGGATTGGCGCTCAGCTAGGGAATGGGGGCCTGGGCATGTTCTCCAAGCAGGCTGTAATGCAGCCTGCATGGAGAACATGCGAAGTGCACATGACTGTTTTGGATGGCTCTAGAGGGCCGGACAAACAGGCACTGTGCGCATAGAGTGGTCAAACCACTCCTCCCCTGCTCTGAGACCAGAGCAGCTCCGCCCACCTGCAAAGCTGCGCAGCACCAACAAATGCAATGATAATAACCTCGAGGTATTATTATTGTCTTTGTTCCTTCTTTCGCTGCTTTGCAGTAGTGGGGCGTCACTCCTCCGCCTTAGTGGAGGAGCCGCCACTGCTTCTACTAGTGCATCATTGGAAAGTAAAGGGAGCATTCGCCTAACGGTTCAATGCACCGATGCTCCAACAGAAGGCATCTATCTGTGTTTTACACTTTGATCATAGATTTGAGTACTTAGGGGTCCACTCAGGGTTTATTCCTCCTGACCGCGATTAAAAGGGAGACGTCGTACTGGGCACAAATAAACATTTGTTTTAGAGTGCAAAGAAACATCTGGAGTTGAATGTTCGATTTCCAAATTAAAGTCAAGTTACATCAGCTATGCCGCGGTACAGATTTACTTCGCTTGGTGGCAATGCATATATGTACTTTTCCAGTGGGCTTTTAATATTACTTGCATATATCAAATTCCACTCAGTAGAAAAGTTTGGACGGCCGAGGAAACAGGTAACCTTTCTTCCTAAATGTTTGTATTTGTCATGTATCATCTTCCTCCAGAATAAAAACAGCTATAAAATCCGTTTTCCGGATGCAGATCTGCCCAGAGACTGCCCCTGTTTCTCTGTTCTCCGTGTGGGCCTTGCCGCTGTTGGTGATGCAGTTGGTGCCTCGGTGAGGGGCATGGATGGCACTGCAAGCATTGGTGAAGGCACAATAACCTATATGCTGTTGAGGTTGATGAAAGTAGTTCTAGGGTGAATACTAGCGCCATTGCTAATAGACGTTTTTGCGCAGCAAGATATATGGCGCATTCCTAGGCGCCTCGTGAAAATATTTTTGTCCACATGCATGAGGCGGCGAACAGAATCTCGTGTTAATTGCCCCCCCTCTCCCAACCCCCTCCCAAAAAAAACCTTGATGGAATCTGGGAGTAACATATGAAGAGGAACTTACCTGCAGTGGATCATCATGTTCCGTCTAGAAGACGCTCACTCCATATTTAGGCACCTACCTTTTAAGGGCATTGATGTAGTTTGATTGTGAAATGTTAGACTGTCATTTATATGCCGCTACAAACCGACACCCTGAACCAGAACGGATTACAGAATGCCTTACACATTCTTGGCTCACTCCCAAATACAATATCGCGTTACAAACCTTCTATGGGATTCCCCCTTTCCTCCCGTCCCAGTATCCGGCCCTCTCTCTGTCCCACCTTGTGTCTCTGTCCCACCTTGTGTCCCTGGCGTAGTAGCTCACCCTGACCTCTCATCTGTGTCTCTCGCGCCCTTTGCTCGGTTTGCTTGGTGCTCGTTTGCTGGTGGCTTGGCGTATGTCCAAAATGTTCCTGCCTTATGTAAGTGCGCGTGCAAAACAAGGCAAGACGTACACTTTCTAATGCTTTCCAACGGTCATGATGACACAATCACTTAATTTACGTTGGCTAATGAAGAGCATTAATATTTGGAATCCCTGCTCACAAAAATATTCACTATCGATTTTTTCTTCAGGCTGAAAACCTGTTCCTGCGGCCTGGAACTGCGATTGTGAGCAAGACTCCAACAAAAAACGAAACATAATTAGAAGTGTGTGTTTACCATTTTGAATTAGTCCACGGACGCCCTTTCTCGTGTATGCCGTCTAGGTAGAGACAGGTTAAGGACCGTGGCCTCCCGCCTACGGAAGTGATTTTCTTAATGTGTACCCAAGGTGTGACACCAGAGAGGTACGAGAGGCTTCCAGCCAGAGCGGTCACTGGCAAGAATCCATACTTGCAAATTCCAGGCCTAGAAGAGCTTCCCTATCACATGAGTGGTATGGAAATAATTCAGTAGAAAGCAAACAAAACATACAATCATCGAGGCCAAACGCCGACAACATTCAGCCGATGACTCACGCGCTGACATAATGCTTTGGAGCGCAGCACCAGCGAGTACTTTGCAAAACACAGCCAAAAACGGGACTGGGGCCAGGACATTTTTTTTAAATCCCTTGTTTTTAGTTTTTCATTAAACGCGGATTGAAAAAGATGTCTCGAGCAGGCGGTGTTTTTTCATTTGTGGCCTGACAGCAGCTCGGAGCAATTGCTGAGCGGCTTTTAGCAGAACCGGTCTCGGCTGCGAACAGTTCTCCTTGGAAGGTGGGGACCAGGAGTTGCTCCTGCTCAGCACTAGACCCTACTCAACAGTGGAATAAAGGGGTTCCTACTGCAACCGAGGAATCCTTCTTTAAATGGAAAAAAATACCTGCAGGTACTCAGTAAATTGAGTTAGGCGCATGGCTAGTGGGCGGGTTGGAGGCGGGGTGAGACATGATAGTAAACACTTCTTTTGAGTATTCATTTTGCCCATGCATTGCCATTGACAGTTGTCTCAAACTTTCCATATGTGCAGATTAAGAGGTACATATGCTAATAAAGGGTGCTGTGAAGTACTTCTGGGAACAATGCAAGGAGCTTCTAAATGCAGCCAAGCCATCAATAGTACTATTAGCACTTTCAGGTGTAATCAATGTGCACCAGGACGAGAGAGACTGGCATAACCTCATTAATAACAACCATTAGGCGCATTTATTTTCAAATACCTCCGGGGTGTCCCGATTCTCTTCCTCTCTGATTTAGTTTCTCTGTCACACACAACCAGGCAACGCACACTAACACTCTGTCAATCTTGACATGGCTAATCTCTCGAGCCCTCCCCACTCACTTCTCTCCCAATTGTATCCATTTCTCTCGCTGTCCCACTCGTTTTACCCCAAAGGTATCAAATAATCCTCTACTATCACTCTTTCTATTTCTAATCTGCCATCTCCGTGCCGCTCTTCCTCTTTCCATAGCTGTCTCGATCACTTCCCCATCTCTGTCTGTGCTTACCCCTCGGTCTCTATTTCCCCCCTTTAACCCCTTAGATGCTGATGACGAAGCCACGGGTGACGTGTGCGGATGACGAGCTGAGCTCGTCATGTAACGCGGTTTTCAGAAAAAAGCAGCACAGCAAAAAATCACTGCAGCAGCGATGCGGTTAAACTTCCTCTGCTCCTTCTATCTCTGCCCCCTCACTCCACCTTCTTTAACCCCATTCTCCTTCCTCTTCCCTCGGCAGAAGGCCCCACGGCCGGAGAGCTTGCAGTGGCAGACAGTGAGCACTGCAGGGTCGTGAGCATGCCCAGAGTCCACCAGGTTACAGGTCGGGAAGAACAATACTGGCCTCTGATGGGCAGGTCAGTAGACCTCCCACTCACCTGGGCTCTAGGCAGGCCGCATGGTCCATCTCCACCACCTTATCCCAGCCAAAGTCCCAGCAGGTGGGCAGGTGGAGGGGGGTGGGGGTGGATTTGCAGGAGCAAGTGAGTCAGGCCTCAGTGGGAGGTCAAGCGGTTAAAATAACATGGTTAAAATGGCACAGTCACTTATGCAGGATTCTCCGCCCCACACCCATTCAGGCTACATCACTGTGCCCGTGGCAGCCAATGCCCAATACACTGACATGACCCGGCATGGAGGCACGGCAGGGGGTGGTTGAGGACAATGAGAGCTTCCATCTAGGAGCAGAGGCCCACTTGCCCCTGCCCAGCAGGCCTCCACCATCCTCCAGCAGGCCGTTCAGCTGAATGATACAGACTGACACCAAAACGGCCAACATGCTGGCAAATAAACGGGCCACAGCTGGACCTCAGGCATCCGCCCAGTGCCCACCTTATGAATCCGAGTACCGGTACTCTCCTTGGCACTGGAGAAGTGCCGGTAGTCAGCTTTGTAAAAACAAGAAGTGCCGGTACCTGTGAGTACCGGTCTATTTAAAGCACTGATAAGTGAAAAAGCATCTTAGATTCACCCAACTAGCTTACCTAGAGTTGCGGCCTCTCTACACGCATGACAATTTATCTTTTCAGGCCTGCGCGTTCAAGTGGTCACCTAGTGCATTCTGGGTGTTGTGGTCTCGATTTTCCCCTATTAAACTAATTTGGAAAACACGCTAAGTAACAATGAATTGCATGTTGAAAATCCCGCGCTGGAAACAATATTATGAAGGGGTTGCTGTAGTCACCCCCCAAATGATAGACCTTCCACTTACCCGACCCCGTTGATAGCCCTGCTGGGTTAGGTTAAGCTACTACCAGCAGTGATGCAGTGCTTTACGGCTCTTGCGTTGGTATTGGCGAAACACCAGGTGTCCCCACACTGGTGTGGCACTACGGGCTCGATAGTTGAGGCTTGGGTTTGAGACTTGATAAACAGTGATACAAGGAGTGAAATATATGCATCACTACCGCCGCCAGCATCGAGAGCAAAGAATATTTGGCAGCCATTGAGAGGCTATTTATTGCTTTCTACTACTGGCATGGATGGCCCCGAAGTGGGCTGACTTTCACTTTTGACACCTAGGTCTAATGTACAAATGCAGATATAGGCCTACTTTGTGGCTTATACACATGTACCTTTTATTTCCGACTTGCACACTTACTTCTCCCTCTATCTTTCCCTTCTTGACTTCCCTTTTTTTTAAATCTCAGTATTGTACAATTGTATGTGCAGTACGCACTGGCGTGTATTACATTGTATTCTTTTCAATATGTTTGACAACCCTTGTATGTGTCTTTCAGTTATTAATTGATATGCTCTCATTGATCCAATCTACTGTAAATAAAGATTTAAAAAAATCAACATGCAGATGACACACATTTATCCAAAAACCTCAAGCTTTAGGGCCATCCATACTCTTTGCTCACGCCTATGAAGTAGTCCACTACTGAAGGTCTGAAAATCTCTATATCTTCAACTCACAAATTGAATTCTTATTCATCTCATCTCAATAAAGGACAAAATAGACCCTTCTCTGTTATACATCTTAGCTATGTAAAGTAGCTTACCAATCGTCTCTTCAGATCTATGGGCTTTACTTTAGAATCTACAATTACTTTCATTCAACAAAAACATTAAATATCTCGGTGTGCCAAGTACTTTTTTGGTACTTTGACCTCTGCTATGAACTTCCTCCTTCTTTATATTAGAACCAAATCCATAATTCACCCATTGAGGAAAAACCTGACCTAAACTACACATCCTTTGCCTCTACAGCAACTAATTACCTCTAATTTATAGTAATCTAATTAACACATTTACTTTCCAATGTTGCTAAGTTTCCTTACTGTTTCCTAACGTTCTAGTGCCTTTGTAACTGCAGATAAGCCAAAATGAGAGGCAAATAAAGTAGACTAGGATTTCACAATTTGGGTTTACAATCTGAGGGGTTCTATCGACAGCAAGTTATTTTCATCGAGCTACTTTCAGAAATTGAGTCCCTGATCTTACTGGAAATGTGAGAATTCAGAAAACTAAATAGATAAAAACTGTCTAACCTGAACAAATCCCAAACTAGAAAACAGAATACCGTACACTGGATTAGTTGCCTCACAGGCAACACTAGTGGCTAATGTCATGCTGATGATCCAAGGTCTAATGCTAATGGTCAAAACCCACACCCACGTCTCATTGCCTTTTTTTTTAATCCATTGCTCCTTCTAGCCAGAGAGGACTGAAGCCCTAAGTCAAGGGCCTTACCATAGTCAAGACATGAAATTACTGGCACACCAATGACTGTGGCATATTTCTTTGGAGGCATGAAAGGGTGGATCTTCTTTACAATGTATAGCTGTAGAAGGCAGGGAGAACCTACTTTATTAACTTCGGTCATAAAAGAACAAGAATGAGACACCCAGGTTTTTTACCTTAGGGTGGCAAATGCAAGTGGTCAGAGAACATCTGGTCAGAGACTGTTAGACCACTCAAAGAGATCACCTCTGCAATCCAAAATGTTTTATGCCATTCGGTTTCAGGAAGTTCATAGCCATCCAAGCATCGATGGCTGTTAAGTACAGTCCGAGCCAACAAATCAATGTCAAAGAGTGACAACCACATTTCATCATCAGTTTAATATTTTCACCACATGAGAGTATTTTGACCCCAGAGGAGTGTACTAACTCCCACAATGCTTGGACCTAAAGGTTTTCGGCAGGGCCCAGACCTGAGGAGCACCAGATGTGATCAGTAACATGGATAAATGCAAAGAGGGAATCTGACTGCATGGGTCCGCCCACCGAGGCAACATCTAAAGCATCCTGAGCCAGGGACTACCAACCCAGACACACCTAAATGGCAGATTAAGATGCTTAACTAACCTTTGCCAAATACAGAGGGGAGCTCAAAAGCAGGAGTGTTCCCGGTGCAATTCCATTAACTTGAGGACATTATCTTGTTCTTAGCAGGAATCGATACTTACTCATTATCATACTCGGATGAACATGGCGGAATCAATCGAGAAGTAAATTTACCCATAATTTTTCATTATCTTGACAATGGTTTTTATGAGACAGCCAGCACTTAACAGTAAATGGTCATTAATCATGTGCTTTCATTCAGCAAGTTTGCTCTTACTTAAACTTTACTGTCTTGTATAGTAAATGTGTTGTTCCGTAGAGCTTTATTTCACAATTTTGTTGTATCTAAGCACTGTAAATAACAGACGTTTGTATTAATAAACTAATTGTACTCAATTTACTGACCCCATAAACTGCCTTTTCAGAATTTCAATTCATGTCTTTCCAGTCACTTTTGATGTCAGCAGGAACTATTACCTCAAAGAGATTTCTTAATAAAGTCTCTTACTGCTGCAGTCAGATTAGACAACTGTTTAGATGTAACTCTGCGATCAGATAGAGTCTTCCACTTTCTTACTTTTTGTATCAAATTCATTTTGCACACAATTTCTCGCCTACACATCATCTGTTCACATCTGATTTAGAAGTAGGCTTAATTCTACAAATAAATAGGTGAGTTCTCGCTAAGCCTAGATCATCATCACAAAAGCCACTCATATGCACCCTGGGTGGAATTCTTAGGCACAAGTGACTGAAGATGTAAGGGGAATGTAGTCCAACTATTATCTACTGTCTCAGCCAGTATCAAGCTCTCTAAAGATGGAGTGGGGACTTATTGTAGTCTTGTGCAACACTTCAAACTACACTCTCTGTCTTTCACGTTTCAAGAACACGTAACATACACACAAGCAGTCAGGGAGGTAATTGTGAAGTATGCAGTACACAAAATTAAAAGTGGCATTTAGCGTTTTGGTATTAGCACTCCCAAACCATGGCCTCCAAACAGTGTACTGCTCCACCGATGCAATGTCTTATTACCCTTGTATATGTATATGTATGCTGTTGACTTAATCATTTGTAGCCATGCAAATTGTGACTAATAAACGTTCCTTATTGTATGGTTTACATACTCCCGGGACCATCTGTGGTTTATTATTTACTCTACTATGTGAAACTGTGGAATGTAGGCCTCACTTCTGCACTTCAGTGTAACACTCTGTCCACTATTAAATGTATCTAAATCCCTTTCATCCCCAAGATTCTGGCATACCACAACATCTGCTACCTGCTTTCTTATGGCCCATATATACTCGCTGTACAGCCTTAATGAAAATGATGCTGACTGTGTCCCTAATAACCAAAATGGGTGGTAAAAATATACTTGGAGAAAAATGCACAAAATAACCTGAAAACGTATTTCTGGAAGATCTACGGACATCCAATCACAGAAAAAAGCCCTGTGACAGTGACCTACTTTTCAACCTTCTTGGAATCGTGCTTGCTTCACAAACTGCACCTAATGCGGACTTTGGTACCAATGGTTTGAGTTCAGGTTTTGTAGTCATAAAAAGGGAATTTACATCTGCAAGAGACTTTACTTGCACACAATATAACATCGATATGGGAGTCAATGGTTCACAGGTGCATTGAGTTGACATTCCAGGGTGAAATATACTCTGGAAAGTAGCAAATACCCATCACCGGAGGAGGTTGTTGATATTCACAGACTTTGCAAGGCACATCCCCACCGTGGACGCCGTCGGAGATTTATTCCCATCAAAGGTCTGATTCACTCTACATCCTTGAAGGAAAGGAGGACGAAACACCCCCAAAATTGGTGGGTTTTAAGTGAAAGATTTCTCCAGGATTATAAATATTTGTAAATGTGTTCTTTTCATATTGGAAAAAAATGCAATTCAAAAGATAATTCCAGTATACCTCCAGGGACACTGAGACTGTTCAGGAGAGCTACTGGAATCCTCTGTAAATGCCACATAATCAGAAATGTATCCCAAGCTTTGAAGTAAATATAGAAGACCACATATCTGACTTTTTGCGACAATGAGCCCATTGTGTTGGGTACCACATGGGTCTTTTGTGGTTAGGTCTTCTATCGGTGGGTGGCCAGGTTTCATGTGGTGCAGAGCATCTGAGGACACTGCACAATCAAAACACAACACCCAGCTCCCTTTGCCAGCTACAGACAGATGGCTTTAACTGCATCGTAAAGAATGCACCTCATGTTATGTTGTATAATGAAAGGCAAAACAAGTGAAGTGCTAGGAAAAACATCCCCGAAGAGGGAAGACTGGAATATTTTGAGCAGAGCCTTAAACCAGAAAAAAATGAAGGGAAAGAACTGCCGAGGCATTCAGACATAAAAGAGGCCCGCCAGGAGGAGGGGATAAATTGGGAAGATCTTCAGAACAATGCATTATTCATAGTGGCTGTTGTTGGAGCCGTTCTTGTAATGATGTGTGGGATTATAGATGCATAAGCAAATGTTACTACTGTCAATAAGACGTTTGCCAGAGCTAACCCTGCATTATGTCCTTCTTTGAAACATGCATTTAATATATGCTTAGTTTATCAGCCTCAGGACACATTTCACAAGCGCACGGAGCCTTCGGTTCTGCTTTTTATTTTTTTTTACATCAAAACGCATCTGAGCAATTTGAGATGCAGCGAGAATCCTGCAGCCAGAAGGAAAATGTTGTTCCCAGTGTTTGTTTACAAGAGCATCGGTTACCGGCGCCGCTTAATGGACGCTGCTCAAGTTTACCACACGGGCAGCAGTTAAGGGCTCTTTCGGATAATCTGCATTCGTCGATTTGGTTGGCATGGAGGGCAGGCCATCTGTGGCCCTGTAGTAACTTTCTAGGCCCCCCCATCCCAGTGAAACATGCTCACAACATTCAGTGTCAAACCGTGTGCAAAGGAAGCCGATCATTTAGGGGATGTGTGCCTACTGGACACAATTTATCACTTAAGGGTAATGAAAGTGAATGGAGGATTGACTTGAAAGAGAAAGACGCTTTACAACTCGGTCTTTTCCATGCATCCTTCACCACGCCAATGCACTTACTGAGCGTGATAAGTACAGGTAAGTAGGTACGGTAAGTATATACATTGTTTCAAATAATTTGTAAAGGGGGGACTTTTTAGGGTTCAAGGTGGATAGTGGTAAATGGAGGTAAGGATAATTTTAGTGTACAGGGGTGAACAGAGATAAAGAGAGGTAAGGGTCATTTTAGGGTTCAGAGGTGGGCAGTGTTAAAGGAAGGTAAAAGTCAATTTTAGGGTTTAGGGGTGGTTAGTGGTATAGGGAGGTTCAGCTTGAATTAAAAACAGGAGGGGCTTGGAGGATTTCCTCACTAATAAGAAAAAAAATGAAAATTCATATACTTACCATGCATGGTTAAGACATCTCTGGGTGGTGTGTGGGTGTTAAAGGCTGCGTGTAAAAGACATACATGGCTAAGGCATCCATCTAACTTGAAAGAATATAGATATTTAAAGATCACTTGTGCTGGAATCAGTGACCCAATCAACTCCATAAGGAATTTTACTTGCGACTAAATGGGTGGTTAGCACTTAATATACAGCATTGTAACAGCTCCATGCACTCCAGTAATATATGTGTATACGCTTGATAGCGTTCAGCAAGGTGGGTCAGCAAGTTAAGCATTTGCTGATGCACAATAGAAACATTTGGTATTTGCAGATCTTATAAGGAGGGGAATGACATCCCTTCCCTGAATACAGCTGAAATACCATTCGCTAGCACTGCACAAGTTGGGGCCATTTATTTATTTATTTATTTTATTTATTTGCGGTTTTTATAGAGCGCATCAATCATCCCGAAGGATATCACGGCGCTAAGAGCCAGAGAAGCTACTGGGGTGAAAGCTGGAATTTATGGTTTGGTGAAGAGATACGTTTTGAGATTCCTTCTGAACTGAAGATAGTTGGAGGTGTGTCTTAGCTTGGGGGGGAGCTCGTTCCATCTCTTAGCTGCTAGGTGGGAAAAGGAACGTCCGCCTGTTCTGACCTTATGGATGCGTTTAGGCTTTGCCAATGCAGATTGGCAAGATCGCAAATTTCTGTTAGGTCTGTAGAATTCGATCCTTCCTTGCAGTATCGAAGGGCCAGTTCCATGTAGAGTCTTGTGGGCATGACTGAGTAACTTGAAGGCAGCCCTGTGACGCATTGGGAGCCAGTGAAGTTTATTTAAGCACTCTGATGCTGAGTCACGCTTACTTTTGTTGAGAATGAGTTTAGCCGCCTGGTTTTGCACAATCTGCAGACGTGAGAATAGATGGTCGTTCATCCCATTGAAAAGTGCATTACCATAATCCAGGCGACTGACCAGTAGTGCCTGAGTGACGGACCGTCTGCAGTCCAAGGGTAACCAGGGGAATATTTTGGCAAGGAGTTGGAGTATGGCGAAACCTTTCCCGCAGAGTAATCTGACATGATCTTTCATGGAAAGCGTATCGTCCATAATGATTCCCAGGTTCCTGGCGTGTTGACTGGGAGAGGGGGCCGTTCCCAGTGAGGGGGGCCACCATGTGGCATCCCACACATGTTTTGCTCCCCCAAACAGTAGGATCTCTGACTTCCCGGCATTCAGCTTCAGGGAATGCTTGTGCATCCAATGGGCCATTTCTCCTAGACAGTTGTGTAGTTTGGATTTAATGACCTCAGGGCCTTCATCCATAGTCACCACCAGCTGTGTGTCGTCAGCGTATGAGCAGACTCCAATGCCCCACTTCCTCCCAATGTCGGCTAAGGATGAAACATAGACATTGAAGAGGGTGGGGCTCAAGGAGGCACCCTGTGGTACCCCGCAGCTGATGGTGCTTGGTTTAGAGTGATACTGTCCCATGTGTACAGCTTCAACGTCAGAAGAACGTAAAGAAGCTTCTTCAACGAGTAGCTTGTGAGTTACTGGTAGCTCCCTAACTCTACCTGTAAGTGTACTCTCCAATGTACAGCCCAGACTAAGAAATTACAGGATTTTGCTCGGTGAATTAATACATGAATAGCAAAATTGTAAAGACAAGACGAGAATTTTCGGAGCTCATAAACTGATGTTTGGAGACAAATGTTTGAAGTTCCAGAATATACTTAAAGCTGTTATTTCAGAAATATAAATCATGCGGCAATGGGTAGACATATTATTATTATTAACTTGGTGCCCGGAGCATAGTAATTATGGCTGTTATACATTACCCATGAAGAGGCATTCCACATTGGCAAACCATTTTTTACTGCTGGCAACCTTGCCTGATGCAATGAGGTGAACACTGCTGGTAATCATACATATGGTGGCTACTAATGTAATCTTTGCAACTTGGACACTATTACAACGCTAATATTGATCAGTATCTTGGGATGATCTTAAATTAACCCAAGTAGCTCCTTTACGGAAGAGGTTGGCGCCCCCGATGTAAAGGGTCTATGCTAGCACACAGGCGAGTGTGTCAGATACCACATTTCTACCTCTGTAGCCTGACAGTAAGCCTTCCTCATCCCATCCATTTCATAGATTGTGATTGAAACTTCAAACGATGGTTAGAAAACAAATTTATAATTTCATTAATTTCCACTGAAGAACATATTCACTTAATATTATGCATCTTAAAACACAGTTATTACTGAAACATATGGATACCGTTCATAACACTATTACTGAGGAAATATTAAACCTTTTGTTTAGGACTAAATTATAGTTAAGAGATGATTCCTTACTGTTGGTTAATGTCTTGGTACTGCAGACCATCGGCCCCATTCACAAACTGTATTTTGCAGTAAGTGAAGTTCTACTAGGTATGCAATACAACGTACTATTTAGTAACCTTCGTCACTCCCACCTTTTCTGGAGTTCTCAAAGTGGGTAGAGATATCTGCCCATATAGGTAAACTCATTTAATTCTTTATTTGGCAAATGCTGCCATAAAAGTTCGCATAAATACAATGGACATAACAAAAACTTTAAACACAGTAAAACCTATACAATAAAAAAAAATAAAAGCTAGCATAAGGCCATTTTGAACAGTGCTTAATCAATAGACATTGCTTGTTTTAGGATTTCATTAAATATGTTAAAGGCATATGCCTTATACTTCTGAATTCTAGTTGAGAATTAGCTCCTCATTAAGGAGGGCCATTAGGTTTGAAATTGCAACTAGAGCATTTGTCTAGGTCGCATTGCTAGTAGCAGCGGTGGGCAGTGAAATACAGTATTCAGGCCCGTACACTGCCCTGTCAGATTCGCTATACTTCCATTAAGAAGCGAAACAGAGCAAACACAATCAGGGGTGATTAATTTGATCTGAGGATTCTGGAGACAGCCCTAAAATACCCAATCCCTATGCTCTGACCGAGTGTTAATATCCACTTCTCCCTATGATCATGATAACGCTTGCAAGAGAACAATATGTGATTAATACATTCCTTGATCTAAGGGCAAAAAGGGCAGCATAGGGCTAGGTTAGTATCATGTTGCCCCCATTTAGCATTAAAGGGGCAAAACGTTAGGGTCCCAAATCGAAATGTAATGTACAAAGGTTTTTGCCAAAGGGGCTTCGATGGAATCCATATATTGTTCCATAAGGTAAGAATCTTTGAATTCCAGGAAACCTAGCGTCAAGGTACCCAAGCTCCTATTCCTGCGCAATTCTCCATCTATGTAACTCTAGTAAATCCTCTTGACACAGAGGAAATGGTTCCTGGGTTAGTCCACAAATGTTTGCATTACAATTTTGCCACGTAAGTCTTAATGTGCACTAAACAGAGAATCCTAGGAACTCCAAGCTTCCTGAGCAGCTCCTCCAAACCCACCTGATACAGTATGAGGTTGCTGAAGTCCAGAGCCATCTCTAATAGTGCAGAGGTCTAAGGGCTGCTTTATAAGTGATGAACCTGTGGCCTTGATCCAACTGCAAAGGCAGGAATGGGGAACTATTTGGAAAGTTCACCAAAGATCGCAAAAATGCGTTCTCGCTCACCTCCCATGTGGTACGCCTCTCATTACCCCATAGTTCTCCCCATACAAAGCCTCACCTGTAGCTTGAAGATATGGATGGCAGGAGATGTTGGTCAGAAGCTAGAACCCCTAAAACTTCTAAGGATGCCCCCTGCATAATGTTCAAGCATCAACTTGCTCTTATGGATCTGGGCAGACCAGCCAAAATTCTCCATCAAAGTGAGGCCCAAGTACTCAAATGTACAGACACTTTCAAGGGGAACACAATTCATAGGTATACGTTTGGTAGAAATGTAGGAGGGACCAGGATGAGTGACTGGAATATGGAGAATACTTACACTGAAATTGAGTGGAGATAGGGAGGTTTAGGTGGGGTTCAGGAAAGGACATGCAAATAAAAATGTCCACCACAAGAAAGTAAGCGAAGGTTCAAAACAGTAGTAAACGTAATTCAGCTCAGCTGGAATAAGTCAAGCACCACACATGGCTACAAAGAGATAGACAAACTCAGTCTCATAGAAAACCATGGAGATAGGGACTTAATATACCATTCCATAGAAAATTGTATTAAATATATTAGATTATATTGACTTTTCATTTTTTGATCGTTGTCTAAATACAAATGATCATTTGTATTTATGAACTGTAACATACGACTGATTAACTATTTTACGGTGTGTCTTAACTGAAGTGTAAAATCCTACAATTGCTTTAGAGGTCAAACTTTCTTTTCTGCGGGTGGGGTGTTGAAAACCAATAGCACATGATTTGCAGTTGCTCAATTTGACATTATCAAAATGCATTTGCTAAATGTAATTATTCAGTGAGGCAGGCATTGTTTCGTTCAAGCTGCTAGATGTACAGCTATGTGCTAGAGTTATAAATATGCAAATTGTTTATGCAGAATTTTAATAATTGACTGATTTATGTTAGGACTATAAATGCTGTTGCATTTGCAGTTTCTGGCTTGAATAGTGCAATACGTTTAACGTGCCAAAAGAACGTTAATAATTAGGAAAAAATTATATTGTATATGCAATATAGCAAATAGTTGCTGTTTAGATGGTTTAATGAGCAAAGTGTTTAATGGGTATTTTTAGATTTTGTTAACTGAGGGTCCCCTCTGCCTATGTTTTTTATTTTTTCATTAGCTTTCCACTTTGTAAAAGTCTAATATTTAAATTACTAAAAATATAAACCTTTCTAATTGATTATTTGCACAAGGCTTAGCTAAAAGCAATGAGGAACCTTTATCCCAAAACCCAAACATGGCCTCCTACTGCGGTCTGATATAATAGGGAACTGAAGTAACAGCACTTCTCAATGTACTTTTCAGCTCTAAAATCCGATTCCATTTTTAGTCATACCTTGATTCTACTTTCCTGCACAAATCATAACTATAATCGTTACTTTTGAATTTTAAACGCTAAGCCTATTAAAAAAGGCTTCAAATGGGACTTGCAAGTTATTGTTGACTGACAAAAAAGTATTGGCGACTGCTGTTAATCAATTTCATGAGCTTTGCATGGATCGAAGGTTGTGAAGACCGAGAAGTCAGATATCTTGGGCGCACCAGCGAAAAACAAATCTGGGCAAAGTATGCAGAAGAAAAAGAAAAGCATTGCAAATATAGAAGAAGCCTGTGGGAAAAGAAAACAAAGAAAGGCTACAGGAAAACTGGAAAAGGAAAAAAGAAAAAGGCAGTACATGAATAACGTGATGGATACTATCACACGAGTAAAATAACCTGAGTGGAAGAGGAATAGAAAGGTTCGAAGAGGGGTTTGGGTCAGATGTGTGTGTGTGTGTGTGTGTGTGAGGGGGGACATTATGCGTAATTAAATTAACAGGGTACTGCGAGCTAAAAGGGTTCTCTCTCACATAGACCTGAGAAACCGAAGAATAATTGTGATGATGGCATGCTCGAGATGATGAGGTTTGTGACTGAGAAAAAGCAATGCAGGGCCGGCTTTAGGGCAGTGCGACTGGTGCAGCCGCATTGGGCTTTGACCTGTGGAGGGGGCGCTGTGACCACAGGGGGGCGCTGTGTTTGGCAATATCTACTCATCTAACAAGACAAAAAGCTCCATTCTTGGGTGTTTTTATTCAACACCTATTGCATTCTGACATTTTTTAAATACCAAATATCTGTGGTTTGTAAAACCAAAATATAACATTAGACTATTGTGTGTCTGATGGCTTTCAGACAACAGCCATGCCCAAATCAGATAGCTGCATTTCTTGGGATAAAATATTGGATTACATTAATTTAGAATACAGCCCACTGGGCAAAAAGGCTAGGATGGTGGTGTAGAACACAGGTAGTTCGCTTTTGCTTAAATTTATGGTGTAATCCGTTTGGTGGACAAAAATGAGCAGCATTTGCTTGGTGGCATAGTTTCTCAGAGCACTGTTATTGTGAGGAACAGGCTGTATGAATGAAGACGTGTCTGTGCCTAATATGGCTTGTAAAATGTGGCATATAAAAGGATATTATGCAAAGGAACCCTATATTATATACATTGTATTAGGACCGTGAGCTTCTGGAAGTGGAAACTTCATGCAGCATGGCTTCAAGAATCCCAATTCGGAACAAGAGTAGCAATCTCCAGGGTTGGACTGGGGCAGAAAATAGGCCGGGCCCCAACTTAAAAATTGGCCCATGTTTTTAAAACGTGGCAGTTTTAAACCTGCAAAGGTAGCTGTAAATCTGTTTTGTAAGGTATAAGAGAGGCTTGGGGTGTGGCTTGGATGGCAATGTGGAGAGTTGCCTGAGTCCAGAGCTCTGCTACACCTCGGGATGCAACCAAAAGAAAAAGCGTGATACCGGTGTCTAAACGAAGAAATAACCATCACGGTGGCAATCGGAAACCACAGCGCTCCGAATGGTGTAACCGAGACAAGCACTAGAACCAGATAGACACCGAAAAGAAGCAAACTTGCAGCAACGAAAACGGATGATTCCAGCCAGCAAGATGGCGCCGGCAAGATAAGGCCCCCTCAGCGGTGCGACGAGACAAGACCGAACGTCCACTGTAGGAACCGCGTTCACCGACAAGGTCAGTGACAATCCCCCCAGCGGGCCATCTCCCCCCACCCAGGCTAAAGCCCACCAACAGATGCGCTAAAAAAGGCTCCGGTGTCCCACGGCCGTGGGAGCAAGTGAAAGCGAGACTGTCTACCCGGCTGGGGGCAGCCATCTTGAGCACAGAGTGGGCGGGGCGAGGAGAAAGAACAAAGCAACCCGGCACGAAGGAGGCAGGAGAAAACAATCGATCGAACGAAAGAGAAACGGTCCACCTAGCTGGGGGCCACCATCTTGTGCACAGAGAGGGCAGGGCAAGAAGGCGAAACAAGAGACACGGCGCGCAGAGGACAAGAGAAAGCCAACCGATCGAGGCCGCAGCACCCTAAAAGAAGCAGAAAACGTACAGCCAAGGAGGAGCAACCACCCAACGCACTACCCAACGCACCACCTGCTGTACGTAACGAAATCGAAAACAGATACGGTGGTGCAAAATAGGCGATGAGCTGCCTACCCTTCCAGGGGCCGCCATTTTGCGCGCGAAGGCGACAGAGCGAACAAAGCGAGCAAAAAAGAAATTCACGGCGCTCAGTGTATGAGTAGCCAGTTAATCACCGCAGTCAATGAACAGCCTAATGCAAAAAGAGGGTGAAGAGGAGTAAGCGAAGAGCCTGTAACGGAGTCCTTCAGCTAGCGAACTGCACCGAGAGGAAAAAAGAGGAGGCGCGGTCCAGTATATCATACACAGCACAGTCGGCCCAAGAGAGGAGTCGAAAACACTACAAATGAGGCCAGTACCACTACCCCTCCCTGCTACCGACACCGCATCCGCCCGGTTAAGCAAGACCCATAAAAGGTGCCCCCATACCCGACACAGACCGACAATAACAAAACCGAAAGTGTGGTCGCGGCGCCCATCTTGTCTGATCAAAGAAGGAGGGCGTGGAAGCAGTAAGGAGACCGCAACTGTATACGAAGGTGCATACACTTGCAACCACAGCCAGAAGGGGGGGAAGTTCCACAGGGACCGTCCAAGTTATGCGTGAAGGCTCAACAAGAAAAGAGGGTTCCACACAGGCTGCCCATGCACAGATAAAAAGCAGAAATAGACACACACAGAAAGAAAGCAAATCGCTGCACAACAGCGAAAGTGTCAACAGAGGGGAGCGTCCATCCTTGTGCTAAGGGCAAGACGCAGCCAGTGAAAATCGCAACACCGAAGGGCAAACAGAGGGAAAGCTGCGAACGACGAGGAAACAAAGGAGTGCAGCTGGTAACGAGGAATAATACTGGACCACACCAAAACTAAGTAGCCCAGTCACGGCAGAGAAAATGCCCCGAAGGAAACTAGCACACAAAAGAGAAAACAAACCAGGGGTTACAAAGGGTACCAAGCAAGAGAGTCTAAACCCAGGAGCCACTCTAAAGTCACACGGGTGGAATGACAACGGGCCACAAAGTGAATTCCCACAAGAGTGTGCAGCCCAGCCTACACCACAGGACAGTAACAGGAGATTCGAACTCCTGCAAGCTAAAAGAGGGCTAGCAAAAATGGCCGGCAACGACGGGAAGCTTGCACAACAACCAAAGAAAACCAAACCTGAGGGTCACCTAGAATCCCCCATTATACAGAAGTCAGACATCAGTAGCATGCTGGACAGCATACTTAAAAAGCTGGCTGAAGTCCACGAATTGGCCAAAACTATGAAAAAAACTACGAACGCCATACAACTCGAACTAGCCGCAGTCAGTGCAGACATCCACACGACAAACAACAGACTATTAACTATGGAACAAAGAGTCAGCGACATAAAGAACAGGTCGCAGCTCACAGGATAGGCGAGTGGCACCATTGCTGAGGCAACCACAGAAGTCCGTAAACAAGCAGCAGAGTTTGAGGACCGACACAGAAAGGGTAACATAAGAATTCTGAGAGTGCCGGAAGGAGAGAGGATAAAGCTGGCTCGTGTGTGGCAATGGTACAGAACCTCATACCCAAGCTAACGAATCTCAAATTCGAAAACCCCTTTAAGCTGGACAAAGCCTACAGAGTCCCGGCATTCAGACAAACCAAGACCGATAATATGCAAACCAATACGCTCACACCAAACGGGTGCCATCTTTGGGGAAGCAAGACAGAACCCCAACCTACAATGTAACAGACACAAGATCATCCTCACTCAGGACTACTTGAAGGCCACAGTAGACATCAGGAAAGGCTTTCTGGCCCAGAGAGATAAGCTAAGGAAAGAAAACATCACCTTTTCCATCGCCGGCCCATCAAGATTCAGGATAAACAACAAAGGAATCACGCTAACCTTCGAAGATCCAGCGGAACTGTCACGATACCTATCGGGCCCAGTCCTAAAGAAAATGGAGATGACAACCACTTCAAGCAAAAGAAGTGCTTCTCCGGACCTCCAAACTTACTAGGCAAGACTCACAAGAGGCAAAGCGGGTACATCTCAGAATGTACCCAAATGGCCACGAACAGGGCTCAAATGACCCTCTTGACACTAAAAGAAAGGAAATCTACCTCATGAGCCTACACAGACTGCATGCATCCTACACCAAAATCTACCTCATGGAGAGACAATGTAAAAAGACACCCTAGACACAAAAAGAAAGGAAATCTACCTCATGTGCTCAAAAGTTCTCCAGCATTTTACAACAGAACCTACCTCATGGAAAGACAAGATAAGAACAGAATGGTACAGACTGTGAAACTTAGATTGCAAGTTATATGCCAAAATCCTAGCTACAAGACTTAAGAAAACTCTACCACAGGTGATTGGGAACACACAGGTAGGCTACCTGAAAACACGCATATCTCACAATAGCACAAGACTCCTCTACCAAGTCATAGAGCACTCCTCTAAATCATAACTCTCTGGTTTTCTACCAAGTCATAGAGCACTCCTCTAAATCATAACTCTCTGGTAGCAATCACGCTAGACGCAGAAAAGGCCTTTGACAGGGTATCCTGGCACTTCCTAGAGAAGAGCGCGCAAGCATACAACCTAAGAGATAGCTACATGAAGAAAGTCATGGCACTGTACAAAAACCCTAAAGCACAGATAGCTATTAACGGAACATCATCGTCCAATTTTACATTGAGAGGAGGACGAGACAAGGTTACCCGCTATCCCAGCTGCTGTGCCTACTAGCACTTGAACTCCTGATTACGGACATACTAACAAACAGTAATATAGCAGGGCGTAACCATTAACAAAACCACAGCCAAACTTGCTGCCTATGCAGATGACCTACTCATAATAACGGAGGACCCCGGTCAATCCATATCAGCACTCATGCACACCATTGAAACGTACGCTAAACACTCAGAATACAAACTCAACAGAGATTAATCAGAATGCATTCCCCTCAACATTTATACAACCAGAGTGGAAATGGGAACCTCGGGGCTGGCCTGGTAACCTGGGTTTGTCAAATACCTGGGTATGCAATTCGGGAAAAGTCTAAGAAGCACCTTCGAACAATATGAGAAAACAACCCTGGAAAAAATCAAAGGGCTACTGGAAACCTGGTCGCCCAGGTTCATCACCTGGTGGGGCAGAATAGACACAGTAAAGATGATTATCACTCCCATAGTTAACAACCTAGTAGGAATGTTTTCCTTGGCCCTCACAGACGAATTTCACAGGAAGATAGACCAAATGTTAAACAAATTTATATGGTGTGATAAGAAACCCAGAATAGGCCTCCCAAAACTAAGACTAGCGAAAAAGATAGGAGGTCTCAACGTGGCGGACCGGAGAACCTTCCAGATAGCCTTCATAGCCAGACAGGGAATGCACTGGGTGCTTCCAAAACAGCAATACACACCGACATGGCTCTCTATAGAGAAAGCCATTCTAAATAACACCGACCCTTTAACTCTCCTTACCACCAACAAGCAGGCACAAAAGAACAATCCGATTAAGGTCACAAGGCACGCGCTGCTCAAAGTAGACCAGAAGCTCGATTACAGCATCACAAACTCGCACTGGGAAACACTCTGGGCAAACCCCAAGATCAAATACAGGGGGAAGCCCCTTGACATAGAGTCATGGAGAAAGCTAGGATTCTCAAATCCAGCTCAGTTGGAAGCTGAAGAGGTGCCCCACACCTTCAACAGCCTGAAAACACGACACAACCTCCCAGACACAGAACTATACATTTCCCTGGCAATCAAAACAGCCTTAACAAAGTCAAAATTAGCCAAGCACAAACCCTCAATCTTTCAGTACATGGAAACCATAAACATGACAGGTCACCAGGTCTCACACCTATACAAACTCCTCCAGCCTGTCTCCACCAAACTCAATGCCAAGAACACCAGCTACTGGGAAACTCAGCTAGGATCCAAACTCACGTAACAATAACTACAAACCTTTTGGGAGTCCCCATCAAAATATATGATATCCCCAGAGCTAGCACAGACGATATTCTGGTTATTAGACCAAGCTTGCTGGACACCAGCTCGCCTAGCTTTGATAGGCCTGAGAGACAACGACAATTGCTGGAACTGTGGCACAGAAAAAGGAGACCTCGCACACCCCATCTATCACTGCAGTAAGGTCAGCAATTTCTGATGGAAGGTGCTCTGCTTCATCAATAAAACCCTAGGCTGTGATCTAGAACAAACATTTGCCACAACTACCACAGCACACATAACAGCAGACGTCGCCACACAACAGGATAGACACCTCCTGGACTTCCTCCTGACGACAACTGTCAAAACAGTACTAACCCAATGGAAGGACACCTCCAAAGCCACATTCAAACGGTGACTGAACTGGGTGGCATTTCTCAGAGGGGCTGACAACACTGCACTTAGACTCACACCATGGAGGAACACCAACAGAGGGATGTGGTCAAAACTAGACATATTCCTAAATCCATAGAAAACCCCCATAAACATCAAAATATGCCAAACCAGCTAAACGCAACTCCACAAGGGTCCGGCGCTCTGTCACTAAACAACCACCCAACACTTCTATATTTTATGTACCAACTAGTTACGCGTCCAATCGCAATAACTTAAATGTTCAGTGTTATATGTGTGCTAGACAGTGGGGCAGACAAGCGAAGACAATAAAAACAAGCATTGGAAATGCAATAGGTCTCGCATTAGGAAAGTTTGAGCTATTGGTATTGTAAATGACACTTTTTTTTATTTATGTGTTGGTTTTGAAAGTAGCAAAATTAATAGCTTTGTCAGTTACAATGTCAATAGTTTTAACTTTTGCAAATGTGACACCTATAGCATTTGTAATGCAATGTGTGTTGTATTTACGTGACTTAGATGTCTTGATATTACAAATAACAATGGCTTTTAATTTTGTAAATAATTAATACTTAAATAAAAGTTATTGTAATTTATAATGGCAATAGCTTAAACGTTTGTAAATAACTTTTGTGAAGATTATGTTCAGTGTATTTTATTGTGACGAAAATCCAAGAACATTGCATTTGCACCTACACACACACAGAGCCACACACATATAGATGTGGTGGTGGTGGATCTATGGGATATGGTGGTGGTGGATGTGGTGGTGGTGGTAATGGTGGATGTGGTGGGGATGAAGGTGGATGTGGGGTGGATGTGGTGGTGGATGTGGTGGTGGTGGTGGATGTGGTGGAGGTGGTGGATGTGGTGGTGATGTGGTGGATGTGGTGGTGGTGGATGTGGTGGTTGTGGATGTGGTGAAAGTGGTGGTGGATGTGGTGGTGGATGTGGTGATGGGTGTGGTGGATGTGGTGGTGGTGGATGCGGAGAAGGATGAGGTGGTGGATGAGGTGGTGGATGTGCTGGTGGATGTGGTGGTGGTGGATGAGGTGGTGGATGTGGTGGTGGTGGTGGATGTGGTGGTGGATGTGGTGGTGGATGTGGTGGTGGTGGATGCGGTGGAAGTGGTGGTGGATGTGGTGGTGGATGTGGTGGTGGATGTGGTGGTGGATGTGGTGGTGGTGGTGGATGTGATGGTGGATGTGGTGGTGGATGTGGTGGTTGATGTGGTGGTGATGGTGGATGCGGTGGTGGTGGAAGTGATGGTGGTGGGTGTGGTGGATGTAGTGGTGGTGGATGAGGTGGTGGATGAGGTGGTGGTGGAGGTGGTGGTGGTGGATGTGGTGGTGGATGTGGTGGTGGATGTGGTGGTGGAGGTGGTGGTGGATGTGGTGGTGGTGGATGCGGTGGTGGATGTGGTGGTGGATGTGGTGGTGGATGCGGTGGTGGATGCGGTGGTGGTGGATGTGATGGTGGATGTGGTGGTGGATGTGGTGGTGGATGTGGTGGTGGATGTGGTGGTGGATGTGGTGGTGGATGCGGTGGTGGATGCGGTGGTGGATGCGGTGGTGGATGCGGTGGTGGATGCGGTGGTGGTGGTGGATGCGGTGGTGGTGGTTGTAGTGGATGTGGTGGTGGATGTAGTGGTGGTGGTTGTAGTGGATGTGGTGGTGGATGTAGTGGTGGTGGGTGTGTTGGTGGTGGTGCATGCAGTGGTGGTAGATGCGGTGGTGGTGGATGTGGTGGATGTGGTGGTGGATGTGGTGGATGTGGTGGTGGATGTGACGGTGGATGTCATGGTGGATGTGGAGGTGATGGCGGATGTGATGGTGGATGTGGTGGGGGTGGTGGATGTGATGGTGGATGTGGTGGTGATGTGGTGGATGTGGTGGTGGTGGATGTGGTGGTTGTGGATGTGGTGAAAGTGGTGGTGGATGTGGTGGTGGGTGTGGTGGATGTGGTGGTGGTGGATGCGGTGGTGGATGAGGTGGTGGATGAGGTGGTGGATGAGGTGGTGGATGAGGTGGTGGATGAGGTGGTGGATGATGTGGTGGATGTGGTGGTGGTGGTGGTGGTGGTGGATGTGGTGGATGTGGTGGTGGTGGTGGTGGATGTGGTGGTGGTGGATGTGGTGGTGGTGGATGCGGTGGAAGTGGTGGGTGTGGTGGTGGATGTGGTGGTGGATGTGGTTGTGGATGTGGTTGTGGATGTGGTGGTGGATGTGGTGGTGGATGCAGTGGTGGTGGTGGATGTGGTGGTGGATGTGGCGGTGGTGGATGTGGTGGTGGTGGATGTGGTGGTGGTGGATGTGGCGGTGGTGGATGTGGTGGTGGTGGATGTGGTGGTGGATGCGGTGGTGGATGTGGCGGTGGATGTCATGGTGGATGTGGGTGTGATGGTGGATGTGGTGGTGGTGGATGCGGTGGTGGTGGATGCGGTGGTGAAGTGGTGGTGGATGTGGTGGTGGATGTGGTGGTGGATGTGATGGTGGATGTGATGGTGGATGCGGTGGATGTGGTGGATGCGGTGGTGGTGGTGGATGCGGTGGTGGTTGTAGTGGATGTGGTGGTGGATGTGGTGGTGATGGTGGATGTGGTGGTGGATGCGGTGGATGTGGTGGTGGTGGATGCGGTGGTGGTGGTGGATGCGGTGGTGGTGGATGGTGTGGTGGTTGTAGTGGATGTGGTGGTTGGTGTGGTGGTGGTGGTGGATGCGGTGGTGGTGGATGTGGTGGTGGTAGTTGCAGTGGTGGATGAGGTGGTGGATGTGGTGGTGGATGTGGTGGTGGTGGATGTGGTGGTGGTGGATGTGGTGGTGGTGGATGTGGTGGTGGTGGATGCGGTGGTGGATGTGGTGGATGCGGTGGAAGTGGTGGATGTGGTGGTGGATGTGGTGGTGGATGTTGTGGTGGTGGTGGATGCGGTGGTGGATGTGGTGGTGGATGTGGTTGTGGATGTGGTGGTGGATGTGGTGGTGGTGGATGTGGTGGTGGTGGATGTGGTGGTGGATGCAGTGGATGTGGTGGTGGTGGTGGATGTGATGGTGGATGTGATGGTGGATGTGGATGTGGTGGTGGATGTGGTGGTGGATGTGGTGGTGGATGCGGTGGTGGATGCGGTGGTGGTGGTGGATGTGGTGGTGGATGTGGTGGTGGATGCGGTGGTGGATGCGGTGGTGGTGGATGCGGTGGTGGTGGTTGTAGTAGATGTGGTGGTGGATGTAGTGGTGGTGGGTGTGGTGGTGGTGCATGCGGTGTTGGTAGATGCGGTGGTGGTGGATGTGGTGGTGGATGTGGTGGTGGATGTGGCGGTGGATGTCATGGTGGATGTGGAGGTGATGGTGGATGTGATGGTGGTGGGGTTGGTGGATGTGATGGTGGATGTGGTGGTGATGGTGGATGTGGTGGTGATGTGGTGGATGTAGTGAAAGTGGTGGTGGATGTGGTGGTGGAAGTGATGGTGGTGGGTGTGGTGGATGTGGTGGTGGTGGATGAGGTGGTGGATGAGGTGGTGGATGTGGTGGTGGATGTGGTGGTGGATGTGGTGGTGGATGTGGTGGTGGATGTGGTGGTGGTGGATGCGGTGGTGGTGGTGGTGGTGGATGTGGTGGTGGTGGATGCGGTGGAAGTGGTGGATGTGGTTGTGGATGTGGTGGTGAATATGGTGGTGAATGTGGTGGTGGATGTGGTGGTGATGTGGTGGTGGATGTGGTGGTGGATGTGGTGGTGGATGTGGTGGTGGTGGATGTGGTGGTGGTGGATGTGGTGGTGGATGCGGTGGTGGATGTGGCGGTGGATGTCATGGTGGATGTGGGTGTGATGGTGGATGTGGTGGTGGATGTGGTGGATGCGGTGGAAGTGGTGGATGTGGTGGTGGATGTGGTGGTGGATGTGGTGGTGGTGGATGGGGTGGTGGTTGTAGTGGATGTGGTGGTGGATGCGGTGGTGGTGGATGTGATGGTGGATGTGGTGGTGGATGTGGTGGTGGATGTGGTGGTGGATGCGGTGGTGGATGCGGTGGTGGATGCGGTGGTGGATGCGGTGGTGGATGCGGTGGTGGTGGTGGATGCGGTGGTGGTGGTTGTAGTGGATGTGGTGGTGGATGTAGTGGTGGTGGTTGTAGTGGATGTGGTGGTGGATGTAGTGGTGGTGGGTGTGTTGGTGGTGGTGCATGCAGTGGTGGTAGATGCAGTGGTGGTGGATGTGGTGGTGGATGTGGTGGATATGGTGGTGGATGTGACGGTGGATGTCATGGTGGATGTGGAGGTGATGGTGGATGTGATGGTGGATGTGGTGGGGGTGGTGGATGTGATGGTGGATGTGGTGGATGTGGTGGTGGTGGATGTGGTGGTTGTGGATGTGGTGAAAGTGGTGGTGGATGTGGTGGTGGGTGTGGTGGATGTGGTGGTGGTGGATGCGGTGGTGGATGAGGTGGTGGATGAGGTGGTGGATGAGGTGGTGGATGAGGTGGTGGATGAGGTGGTGGATGAGGTGGTGGATGTGGTGGTGGATGTGGTGGATGTGGTGGTGGTGGATGTGGTGGTGGTGGATGCGGTGGAAGTGGTGGGTGTGGTGGTGGATGTGATGGTGGATGCGGTGGATGTGGTGGATGCGGTGGTGGTGGTGGATGCGGTGGTGGTGGTGGTGGATGCGGTGGTGGTGGATGGGGTGGTGGTTGTAGTGGATGTGGTGGTGGATGTGGTGGTGATGGTGGATGTGGTGGTGGATGCGGTGGATGTGGTGGTGGTGGATGCGGTGGTGGTGGTGGATGCGGTGGTGGTGGATGGTGTGGTGGTTGTAGTGGATGTGGTGGTTGGTGTGGTGGTGGTGGTGGATGCGGTGGTGGTGGATGTGGTGGTGGTGGATGCAGTGGTGGATGAGGTGGTGGATGTGGTGGTGGATGTGGTGGTGGTGGATGTGGTGGTGGTTGATGTGGTGGTGGTGGATGTGGTGGTGGTGGATGCGGTGGTGGATGTGGTGGATGCGGTGGAAGTGGTGGATGTGGTGGTGGATGTGGTGGTGGATGTGGTGGTGGATGTTGTGGTGGTGGTGGATGCGGTGGTGGATGTGGTGGTGGATGTGGTGGTGGATGTGGTGGTGGATGTGGTGGTGGTGGATGTGGTGGTGGTGGATGTGGTGGTGGTGGATGTGGTGGTGGATGCAGTGGATGTGGTGGTGGTGGTGGATGTGATGGTGGATGTGATGGTGGATGTGGATGTGGTGGTGGATGTGGTGGTGGATGTGGTGGTGGATGTGGTGGTGGATGCGGTGGTGGATGCGGTGGTGGTGGTGGATGTGGTGGTGGATGCGGTGGTGGATGCGGTGGTGGTGGATGCGGTGGTGGTGGTTGTAGTAGATGTGGTGGTGGATGTAGTGGTGGTGGGTGTGGTGGTGGTGCATGTGGTGGTGGTAGATGCGGTGGTGGTGGATGTGGTGGTGGATGTGGTGGTGGATGTGGCGGTGGATGTCATGGTGGATGTGGAGGTGATGGTGGATGTGATGGTGGTGGGGTTGGTGGATGTGATGGTGGATGTGGTGGTGATGGTGGGTATGGTGGTGATGTGGTGGATGTAGTGAAAGTGGTGGTGGATGTGGTGGTGGAAGTGATGGTGGTGGGTGTGGTGGATGTGGTGGTGGTGGATGAGGTGGTGGATGAGGTGGTGGATGAGGTGGTGGATGTGGTGGTGGATGTGGTGGTGGATGTGGTGGTGGATGTGGTGGTGGTGGATGCGGTGGTGGATGCGGTGGTGGTGGTGGTGGTGGATGTGGTGGTGGTGGATGCGGTGGAAGTGGTGGATGTGGTTGTGGATGTGGTGGTGAATGTGGTGGTGGATGTGGTGGTGGATGTGGTGGTGGTGGATGTGGTGGTGGTGGATGTGGTGGTGGTGGATGTGGTGGTGGTGGATGTGGTGGTGGTGGATGCGGTGGAAGTGGTGGATGTGGTGGTGGATGTGGTGGTGGATGTGGTGGTGGATGTGGTGGTGGATGTGGTGGTGGATGTGGTGGTGGATGTGGTGGTGGTGGATGTGGTGGTGGTGGATGTGGTGGTGGTGGATGTGGTGGTGGATGCGGTGGTGGATGTGGCGGTGGATGTCATGGTGGATGTGGGTGTGATGGTGGATGTGGTGGTGGTGGATGCGGTGGTGGATGTGGTGGTGGTGGAGGTGGATGTGGTGGTGGATGTGGTGGTGGATGTGGTGGTGGATGTGGTGGTGGATGTGATGGTGGATGTGATGGTGGATGTGATGGTGGATGTGATGGTGGATGTGATGGTGGATGTGATGGTGGATGTGGTGGTGGATGTGGTGGTGGTGGATGGGGTGGTGGTTGTAGTGGATGTGGTGGTGGATGTGGTGGTGGATGTGGTGGTGGATGCGGTGGTGGATGCGGTGGATTTGGTGGTGGTGGATGCGGTGGATGTGTTGAATGCAGTGGTGGTGGTGGATGCGGTGGTGGTGGATGGCGTGGTGGTTGTAGTGGATGTTGTAGTGGATGTGGTGGTGGGTGTGGTGGTGGTGGATGCGGTGGTGGTGGATGTGGTGGTGGTGGATGCGGTGGTGGTGGATGCGGTGGTGGTGGATGCGGTGGTGGTGGATGCGGTGGTGGATGAGGTGGTGGATGAGGTGGTGGATGTGGTGGTGGATGTGGTGGTGGTGGATGCGGTGGTGGTGGATGCGGTGGTGGTGGATGCGGTGGTGGTGGATGCGGTGGTGGTGGATGCGGTGGTGGTGGATGCGGTGGTGGTGGATGTGGTGGAAGTGGTGGATGTGGTGGTGGATGTGGTGGTGGATGTGGTGGTGGTGGATGCAGTGGATGTGGTGGTGGATGTGGTGGTGGTGGATGTGGTGGTGGATGTGGCGGTGGTGGATGTGGTGGATGTTGCGGTGGTGGATGTGGTGGTGGTGGATGTGGTGGTGGATGCGGTGGTGGATGTGGCGGTGGATGTCATGGTGGATGTGATAGTGGATGTGGTGGTGGTGGATGCGGTGGTGAAGTGGTGGTGGATGTGGTGATTGAAAAATTCTTTTTAAACCAATACAGTTGAGAAACATGTACAGTAAAAGGATTTTCCCATTAAAACAATATATATACATATGTTCTTGAGTTAAGAACCTTCAAAAATCTTTATGGGTAGAGTTAAAGTTTCCTGCTGAACTCACTCGTTTGGTGGTTTATGTGGTTGACATAAAACATTTTGCAGGGCTGCTTTTCGCTCCTGTTCAGGCCTGACAACCTGTCACACTTTCTACACTCACCTTGACTCAGATTTAAATCAGATTTATAAAAACTATTTGCACATTTTCACTACCACTCCAATAAGCATTATTTTACAATTTAAGCATGCAATACACGAAAATAGACTACAGAAAAACTAAAGATTGATTGAGAAGTTGTATTAAGCGAATTACCCAGAAGGGTGTTCTGGCACGAAGAGAAAACAAAAATGGAGAAGAGAGAACAGAAATCATAGTTTGCTGCCCTATGGAAACAGATGGGCTTTCAGGTTGTATCAGAACACTGATAAACGACTTTCCTCGTGAAGAACAGAAGGGAGTTCATTCCATAATTTGGGGGTCCAAGAAGAATTAGTCACAACCTCTTACTCTAGTCCTGAGAATTTCAAGGAATAGATGAAAATTCTCAGCAGGTAAGCGTAATAATACACACGGAAGAGTAGATCTGAAGTTTGTCTGGAATGTAATTCGGTCTAGTGCCATAGAAAGCTCGATGAGAGAATCCGAGGCCTTTAAATACAAACAGCAGCTAAAGCGGAAGCCAATGTAAGCAAGAAAAGACGTGCAGATGCTGGAGAATAACAAGGAAGTTTAAGCAGAAAGGCTGTTGTGCTCTGCGCAATTTGAAACTGTTTTACAACATAAGGAAGAGCACCCAAGTAAAGAGTTGCCATAGTCCAGGCCACGTGATAAACTAAGTGCGTTGACCACTGTTTTCTGACAGCTGAGAGGAAGGAGATGAGGGTTTTCGGAGGACCAAGCTAAGATTTATGGAGGTAAATCTTTCGCGTCGTCAGTGCTGAGGGAGGGAGGCGAGGGAGGGAGGAGAAATACGAGCCGGCCTGCCGGCCGTGAGATGTGTGAAGCAGGGGGCGGGGGGAGGGGGATACCTTTGAAGTGAAGCTAAGCTTCACTTCAAAGGTGTGGGAGGAGTGCGGTTGAGGGAACAGACGGCGATTTGGTGATGTGCACGCGCATTTTAGGTCAATGCGCTTGCGCATTGACCTAAAAGCCACGGGCACAGCACCAAATCGCCCAGTTAGGTAAAGTCTGTTTAAGACGCTATATATCGAGCTCCCTCTCAATGCCCATGCGCATTGAGATAGGTCGCTCGACCTAACAACCACCGCATTGCCCTATGAGAATGTCCGAGAAACTTGATATATGTTATTTGTCACATTGTCTTTTGTAACATATAAATACCAATAAAAATATTATTTTTTTTAAAAAAGCGACGTATAAGAGACAACCTGCTGCAGGAAAGTTTGTGATACGTTTGGGGAAATCACCCGTAAAAAACCTGCCCAGCAGACCATAAAACTAGACTACAAACCGGCAACAAAAAGCGGCCCACACACTGACCTGACAAGCCTGACTGCCTATGTGCCCTAAAGGCCCGTCCGATTCTGGCATTCCCCAATAAAAATCATTTTTCTTTGAACAGGGCTATAATAGTGTTTATCACTGTGTGGATAGAAATGCAAGATTTACTGGATTTGTTCAGGGTAAATGAAAGAAGAGAATATGTGGCTCGTTTGTGTACTTTCCACAATTCTCACAAAAACTCAAAAAATGCAAAAGGTTTAGGACTACGGTTGGAGAAAATTCTAAGCACTGATAAACTAGCCAAATAACATTGTCATCTTCAGAACAAATTCAGTATATTTTGCATAACTTAGTTGACAATGTCCAACTTATATGCCAGTAGGATTCCTTCAGCATGCTGCTCAAGTCCATGGCTTTTTAGGTACAGGCATACAAGGGAGGAGGTTTTTCAGTCTAAGTGCACTTTGCATAGCAAAGGTTCATACAATAGATACTACTTCCTCAATGTAAATGTAAATGTACATGTATTTATATAGCGCAAATCACTGACCGAGGTCGGTATCTAAGCGCTTGCTTAGGGAACCCGTCCTGGTATTCCCCTGTGAGATAACCCCGGCAGGGTATCCACAAGGTGAAAGCCAGGCATCCCGCCGCGAGGGGCCGTTGTGGAGATTAAGCAAGCTATTGCCCAGAGTCGCAGAGTGTGAACCCGTGAGTCGAGAAGGCACCGGAGCGAGAATTATTGAGTCAGTGGAATTTTTAGCCCTAGACCCGCCGAGGCGGGGAATTGAACCCTGGTCCAGGGCCGATCTCAGCTTCCGGGTCTGCCGCCTCTAACCCCTGAGCCACACTTCTTAATGTCCGCCTATCATTGCTGCTTGCTATTCTAAATGAGTTGCATATTGGTGGTAAGTGTCAATGATGCCTGGCCTGTAATTCGATATCAGTTCAGCCCAAAACAGGAATATTGAAAGGGCCTTCACAGACTCATGGACCACGATCACCCAACATCCTCCTATTTGATGGTGAGTTGTTGGGGTAGGGCAAAGAGTCTGGCTTCTTTTCTGTTCCTCCCTCTGCCTTCAGTAGTAGCTGCTAGTGAACAAAAGCAGCGGCAGTGGTATGGGGGAGAAAAAATTAAAGATTACTTACCTGCCTCTCTTCCATCCTCTTCTGTTCCTTACTCCCGGCAGCACACAGGTACCCAGACTGCCTTAAACTAATCAGGACGCTGTTCTTTATGCTGGTATTAGTATTACCAGCATGACAGCAGTGTCATGATTAGTCTGAGCAGCCTGGTTTGCCACTCAGACAGTGCCTGGGACTGTTCTCCACCCAGCTGTTTAACACAACCGGGTGGAGAAACGGTAAGAATACATATTGGTTTGGCCATCCTATAGTGGCCGGCCAAACAGTCATGCACACTTATAATTCCCAACACGTCTCCTCCCTGCGTGACAACACCCCACACCCACCCCACGCTAAACTGGTTCAGAAAGGAAAAACAAAATGATAATAACACGATTCCTTTTTGCACTGCTCAAAGAGCAGTGGGGCGACGCTCCTCTGCCTTAATGGAGGAGATGCCGCTGTATGCCTTCATGATCAGTGAAAAAAGGGTTTGCAATGGTAGAGCCATGGGTACCAAATGTCAAGCCAGTGATAACAATTGCTTTCCTTTGCTACTCTTGATTGATGCCCATAGTCCCATGGCGATCCATTGTATCTGGATTCTATTCCGTGGTCACAGAGGCTCTAGTGTATTGGTAAGTGCTTGTGACTAAAACTATACCATGAAGCTACAGATTTTAACCTCTGCAACTGTTGAATGTGCCTACCCAGAAACTGTGATGAATCTCATTAGGCACAGCCTTGCCTCTTTAAGTTTACTTAACCCCTCCCCTGCTGGTGACGGAACCACTCCGTCATCAGCCACGGACGCGCTGTGCTGATGACAGAGCAGTTCCGTCACGGCCCGCACGGAACGCCTGCGCGGCGCGGATTCCACGCCTGCGCTGAACGTTCTATTGAGCAGGCGGGGCCGTGACGGAACCGCTCCGTCATGAGCACAGCACAACCGCGGCTGGCGACAAAGCGGTTCCGTCAACAGCATGCGGACGCCGCGCGGCCTCCCCGCCCCCCTTAGCACTGCGGCAGAATAGCCGCCGCAGTGAAGGGGTTAAACACTCTCTAGATTTCAATACTTTTGGTACACTGAGCCGGATACCTACTAGAAACCTATTTGTGGTCTAATTAGCAAGCTCAAGAGACTATTTATAACAAAGACTGGGATTCTGCACAGTGATTCTCTATCATCCATCACTAGAACTGATGAGTTCCTGAGGTGCTAATGAGCTAAGCAAACAAGCATAGTTGATATATATTCTGGGCACATGTAATTATGTGATTCTGCGTCTGCAGTGTTTTCTGCATAATTCTGGCATTCTGGCACTTGCCACATAATCTACCATTGGATGCACCATAAGCCAATTTCAACAAAAAGACATTTTTACTAAATAACATGCATGTGTGGTGGTTAGCAGTAAAGCCTTTGCAAGACGTACATGGGTAACGTTTTGTTGTTGATTGTTGTTTTTTTGCACAGGTAATATGAGGTGAAACATGCCTAGGCAGCATTAACTGCTGCAGATTGTTTTGCATTATACCGCATAACTTGCCTTTTCTTACTACACAATTTAGTCAACACTGCAGCATAACGGATCCTCCATTGCCGGATTTACCAAGGTAGCCGTGCAGACCAAAGTCCCTGCAACGTCTTGCATCTTCACTACTATCACTAGGTATCTTGCGTGTTTCTATAAAGGAACTCTATGTGGAATGTTCTTGGCCATGAAACAGGTTATTTCTGCTTGTTTGTTCAGCATCACCTGTTGCTAGGGAGATGCATCAAAAACAGATGGGGAGTTGGCTGAGCTCAAAGTCGAACACAACTAGCATACTATGGACTGATGCTCTGCAGCTATATATACGGATCTACATTAATAAACATTACAAAAGAGGATACGGACATCCATAAATGCAGATCATGAAATACAGTCACTTCAGGTATGCTTCGCAGCTGGTTTTTACTAATCCGAAATAGCCATGCCTTTAGGCGTGACAGACACTTCAAATTAACAACCTGACACTAGAATCGCCACTTTCAGGGTTTGAGGGTTGGCATTCCGAAGATTCCTTTCAGCCGAACGTCAAGCAGGTCCGGCCGGTCTTGGAAACAGACAGGACACGCCTTGGTTGTTGCAGGCTTGACTCGCGTACGCAAAAAAAGCATTTATGGATCGCAGCGTGCTCTTCTCTGGTAAGAACAATTTGTACTCACTGCAACTTCTACAAACACATCTCCGTAAAGGTTGCCGCATGACAAATGTTATTCTTCTTTCCACATGAAAAAAACTCTTAATTTCTATATTTTGAATTCTCACATTGCAACACTCTAGGAAGATTTCGAAAAAATAATCTTCATAATCCAAATATTGGAACTACAATGTCCCCTGTGCTGACAGAGTGAGTGACAGTCTTTCACTGTCACTCTGCACAGCTTCCATAGTTACTGCTCTGAGCCCGAAGCTGTTCCTCGTTTTATGTTTCTTGATGAGCCTTTATCAGCTGCAAAGTTTCAAACAAAGACAAATGCCACCTGCAGTGATCTGGCTCCAGCTCATATCCAGATACGTGGTCAGTGCTTCTCTTGGCAAATGCTTACACCATCTGTGTGTAGCCTTTAGCATTACATGTGTCATTGAACATGGGTTATATGCTCGAAAACATGCATTGCAAGAATAGTAAGGGGATGAATTCATATTTCATGTACATAAAGAAAAAAACCTGAAGCACTGCAGCCTTAATCTGATCCAAATTTCAAGCTCCGAGTGTCTGAACAAAAAAAGAATCCACTCTTCATTCATACATTATATTTGCCTCCCTGGTTTGCCAAGTCAGATCAAAAGCACTATCTGGGGATTTTTTTTACTGTTCCCTGCTGTGCAAGACTGTTTATTGATTCATTAATTTCCATTGCGCTGGTCAAACGTGCTGGTTCTTCAAGACCGACCCAGAGTGCGGAAAGGTGATGGTACCTGAACATAGGTAAGGCTTGCTGACACTCTTCACTACATGAAACTCAAGGTGCCCCTGCTTTTTGGAAACAGAAAATAAGTGGTGGTGAATCTCCCAACAGGCATGGTACAGCCTTGACCCCAGCACAGAGGTCTGCATGACCACCTTTCTGTGTTACTTTTGGCTATGGCCACTAAAGTCACCAGCAACCGAACTTGCATTTATCTGCAGCAGGGAACAGACAGGAAGCAGTTTTAAAACTTGGAAAAGTATGTTTGCTCAGTAAGTACCATCACAAAAGCGTTCTGTGGATGAGAGCCTTTTGACTCTAGTATATATGGCACAGTCACTTGCTTACGACAAGTCTATGTGAGCAATTCACAATCAAATGCAAACTCCTTTGTAAACCTCTTTAGAGAAATAGATATAGATTAATAGATGGGTAAGTGTGAATTACGGGGATGTTTTTCGCTGAGGGGTTTAGAGTGACATCAAATATAAATTAGAGTGAAGCTCGTGTTGCCTATGATGTCCCTCAGAACCACGATATGAATAACATTCTCATAATTCAATTTGGAACGGTCTATGATTTCTTATGCATGGCCCCAAACATCAACTACTCCGTCTTACAACTGCTATGTAGGGGCGGAGGAGTAATAAGAGAGCCATGCACAACACCCATCGCCACTAGTCTCTGGGACTTGTCTCCCCTTCCCTCTAGGAACTCTTCTCCTAGCTTCAGAGGGTCAGGCCAGCCTGGAACTCCATGACCTTCTTGTCCGTCTTCCTGGATGCAGTTCTTAGGCATGAGATTCTTCTTTCTGGCAGAACCAATTTCCTAGATGAAACTAAAATGTTCCCCCAAGAGAGCTCCCATTACCCAGGAGCCACCAGAAAAGGGAGAAACTAACAAAGCACTTTCTGCTTTTTTCTTTCTGGGATGGAGTAATTCTCTCCGTGTCTTACTTATAATATATAATATCTGTTGGTTTGCCATTGCTGGCATTCCTTTGATTGCATTTCATTGTACTCTTTGCTCAGCTTTAGTGAGCAGGGCTTTTGTATGTTTCACACACACACACACGTGAGTCAGCGTAGCTTATTTCGACTCCCCGCCTGCTGTGTCCTGCTTTGGCGGGCGGGGCGGCGGGGACCGCGGGTTCCAGCATGTACTGTATTTTGGAGTCTCCAGCCAGAGTTGCTCTGCTTTAGTGGGCTGGGCCGGGGCACCCCAGTGTTAGGTTCGATTGCAGGTGGTGCTCTGCTATAGTAGGCAGGCTTGGGTATCTCCAAGTTTGTTTGCCCTGCTATAGCAGGCATTTTTGGCTTTCCCTCTTGCCGGGAATTGCAGAGCGTTCCTTTTGGCAGGCAAAATGTATCATTTTGGCTAGTTTCCTTTTCCCCACGAAGCGCATGGGGATTTAATAAGGCTGGCTCCTCCCTCCCCCCCCCCCAGCTGTCCTCTGTGGGCATAGTCATGTGACCTGGTTTCCTTGGTCACCAGTATAAAACAGGAAGAAGCTTGTGGCTTCCTCATGTTACGACATCCAGGGAGGGTGGTTTAGTTGGTATTTGGGGTTTGGGGATTATGGAGCCTGTTGAGGAAAGCTGGTCCTTTGGTGCAGCCCTCCTTACAGTTGCTGCAACACTTGATTGAGGCTGTGGTTGAGGCCGCTTTTAAGGTCCGGTAAGGGCAGCCTCCACCTAAGTTTCCCAGGCAAGAGGTGGAGGAGCCTGAGAGTGATCCTGAAAAAAAGAATTGGAGAGGGCGATATGTTCAAGATTCTGAGCTGCCAGATCTCTTGAAGCATGTAAGGGAGAATTTGAGTCTCCTCGCAGCTTGTGCATCAGCTAATGAGGATGATTTCTTGGCAAATTATCAGCAGGCGGATTCTGAGACTGTGCCCTTACATAATGCAATTTGGCGGGGCTGTCACTTGAGTGGAAAGAAGTAGACAAATCTGCCTTCCCTAGATTTCTGTCGAAGCGTTATGCAGTGGACAAGTTTGCAGAGGAATTACATCTGTGGTCAAGGTGAATAATCTGAAGGCTGGCATGTCCACTGAAGGAAATGTGGTGTCTGAGGGTATCACTTGGAGTTTGCCCAGGATCATTCTTCAGGGAGACTATTCTTCCACAGGACCTGGTCTGTTGCCTTGCCCTTTTCAGCAGGGGTCCAGCTGGACAAAGGGGCCGTTGTTCAAATTCCTCGGATGGAACACAGGTGGGGTTTTACTCCATTCTCTTTTTAGTGCGAAAGCTTTGGGGGGCTACCACCCTGTGTTGGATATTAAGGCATTGAATCTCTTCCTGGTCACAAAACTTTCAAAATGGTCACCCTACAAAGCGTCTTCCGCTTGTTGACAAGGGGCCTGTTCCTCACATCTTTGATCATGCTGGACACATTGCAGATTGTTCATCCTCATCAAAAATACACAAGGCTTTCAGTGGTTAGCCATTACAAGTTTCAATCTCTCCCCTTCCATCTGGCATCCTATCCCAGTGTTTTCACCAAGCTTCTGTCTCCACTGGTGGGTATGTTGCACTCTCCAGGTATTCAGGCGTTGCTTTACCTCAACAATTGGTTAATTTCTAAGGCTTGCCAAAACATTAAAGAAGTGCATTCATGGATTTCTGCTCAACACAACAAAGCCCCCCCTTCAACCATCCATCCCTGTCACTGCAGTTTATAGGGCCCTCTTCCGGATGGACTTAGGGGAGGTTTTTCTGGTTCCAGCTAGAAGAAACAAACTGATGTTGCACCTGTCAACCCTTTTGTCTCTCCCATCCGCTCCAGTGAGACTGTGGCTGAGGAGTCAGGTAGATGCTCCTGTTGCTACCAAAGTCACATGTAAATTTTGAGGCCAGTATTAACAGCAGACAACACTGAATCATGTTCTCCCATACTCAGAAACATCGGGTGTAGAAAATCGCCTACGTGGAGGAAATTCCATTATATAATTATGCTATGTCTGGCTTATAGTCAAGCCCGAAGTTCTCTGTTTGCATTTTGGAATGGTTAACTTTCTTCCAACATAGAAGAAATAACTTTAATAACTACTGCTCCTAATGCTGGACAAGCAAGGATTTTCAAAACTCGATATTATCAAAATCCTGAAGCATTGTAATGCAAAATTTAAAAAAAGTTCTTTGCCTCGCTTTCTATTTTTGGTATATGGTATGGGTAAATATCTTCAATGGCCTGAAAAGAAGCGATACAACATTGCTGAAAGATATTTATGAATATATAATGAAAAAAATATTTTGACATCTATTTTATTTCACATTAGCTTGGCAATATTGATCAACCCAGAACAAAAAATAGCAAAGTAACAAAAAATGTAATTAATGGTAACTATAAATCTTGCTCTTAGCTTTTTCTTAATATTGACTTTTACCCGAATAGTAACTCTTTCCCTAACATTTATTACAATAATTACCAATTTCTCATTTAAGATGTAATTGCTGTTTTAGATTATTTTTGTTCTTTGTTTTTTCTTCATTACAACCTTCACATTTTTTTTCAAAATATATTTTTTTTACTGCGGTTTGTTTTTTTCATATATTTGCAATTCCTAATGCTTGATTCATGCACAAACAAACATCAGTTTGGGTGATTTTCCCACTAACTTCAGTTTCTTTTTTTTTTATATAAACCAGAACTAGGTTCAAAGTAAAGAAATTAAGAAATATTAAACGCAACCAAGTCAGTTTGGTACTCAGACTGGTGTTGTCAGGTGTACCTGCAGAACATACAAGCACATGTTGCCTTTGGTCCAAGTTAAGTTGCAAATTTGACATGTTTAAAGTTTCTAATATAATCTATGCTCCCATTCTCTGCTCTTACAATCTATCGTTTTCAAAGAATAGTCTCAGTTTTATTGACTAAATGTCTCTGTGCATACGGCTTTGAATGATTTTGTAGCATGAAAAGATTGCATGGAGGCACTACCAGTGGTTTCCTAACCTGTACATACTTAAAGTGAATATTAATAGTTTATTTACAGCGGTCGGAAGTGCAATGCGAAGTGATGTGGGTCAGCCATAGATTGTGATTAGGGGCCCATCAGCCTCCCATATCTCTCAAATGTTCATTGGTCTTGGGCTGCAATGGGGGTTCCAACCCCTAAAAAAATGGGGGTTTCCTTAATGGTGTGTAGTAGATTGTCTCTGTTCATGGTTTCAATAGCATTTTTGAGCTTGGGATCCAAAGGTCCTTAACCTCTGCTAGGCGCCACGTCCCAAATGTGCTGTGTAAAATGTCATTTACCACACTCTCTATGTTGCCATTCCTATTCTAATACTGTCTTTACATAAAATCAGGTAAATTTTTGACACTTGCAGGTGTACATTAATAACTGGCATAATGTAAGGTAACTGAATGAGAAGTGTACCCTGTTTAGTTATAAGAATACTTTATTTGATTGTGAAGGCTGCTGCTCACATTGAAAGATCATTCATTTCCCCACAGATACATCCCAATTCCAGTAAACTTCAGTCTCTGTGGTGAACCCCCAATGTGTCCTCCTGTTTGACACTAATACCAAGGTATAATCGGTATTTGGAATACCCCCAAAATGACCTGAAATAAGATGAAGAAATTCTGACATCCAGTGCAACAATAGCCTCGCTACTGCCTCAAACTGGCTATCTGCCTAGCCACTCAGCATCCTGCAGAATGAGTGTCTGCTAATCTCGGTAGGCCAGCAATAGCAACATGTGCAGAAATGATTCTTTAGTTACAGCATTGATCTATTTGCCTCAAATGTGTCATTCCCTAGGATCCACACCACCACCATCCCCCGATTCAAATCAGAGATTAAGAAAACAAAGACTAAAGCATCAGTCACCAATTCCGTATATTTTGCAAAGTAAAAGCATTTCCCTTCTGGACCGGATTATATAAGCTCCTAGTCCGATCTCACTTCAACAGAGGTAACTAACCGCTTGCCAGAAGTCTAGATTACATCTATCATCGAGTAAACAATGAATTTTGCTTCTATCTTAATCGATCAACGGTCTCAAGATGTCTAAAAGCATCCTACCAATATTTAATGTATCCTCGGACTCTGTCTTCCATCTTGCATCATCATCACCACATTAAGCAAATCACCTTCAAAGCAGTAAAAATCAAGCATCAGATCTGGAAAGCAAGATCAGGATCTCAGTTGGGCTACTTCACATTTGCAGCAGCAGCTTCAACAGGCTCAAAACAAAAAATTGCCAATTTATGAAAACAAGGCGTCAACACTTTGCTTTCTATGCTCCTATGATCTAGAACATGCCCTTCGCCCATATCTGGAAAACATCTTCAAGTAACACCTATCCAACCAGAAGGTGACCGCAGTTGGTTGTCCCAATTGTCCTGCGCATATCTCTTCACCTCTCTCCCATCATTGCACAGCAGTCTGTACCTTCTTCGACAAGTTGTCATCAAATAAATCTCCATACTTAATCTATGACGAAGTATGCCCGCCATGTTCCCCTTTGCAGCAAAATCTAAATAGAAATCCTACATTCATAACTAAACCTAACTGGCAGGAACACTGGTGATATTTTAGTGTATAGGTATCTTTGCGAACAATAAACAAATCAAAAAAGATTTTTCTGGTTTATATTGAGAGATATGGGTGTTGAATCTTGCATATTTTGCTCAGCTATAGACGAGTTACTGCAATAAGTTCAGCTTGCTGTTTTGTTTGCTTTTTTTTAATAAAACCAATAAAGATTATATTTTTTTTTATAAAAACGTAATCTACCTGGCATAAAGTAAGTCTTGTTAGCATATGCTTATAGCCCCATTGAAAGCTCTGCCAGGAAAAAAGTTAAAATATGTTCCTAGACAATGGGGTAAGAAAGGGAGAATTGCTGTTAGCTATAGCTTGCTATAGCAAAGCTTCTGTTGATGGACCTTTTGTACAGTTTCTATCGCAATGGAAGTACTCTCAGCCAGGCAATGCCTGTAAGCTCTCCTGCTTGGTTGCTGTTCCTCAGAATGTTTGGAATTTGACAAAAAGGAATATTTCCCTGACTGCTGCAGACAATTCTTGTCCACCAGTAGAGAAACACTGGAAAACCTGTTCCTACCTCTAGTTTGGATGTAATCTCTAAAGATAAAGTCCAGAACTGGAAAGGTCGTTTCCCGCTTTGACATTCATGGATAGTGAGGCTTGATTGACTCTGCTATGGACAGCCTAGTTTATTCCTGTTCCTAAATGGCATTTGCCTAAAGAAATGCCTATATATCCAGAATATGCTTTTAGCAGCCTGTAAAAAGTTCTCATGCATATTGGAATACTGGGAATACTGAAAAGATAAGAAGAGGTGGTCTGTTGTGAACCAACTAGCACCACTGTGGAGCACATTTTCGAAACTCATCACTGCTTGGAAATACAGCAGAGGACTTACTTTGCCACTGGGATGATTCCCAGTTAACTGCTGTATCGTGAGGCATTTGCGGACGTTGACTCGGCGAAGGTATCCACCAGTGTTTTTATTCTAGAGAGCGGAGATCACTGGCCTTTAAGATTTCTACAGAACAAGACAACTGGGAATATTTGTTTTTTATTAAAAATCTTGGGCCTGATTTAGTTTGGCAGACGGACTAGTGTCAAAGCGTATAATCCAATTGCAATATGATAGGATACCTGCCATGTTTGTTTCGGAGTATTACATCTGCCAAACTCTACATCTGGATCTTAGTTTTGTAATATGGTATTCTGCTTGACAATAAAGCCCTTAAAGTGCAGATGCTGGTGTGAACAGTGCATACACATTCAACGAATGTCAACGATACAATTTCAATGAATGGTCACCTAGCCTTGTACCGATTTGCCTATTTTAATAACGTACAACAATGTTAATTGAGGTCTCCCACAAAATCACACTAACCTTGCGGAGTGGAGCTCTTAAACATTTCAAAGTCCCAATTTCGAAGATGAGTCCTTATTTTCAAAGCTAAACAAGTTTTCACTATAGGCTCACACAAAGTCAGTCTGACCTCAAGTCTCCCTAGTTGACTGGATATGACAAATTCTAAGTTTCCATCTGTGAAGCTCAGTTCGAGACAAGTTAGTTTTTTCAGACCTTACACATGAGCCTGCAGGTCAATCTTGCTTGCCACCTCGTCCATCTGACAGCACTGGATACTGATGAGACAGAATGACTGAATTCATTTTTCACAGAGCAAATAAACACGAATTTGGAATTTTACATGCTGCACACTGAGTGCATTTCATTTAAAAAGGTGTTTAATGTAGCCGAAGCATCGCAAAATAATGCTTTTATAAAATGAAGTGAAGTATACATGAAAAATTATACACACACGTATAAAATGCAGCAAGAAAACCTATATGGCCTGGAGGCATAATGTGCCATGAGAAAATAACATGGGTGAAGAAAATGTGGTATGGATACTAAAAAACATGTTAGAAGCTTGAAATGTTATGTTGAGATACTAGAAGTGATATAGAATATGAAAAACTGAAAAGATATTGTAATTTTAAAAGAAAAATAACATGAAGATTTAAGAGACAAACATTTTGCAGTAATGGGGTATAGCATGTAGTAACGAAATCTTTGTGAATTAACACTTTTCCATGAAAGTAATTTGATTTTCAAATCAATTGACTGTATGAAATAATGTGATTTTGAAAATCGTGCAAGGCTTCATACCCGACTATGTAGTTTAATCTTGTTCAGAGCTAAACAATGGCCTACTGAAATTAGACATGGTTATATTTTCCCATGCTTGCAGAGTGAATATTCCAATTGACATTATGTGATTTGGTTTTCATTAGAAAACGAAGACCTTGGAAGCTGCTATCATGTTTCTTTTCAGATTTTGACATGGACATGTACTTTTGTTATTGTTATTGTTATTTTTGATTTGTAATGCGCCCAATCACCTGCAGGGCTCTAGGCGCTCGGAAATCGATGGTACAAACAACAACTTTAGCAATACAGAGAAGGCATCCACTAGCCTAGATAGCACTCATGGACCTCCAAAACAGCAGCGTTTTTAACCCCTTTCTAAAGAGTAGGAGGTTCTCTTCCCTGCGCAGCGACTCAGGTAGTGTGTTCCATAACTGAGGAACTAACACCGAGAAGGCTCTTCCTCCCTTGGTAACAAGTTTGTACCGGGGGCAGACCAATAATTGAGAGTCTGAGGATCTAAGAGTTCTCATTGGACTGTACACCACCACGCGGTCTTTGATGTATGCGGGCGCCAAACCATAGATTGCTTTATGGGCTATACACAAATTTTTAAATTCCACTTGCTCCTTAACAGGGAGCCAGTGAAGGCTCTGCAACAGGTGAGATGCTTTGGATCGTCTTGGCAGTCTAAAGATGAGACGAGCAGCATCGTTCATAACTTTTCTGTTCTCATGGAGAGCATGAGAATATTCGTTGGTGTATCTGCTTTCTAAATGAGTTAACTCTACATCCTGCACTGGTGATGTCTCACGATGGTGGCATGACACCACCCAACATGAATTTTGCAAGCAATATTATATTGGATGACACACCGAGTGAGGGGCAACGCATTCAACTCCATTCCTCAAGGCTTTGCTTTTCGATCCTTGCTTTGGAGGGATTCACTTTGACTTTTGATGCGGATTGACGTTTGAAGATCTCAAATTTCTTTTTGGATTTAGGGCTCTATGCTACATTCAATAGCAGATGGACTGAGCTTTGCCAAACGAAAATTAGACCTTAAGATAGACTCTCTCTTTAGCTTAATGGACAATGCCTATAGCGACTTTAATTGTCCAATCCCTGTAGTAGTGTATTACTTATTAGATCTGGAGAATATTCCGCTACCTCTCGGTAGATGGATTTTGTAACTCTGTATTTGACTCTTGCACACATGCTGAAAGCTTTGATTAAAACAATTGTACTTCTAACTGCAGTTTTGAAGGGATTTCTGATAATAATCGATTTTGGATCTTTAATTCAATAACAACTAAAATCTGGTCTGTGGCTTATTTGATGTTAATGTTATTTCATTGAACTGTGCAAGTTACTCGAAAGTAAGAGAAAGGGTTCTAATTGAGTAATTGGGAATTCACCCCTCTATTGTCTAAGAAAGGTCCAATAGAAGAGGGTAGACTAAATGGCAAAGTAAGTACATGTCTAAGCAACATACTCTCTCTGTAGGAGGGCCCAGTGCGGTCAGAGTAGAGGAGAAAAGAAAAAAAAAGTTACGCTTCCGCACATAGATATGAAAATATTTAAATAAGAAAGTTCTCTAACAATACCAAATAATAGCCTCTGACCAAGGAGCTTGAGCAACATATATGTGCCTCCCACTCTGTCCTTACAATGAGCATGGTTTATATACAGCCTTTAGGGTAGCATGCTGAAATGTTTTCTAAAACCTAAACTTTGACACAGTCGGACTACATAGTGCTGCCCAGGAGCAACCACAGTTTCAGACCATCCATGAAGATCCGCCGGCCAGTATTTTTTTGTGATCTCGTTCCACTCTTAGCATTTGATATCCCTTGTCTGGAGTGAGGACTGAGGACTCCTGCAAGAAACAAGTAACCTCCTGGATCCCTGTCCAGGTACACAACTTTGGTCCTACCACAAGCGTTGCCCAGGAAAACACTTTAAATCATCAACAATCATTTACAAAGTTGTCTTGTTTCCATCCATTTTTGTAAGGTAATAATAGTGCCACTGATATTTATTGGCGATCTTAACCTTTAACCTTTTGACTCCTATTCCTTTCCTTCGGTTTTATGCCATTTGCAACATTTCACTTAAAATTTGTATAGATTTTTAAAGTCTTTACGCCTTAACTGAATTGTCATGTCTCTAGTTGTTACACAAAACACATCGGCACATTTGTTCTGCAGAATGCTTTTCTGCTCTGTTCAAACACTCATAAAGGATCCAAGGTTAAATTGATTTAAATAGGATTAACTCGGAGGATCCCCCTGTGCCGGTGCCTGGCCGCAGCTCACACCAAGACCGTGGCCTCTCCCATTTAAGAGTTCCTACAGCATATCCTAAGTGTTGGGAGGTCCCTAGTCTGCCTGCGAGGGTACAGAGGTGTTTTTTGCTTACATAGTGTTGATTGTGCCATACAAACTGTAAGACAACCATAAGTAGTCATAAACCATTGCTATGGAACAACAGTGGCACTTGGATGTGGAAACTCCCATGCCCACAGACTTGGAGCTAAAACGGCCATTGTTGATAGAAGCCATTTATGGTTTTCCGTGGGTTTTTCACGGAAATAAGGCTGGTTTGGCACAAGAGAAAAGCCTGTCAACTGACAGACCTGACCCGCAAGTGTTATTACCCCCAGGTCCCTACGTCCTCGACACCTTCCTTACAAAATGAGATTATCCTATCTCTGACAGAAAAAAGAAAAAGAAGGAATGCTGGACCTACCCTCCCCCTCCCGCCGGGAGTACAAAAGGGTACATGTCCCAGCATTCCCTCTGTTTTCTTTTTTCTGTCATTCTGACAGGGATTGCTGTGGCGCGTGGAGCATGGAATCGGCTCCTGCGCCGAACTTACCTTCCGCTGGGGCTTCGGTGTCCTCGGCGGCGTGGATGGCCTCTCCCTCCCTGCCGGGCTTGGGGGGAGTGGCGCGGGCTTCCTTTTGGCGCTCCTGGGGGTCGCGCTGTGCTGTGGGAACGCGTGGACCTCGCGTCTGCCCGATGGCCGCCCCTCCTTCCTGCCGGGCTTGTTAGGGGGCGCGGCCGACTTCGCGTCTGGGATTGGCTGGTTGGAGGATGCCTTCCTGTGACGTCGATGCCTGACTTCCGGTTTGGGACGGGGTCAGGCGCTTCTGCCCGGTCGTTTTTCATGAGTATTTAAACGGGGGCAGCTGGTGAGTACCGCGTAGCGGTGTTTCTTTCCTGTGCATTTTTTGCTGATTGCTACTGCCTCCTGGGTTGTTCCTTGCTTCAGGATGGGGAAGAGTTCGAGGAAGAGGCGTCATAGGGAGAGGTCCTCCTCTTCTTCTTCTTCTGCCAGTGGGTCACGTTCTCCTTCTCCTGCCCGGTCCAGACGCCGTGGTGGGGGTGGGGATGCGCGCTTGAAGCGCTTGATCAGGGAGACCCTTACTGAGATGGGTTCTGGTGGTGCCGGTCGCAAGGTGCCTGCTGCGGCTTCCGGTGCTTCTGCTTCTTCAGCTGACGAGTCGGCTGGGGCTGGTGACTCTGAGCTGAAGGGGAAGTATATTGAAAAGGACGCACTTCCAGGTATCCTGATGCACGTGAAGCGGAATATGGGCTTTGCTGATGACGCTGTTCCCAGTACTTCTGGGGGTTCTTTGCTCCGCCAATTCCAGAGTTCTGCAGCGGTGGATGTTCCTGTTCATCCCTTTATTAGGGATGTCCTGAAAAGGGAGTGGGCGGATCCGGATCGCATTGTGGTTCCGCGTTTCATGGCCCGTCTTTACCCACTCCGGGATATGGCTACGGATCTTCCTGATTCCATCCCCATTGACTCGTTTGTTGCGAGTTTGGTGGGTCGCACTTCCTTATCTGAGGACGCTGTGCTGAAGGACCCTGTGGATAAGAAGGCTGACGGAGCACTGAGGAAGGTTTATTCTGGATCTCATCTGGCCTTGAGGGCCGGTGTTTATGGTACTTATTTGTCGCAGTCGCTGCTGTCTGACATTAAGTCTCTGTACCAGTCAATGGACGATGCCACGGACTGCTCTGAGCTTCTTGAACACATTGAGTGGCAGGTTGAACTTCTGTCCGATGTGTCTTTTGATGTGGTTCGAGCTGCTGCGCTTTCTGGTGGGGCCTGTGTGGCGGCTCGGCGCAGTCTTGTTCTTAACGACTGGAAGACTGACTCTGCGCAGAAGGCTTGTGCCTTGCGTTTGCCCTTTCAGGGTTCTATGCTGTTTGGGGGGGAGTTGGAGACCAAACTGCACAAACTGTTTAAGGAAAAGAAACATTCGTCTTCTTTTAAAGGGTCTGCTTCTGCTCCTGCTTCTTCTGCCCCCTCTAAGTCTAGATCTTTCTTTCGGCCTTCCTTTCGTGGGAAGTTTGGGAAGGGCCGTGGAAGGTTCTCTTCTGGCGGGGGTCGGGACCGTAAGGCTAGGTCTCCCCCTCCCCCGAAGCCTCGCTCCTGACTCTTTGGCTGTGGTTCCCGGGTTGTTGGTAGGAGGGCGGCTGCGCTTCTTCCTAGATGCCTGGGTTCAGTCATGTTCAGACGCTTGGGTGTTGGATGTTCTGCGGGAGGGTTACGAGGTGGAGTTTTCTGTTCCCCCTCCCGATTCCGGCCTCCGCCCGACACCCTGGCCTGCTTGCCGGTCCAGGAGGGGCCACCTGGTTCAGGGGGTGGAGGATCTTCTTCGGAAAGGGGCCATTCAGGCGGTTCCTCCTTCGGAGGTGGGGTCGGGCTTTTATTCCCTGATTTTTCTGGTGCCCAAGAATACCGGGGGTTTTCGACTGGTCCTGGATTTGCGGCTCATGAACCGAGGGGTGTTGCGTATTCCCTTCCGCATGGAGACCTTGCAACGGATCATTCCGTTGGTTCTGCCGGGTCACTTCATGTGTACCCTGGATCTGCAGGACGCCTATTATCATGTTCCGGTGCATCCAAGGTCCCGTCGGTTCCTGAGATTTTGTGTTCAGGGGTGCCACTTTCAGTTCCAGGTTCTGCCCTTCGGCCTTCGCTCTGCCCCGAGGGTTTTTACGAAGGTTGTCGCCCCCTTGGTTGCCTGGCTTCATCTCCGGGGGGTGATGGTGTATCCGTATTTGGACGATTGGTTAATCCATGCTCCCTCTCGGGCCCTGCTGTTGGAGGCGAGAGAGTTGGTTTGCTCGGAGTTGAGGCGGCACGGTTTTCTGATCAATCTGCCGAAGTGCCACCTGACCCCTTCGCAGGATCTGGTGTTCATTGGGGCTCGGTTTCGCACGGACCTCAACCGGGTGTTCCTTCCGGAGCCTCGGGTGGTGACCCTGTTGTCCCTTGCTCGCAGATTCCAGGCGGGAGGTTCCTTTCGGGTGCGCCTCTGGTTGCGTCTTATGGGTCTGATGGCGGCGACTGTCTTTACGGTGGCTTGGGCTCGGTTTCACCTCCGCCCCCTGTGGTGTTACCTTCTGTCTCTCTGGGATCCGTTGTCCCGCGATTGGGAGTGTCTGGTGCCGGTGTCTCCTGTGGTTCTGCCTGCACTGATTTGGTGGTCGGATCCGGGCCATCTGTCTCAGGGGCTCCCCTTGCAGCCCTCTCCGTCGCTGGTGTTGACAACGGATGCCAGCGCTTTGGGGTGGGGGGCGACCTTGGGTGCTCAGTCCCTTCAGGGTCGCTGGTCCCTGCTGGAGAGTCGCAGGTCTTCCAACTGGCGGGAGTTGACTGCTGTGTCCCGTGCCGTGATGGGTTTTCGGGTGTGTTTGATGGGCAGGAACGTCCTGGTGCGGTCGGACAATATGGTGTCGGTGGCCTATCTCGACCATCAAGGGGGGATTCGTTCGGCTTCCTTGAACGCAGTGGTGATTCCGTTGTTTTGTTGGGCGGAGGGTCACCTGCTGTCTCTGACTGCGATTCATATCAAGGGGGTGGACAATTGTGCGGCGGATGTCCTGAGTCGCTGCTTTCCGGCTCCTCTGGAGTTGTCTCTCACCCGGGTTGCGTTTCGGCTTGTGTGCGAGAGGTTTGGGCGTCCCTTTCTGGACCTCTTTGCCTCCCGGCTGAATGCGCAGCTTCCTCGCTTCTGCTCCAGGTTTCGGCAGGAGGGTTGTTGGGGAGTGGATGCCCTGTCGGTTCCCTGGCCATCCCGCCTGCTCTATGCCTTCCCCCCCCTGGCGCTGATCCCCAGGTTTCTGTCCCGACTGTGTCTGGAGGATCGGGAGGTGGTGGTGGTTCTGCCCTTTTGGCCTCGGAGGTCTTGGTTTCCGACAGTGCGTCTTCTGGCGGTTCGGGGCCCATGGTTCCTCCCTCTGTCCCCGTCTCCCCTGCGGTCCTCACCGCCACTGTCTCTTCTCCGCTTGCGACTGTCGGTGTGGAGGTTGAGAGGCAGGGGTGGCGGCGGCGCGGATTCCCGGAACATTTAGCTGCTGCCATCCAGAGTTCCCGTAGGCCTTCCACTCTCCTGTCCTATGATCGCCACTGGGGTAACTTCAGTCGTTGGTGTGCGGCCTTGGACCTTTCCCCTTTGCACTGTTCTTTGCAGGCGGTGCTTCAGTTTTTGTGGGAAGGTTTTGAGAAGGGTTTGGCTGTGTCCACCTTGCGTGCCCAGTGGGCGGCTGTCCGGGCTTTTCGTTCCCCGTGGGGTAATCTGTCTGATGATGAGGATTTGGTCTCCAGACTGCTCTGTGGTTTTTCTCTGTCTCGTCCGGTTTCCCGGCCTTCCTTTCCCCTGTGGGATTTGCCCTTGGTCCTTCGGGCCTTGCTTGGTCCTCCGTTTGAACCTTTGTCGGAGGTGGATTTGAAATTTGTGACCTTGAAGGTTGTGTTCTTGGTGGCCATCACGTCTGCCCGACGCCTGGGCGAGTTGGGGGCCTTGATGTCACGGGAGCCTTTCCTGTCCTTTTCGGAGGGCGGGGTGGTGCTCCGCCTTGATTCCTCCTTCGTGCCCAAGGTCGCTTCTCAATTTCACCGGTCCCAGGAGTTGGTCTTGCCTGAGTTGAGTTCTGTTCTGGATTCCCCGGGTGGTCCTTGTTGGTCCTTGTAGGATGTGTGCCGGGCTTTGCGTATTTATCTTGAGCGCACGGCGGCTGTCAGGTTGACTGACTCCCTGTTCGTATCTTTTGGGGCTGCTCGCCATGGACGTAAGGCTTCGTCTGTGTCCATTGGTCGATGGCTGAAGCAGGTCATTTCCTTGGCTTATTCTCTTTCTGGGTCCCCTCCTCCTGTGGGTGTTCAGGGTCGATCTACAAGGGGGGTGGCGGCCTCCTGGGCTGAGGTCCGGGGTGTCCCTCTTTCGGAGATTTGTAGGGCGGCCACTTGGGCGTCTTCTAATACGTTCATCAGGCATTACCGTCTCCTCAATTTGCTGGGTGATGAGGGCGGTTTTGCTTTGGGGGTGTTGGGTTGTGTTCGCCCATGATTTATGTTCTGTGCTCAATAAATGCCTGGGTTTTGCTGTACTGGTTGTTTGTTGTGGTTTGTGGGATGAATGCCGGGGTTTTGCTTTGGTATGTCTCATTTTGTAAGGAAGGTGTCGAGGACGTAGGGACCTGGGGATAATGTCCTATTACTTACGGTAATCTTCATTACTCCGGGTCCCGTAGTCCTCGACACCTTCCTGGCTTCCCTCCCTCCCGCCCTGTTTGCCGGCCTTCATCCTTTGGCTTGGTATTTCAGAGGGAATGCTGGGACATGTACCCTTTTGTACTCCCGGCGGGAGGGGGAGGGTAGGTCCAGCATTCCTTCTTTTTCTTTTTTCTGTCAGAGATAGGATAATCTCATTTTGTAAGGAAGGTGTCGAGGACTACGGGACCCGGAGTAATGAAGATTACCGTAAGTAATAGGACATTACTGAATAATCTTTGTGGGTTCTAAATTGAATAGATTAGGAAGGTAAGTCAGTAGTCAAGTTAGTTCCAATAGAATTTAGTGGGGAGTCCTCTTACTATTTATTCCTCAAGAAAAGGTTTCTCAATAATGTCTTATTAACATACATGCCAACCATCCCGATTCAGGCAGGAGACTAACGCTTACAAGGCTAGTCTACCGCCTCCCGATTCCTCTGTGGGCTTCAGATGGGTGGGGGGGGGGGTCTTGTGTAACTCGGATTCTGCACTGCCAGTAACCTGCTCCTGCAGGCAAGTGCACAACATTTTTGTCAAACACTCTGCCTGCCATAGCGATTTCTTTGCGCTCCTGACAGGTTTGGAAAAAACATATATTTTAATTTCTGATAGCCGATCCTGCAGCATCACACTTGCAAGTCCCATACACACCGATAGACATGATACAGGTCAAAATAGAAGTCAATGGGAGAAATTCATTCTCCCCTTTTTTTTTTTTTTTTTTAAAAACTCCCACTTTCCTCTTTCAAAATGTTTGCATGTATGTTTTCAAGTTACATGCATAGCACATCAGGAACCTGGGAAACACATGGCGAAATCACATTGTTCAATTTTAGTGGTCTGGCCATTGGTATGATCATTTTCAAAGCTGTTGGAAAAATTTATCTTCTTCGTTATAGAGTGGTACTTAAGCAAAATCCTTCCTCTTAAAAATGGGCTGCATCGGAGGGAGATGCTACTTACCCAGCCCCAATGCACATGTAACGTTCAATGCTGAATACCGAATGTCTGCTCTGTGATATCTTTTCAGTATTTTAATTGTCTGTTCTAGTTCATTCATGCATGTTCTCTGCTAGTGTTATACGCTTAAGGTTAGAGGAGCACTTACTTATCTTGACTGTGCAGCTTGACAGCACTGTAGCGAACCTGATAAAGAAAAAAAACCAGGGCTAAACACAGCAGAAATGAGGCTTAGTGCTCACAAATTTCCGCCTTTCTTCACAGTTTAATAAAAATGCAAAAAACACCAAAACCCGTAATTACGTTATATAGTATCCATTACTTGTGTAATCACCTCATGGCAGCATGCTTGCGGCATTTGCAGCACTTTTGAAGACGATATAAAGAAAACAAAAATACGATACTGAGCATCATTTAAAATGTAAAAAAAAAAAAAAAAAAAAATTTTAAACTTTAGCACATTTTCAGTTCTAGTTTCTAAATACAATTTAAGTTGAGTCTTATTTGGGCTTAGGTATTCAGAATGTTCTGCTTCTGCGTGATTAGGAACTGAATACAGAGAGCTAGAAAATAAAAGAGTGGAAATAGACATCCACCACAACACCCACAGACAGCACCATCCAGGTGAAAATGGAAGTGCCAGGTGCAAGCATTACAGAATAAAGGACGAAGACGCTATCATTTTCAGAAGTAACAAGAATGTTGATTGCACTAAATTTCTCATATTGAAGATAGCTGTGTTTTTAGGTTGAAGCCTACCAGACAGTGCTGCAGTCTGGTTGCAAAAAGACTTCTTGGGGACATTCAACAAGCTTCCCTGGAAATACATGCTGCCCATTGCTTGCCATTGGCTTTGTAGTTAGCAACTAACATTTGCTTGCTTTCCATTTGCTAGGTTTACTTTTTATAACCTGTCAAGCATGTTTTTGTCCCTCCCATGGAGAATAGCATGTTTACAAGCGCTCTTTATATTTTTCCACAAGTGCTCACTTACTGTAAACAGGCCTTTAATTTTAGTTTTTATCAAATTTGCTATGCATTCAAGAACAGAGGTCAATTGTCAAGTTCTGTCTGAGGGTGTGTGATGTTTACTTCTCTCCCTGACTCCAAAGTGAGAAGATTTATGCAACAATCTTTCTGAATACTGTGGGTGGGAAAGGAAAGATTTAATTCTAGCTCACAACAAAATTTAAATGTCTGTAAACGAAGTCTGCAAATATTTTAGAATATGTCAGAATTAGAAAAGCAGGAGTGAACTTTTTTTTGTAATTCTTAAGTGTGGTGCGAACAAAATATTTAATACAAATAAAATAAATCAAAACACTAGGTGATGTAATTTCCACACATTATCATATGTGCGCTGTATAGTTTTTTCAGTAATACTAGGTCTCTGCAAGTGGATTGTAATGGTGTTATCTGTAATGGCAGTACGCTAACATTCCATGCATATTTCACCTTTCGCCACTCCATGCCACTCCGACGCTCCACTTCACTCTATGCCACTGACACTCCACTTCACTCTATGCCACTTTACTCTATGCCACTTTACTCCACTCTACACTCCACTTCACTCTATGCCACTTTACTCTATGCCACTTTACTCCACTCTACCACAAACCACTCTACGGCCCTCCACTCTACACTACACCACTCTACCACAAACCACTCTACGGCCCTCCACTCTACACTCCACTACTCTACGTCAATCCACTCTATGGCCTTCCACTCTACACTACACCATTCTACCATAATCCACTCTACGGCCCGCCACTCTACGGCCCGCCACTCTACGGCCCGCCACTCTACGGCCCGCCACTCTACGGCCCGCCACTCTACGGCCCGCCACTCTACGGCCCGCCACTCTACGGCCCTCCACTCTACGGCCCTCCACTCCACGGCCCTCCACTCCACGGCCCTCCACTCCACGGCCCTCCACTCTACGGCCCTCCACTCTACGGCCCTCCACTCTATGGCCCTCCACTCCACGGCCCTCCACTCCACGGCCCTCCACTCCACGGCCCTCCACTCCACGGCCCTCGGCTCCTTGACACTCAAAGCCCCTCCACTCTAAGCAACTCTACGCCCTTCCACTATACGACAATCCACTCTACTCTAAGCCCCTCCATGATACTCTAGGCCACTTTACCCCTCCTCTCTACGACACTCCACTCTATGCCACTGTAGGCTGCTCTGTGATACTGTCCTCCACTGGGCTCTATGACGCTCCACTCCACTCTATATCACTCTAAGACACTCTACTCCACTTTACATAATTCCCTCTAAGCCACTCCAACTCCTCTTTACTCTAACCTCATCCACTCTACTACACAAAACTCCACTCTAATCCACTGCACTTTCCTCTACGCCACTAACGTGTAGCCAGGCTAAACAGCAGCTACTCTGGTGTACAAAATGGTTAAAACACATTGGCAAAGCCAATTGCTGTTGCATAGGTGAGTCCCATTGGCTTTGCTAGTGCTCGTTTCAGACTGTATTCTGCTTCTCAGGGGCATTCTTTTCATTATGGAATATATGATGGCCTGGATATGTAACAAATGTGAACTTGACATTAAAAATGCATTCCACGTTCTTCGACAGCCCATACACTTTTCATGGGCCACGCCTGCAACCTCGGCACCATACTCAACTCCACCCTCACCATAAATCGACAAATCAACGCCATATCCTCTGCATGCTTCAACACCCTCTGCATACTCCAAATGGATCCCCCAAATCCAGAAAGGCAGTCACCCACACACTCATCACCAGCCGGCTGGACCACAGGAACGCCGAAATCAACAAATCTCTACTTCACAAACTCCAGACCATCCAGAACGCCGCACCCAGACTCGTCCTCAGCATCCCACGACAAGACCACATCACCAAATACCTCCGAGTCCTCCATTGGCTCCCTGTCGAAAAAAGAGTGACCTTTAAGCTGCTCACACACGCCTACAACGCCCTCCACAACACCGGACCCCAATACCTCAACAAAAGAATCTCCTTCTACACTCCCAAGAGAAACCTCTGATCGCTGACCATGCCTTGGCTGAAAACCCCTGCATCCACAGAGCCAGAAAGGAGGCAGGTCTTTCTCCCATATCGGGGCCAAGGCCTGGAATGAACTTCCCCTCTGCATCAGACGTACACCCACACTGCAAGAATTCAGGAAGAGCATCAAGACCTGTTTTTCGCATGACCTGGCTGTCGGATGCCTGAAGCTGCCGAAATCCTCACCCCCAGTGCCTTGAGACCCTCACGGGTGAGTAGTGAGCTCTACAAATCATGGAGACAAACAAAAAATGCTACTATTGAGAGTAAAACACGAATAAAAACATGTTGTAAATTATGTTTTTCTTGTGTTAGCTAAATTGTTCAACAGGGCATTTTGATAGATTTATATTATCGCACTTTTAAAAAATTGCAATTTTAAAGTCATCTGGGAGTATTAGCTCATTGTTACAGTACATAGGTCGGGGAATGAAATCCTAGTAAATCTCAGCATCAAGGGAAACAATAATGTACATATTTAGTAACAAATTGAAAGGACTCGAGTTTCAGGAAAAGACATTTGGGCAGAGTATCTGCCAAGTCGTTCATTCAGGTATTCCAGCAATGTGAATAACTATGTCGCTCTATTTCCGTTGTATTCCGAAACAAACCCAGAGCCCTTAGGGATGCCAGGATGGCACTGGTGGTTTCCTCTGACTGCGTTCCTTTTACATTCATTGACAGACCTGTGCTAACCGAGGGTCATCTATTGGACACCACGGGTTGACCGGGAGATGACCGTGGTTTTGAATGTGGCACCTAAAGCCACAATAGCCATGCAGGGAAGCCACCTGTGGACCAGGGTCTGACAGCTTCACTTCATATTACTTCCGGTTCCGTGCGTTTAACATGTAGACTCTAGAGCATCACTTTTCTTAAATCACTGAATACGTAAAAATAAACGAAGGACTAAATTACCAAAAAGGCTTTAAGTAGAATAAAAAAACATTTGTTACCAACAAGTTTCCATGTTGATGCTATTGCAAGTAATGTTGAATCTATATTAGGGTGTGGTGGAACACATTTTAATACTTGTATCATCTGCTTTGCTGTAGGGCGTGAGCCTATATGGTTGGAGAAGACGAGAATCAACAAAGGAAGCGATTAATGGCAAAGGAGGCGGATTGCTCGGGAAGCATCGAGTGAGCGGCATCACTGAGACGTCAACGCATTGGTCTCTTTCTTTCAACTCGAAGAGAAGTTTCGGTTTGTTTTTTGTGATGGTTAGTTGGGAATTCGCATCCACCGTCTCATGTTGACTTTATTGTAATGAGGGGAAAAGCAATGGCGACTGGTAATCGTCTGTGTATTCCACACTTTTCCATTCCCCGGTTTTGGCTGACAGGGCCGAAGCACAATCAGAACATGGTGTCACTAATTGTACCTGCTTTGCACGGATATTACGTAACAATATTAGATGGAGAAGGTTAACTACCAAAACCCTCCAGAGAGTCCAAACTCTCAGATTGAGAAGCAGCTGATATTGTTATCACATTTAGATGCACTCATTTTGCGGAATATAAAAGAGGGAAGAATCCCTGGTTCCTGCAAGACCCCAAGCAATGAACTCTGCAGGATAATCCGCATAACTGTTTACAGTACCGGCGCTAGGCATGGGCAGCATGGGCAGCTAGCTGCCCAGGGCCTCACACTCAGCCCACCAGTATGGGGCCCGCACTGGTGGTGCGTTCTGTTGTTTCCATGGTGATCCATTTTAAAGAAAGGTGTCGCCTTGCAATTAAGGTCCATTGGAGGGGCCCCCCTCCCGGGCCTCTCAGAGATGGTTTCTGAAGGCATAGGGGAGGGAGACGCTTCATCAATTGCAAGGAGACCATTCACAGACACTGCGGGAGGCCCATTGCCCAGCATTTTTGCACCTCCACAGTTTTAACTTTTAGCCCACAAACAATTCTCACACAAAACTGTGGGGACTCAAAAATGCTGGGCAATGGGCGTCCCGCAGTGTCTCTGAATGGTCTCCTTGCAAGGGGCCACTTATCTAAATTAGAGGGGCCTCGCACCTTCCCTTTTAGCCCAGGGCCTCGCAAATCCTAGAACCGGCCCTGACTGTTTAACTGGGACTAGAACCAGTGAGCTAGAAACCACAGGAAGACTCACAACGCGCTGATTAGATCTACATGTAATCTTAGAGTGACTGTCTGGAACATGGTCGTCCCCAGAGAACGCTTCACATAAACTTCTCTAGAGGGTGCATAACCCCTGATCCGTCTCTTAGCTTTCACTTAAGCCCCTCACCCATTTTACTAATACCAGAATTGCAATCATAAGGTTACAAAGAGCCATTTTCTGCAACGGCTAAAAGCCATACACTTTTTTTATGGCATGCAGGTTACACTTCTCCGCAGTACGCAAATTAAGGTTGTAAACCTTCTTACTTGTGACAAAGCCTCTAGCACACAGAATACCCGAAGATCTTTGCCAGATGCACGATGCCCCCGAGCTCGGTTATTGGAATTGAAATAGTTACATGGAGAGTACACAGTGCTCTGGAAGGTATTCAGCACACCGAGATATTTATTGTTTTATGTTTTAGTACTGGGATATCAAATAGTGCAAGGTAGCATTACATCAGAGAAGAGGTGAATTGTGTGCACTCTTGAAGTCACAGTATTGGTATAGCTGTGCATGTTGCAGGGGATTAGGGGAGTAGGTTTGGGTGCAATTGGTGGAATTTGATTAACTGAAAATACATTAAAATTCCATAAGATTCTGCAGAATTCCACAGAAGCACTGAGTAGGCATTTTGCGCTATTTTCTTAGCACAAAGAGGACCCTTGCGTCCAAAAATGTATGCGAGGATGTATTTTGCACTAAGATAATAACACAGTCCAACACCACATGGCACCCTTAAATACTCAGCTGAGATTACTGCAGAGTATGTAAGGGCATGGAGGGGTATGCACTACAGTGATTTTAAATCACTGCAGTAAATACCCCACGTTCATTGCATCCAGCAATTTTCAGTTTACAATAAAAATGTCGAGATAACTCAGGTGATTAATGTACTCACTGGACAGAGATTGGAGCTTTGTCTAGTGGAAGTTTTGACTCATCATAAGGTAGTGCAGAGGGGTAATATGCTTGCAGCAAAATATGCAGATCACAAAGTGCATATAATGTAAATAGGTCAGTGGGTTCCTGCTTTTGTTAGAGATATCATTTTGTTACTTGCAGGTTATAAATTGAAATCCTAACATAGAACAGTGAGCTATTAACTGTCATTAAAGAGCTTCATGCAAACTGCAAGGTATAGATTAGAGCGTTATGATTTTTTCCTGTCTTTCATTAACCTAATTTTGCAATAAAAGGGTTCGAATGGGCAGAAATCAATTCTTATTAATAAAGAGAACTTCCAACCATGGCGTTAAATTTTAAATTCTGAGTTAGTGCATCTCCAGACCAAGAACTCAAACTATACTACCTACCAGTATGGATGACATGTGACGCTTAACACCCAGTAGTCCTCTGTCTTAGGGAAGATTTCCTTCACACTGGTTTACAAGTGTATGATTGATTGTCTCTGTGTAATGTGAGTGTGATGTAACGTGATTTGACACCCTACACTGGTGTGAGTGGAGCTATAAAATGAACTAAATGCATCTGAGAGAGAGTGGTTATGGAGTCTTGAGAGGCACTGTTAAAGGGGTGGTAGTAAGGGAATCCGTGGCGGAGGTGGTCATTGGGAGGCTCCAACAAACATTGTCGAACTGGGCTCCACCAGCACTAAAGCCAGCCCTACTCAGCGGTATTTCTGCAGAGTATGCATGGGCGCCAAAAGGTGTGCACTGCAGTCAGGGCCGGCGCTAGGCATGGGCAATATGGGCAGGCGCCCAGGGCCTCGCGCTCAGGTGAGAGGCAGGGGGCCCCCTGCTCCACCAGGGCCCCCTCCCCACACATTACAATACACATCAGAGATGTCTGGTGTCGACGCGTGGTGGCATTCCTGAGGGGCAGGGGTGGGGGGGAGGGACAAACAGAGTGGGGAAGTCAAAGCGGCAGGGCCAGCAATTAGGGCTCAGAGTGTCAGGGGCGAGGCAACACCTCTCTTAAGTACCAGTCATTCCCTGTCTGCATTTTGTTGCTAGGTGACAGAAGGCCCCTTTGTTTCCAGGACCAGCCGGACACAGGTAAGGAGCAGTGGGTGAGGGGAGGAGGGAGCAGCCAGAGAAACTGGTGCTGGGGCAGTGTTTTAAGAAAGGCCTTGTTACTGCTTCAGGGCCAGGGGAGGGGGCCCCCTTTCCCTGGGCCTCGAAGCACTAGAGCAAGCTGCAAGGTCCAGGTGTGGGGCCCCTTTTCCCTGGGCCTCTCAGCACTACTCCCTCTTTCTTTTCCTTTCCTTTATTTATTCCCCTGTGAAATTAATACAAAAAAAAAAACTTTTTTGCTGGAAAGGTCATCTTTTTTGTGACATTTTTCACTTCCAAAGTGCAGCCTTGGGAAAGAGAGAAATAAAAAATTAAAACTGTAAAAAATAACTAAAGCAAGACAGAGTGTGTCGAAAAGGGGCCAGATTGATTTTATTCACACCCAAATCACATTAGTGTCACTACACAGAGTTTACCAGTGAAGCGCTACTTTTGTTTTCTTGTCTTTCTCTAAACAGCATTGTTTTCCCCAGGTGGGGAAGTGCATCCTTTCTGGATGTACTGCAATACCTCCTTGATGGGCGGACTGGAAAATAAAGTGCATACCGCTGCTCTGTATTCACAAATGTGGTCTTTTTAAACCATATTGCTTTTGTTTTGTAAGGATATATTCAATTGGCATTGAAGCAGGTTCGTTCCGGCCCTGTAGTCATGGCCTTAACTTTTCATACAAAAGCACTCATTCATTTCTGAATAAGTACTAAAGCGTTAAGGTAACCATGTTGTTCCTGCTTACATTTCACATGCTTTAATTAATCTTACATTCCTTATGAGAATGTTGTCACTTTTTTTTTTAGGCAGCATATTGCTCTTGTCTAGTGCGTAATTTGAAATGAGTCGCCTCTAGGTGTTAGTAGCGGGGCACAATTGGGTTGTAGTTGAAGGCAGTGCGAGTTTCTCTCAGTGGGGTAGTATGGTGTTCAGTGGAGAGAGAGGATGTGGCACTATGGTCAGAGCTGCCGAATTTGGAACTGGGGAGCCAGGTTCAGCCTTCATGACCAGTCCACCATACCAATCTCCCTGAGGGAGGACATTTCCATGCTAGACCTTGGAAGGACCCGCACGACCTTAGAAGCCCTGGTGTCTTAGCACCAGCAGGTGAACCCTAGCAGTGGCAAGTGTGGGTTAACCTTGAAGGCCTGTCTACCACAATCCCTATTGAAGCCCACCGCAAGTCTTTTGGGCAGGCCTACGAAGCAGCACACCCTAGAGCAACAGTGACTGTCATTGATTTCACAGGACCCTTGAGCAGGGAGGCTCTAGGCCGGTGCAAACGTTGAGATCGCATTGAGCTCTGACTTTGGGTCATGTTTGCGAATATATTATGTTTCTAAAAGCACTTGCTGCCTCCTTCCTGGTCTCCAGGAATTTTCGGCAACAACAAAAATGTCATGAAACTCCGGTGATCAATAATATACATCTTTGTGAGACCTGCACCTAGCTTTTCCATCTAATGAGACAAATGTAATCCATTTAACAGTTTTAAAATATATGGACTTATTTCATTTGTATATTTATCTTTTTGTCCATGTTACTGATATCCACATTAGGTCTCTTCAGGGATGCCAAATAAGATCAATAGTCCTGCAATGTCACTTTATATGATGTCACTTCTTGTGATGTTACCAAGGGCGGCTCCTTCACTAGGGCGGAGGAGCGACGCCCCACTACTTTCTCGCAAAAGCAGAAACACAAAATGCTAAAACGACCATTTTATGTTTCTGCTTCTAGCACGGCGAAAAAGCAGAAGTGTTTCGTTGGGGGCGGGCGGGTCTGTTTTAGGGCAGGAGAGGATTGCCTTGCCAACTGCTAAGGGCGCTGACTGTCCGGCCAAACCAGTCATGCACACTCTGGCCTTTCTCTATGTAGGCTGCAATGCAGCCTACATGGGGAAAATGGCCTCCCAATAGGCGCCTGGCTGGTCCGCCTCCTGATCAATCACAACGCTGCCATTGCAGCATTATGATTGGCTTAGGGGAGGGGAGGGAGGCTGCCTGCTTCCTGTTCTCTACCCCCCCCTTCCGAACTCTCGCGACATCCTCCACCCGCGAGTCATGCCGGCTACGACTGGAAGATATATGCAAATTAGAGGGGCCTCACATCTTCTCTTTCACCCGGGGCCCCAGGAGTTCTAGGACCGGCCCTGACTGCAGTAGTTGTTTGTTTCTAAACAGAGCTAATCACTATATGTTTAAAAACCACTGCAGCTTAAACCTTAATCTACAGTGATTTTTAAACATAGAGTAAACTTAAAGGTCCAGACTAAGTTGAAATGGTATAAATGTAATCAGTTAAATGATTAAACAAGGAGGAGAAAACAAATGTCTGCTCCATAGGAAACAATAGGAAATTACATTTAAAGTAAATGTATGCGACAAAACAGCCCAGAAACTAGTCGAGTTTCAGGCCACCTAAATGCAACCTATTGTCACAGAGGTTTGACCAAGTACGTTTTTCATTATCGTTTGACTTTGAGACCTTTGTGGAGGAGAACAGTCTTAAGAAGGAAACACCTGAAGGCTCTGTTCAGCAAGAGTTCCAGGAGGTCGCCTACCTTTGATGCATCTGTCCTGTTTGGTTCTCTTTAGATGAAGTCTGTAAGTGTGATTTACAGGGTCTGTCCGACTGACTATTCCAGGTAATGGTCTGACTGACTCTTCGGGGTAATGGCTAATATCTCAATTTTAGAGACAAAACATATAAGTAGGACAATGCACATTTGGGCTGACAAAATAACTTTTGGGGAAGTGGTGTACTTATGGTGATCTTCTGGTGGAGGGTTTTTAAAGATTCCAATGCTCATCTCCTCCTGTTTTCTCCCACCCAGCTATGAACACAGCTGGGTTGTAGAAATAGAAATGTGCATGTCTGTTTTGCCGACTTAAGAGAGCCGGCCACACTTACTTGCACACTTCTAAGTGCGCACCACTCCTCCCGCCCATGCCCCTCCCTACTCGCATGCCTAAACCAGTCATAGAAAAATAAAATGATATTGTTTTTATATCAATTTATTTTTCGGTGACTGACTGGTGAGTGGGGCGACGTACCGCCTCCATTACGGAAGAGCCACCCCCAAGCACTTTCTCCCAAAAATGTGCACGTTTTTTCATGGGTTCCGGAATTTAATAGGATAGGCACCTGTGCCAAGAGGGCACAGATAATGTGACATGTAGCAGCGTGTATGAGATTATGCATTAAAAAAAATACAATGAGAAAATAGGTTGAGTGTTTTGTCATGCTTCACTTAACACTCGCAGCCCCCTTTCTTCTACAGCCGCGGCGCGCTGGTTGTGAGGGGTTCAGCCCAAGCCCTAATTAGACGCATTGCGTGTTATTGTTCTACGGGAATCCAACGTTCCGATTCCAATCACTGGAGCAACAATAATCACTTCACACCGAAAATGGCTGACTTGGTGGCTTATTTTTTTCTCGCTTCCCGAAAAGACTATAGTGATTGAGCAAAAGACAGTAGGAAATGCTGACCTTCCAACTCTTTCCGCCTCTGCAGAGAGGACAAAGTTAGTCTCTTTAAACTCACCGGACAATTAAATTCAGGGCAGGGAACTGTGTTGCAAAACCACACTATTTAGTACTTGGGGGTGTGAAAGACTTTGAACTCTCATTCCTTCAGCAGCACTGGTGCCTCTTTCCTTAGTCTAACAAAGGATGGGTTCTGTCAATTATGCGCGGCTGTGATTGCATTGGTTTAACAATGTAAATACATGCTGCTGCAGTGCCTTCCACTACGTCCATGGTATACTGAATGACCAGGTTACCTGCCACGAGGCATCAAAAAGGCATCAAGAAGTTGGTCTGCCTAATGTTGAGCTTTCGTTTTTGTGTAGAATAAACAGAGCCCTAAACCCCACTTGAAACCGTTTTCTGTTATCAAAGGTGGAAAAACGAGGGAATATTATTAATTCAGCACACACCTTCCAAAATAAACACTCCATAGTTTAGAGTAACTTAGCCAATTTTATATTCATATGAATTATCGCTTTTCAAAGTATTTTTATTCAATTTCTCAAAACACACAATAAACATCGACATCAAATACAAAATAACACCACAAAATTACAGGTAGTGTCATCATAGTAAGGAACAATAGAATAACTGTCACAGGAGAGACATAAGCAATGCAAGAACCTTAACCGGTCTAAAATGCATGAAGTAAACCACGCCAGGCAGTAGTCCCTGCAGGCATATAGCTCCGATGGAGCTCCCAAGAATATGTCACCATTGCTCTGCACTCATTAAATGCACATGAAGGGCCTGAGGACATTAGATCTAAGGCATTACTGAAAGCCTCTATATATTCATACTTCATGCAGTGAGTAATCGCCACAAAGCTGACCAATAAACCCAACTCCCAAGCCACTTTGTTTCACCAACATCTTCATGTTCATGTGCCATAAGCCAGTTATGGCATCAGGGTTCCCTTCTAAGTCATTGCATCATGTCACTTGTCCAATGCCAAGCACAGGACCACAAAAAACAGGATGGGAACGTGTTTATCACTTGAATGATGCCAGAGCTATGCCTCAGGAGGCATAGCTCTGGCATTTTGGTCAAGTGCCATCCCAGAAAAATAGACAAGTGTCCCACCACTGTAATTCTCAAAAATGCAGGGTTTTACCTTTCAGGGAATACTTGGGCTCTGCTGTGTTACTGACTGCCGATGCGGCTGTTAATTTTCAGGTGGTGGTGCTACAGGAGAAGGGAGACCCTCTCAACCCCTCAAAAAGATGTTGCTGCACAACACCTAAACAATGAAAAACTATTTCCTATACACACACACTATTAAATTCAAACACGGAGTGGTGTAATTGTCAGTCCGGTCAGTATAATCATAAGAATTAATGTCCACTTCTTGTGTGAGCAATTTTTTCTTTTTATTGCTCAAGCTATGCCACGTCAGCCAACACGTGTTTCGTCAGAGTGCAGATCGCTCTGAATCTGTCCCACACTGTATTCCAGAAGTGGGACAAGATCTGCATCTCCTCCAATGGGGCAAAAAAACGGCTTCTGCACCGCACACATTGGTACCGAATAAACATAAGCTACTGGTATGAAAGACAAGCAGTGTGTTCTTACATGCTCTACACCAAGTTTCTCCAAAGTCTGTCCTGGAGGGTGGGATCCATGTCAGATTTTTAGCATATCCACATTTAAATAAATATAGCTATCTGAAAAATCTGGCATGCATTTAGTCCTCCAGGTCAGACTTTGGAGAACACTACTCCACATCAGACAATTACTTGATAGGGTACCTCTAAATCACAATCTGCAAACCGGAGAATCAGTTAATAAAAATCCACTTTAATATTCATTTTTTTTCAATGAAAGTTAGTCGGTGCCCTATCAAAGTCCTTTAAAACATTTTGTGATAAACATGGGCATCACTTGAGCTAGGGCCACACTGCAGCCCTCATCCTCTTCAACCTCTCCGCAGCCTTCGATACCGTCTCGCATCGCACACTAGCCGGCATACTCCACAACGCAGAAATACAGGGGCCCGCCCTCTACTGCATCCGATCCTTCCTCTCCGGCAGAACCCAGAGGGCCAGACTTGCCTCCTTCCTCTCCGACCCCACCGACATAATCTGCGGAGTACCCCAAGGATCTTAACTAAGCCCGACACTCTTCGACATCTACATGGCCCCCATCGCTGCCATCGTCAGACAGCATGGGCTCAGCATCATATTCTACGCTGACGACACCCAACTCATCCTCTCCCTCACCAAGAAATCAAAAAGCACCAGACTCAGCTTCCAGGAAGGAATGAGAAACGTGGCAGCCTGGATGAAGGACAGCTGCCTAAAGCTCAACTCCGAGAAGCCCGAGGTCCTCATCCTCGGACCCTGCACCTCTGCCTGGGACAACACCTGGTGGCCCTCCCCCCTCGGGAGCCCATCCACTCCAACAGACATGCTCGGAACCTCTGCATAAACCTGGATTCCTCCCTCTCCATGAACCGCCAAATCAATGCTGTCTCCTTCGCCAGCTTCAACTGCCTCCGCATCCTCCGTAAGACCATCAAATGAATCACCCCGACTGCAGAAAGACCGTCACCCACGCACTCATCACCAGCAGACTTTACTACGGCAACGCCCTCTATGCCGGAATCAACAAAACTCTTCTACGCAAGCTCCAAACCATCCAAAACACTGCCGCCAGGCTCTTCCTAGGGACACCGCGCCACGACCATATGACCCAACACCTGCAAGACCTCCACTGGCTCCCCATCGAGAAGAGGGTCACCTACAAACTCCTCACCCACGCCTACAAATCACTCAACAACATCGGACCCAAATACCTCAGCAACCAAGTATGTTTCCACGCACCCAAGAGGCCTGGCAGAGGTCCCCCGCATCCACAGAAGAAGAACAGGCGGGAGGACTTTCACCTACATCGCCGCCAAAACCTGGAACACACTCCCTGTAAGCATCAGATGGTCTCCAACCTTGCACAGGGTCAGGAAAGACCTCAAGACCTGGCTCGTCGACTGACCGGAGCAGTCCCCCCACTCCCCCGCCCAGCGCCTTTAGACCCTCGCGGGTGAGTAGCACGCTCTACAAACCACTGATTGATAGTGCAAGAAGAATCGTCTTAGTTATCTTAGTAAAGACTTCAGCCCCTGCAGCAAAACTGGCCCTAAAATTTGGGAGAGATGGTTTCATTCAGTGAGGTGCTCTAATCGTTCTTGCAGCTATTTAGCCTGGTTGTATTCTGCTCTCGCTGCCTAATCAGAGCTCTCCCTAGTGAGAGTACTAGGGCTGCGAGCTAGTTGGACCGATTCCATTCCTTGCTGGCATCATCACGCTGTGTAAATCGTTTTTTAAGGACTTTTAAATTGTTTCACTATTTTCTGTTGGGGGCTCTAAATTACGTTTTTTAAGGGAATTTGTTATTGAGGCACACCGACACCCCTCCACACGCTACTGCTTCTTTGCCTGCCTCGCCCAGCCGTTTATTCACTCGGTGCAGGCGACGGTGGGCGCCATCTTTGGTGTGGCTGGGGCTGCGCTCTAGTCGCGCCGGCCTCCCACCCTCCTCACACCCTATATAACTGGCACCATGACCAGACGGCGCAGCGGGCTGGCGCAGCGGGCGCGCCGGATGCGCGCCGAAGCCGCGCCTAAGCCAAGCCCGTCTGCGCCCGTCCGCGACCGGACACGGCCCAGGGCCATAACCCCTGGCCCTTTAGTGTGCTATTCCCCCCAGCAATTAAGACCGTTGAACCCAGGCTACTCTCACCAACATTGTACTATCCTGCCTCTCTCCACTGCAGTGGGCGTTACCCTTTCCCCTTGTCCTGGGTGCCAATACCAACTTCCGCAACCTTGGTTGCCAGGCTTCTCAGCCTCAGATGCCCCTAGTAATACATGTTTTCATGAATCGGATACCACTCTTTTTTATGGCTGCAGAGCAGCGCTTATAAACATGCGCTCCCTCCAATGCCACAGTTTACAGATTAGCGAGTTCATTATCGCCCATGATCTTGATCTCCTTTTTGCCACTGAAACCTGGGGAGATGCTGGCTCAGGACCGGACTTCTGCCAGGCAACACCCGAGGGCTACAGCGTTGCTAGGCATGATAGACATATAGGAAGAGGTGGAGGACTCGCTATTATTTATAAAAATCAGTATCGTACCACCCTTGATCCCATACAATCCACCAATTGTGAAGCAGCTACTTTTGCTATTAATATTAATTGCAAACAATCCCTCAAAGGAATTTTGCTATATCGACCTCCTGGGCCTCGAAATTCCTTCCTTGCTAGACTCTCTGATCTTAATGACCATATCATAAGCTCCACGAAATACATGATACTGGGAGATTTTAATTTCCCTTTGGAAGAACAGGGCAATCATGACACCATTCAACTTACTGCTGATCTCCTAACGTTAGGACTTCAACAACTGGTAAAGGGAACCACTCACCAGGCGGGACATACACTGGATGGTTTGTTTACCAACAACCCAGATATATCTGTATTAGATATTCTTCCCCTCACGTGGTCAGATCACAGGGCCATCATCTTTGGCATACATAGTCGGCCTGTTAACCCCTCCTCCTCCAGGCCACGAACTAGGATAGGGACCTGTGCCTGGAAAAATGCAGATATCCCTCAGATGGTAGACATTCTGACACTATCCTCCCCCATGGGAGGAGCCAATCCTGCTCTCTCAGCCTCAGATTTCCAAGACTGGATTCGGAATGCTGCTGATCAGGTTGCCCCGGAGAAGCTTTCGCGACCCAACAGAATATCCCCGTCGGCGGTATGGTATACTGAGGAGCTCAGGCTCCACCGACAACATTGTAGGAACCTAGAAAGGCGCTGGAGGAAATTTTACTGCCCCATAGCCAAGCAATCCTATAAAGATGCCCTGATAATATATAAAAAGGCTATCACTGCCCAAAAAACTACCTTTTTTTCGGCCCAAATAGAGAATGCCAGGAACTCTGCCAGAGAACTGTTCTCGGTGGTCACCACTCTGTCCACTCCTTCTTCGGGTCCCGGGGTTGAACCCTCACAGTCTCTCTGCAACGCTCTGTCCAGTTTTTTCATTTCTAAGGTGGCAGATATCTACTCATCCTTTGCAGGGGATGTAGGGTCAAGATCCAGAGTTTGTACTGGGGAAGAACTAGTCATTGACCATGATCCCTTCTTCTCCTTTGCCCCCATTACACTAGATCAAATTAGCAGACTCATTTCTACTATCAAGTCGGGCTCCCCCTTGGACCCTTGTCCCCCCTCAGTGATGGCCAACCAAAGTGGGGTGATCTCTCGCCCACTTATGGACATTTGTAACACCGCATTTCAAAGTGGTCACTATCCTGCCCCGTGGAAGAAGGCAGTGATTAAACCCCTTTTGAAAAAACCCTCCCTGGATCCTGAAACCATGGCCAGTTATAGACCTATTGCGTGTCTCCCCTTTCCTGCCAAAATATGCGAAGCTCTGATGAATAAACAACTCTCAGAGTTCGTCGATACTTACCAACTTCTTGACGAAACGCAGTTTGGCTTTAGAAAAGGGCATGGAACCGAGACCGCTTTAATAAAGGTCTCCGACGAGATCAGAGCTATTATGGACCAGGGAGGTGTGGCCGTCCGGATCCTTTTGGACCTGTCTGCAGCCTTTGACACGGTCGACCATGCTATTTTGGTCGACCGTGTCACAGCCCTGGGGATAAACGGCATGGCTAGAGATCTTATTTCATCTTTTCTGGCCAACCGCACCCAGACAGTGAAGTTGGGTAATTTCTACTCTCCCGTCTCTGCACTCCCATGTGGAGTCCGACAGGGTTCCTCGCTAAGTCCTACGCTATTTAACATCTATGTAGCAGACTTAGCGAGGGTAATAAAGGCCCATGGGTTGCGACTTACATCCTACGCAGATGACACCCAACTGGTTCTGGCGATCCATAAGGACGGCCCAGTGGTGGCAGCCAATTTCCAAAGGGCCATGCTTGCTGTCAGTACCTGGATGTCCTCCAATTGTCTGAGGCTTAACTCGGACAAAACCGAGATTATGACTTTCGGTAAAAACTCTCCCCGGAATGGTCTTCCATCTGGTGGCCCAACCAGCTGGGCTCTCCACCTGTCCCAGTTGAAAAGGCTAGAAACCAGGGAGTTATTTTTGACAGCAAGCTGTCATTTAACCTTCACGTCAACAAGGTTGTGTCATCTGCGTTCTTTATTTTAAAGAAAATTAGGAAACTGCTGCCTTACCTCCCTACTTCAGCTGGGAAGACTTTGGTTTCTACCCTAGTGTTTTCCAAAATCGACTACGGGAATTCTTTCTTTCTTAACTCTCAGAAACTTGTTATATCTAAGTTGCAGTCCATACAGAATGCGGCTGCTAGAATCCTTCTTGACATCCCTCGCCGTCAGCCTACTACTCCCGCCATTCGTCATCTGCATTGGCTGAGAGTAGAGGGCCGTATTAAATTCAAGGCCCTCTGCATTGCCTATAAGGCAGTGCATGGCATTGGGCCTAAGTTTCTGATTGAAGCATTTCAGCTGTACACCCCTAAAAGGCAGCTGAGATCTGCCAACACCTGCCTCCTACCGGTACCCCGCACAAGAACAGCAACCTGGGGAGACAGACGTTTCCTGGTTGCTGCGCCCAAGCTTTGGAACCTTTTGCCACTCATGATTAAAACCGCCCCCAATCTGATGAGCTTTCGTAAGCTCCTAAAGACATGGCTGTTTAACCAGTAAGTTTGTTGCTCGGTCCTTCTGGCCTCCACATGCGCCGAGACACCTTCGGGTAATTGTATGCGCAATAAAAATATCGAAAATAAAATAAAAATAAAGGGAGTTCTGTAATTTGTCTGTATGTGTAAAGGCTCAATTGGAAGTGTTTACAAGCAAGCCAACCAGCTCGTATATTTTCATCTGTTGAATGGGTACAACACTGATGTTTGCCAATTAACCTTCAATCTTGCTACAGTTGGATTTATCAAATACAGCAAAACATAATTGGATTATTGTAAATAGAAAAAAAACATTTGGACTCCAGAAAAGCCCATTCTATGTACATACATCCTGCTCCTGGCAATGTGTGCCAGGTGTTTGGCTACCAGTAGAAGTATCAACAGACATAAGAGAAACCTCGGGGAAGGGCTGCAGCATTTTCGATCACAGGCCAAATCATCTTTATTTGAGCAAGCTGTTGAACAGACATACAACAAAGCAATCCATTTCAAGTATGTGGATCAAAGCCATAATCAGAGACACTTTTCAGATCCCTCCATGCCAGTACTTGATGAGGTATGACTGGCGATTGGCAGTAATGGTATAAGCAGAGTTACTATAATTAGGCATCCCAACAGCAGGAACAACCACCTAAGATTTAACATCCTACTCCTGGTTGGAACAAAGTGTAACCAGTGTGAGCAAGGTCAAGCAGCACGAGGACATTCCTGCCTAATCCAATGTTGGAACTGGCATCCTTGGTGTTGTTTCCCCTATTTGCCCTCTGACCTCCTGTTCTGCTGACTTCATTTTTGCTGGCTTTAGGATTCTGGGAACATTACCTCTGCTAACCAGGGCTAAAGTACATATGCGCTGTACTCCAAATTTGGCAAAACTAGCTTATCAACAATTGGCATATTTAATTTACTTATACACCCCTAATAAAGTGCACTATATGTGCGCAGGGCCTGTAAATTAAATGTTACTAGTGGGCCTACAGCACTGATTGTGCCACCCACTCGATAGCCTTTTAAACATGGCTCAGACCTCCCATTGCGCTGCCTGTGAGTGTAGTTTTAAATTGCAATTTCTATCTGGCAAGGTAACCTACTTGCCAGGCCCAAACCTTCCTTTTTATTTAATTTAAGCCACCCCTAATATAGGCCCTCGGTAGCCCCATGGGTAAGGTGGGTGTAGTGTATTTAAAAAGTAGGAAGTGTACTTTTACGTTTTTCTTGTCCTGGTAGTGAAATATTCTAAAATACGATTATCACTACGGCAAGGCCTCTCTCTCCCCCATAGGTTAACATTGGTTTTGCCCTAAACACCTTTTAAGTGTAATTTCCAAATGAGAGCACAAAGAAATTTCGAGTTTGGTGTAACCTACTCACAATTTAAAATCACAAATTATGATCAAGTTGGATTTAAAATTGTAAGTCTGAAAATGCCACTTTAAGTTGGCATTTTTATACTTTAACCCTTCTATGTCTCTGCCTGTCTCTGAATACAAGTCTGAGTTGGGTGACAGCTGGCCTTTATGCATTCCTTCTAGGCAGTCACACAATGGGAGCGGGGGTGGTGATATTTGCATACTGATAGCCCATCACCAGACTGATGGGTCCTCCTGAGGTAGATTGGGAGGGAGGAGCGGACACTTGCACCTGAATAGGGCAGTGCCTGTTCCCATACAAAGAGCTTCATACCCTCCTGTAGTACATCTGGAGTCAGAGCAGGAAAGGCAGGGACCTTTTGATCTTCAACAGCCTTTTTGACGTCTCCCCCACTTCAAAGGCACATTAGGGTATAAGTACTGGACCCCTAACACCCCCAAATCAGAACTCTAATGGAACCAAGTACCTTATGCCAGGAACAAAAGCTGCTGTGCTGCAGGAGGGACTGCCACTTTGATAACTGCATTGCTGTGCTGGCCTGTTGCCTACTGATTGCTGTGCTGTAGGAGGGACTGCCACTTTGCTACCTGCTCTGCTGTGTTGGCCTGCTGCCTCTATCTGTGCACCTGTTTTCTACCTCCTTGAATCCAAATTTCTCCAAGGTCTTGTTGGCGGTTCCTTTAAGTGTCTGTCAGGGTCATGAAATACTTCTCGCAACTCTGCTGGACTATGCCATCTAACTCCTCCCACTTAGTCCTGCACAGATGCATTTCCTGCACCATCACAAACCACATTTGCCTCTGAATTTAATATTCCAATTTTCAACAGATATTATTGAACTTGCTACTTCTCAGTTCAAACTAGATCCAAAAAAAGGAAATTTAAAAGGTAATAGTGACACAACAACAACCACTGTGAACAGAGCACCTTCACCTTCTAAAATGCTGCCTCCAATTATGACAGAAAAACAAGCCTGCACCAAACACCTAAAAGTATTTGGATATCAGCCTTGCACTGTTCCTGAAAAGAATTCAGCACTGGGAAAACTGTGCCCAGCCACAAGAATGCAATTACCAATACAGGAAACTTAAAGTTCACTCACAATGAGTTCATTGTTATCAGCATTACAGGATTTTACTGATGGGACATCCCAGGCAGGTTTCGAGGCTCACCCTTTAATTTGTTTTTGCTCTAGTTCGCCATTTTTAATTTCTGATCAAAACCAGTGCTTCTTTAAGGTTAATGTCTGTTGAATAGGTTTGAGGTGTACTATAAAAAAATGAAGGCTAAAACTGAAGGTTTCCTTATACCTAACATTATAGGATAGTGATAAAGTTTCAATTTAAGTGTCAAAATATTCTATATGTACCTGATTTGTTTCATTGCTCTCTGGCATGCTTGGTAAATGCCATTTCCTTCACAACTTTACGATTGCACTACAAACCTGGTACAGTACTTAAAGTCATTGTGATTTTTCGGGTGTATATTGTAAATAAAACAGTAAAAGAGAAAAAATGATATGGTCCCATTTTGCTGAGCTTTCACAGGTTTTTTCGCGATGTATTTCCACATCTGATATTCGTGGTCTTGTGATGTGTTAGGTTTCCAATCTGATCCATTGTGACAATGAACATGGTGTTTTAGTTTCATTTAATGGAACAGTAGATCAGTCTCATCTACATCTATGCATTCCTCTTCTATGACCAAACATCTGAAACAGATCACATCTTGGCTGACCACCAAATGGCTCTCCCCGAGCACCTAGAAGCAATGTGCAGCTGGCTAGCCCTATGTGAAAATCCGACATCCTCCAGCTGAGTTCCATTCACAAGACAACCGGCTATGTATTCAAAGGAGCCTGTGTACACAGCATGAATATACCATATCTTCTCTTTCTTAAAAAAGAAAAAAAACTGGGCCCCCCATCCAATGCCACACGTCATTTTTTCTTCATCGCAGACAATTTAAAAAGAGCTGCTTATAAGTGGTCATTACTCCAGGATATATGTGTGCTGTCTTGTGTCACAGCTACAGATGATTTCAGATGTCTTCTCTCTAACATATGGTCCCCGCACCTGGGTCAGAAGGAATATCTAACACAGCCTCCACATGTCTACATGATTTCTACAGATTCCTGTTCTCTTAACACTGCCTCCAAGCTTCTTCATGATACCCGCAGAATCCTGTTCTTAAACCCAGCCTCCACACTTCTCCTACAGAATCCTGTTATCAACATGGCCTCCACAAGTCTCCATGATTTCAGCAGATTCCTGTTCTTAACACTGCCTCCACACTTCTCCATGATTCCTACCGAATCCTCTTCCTAATGCCTTCAGGCTTCTCTGTTAGGCTACAGATGCCAAGCCCTTCCCTCTTTCATTTTCATTTTCAGCTCCTACCTCAAAATTCTATAAGGGTTTGCTATTGGTGCAGGGCAAATTTGCCCACCCTTTACACATCACAAATACATTCTAATTACATATAAGATACATGAAATTCTGATAACATGACACTTCTTGCCGGTATTTAAACACATTGTTAGTTTGAGCATAGATACAATACTGTAGTAGTGATAGAAGGAGAAAGCCTGAGGAGACCTTGACAAAAGAACATGGAGAGTCAGAGCGTTAAATGAAAGGCCTATTCAGAAGGCTACAACCTAGCCTGTGTGTGAGAAGTTGATGTTGTTCCTATTTCTAATGTGAAATACATTGCAAATGTTTCAGTCTGCAACTTGAGAATAGAAGAGGACTATGAACTTGTGATGATGCATACAGAGGGGTATGACACTCTTGTATGTTATAACTTCGTGTTCACTCCATCTGGGATCAGATCTCTTTTCAGAATGGGGCCCCAGAATGTTTTCAGAACTTGTCCTGACCCTTAACTGCATTTTCCTTTGGACTCTGAGAAGATTAGACCTATATGCTGGCTTGTGATTCTTTGCAGAGTGTGGTTAAGGCTAACACTAATCCTCTGACCCTAGAATAATCTTGATGGAGCTTCTGAAATGCGGATACCTTCCTACTTAATCTGCCCTTAGCACATTCAAATTTCCTTTACTGAATTTCCCTGATTTTTTTAAATTCTCTAGGTTTCTAAGAACCATCCTCTTAGCTTGCACTCTGATTTAAGAGATTTAGATTTTCTAATAATAGATGAAAAAACCTGAGATTCTTTTCTGAACATCAAATCCTTGTATTATTTTTTGTATTGATGTTACTGAACTTCTTGTTTGGAAGAAATTGCCAGCGAACCAATATCAAGCAGAGGTTGGGCTTTTCCATTGGTATTCTGTATCTGTATCCCATAGTACTAAGAATCCTTTATTTGAACTTGTCTGTTAACTTGTAATAAACCTTCTTAACTATAGTTACCAATTCCTGGTCCTTATTGTGTAGCCAAATGGGTTACAATGTTAATTGATATTGACTGGTGAAACGCTAACTCTCCTCACCCTTTAATTTAGATAAAAACAGTCTGTTGGGGGAAGAAACATGGTAAGAGTGTAAGCCCAATATGCTGAAGTATTATTAGCATGTGAAACTAACCAGGATTTCACCCAAACTCTGATTCCAAAGGCTGCCTTTCACTTTCAATTAAAGTTTAATTATATAATTATATCCTTGTTATAACACATGTAACCACCATACAAAATTGCTGTAAGGAGTTTGAATTTCAACTTATAATATTAATATTCATAATAATATTTTTTTAAACAGTCCTGCATACCTTAGTTTTTGTCATTTCTAAACACTGTAATTAACAGTGGTTTGTTTAACCCAATTTAATGGTTTTAAGTATTATTAGATTTCAGTCCTATTCACATCTTTTTTTGTAGCAGTTGAAGGACGCCTGTTAATATTGATGTCGATATTATGGAATGTTGTGTATGGTCAAAAACGAGATCGAATCACTCTTGCCAAAATCTTCCAAGATGACCTCTCCAGCAATCCAAAGTAAGAAATACGTGGTCAGGCAGGCCCTGCAACCTAAACCGGAGGCTACTGATTGACAGATCACAGGTAGGGTGGCTCAGAGCCAGCCAGACAAACACACAAACAGGAAAAAACAGATTAGTCCCACAAATAGGCAGCAGCACCACAATGGCCAAAGAAAATTGCCACCAATAAAGCACATATGGAGGGGGGGTGCATGCATTACCAAAACATCATAAAGTCAGCCCCCACATTAAGTTAGGAACACTCAACCAATCAGAGCACGGCACACACACTCCATGCACAGATCACGTGCTCCTCCTGCCCAACTATCTGGACACTTTACCCACTGGCCTTCTTTGTGTCCACGCAAGGTCGCGAAAAACCTGCATTTGCTATCAGGTGGCCTGATTTATGGCTCCATGAGTAGGCCTGCAATCCTTTCTCTAAAATAGGATGTAAATTGTTTTATGGTGCTCCAAAGACTGTATGTAATGGCACAAAGAACTAATGTATTGCAAGACAGTCCTCCGACCGTTTCTGTGACTGTTTCTTGGGTTCTCAGCCGCAGTGTTTAATTAAACCAACTATTCCTGTTTTTCCAAACCCTTCGTCTTTTATTTTTTCAAGGTAAATTCACATTCCCGCAACACTGTTTGAATATTGCACAAATGTTTCAATTTAAGGGATACATTAAGCACAAACAACTGGCGTTATATTACAATTGCAGTGATAAACGAGCATAAACAAAGCCTGGCTGACTTTGTTATACACACTTTTTGAAACTTGATTTTAATCATTTTGATGGTGTGGTCACACACACAAGCACTAACCATAAACTTAAAATTGTATTTTAGTTATTCAGACCCATGGAATGTAAACAGTTCTCTATTTGTCTCATGTAACACAAGTTCAAGGTTTTATTAAAGGCCTAATATAGCTACAAACCCTAAACTGTAAACACTGCACTATGCAGCACTGTACAGTATTATGGCTTTAGTGTAAGCAGTTAAACACAAAGAATGCTACAAAAGAGGATTTCCTATATTGTGAAATACGGTCTCTCGGAATATAGTGTTATTTAGGAAGCCCATCGCTGTTGACAGAACTAATGAGTATTCTAGAGAGCAAACTGGCAAAGCCAATAGGTCTCACCTTTTATTTTTGCGAGGGATTTTTGCCGATGCAGTTCTTCTTTCAGCAAAAAGAATAAAATGGCTATTGCCAATCCAAAACATTACCTGCAAAAATGTTTTTTTTTTAAATTACCCAGAACAATGATGCATGTATGTGTAATATCCCTACGGCAGTCCAAAAGTATTGACATATACACATGAATATGTCAGCCTACATGCTCAAGCATACATCAGGATGTGGCGATCATTTTTGTTTTTTCATTCGCTGTTACAATATCGTGGACACCCTGGAAGAGGTAAATTTAACAAAAAAAGGGGTGTCCAGGAAGACAATTTCAGCCATCAAGCCCTTCCAAGGGCTATTATACCCTTCAATAAACATGAAATAAACATATTAGACAATGCATGGAACTGAGGGAGGCGGTGGTGGGGCGAAGTAAGAAAGAAAATACCACAGAGGAGCCATGGAGTGTGTTTAATAAAACACTGAATGGGATGGTGAAGAGAGTGGGGAAGCAGTAGAACAGGCATCTCCAACCTTTTCATTAATAAGAGCTACTTATGTTCAATGAAAATCATCCAAAGCTACTATTATTTGTGATGTAAACATCAGGCAAGATTATATTAGCACCCACACTATGGAAGATTACCAGCCGTGATCATCTCAGAGCAGGATTGACAACAGTAATGTAAAGAGGCTTTGTCAATTTGGAATGCTTCTAAAAGGTGTAGTGTTGTGTGAGCTAGTAATGACAGAACCCTTTTGGCTCCTGATGAACTCCGTATAACTGTGACTCAAGTGTTAGAGTGTAGCAAAGTGAACGCAACCTAAAGCTATACATCATATGGAGGGAGAACGTTAAAGGAGAATACAACCAGATCTTGAACGAACAGCAGATTGCAAGATAATGCTGCGATCAAAAGCGCTGCAAAGCAGAGATCAACCAGGTACAGACAGTACAAAAAGACGCCTAAAAGCAAAGCAATGCAAATAGAATAATCGGTCATCTGCTCATAAGAACTGAGTAAAGAAAGTCATCATACTACAGTGTTGGAGGAAGTGACCCTAGAAGAAGTGCCCAGGGTTGCTTTTTTTTGGAGCCATCTATATCAGAGGCGGCACACCACGAAAGTTGCAGAGTGGGGCTCAGAACAACTCCAGAGGTCTTCGAAGATCAGAAATCGGAGAGCAGCGATCAGAATAGTGAAAGTTGTTTTCCCAATTGAGACCAAGAAAGATGTCACATTTCCTGTAATTATCAAAGATGACACAGAGGCCAGCATGTTTCAAGGCCTCAGAGATGATTTAAATAAACAAGATCACCAAGCAGCGTCGGAAAGAACACTACTTTCCAGATCAGTAAGTGCCACCAATGGTTATAATGCCGCTGCATTCCTGAAGCCAGCACCACCATTCAATATCGCCAAAAGTAGAATATTGGCGATAGATGGACTGCTTGAATAGAGATATTTAATGGTTTTATTGATGTGTTAGAAGAAGCAGAGAGCAAGAAGAAATCAAATACCTTTAGAATCTTGATGGTGAAGGTAAAAAAGAAATCAAAGAAAATGCTGCAAGATGGAATTTCACCCTGTCAAATCAAAGCAGCTTTGATTTTCAAGTTCAATCCCATGCCAAATGTAGATTACAAGGGTACATTTTCAGTAAAAAATTACAGAAAGTTGGTGAAACCATTGACAAATTTGTTGAGACTGTATACGCATAAACATTGTAAGTTCAATTCATTTAATGATGAGGAAGCAATACGTCTCAGAGTTATTGGCCGGATGCCCGTCAGATTCATTCAGACAAGGAATGCTGGGAGAAACTCTTAGTATGGAGTGAGTTCTCATGGCAATCAGAGCTCAAGAGGGTCCTGATCAGCAAGCTGCTAACAAGGAGGCCGGAGGTGCCCAGAGTGACTCAGTCAATCATGAAAAGTAATCAAAAGTACAAGGCAGAAGGACACAGAGTGATGTCTCCATGGAAAAAGAAGTTGTGCTTCAGGTGTGGATTTTCGTTTCCACATGAAGGTAAATATCCCACCATTAGACAGATCTGCAAAGGCTGTGGGAAGGAGATCAATTTTATAATGGTTTGTACGGTGAAGGAAAAAAGTAGTCATGGCATGAGTACAATATGGTTGCCTGACTGTTCCAGGAGCGATGTTTGATGCACCCTTATAGGGCCAATCCACCATACCAGCTGAGGCAAGTTGACACCAAAAGAAGTCGATCGTCATCAAAATCATTGCCAAACAGTTCATCAGCATCAATATCAAGGGAAAGTAAAGAAGATGGTTGTGCAATGTCTATGATTACCTCAGAAAAACGTCCACATGTTGGATTGGCTGAATGTGAAGAAAGATACAGGTCAAAGAGAAATGGACATGAAAAAGCATCAAAGTCAATCAAATACTGTCTGAAGATGACACTAAAAGTTAACGGTTGCTCAATACCTCTTATTATCTAAAGTGGTGCATCTATAAACATTATGTCTGAGGAGAAATACAGTGAACTATCTCCATTACCATGACTTAGGCCATCGAAAACCAAAGTGTATACATGGACTGCACTGATGCCATCAAAAAGTCAAGGTTCATTTGTAGCAACAATGACACACAAGAAAACAAAAGTAGCACACATTCATGTATTTCAAGGTATTTATTTTATTTTTATTTTACTGGCTTGTATAGTGCTGGTATCGACTCCCTTGGGAGCATCTCCGCGCTTTTGACATCTGCCACAATACGATCGGGAGAACGTAAGCTGTCTAGGAACTGAAAAGGAGAGTCTTTAGCATCTTCCTGAAGGGAAGGTATTCAGTGCAAAGCCTTAGGGTGTTGGGGAGGCTGTTCCAAAGAGACGGTCCAGCTATTAAGAGAGCTTTACTGCCCTGTCTTGCCTTCTTTGCCCTGGGCACTACTAGAAGGCCTTGTTCGCTCGAGCGAAGTGGGCGGGAGGGCTTGTAGGGGACAAATTTGGTGGCCAGGTATGTGGGACCCATACTATTAAGACTTTTATGTATGGTACAGCATACCTTGAATTTAGCCCTCTGTCTGACAGGTAGCCAATGGAGCTTTTCCAGTAGGGGTTTAGAGGGTGAACGAGGGGGCGCATTTAGGACTAGACGGGCAGCCGTATTCTGGACTACCTGTAGTCTTGCCATGACTCCCTCATTGGCAGCTAGCAACAGGCCGTTACAATAGTCTAGACGACTCATGACTAGTGCCTGTACCAGTGTCCTTCTGCTGGCATCTGGCAGGAGGGGGAAGATTTTGCGTAGCATGCCAATTATGTGGAAGCAAGATCCCACCACCTGGTTGGCATGTTGCTTGAGGGAAAGTCCCTGGTCCAGCCGGACCCCCAGGTACAACATCCAAGTGCCTGTTTACTCTGCTTTAGAACAGCTGGTGATATAGGACGGATATCGGTGAACTAGAACATGAATGCTCATCACCCTTCATTGTTTGATGGGTTGGGAACACTCAAGACTATAAAAGTACTACTACACATTAATGAGAATGTCCGTCTTGTTGCTCAAAGACACAGAAACATTGAATTTCATTAACAGGATGCTGTTGAAAAAGAACTTGAAATATGCTACAAGTTTTTACAACCAAGATTCTTTAATCTAAAAACAAATACATGTATTTGTTTTTAGATTGAAGAAACTTGGTTTTAAATAAGTCTATCCTGAAGAAGGTGTTAGAATTGTTTAAAAGCACCAAAACGCGTCGACAAAGGACTTTCTGCGGCTTCTTTTTAGTCATAATGTTTTGTTAAAACTTGCTTTATATGTGTATTGTTTTGTATTGAATGTTTATTTTATTGTAACAAATGCACTTAAATTGTACGCATTAGATATATTTTAAACTAATGCAATGTTTTTAGAGAAATCAATGTAGCAAATGAATTCATATGTTCTTTTATAATAAAACAAAAGATACCTTAGGTTTTTGTGTATATCTAATTATCCGTGTCACTCTATAACACTAAAAAAGTTACATTAGTGTGTAGTCCTTTTGGTCACAAACTAGAAGTTAGCCATACAGAAAGGAAACCCTTTTTTTGCTTGTTCTATACCCAGACCTTTCTGTAATTCTGGGAAACTCTCTTTTTTTTTTTAAAGAAAAAGAACTTGAATCACTACTCAAATAGGATATAATTGAGTGTTCCACTAGCCCAACGTCATGGGTTTCTCCCACAGTGGTAGCACCCAGTCTGGAAAGTGAAGGAGCTGTTCGCATCTGCATTGATATGCATCAAGCAAATAAGGCAACTGAAAGAGAATGACATCCAGGTGTGCACACTGCTGACATGATAACACAATTGAATGGTGCAATGGTCTTTCTCCTGCTTGATTTGTATAAAGGATATCATCAGTTGGAACTCGAGGTGAACTGCAGATACATCACAACCTTTTTACACATAGGAGTCTGTTCCCTTATAAAAGACTACGTTTTGGTGAGTCATCAGCTGCAGAGCTTATCCAAGATGTCATTTGACGTGTCATACAGCCTGTCATGAATGCTTTCAATAATAGTGATGACATATCAGTTTTCAAAGTTTCACAGAAGGAGCATGATAAAGCTCACACAAGTGTATCGTTTGCCTGCTGATGTAGGTTTAACGTTGAATGCTGAGAAATAGGAGTTCCATAAGACAAAGCTAAAATTCTTTGGCCATATCTTTTCTTATGGGGATATGACACCCAATCTAGCTAAAGTGCAAGCATTGTCAACTGCCAGTCCCCACAACAAGTTTCCATGTTAAGTTTATTCCTTGGCCTGGCCGGCTACTGTTCTAGATATATACGAGATCTTGCCACTGTAAGTGCTCTTTTAAGAGACTTGACGAAAAAGAATGTTTCATTTCATTGGTCACCTGAATGCAAGCAAAGCTTCAAGAAAATCAAACAAGCTATTGAGAATGCTACTGAAATGACATACTTTGATCCAAAGCTTCATGCGGAGCTTGTTGTTGACTCTAGCCCCGTCAGGTTAGGCGCCATTCTTGTACAACACACTGGACAACCAAATACTAAAAGACATATTATGCCATATGCAATCAGATGTTTATCCAAAACTGAGCATGCTTATTCACAACTTGCAAAAGAAAGTTAAGCAGTGGTGTAGGAATGTGAACATTTCCATGTATTCTTATATGGAGAGTCTTTCACGCTTCTGACAGATCATCAAGCATTGTTGACCTTTTTTGGCAATCCAAATAAAAGATGCCTCCTCGCAGTGAGCATTGGTGTCTATGATTACAACTACACAATCATGCATTGTTGACAGAAAGATTAAAACCCTGCTGACTACTTTTCACGAGTGCCTCTACTGTGCCATGGTACTCCTCCCAAACCTACATAAATTTCATTGTGAAATAAAACACACCAGCTGCCATTTCATGTGAAAGATTGTCACTGCCACGAGTCAAGATGGTGACATGCAACAACTAAAAAAAACATTTTTACAGTTTTGGAACCAGCACACTCAACCTCTTACCAGTGACAGCGAGTCCCAGAAGTTACAAAATGTCAAAGATGAACTGCCCTACAGTCAAGAAGGCATTATCCTGAGATGTTCAAGAATACTTATTCCGGAGAGTCTGCAGAGTCTGGAGAATTCAAAAAAGCATAACCTAATTTATCAAGCTGGGCTGCACACATGAGAGCTACTTGCGAGTAGCTGAATATGTACTTGTTGGAGAAGCCTGCAATAGAAGAGTTGGGGGTTGAAGAATATCATCTAGAGTGCAGGGGCAGGGATGCCATGGGGAAAGAAGCATGTGGGGAGAGGGACCACGCCAGACCTACCTGAAAGCAGCGAGGGGGTCCACGGACGCCGTTTCCACCGCCAGAGAGTCAAACAAGGTATTCTATCGCGCTGCCGCCCCGGGACCACAGTTCCCGGAAGCCTCAGCGGCGGCGCGTATCAGTGACCTCACACCAGCGCCCGGAGGCGCTTAAACCGGAGCAGAGGTCGGCGGAGCTTGGGGACCACGCCAGACCTACCTGAAAGCAGCGAGGGGGTCCACGGACGCCGTTTCCACCGCCAGAGAGTCAAACAAGGTATTCTATCGCGCCGCCGCCCCGGGACCACAGTTCCCGGAAGCCTCAGCGGCGGCGCGTGTCAGTGACCTCACACCAGCGCCCGGAGGCGCTTAAACCGGAGCAGAGGTCGGCGGAGCTTGGGGACCACGCCAGACCTACCTGAAAGCAGCGAGGGGGTCCACGGACGCCGTTTCCACCGCCAGAGAGTCAAACAAGGTATTCTATCGCGCCGCCGCCCCGGGACCACAGTTCCCGGAAGCCTCAGCGGCGGCGCGTATCAGTGACCTCACACCAGCGCCCGGAGGCGCTTAAACCGGAGCAGAGGTCCGCTCCGCGGGACGCGAGCGGGACGCCCGGGGCTAAGCCCGGGCAAAGGGCGGGCCCTCTACGGCCCTCATCGGCACGAGGAGGCAGGGGCAGGGCCAGAAACCCTGTTAGAAGCATACGAGGCAATCTATGGACCAAGTAAGACTGATCTGTATTTAACAGCCCCTTGTTTACCCTTAGCTGCCTAGGCTTTGCGCTATACTATCCGCAATGTCTAAAAAGAACCCAGTACCACAAGCAAATAACATGAAGAACTATTTGGTGCAGACTGTGGAAAAAATTAACTCACAAAGGAGAGAATCATTGGGTCTTAGTCAGTCACCTGACTTATGTCGCTTATCCCCCTCCTTAACCCCATCACCTGAGGATACAGTCTCTTTACAGACTTTCCCTGATGCTAGTTTTATGTGCCCTACAACACTGGAATCCGGCCCTGTGACCAGTAATGTACCATCCGGATCTGGTTCTGAGGTTCTTATAGTGGACCTTGGGAATAAAGTGGACAGTGATGAGGACCAGGAAATTCTTGCATCCCCCACAGATGAAGACACCTCAATCACTGAACTACCTTCCCGCTCGGATTCCGGGAAAAATAAAAACCCGCCTAGGCGGGGTGGACTAAGATCTGGGACTAGGAGGAAGAGGGTAAATACCCCAAAAGCTCCTCCTAAAGAAACTAGAAGGGGACGTGCTAAGCCTACTAATAGTTTTGATGAGGACTTATTCGATAGACTCACTGAGTTAATTGATACGAAAATTAAAACCATTGTCAAGCCTCTGCTCTCTAAAATTGACAAACTTCAATCCGAGATTAAAAAGTTGGGAGGGCAGATGAACAAATTAACTGAGGGTGTTGACTGTGTTATGACAACTGTGGCAAATATGGGTAATAGCAGTAGGCAGGATGACGACCAAGAGAGGGTGAATTCAGTTGTAGCCCCAAGTAATCCACCACCCCAGCTTCTTGACCAAACCATTAGCGGTTCTGGTACTAGCAGAGGGGAGGGCTCTTTAATGGTTGAGATACCCCCTGTTCAAGCTCAGCCAACCGATCCACTTCAATTTATAGTTGAAGCCTCTCCTGTCGTTTTAGTTCTGGCTAACGTTCCACCATTAGAAGCTGGTATTGAGGAATCCTCATCCTCCCTGTCTAACAAAGCCCTACAGTGGCTTACAACAAATATGAGATTAGCTCCAGGGGGTGGCCGGCAGCTGGCCCAGGAAATCAAAACAGCTAAAAGGGTCTCATGGCTGGGCAATCGCCCTAAAAAAATTCAAGGGGGATTGTGTAGCAGTAAGTTTTACACACACAGGGGTGTTACCTAACATCCTAATTAACTTACTCCCACCACAACGTAGGCAGGGTTCTGTTGTACCACTGACACTTAAATTCTTCTATGGTGAACAACAGAATGTCACATACCCTAAAACACCAGCCTTTGGATGGGATTCTAACTCTGATACACACCACAGATGGGGTTTTGAACACACTCGCAACACTGTGAATCATTCAGTACCCCAAGGGTTCCAGAATCCTTTTGCTCAACCCCTCTTATTGACCAACCGTTTTGCACCCCTTTCCTTTTTGGACCATAATGATTGACATCAGCCAGAACACCTTGTAAAGTCTAGGACCAATGTGCCTGTTTTTAGCATTCTTACCTGGAATATTGCTGGCATTAAGTCAAAGGCAGATAATGCAACCTGGCTAAATTTTATATCCAAGTATGACATTGTCGCCTTTCAGGAAACCTGGGACACTAACAACAGCTTTTCTCTTGATGGCTTTAGCTACTTTAGTATCCCTGCCGTGGCTAGCTCAGCAGGAAGGGCTAACGACAAAGCAACTACAAAGAAATTATATCTACCAACTATAAACAGTAGTACTGGAGTTGCCTTGATACCTATATCAACCACGAACTACACAGTACAAAAGACCAGCAGGAACTTCAGAAGACCCATAACGTGAAGGTGAAACGGAAATGGAGGGAATTTATCGAGAGCCGGCCGGGTCTCATGCAAAGAATATAGAATATCCTTCCAATCTATCTAAAAATGCTGCCAAAAAATTTAAGCATACTACACTGAGGAAAAATCCGGACATTCTGTTCACTGATCCATATTTTGATAGAGTTAAAGGTGTTATGATGAATGACCTGATATTCTACACTGACAAAACAGCTAAATGGCGCAATGCCATTACAAAAAGGCTGTTCATAAAAACAGTAAAAAATATACCACATGGCACAAAAATAACAACCACAACTACTAAAAGATGTAATACAGAAGTATGCATTACTATGTATAAAACGGGAATAGTGCTGATACAAGCAAATAACAAAGAACTTGAGAAATTTGAGATAACTTTCCAAACCTTAAAGGAATCAATAGTAAGACCAAATCACCAACAAAACATGACCCCACCAGACATCACACCTGACAACAATGACCCTGTCACTAGAGATGCCAATCCAATGGAATGCCGGAATAATCTGATCTCTAACGCCAGAGATCCACCTGAAACTGCGAGGGCAATACCAGAGATTGAGTTTGAAAGGATTACGATGGATAATAATCTTGGAAACAAAGAGAAGAACCAGACCTCATTGGAAGAGCCGGTGCCACCATCACAAGACGCCAATTCACTTGAAGAGGGTAGCTCAGCTCAGAGTGAATCCCCTGATGGAGAGAACTACGAAAGGAACAAAGCAGAGGCTACTTACCTTCCCCAACCTCCCTCGAATACGAGGCTGGAGTCCCATAGACCCTCACCCACAAAAACACCCCCTACACCAAACAACATAGGAAATAATGGTGACACCCTTAACAGAACTAGGAATCACAACCTAACTAAAGATTCAACGGTAAGATATGTGGCACTGAGATCGAACCATTCACTGAGGAGAGCAAAATGCAGAACGCAAACAGCCAGATCTATCTCACACAAGAAATCACCCGGAATACAGGAAGAAGTCAAGGAGCTCAAGAAACTAATAGGCAACCTGGCTCAAGACTCGATGAAAATCTCACAGACAATTGGGAAAATCTGGGAGACGACGATAAATACGCACACTAAGGTCTCACACATCCAGAATCTTGTACTCCGACCCAACAGACCTAACAGAACCAATCCCTTACCAAACGAAGAAGCCCTTACCCTACTTCGATCGTATGAACAACCGGCTCCGAGAATTGAAGAGAGTATCGAATTTGTACCTATTAACTCTAATAGATTGTCCAGAAAGAATGATAGGAAAGTAATCCACCACAACCTACATCATATCCAAATAACTGCAACCGAAACCGAAAATATAAAGAGCATTAAATCACAGAAAACCCTGAACTGCCTACTACTTAACTGTCGTTCGGCAACTAAACATGCATCAGACATAGCCGCCCTAATCATCAACAAGGAAATCGACCTGGCTATCCTCACGGAAACATGGCTTAGGGAATCATCCTCTCCTACCATGGATCTTCTAGTACCACCACAATATAACATTGTCAGGTTAGACAGACCGAGGGGAGGGGGAGGAGGTATTGCGTGCATTCACCGCTCAGAGATCGAGGTCAACCAATTCCAATCCGACCCTTTAGAATCCTGTGAATACCTTGGTCTCAACATAAGATTACTAAATAATCAAAGCTATAACCTACATGTGTTCTACCACCCACCTGGAGAGAACGCAAAGTTCACAGAGCATCTTATAGAGATCATAACTGCCAACTCTAACCCAGATGCCAACAACATATTCCTAGGGGACTTTAACCTCCACTGGGACGACGCCAATGACAAACTGGTTAACTCGATCAAAGACTTCCTCCATGAGCTAAACCTTACACAAATATGTACCCAGCCCACCCACTCAAAAGGAGCGACTTTAGATTGGATTATTTCAAGAAAAAAAGAGACAGTAATCCTCGCCATAGACCCGTGTGACTGGTCTGACCATCACGTCATAACATTCGCGATACCTACAATGAAAAAGGGCAAGACCGTGCAACCCCGTAAGTTCAAAAAACTGACACGAGATACAAAAGAAGCTAATATTGAACTATTGGTTGAAAGATGTGAGAAAGACCTGAAGCCTCATAACAACAGACAAAATGTCAATGAGCTGACGGATCACTACATAACCTCGATCGGTAATATAGTTAATGACACCTTGCCTCAAAAATTGAAAAGAGTCTCGGAAAAGCCCAAAAATCCTTGGTTCAATGAGGCACTGAACGAGGACAGGCGAAAACTGAGGATGGCTGAAAGGAAATGGAGACAACATCCCTCCTCCCCCGAGCTGAAAGCCCTCAGAAAAATAAGGAAACAATATAACAAAAAGATAATCGACTCCAAAAAAGAATTTATAAGGGCTGAATTGGACAATGCCATAAACAGACCACGAAAACTCTTCGAGATTCTAAAACAACAGTCAAATAAACTAACCAAAACGGCTCAAGAGAACCCAAAAAACCCCATAAGCTGCGAGGAATTCTCCTCATTTTTTACGGAAAAAACAAAACTGCTAGAAATTGAGCTCACAAGTGCAGCGGCTAACCTCACAACCCTTCCCTCATCTAAAAATGAGGCTAATGCGTCAACGGAGGATCTTCAAACAAAAAATATGGCTACTTGGGACACATTTGAACTATATGACCAGGGAAAGATCGCCAAAACGCTAGCAGAGCTCAGACCGAACAACCACTATCAAGACCCGTTACCGGCAAAATGTGTAAGAAAAATCAGTCACACTCTAGTTCCGATCTGGACTGAGATAATAAATGCCTCACTTGTACAAGGAACCCTCCCTGACTGCCTAAAAACTGGGCAGGTTGTTCCCATCATCAAAAAACCAACAGCGGATGCAACAGACCCGAATAACTACCGACCAGTGACCAACATCCCTTTACTGGCCAAACTCATTGAGAAATGCGTGCAAGGCCAACTGAGTCAACACATCAATAAGTTTTCATTACTTGATGAATGCCAATCAGGTTTCAGAACAGGGCACAGTACCGAAACTGCGATCCTACATATTGTTGATGACGCCTTACAAGCCCTTGACCAAAATCATGCGTGCCTACTGATCCTTCTAGACTGGTCATCAGCATTTGACACGGTAAATCATGAGATCCTGATGATCAGGTTACAAGACAGGATGGGTATATCTGGAAACGTACTGAAATGGTTTAATTCCTTCCTGCAGAATCGGACTCAACTTTTCCTGGTCAATCAAGCAATCTCCTCCCCATGCCCTAACGCAATCGGGGTACCTCAAGGCTCAACGCTATCCCCAGATCTATTCAACTTATATGTAGAACCCCTCACAGAGATTCTTCGAAAATCGCAGATCTCCTACCACATGTATGCTGACGACACGCAAATATATATGAAGATTGCCTGCAGCGATGATATTGACCTAATGAATACAACTCTAAAGAAAGCGTTGCAATGGCTAACAGCCAATCATCTGAAACTAAATGCCAACAAAACAGAATTCCTGTTAATCTCACCGACAAGGAGTCAACCAGAGGTAAAGGAGTGGGCTAAATTGGTGACCGCGCTTAACTGCACTCCGACCCTAGTTAACTCAGCCAAATCCCTAGGAATTACATTAGACGAGAATCTCGTCATGAAGGAACACATTAACTCTATGGCGAAGAGTGCCCGTTTCCACTTGAATTATCTAAGAAAATTGAAACCCTTTATCTCAGAAGCGGATCTAAAACTTGCCATCCAATCGCTAGTTATCTCGAGGATCGAATATGGCTGCACCACGTTAGCCGGCCTACCAAAAACATCCACTGCTCCATTAAAAGCCTGCCTCAACGCAGCGGCAAGACTCATCACGGGAACGAGGAAATTCGATCACATATCTCCTCACCTGAAGGCACTAAACTGGTTACCTTACGAAGCTAGAATTAAAATGAAGATAGCCTGTATCACCCACAAAGCGGTCCACTACAACACGCCTAGATATCTAGCCAAGAAAATTAAGCTATCAGGAGGTAACAGACCAACTAGAAGCGCTAAAGATTTGCTATTGCAGCCGGCCTTCTTCCGGAAGAAAAAGACCTATGACCGAGCATTCTCCGGAGCCGCCCCCAGAGTCTGGAACTCACTCCCTCCTAACATTAGGAAGATTAAGAATACTGCAACATTTAAACGAGAACTGAAATGCCACATGATGAGTAAATACCCTACATAGAGATGCCTACAGACCATTAGAATGAACATTTACGCCAAAAGCGAATCAGACTCATCATGAAGAAGCTGAAGATCAATAAGACAATTGACTGAGTACAGCTCAAGCCTCGGCTGTACACTTTTACTGCTACCTCATATTTATGTGATCTCAACCACTGTACCTCACACCCATAAGATATTACCTCTACCTTACTTTGTTTATCTTTGATCCTTGTTACTAGCTAAACGTATTCAACTCTTATTACTAACTTACTCAGGTAATCGTATTGATAATAATATTGAACCTTACCTCACCGAGCTGACTGTATGTCTCTGACACAAGCGAAACTCTATGCACCTCTAAATGCTAATTGCACAGGCGTTATGAATATATTTATCTATTCACCTATATACCTAGATAGCTTAGCACCTTCTACCTTCATATCTGCTTGCTGCTATAACTGTTATAATTGTTATTACAATGTCAATCTGTAATCATCTATGTTAAGCGCTCTGATACCCACGGGTCTTGTTCGTGCTATAAAAAACTCTATAAATAAATAAATAAATAAGGGGGGCCTGATTAGCCTGTTTAAACTTGATATTAAGGGTTGCCTCAAGTTACTAGCCTCAGGTTCCGAACATTGCCTTATCGTTGAATTGTCTCGTGCTGAGTCTCCTAATATTTTGTTTATTAATTTTTATAACTCCAATGCTGCCGATTGCACATCATACAGTCTCGGTAGATTGGATGATTTTCTGTCAGTCTATAGTGAGGATGTTACTGCATTCGAAATCATCTTTTTAGGGGATTTTAACATACATCCTTGTTTACTATCATGTGTTTGTGATGACGTAGATTCCCCCCCGAATAGTGCAATGGTCCATCTGGTGCACAACAAGCAGGGGGATTGTCTAGAAAATTTTCTTGCCAGATGGAACCTATATGAATCTAGTTGTGGGGAGGGGGAGGTTAGGGCCCCTACTTTTAAGGGCTCAGACAATGGCTCTATCATTGATTACATTTTTATTTCCGCATGTTTTTTATCTAAAGTTTTTATGTATAGAACTGTGGTATCTGCTTTTAGTGACCACAACCCAGTTTGACTGGACATTGGAGAGGGTGAATTATTAGGACGCATCCATGGCTCAATTTTTATGGATGGACCACTTAAAGTTAAGGACCAAAGACGCAGACTCAAATGGGATAGTATAACCCCAGAACCGTTTATTCAGGAAGTTTTGTTAGAGGCTGAGGAAGAAGTTGGGGTGTGCCTATCGAACGATGCTAATGACGGGGATGTAATTCTCGCATTTACTAACATATGCTGTAAGATAAACGGTAGGCTCTCTGTGATCAGCAAGTCCAAAACAAAACCTCTGAAAAGATGGTTCGATCATAGTTGTTCCCTAGCACATTCTGTGCTGCTTAACGCTCTTAAATCCGATCCAAAGGATCGTGACCTTATTAGGACTAGCAGGGCCTTATACAAAAAAGCCATTGCAGCCAGAAAGAAAGAGCTTAAAGACGAAGCTTGGGCGCAATTTACTGACCCAGCCATAATAAAAAATAGCGGGGAGTTCTGGAGGATCGTTAACCAACCCCTTCTTACAGGCGAGGATAACTCTCCCCTAGAAACTAATATCCCAGATCAGGATTGGATCAAACACTTTAGAGACATATACTCAGGCCAGTCTTTAGTCGAGAATAGTGCCCATGAAGAGTCTACTACTATATTGGGAAACCACTTGCACTTTGAAGTTGAGGAAGTTTTAGTCGCTATTAACCGCACTCTGACAAAAAAGGCACCGGGACCGGATGGCGTTCCGGCTGATGCCTTTAAATGCTTCCCTAACTTCTGGTCAAGACTGCTTTGCAGGGTTTTTAACGCCTTAAAACGTGACAATATTCCTGAGTCTTGGAAAACCTCAACTATTATTCCGGTTTTCAAAAAAGGCAATAGGCAGGACCCTGCATGCTATAGGCCCATCTCATTGATAGACTCCTCAGTCAAGATTCTAGGGAGAGTCTTATTAGCGAAATTGGATGAATGGGCCTCTGAGAATAATATCTTGAGCAACGTGCAATACGGGTTTAGACCCAAGAGAAGCACCTTGGACCAGTGTCTCAATCTTCACCTATTGATTGAGAAATACACCAGAGCCAAGGATGGGTCCATGTACCTAGGGTTCATGGACCTCTCCTCCGCATTTGATATGGTTAATAGATCCAAGCTCTGGGGTAAACTGGTCGACATGGGCCTGGACAGATCCATAGTCAACTTACTGTCCGACCTCCACTCTGGCCTGTCTGCTAAAGTTAGAGTCTCCACTGATGGAAGGTGTACTGAAGTGTTTGCATCTGAGAGGGGAGTCCGTCAGGGATGCATTTTGGCACCACTACTGTTCACGTTGTATGTGAGTGCTTTAGAGCCCGCCCTAAGTGGGGTTACAAGCGACATTCCACGTGCAGGGGAACAGGGTATCCCAGTTCTTCTGTACGCGGATGACGCAGTGCTACTGGCCCGAACAGGTGTGGGGCTTCAACGGCTTTTGGATGCTTTCGAATCCTTCATGGGTTCTTTAGACCTGAAAATAAATGCAAAAAAATCTCAGGTCATGCTCATGGGCCGGGCTTCAAGGAAATCCCTCCATAAAACTTTTTTCTGCGGAAGGGAAAAACTTGTTCGGGTCACTTCTTTCCCTTACCTGGGGATCACCTTTGACGAGAAAGGTAGCTGGGGTCCTCATGTAAAAAGTAGAGCAGCTACACTGGCCAGAACTTCCGCTGCCCTTCATGGCTTTTCAAAAAGACTGGGGGGTAGGCCTCTTGAAGCTATTAGCAAAATATACAAAGCTAAATGTATCTCTGTAGCCTCATATGGTGGCTCCCTCTGGGGGTATAAAAGAGTTGATCCCATTCAGACCGCGGAAAACACATTTTTTAGATCTGTTTTGGGCGTTCCGCAGTCAACCCCATCTTATACTGTCCACCAGGAGTTAGGAGAAGGCTTCATTAGCGATTTGGTTAGAACTGCACCATTAATCGCATGGCTTAAGATGTGGCTCAATCCTGAAATCCCTTTAAACCATACCATAATAAGGGACTGTCTGACCCTAGACAATGTACATAGGATTGGATGGTTAAAGTACATCAAGAATCAATCACTTATCCTTATAATGAATCCATCAACAATTTTGTAATTCAACACGAGCAATATATCAACATATAACATGTAAACATGAAGACAAAGACACAAGGTGTATACGAAAAATATGATTTTATCAAATAGCTTAATCAAAGAAATCAGCTACATGTACAGATCAGTAAGTGAATAAAATTAGGGCTGTAGGTACACATATAAGTGAATTATCAAGTGACACAACAGAACCTAAATAAGACACCTATCCCAAAACATATTGAACCAAACAAAAGAAAGGGATAAAGTGTGAAGTCGACGTTTCGGTTTCTCTGACGTTAGTTTGCTGAAACCATCCTCAGGACTGTTATTGAATTATGGTCTGTAAAGAGATTGTAATCTGTAAATCAAAAAAATAGTTCATAGTTTACAATCTGAAACTAAATATTAACGTAACACCTTGGTGAAAAAAGACATTTGAGACAATTCACTACAAAGAACACATACTATATACATAGGCAAACATTTTACACATGTGTGAGATATTTTCAAACAGTCACTTGACTATTTACAAATTTTAGTCAATTCGAAAACAACATTTCTTAGTTCCAAACAAATTACTACTAAGAGGTAAAAGAAATTTCTGTTTACAGTCTTTTCTATTGAACATATGTCCACTTTAAATGAAGACTTTGTCTAAAGAGACAGCATATATATACAATGGCTTTGAGTGTGGCCCGTACGTTTCTGTATATGGTTTCATATTAGACATTTATCATATGAATTTGATGTGTTCTCACAGAAAACATAAGTTCTACTGATTGGACCATTATAGGGTCCATGATTGAAGTCCTTGCTTAATTGAATAACACAGACCTTTGGATCATAGTGAACACCTCAAACAGGACCATCTATTACCTTAACATGTATTTCAATACGGATGTTCTATGAGACCATATGGGATAAGGAAAGGAATACCTGTATCATAGGATTGACTGCATCCCGTTGATAGCTTGTCGTCAAAATGATTTAGTGATTCTAATGGAAAATAAGGGTTCGATTTCAAGGTCTGCGTTTAGAGGAAAACATAGGATAAAGATATTTTAAGTGAACACATACCTATATATTATTGATTGGGAAACTATATTTGATAGTTCACGCTGTCGACGGGTTGTTCCTCATCAATATTCAATCGAATGCAATGGTAGCAGAAAAAACTGCAAGAATGTAATAATCAATATTACTAACTTTCATCTCTATCTAGATCAACTGACTATATATTATTATATGGGGATAGTTCTTACCCTGTGTGTATCAGATTGTAGTTTCAAGATGTCAAATTCAGGTAAATATCGATCGGAGTCGATGATCAATAAAGCAGTAGTTAATCCTGCATCACCTATCCTAGGTAGATAAGAAACATATGTATATAACTGACTCGAGTTTCTCATAAACCAGCGTCACAGTGTTAATTAATATATAGCGTCTGTCCAATCGGTATATATCCGAAATTATAAGTGCCGCCTAGTACGCTCTCTTGTGGGGTTAAAGAGAGCCGGTTGACTTTATCAGAGCGCAGCTTTAAAAGTTAAACGTGACTAATATATAATCATTCTAGGCATATCATTTAAGCTATAGAGATTTATCAGCAACATGGTTAAGACGGCGTCATGCGCCTTTTCTAGGTGACAGAGGCTGCAGAGCACGTTACGCAACAATGAACAAAAGTGGTTTCAATGTTTTAACAAAAATTGGAAGTCTACACACAACGTTATGCGCTTATTAGAGAATTATCAGCAAAACGGTTTAATGCGCCTTTTCTAGGTGACAGAGACTACAGATCACGTTACGCAACAATGAGCAAAAGTGGTTTCAATGTTTTAACAAAAAATTGGAAGTCTACAAACAACGTAGACTTCCAATTTTTTGTTAAAACATTGAAACCACTTTTGCTCATTGTTGCGTAACGTGATCTGTAGTCTCTGTCACCTAGAAAAGGCGCATTAAACCGTTTTGCTGATAATTCTCTAATAAGCGCATAACGTTGTGTGTAGACTTCCAATTTTTGTTAAAACATTGAAACCACTTTTGTTCATTGTTGCGTAACGTGCTCTGCAGCCTCTGTCACCTAGAAAAGGCGCATGACGCCGTCTTAACCATGTTGCTGATAAATCTCTATAGCTTAAATGATATGCCTAGAATGATTATATATTAGTCACGTTTAACTTTTAAAGCTGCGCTCTGATAAAGTCAACCGGCTCTCTTTAACCCCACAAGAGAGCGTACTAGGCGGCACTTATAATTTCGGATATATACCGATTGGACAGACGCTATATATTAATTAACACTGTGACGCTGGTTTATGAGAAACTCGAGTCAGTTATATACATATGTTTCTTATCTACCTAGGATAGGTGATGCAGGATTAACTACTGCTTTATTGATCATCGACTCCGATCGATATTTACCTGAATTTGACATCTTGAAACTACAATCTGATACACACAGGGTAAGAACTATCCCCATATAATAATATATAGTCAGTTGATCTAGATAGAGATGAAAGTTAGTAATATTGATTATTACATTCTTGCAGTTTTTTCTGCTACCATTGCATTCGATTGAATATTGATGAGGAACAACCCGTCGACAGCGTGAACTATCAAATATAGTTTCCCAATCAATAATATATAGGTATGTGTTCACTTAAAATATCTTTATCCTATGTTTTCCTCTAAACGCAGACCTTGAAATCGAACCCTTATTTTCCATTAGAATCACTAAATCATTTTGACGACAAGCTATCAACGGGATGCAGTCAATCCTATGATACAGGTATTCCTTTCCTTATCCCATATGGTCTCATAGAACATCCGTATTGAAATACATGTTAAGGTAATAGATGGTCCTGTTTGAGGTGTTCACTATGATCCAAAGGTCTGTGTTATTCAATTAAGCAAGGACTTCAATCATGGACCCTATAATGGTCCAATCAGTAGAACTTATGTTTTCTGTGAGAACACATCAAATTCATATGATAAATGTCTAATATGAAACCATATACAGAAACGTACGGGCCACACTCAAAGCCATTGTATATATATGCTGTCTCTTTAGACAAAGTCTTCATTTAAAGTGGACATATGTTCAATAGAAAAGACTGTAAACAGAAATTTCTTTTACCTCTTAGTAGTAATTTGTTTGGAACTAAGAAATGTTGTTTTCGAATTGACTAAAATTTGTAAATAGTCAAGTGACTGTTTGAAAATATCTCACACATGTGTAAAATGTTTGCCTATGTATATAGTATGTGTTCTTTGTAGTGAATTGTCTCAAATGTCTTTTTTCACCAAGGTGTTACGTTAATATTTAGTTTCAGATTGTAAACTATGAACTATTTTTTTGATTTACAGATTACAATCTCTTTACAGACCATAATTCAATAACAGTCCTGAGGATGGTTTCAGCAAACTAACGTCAGAGAAACCGAAACGTCGACTTCACACTTTATCCCTTTCTTTTGTTTGGTTCAATATGTTTTGGGATAGGTGTCTTATTTAGGTTCTGTTGTGTCACTTGATAATTCACTTATATGTGTACCTACAGCCCTAATTTTATTCACTTACTGATCTGTACATGTAGCTGATTTCTTTGATTAAGCTATTTGATAAAATCATATTTTTCGTATACACCTTGTGTCTTTGTCTTCATGTTTACATGTTATATGTTGATATATTGCTCGTGTTGAATTACAAAATTGTTGATGGATTCATTATAAGGATAAGTGATTGATCCTTTTCAGAAATAACCTTAATCAAACAAAATATATTGTGAATAAATCCCTTGAAGGCAAATTTACCCTTTCCATTGTATTACCCAAGCCCTCAAGGGTATTCCGGGTCGCTCACTCCTTCTAAAACCTAAAGTACATCAAGGACAGTTTTTGTAGGTTGGGGAGGCCTGAATTATACACAGCCACTGACTCCATAACATCCAATGACGTCGTCCTTACCAAGGTTGCTATGAAGGAGCTCCTCTCCTTGGAGAGGGAAGAAACAGAGCTAAAGAAACCCTGTGTTAGGGCCAGCCTTCTGCTGGCTATACCTAGTGGTCCTGACAACTATCTCAATGTGGTGACTAATCCCTATCATAGGTTCATTTTAACCCGTTTTAGACTTAACCTGATTCATTTTAACTTGGGTTTTTACTCTGAGTGGAGTACCCCTGAAAAGGCCCCGCCCTGTCCTTGTGATCTTTTTTCAGAACAGAGTACAATGCACTTTACAATGTTCTGTAGTTATTATAATGATGCCCGGAGGTTGTTTCTCGTTCCTATACTTAAGGAAGCGGGATTTATTCTGGTCCGACCTGCTCTTATTTACCTACAAATGTTGCAAACCCCCAGGATCATGTTTTGTGTGGCAAATTTCCTGGTGAGAGCGATAAGAAGCAGGAATTTCAGACTTAAAAGTGCAGACTCGCTTATTAACTAGTCTGACTGTTGGCAACTTCTGGTTAATGAACTCTAGATCACAGTGTATCAGGGCTTGTAGTTACCTTATTACAATATTTATACGGGGACCCATCCTTGGAATATTGCACTTTATTATGCATTTTAGTACTATTGCACTTTAATACTATGTAATTACAAAATATTAATGATCTGTAATATGGTACATTGATTTTTATCTAAAATGTTCTTTTTAAATGTTTTTAACCGTTTTTATTCATGCTATTTGTTGTTTGTGATTTTATGCCATTGTCTTTGTATGATATTAAGTTATCGCAATAAAGAATTTTGACTGACTGAGAGTGAGCATGAAATAACGTGCACACAGATGAAATGCTAAAAACAATATGAAAAAATAGTTCCCTAAATATGAAGAGTGACAGGATACAAATAAGCAAATTTAAAGTATCACTAAAATTCTATAGCATATGAGATCAACTAGAATGCCAATCAATGATAAGCAATGGGCTGACCCAAGTCCCCTTCCGGTTTTGCTACTGGCGACAATAGGTCATTCAACAGATAAAGATGTGTGCTCAGGAGTCAAAATTGGCAATGCGTTTTGCAGTGCGGAAAGAGGTTATCTTTACAGCATGTCGATGCAGTAGTAACTACTATGGTCATCCCTTTTGAAGAAACACTTGCCCCTTTTTGTAGTTGAAAATTTGTAATTTCACTGTTTGCCTCTTAAAGTAGGCAATAAAGATATCCTGAAGTACTGACAAATTGTCTGTAAAGTGTAAGGGGGTTAAATACAAAAATCTGTGTCAAATTCTCATGGTGTAGGAAAGCAAGAAAATGATTCTGTTATTTTTTTGCTCTGTGTTTAGTCGTTTGTGTTAAGTGGTTAGCCAACAAATAACAGAGAAAGCAAAAAATTCAAGCTCTTAGCTACTACTCTCGGTAGCATTCAGTACACTAGTGACAATAAGATAAGCATTAGAGGTACAATTTAGCAGGCTTAAAGTAGATTTAGTATTACATATTTTACCTTAGAAAATGTGTGAAAAACAAGACTAATTGCATTTAGTATTTGCATTTCATTTTGTTGCATCTAATTTATTTTATATTGAAAGAATGTGTGCGTAGTTTAAAGTTGTTTTTTATACTTGTAACAGTTATTTTTGTTGCATTATCAATGAAAATATTTCCAAAAATGTCTTTGAACAACTGAATAAAAATAACTTTAAAATCACCAAAGCCAATTAAATCTAAACAAAAAAGGTTCATAACTTTACAACATATATCTGAATTGTTGAGTAGCTGGTCATGGCTTCGTGAACACATTGACTCAGAATTATGTGATGTAATGAAGGTGACTGCTTTGCCATGGTGGGCAGCCGCTGTGGCTTCTCACAGCCCTGAAAGCCTTCGGAAATGGGGATGGGTATAATCTCCCAAAGCAATGAGAGAAATAAAGATCCATTACCTTGATACTAGAAGCACATTCGGAATGTCTGCTACCTACCAGCATGACCACTCTGAGTAAATCCTGGAGGACTTTACCATAACAACTGGCTTTGTGAACTAAAAGGAAGACTGTAAGCCCTGGAGTTTAGTCTAAGGGTTCCATTTTAAAGGAAGCGCCAAGTTTATGGTACTGAAGTGAATGCACATTTCACATTCTACCAGACTCCTGAGCAATCAGCGATTCTCACTAGTACTGCGTTACGTTAATTGCAAGTGTCTCTCATATGCCAGCACCTTGAGACCCACGTGAGTAGCACGTTTTAAAAGCCCCTGACTGATTGATTGATATGACTTTTGAAAATAACTCTCACCGTATGTCAGTTATCGCCAAACTTTTTGGTCAGAATGCTAGGAACAAAATACACTGCTATTTCCTAGTGGGCATGTAATTCAATTTCTACCTCTAGCTTCCGGGCCTCTGTGTGAGCGTCCACTTGCACTAGCTTCTGACTGAAACCTTCCATCATGTGATCAGTTCGTAGACAACATTTTAATATTATATTGCTATGCAACTTGCACTCAAGTTCTTCCAGCCACCACAGCTCGGACTTCCCTGTGAGCATGCCTGCTGCGGTGCTCTCGGGACACCTGTAGATCACCGCACTTGAAGCGAGGATACTACCGAGATGTGACGAGCCTGGACCGAGTCACAGCTACCAGGTCCCAGAGGTGGGTGCACGGGTTCTGAATATCCAAACAGACTGCCCTTCACGAGTGCCCCAAACTAGCGAAGCCTGCCCTGGTTGCAGATGCCTGAGAATGACCGTTGGCTGAGAGTTGGATTCCGCGCTCTGCCTGACCTCATTATGGCGGCCGGCTGGGGAAACCGGGCTCCCTGAGTGAGCCGGTCTATCTTTTCCATACTCGGCCTGCCACACCATACGAGCTTTTGCGAAGAGAGAGGGGCCCATAGCCACTGCTGGCTGGATTTGACAAGAGCATACGGCATCCTCCATAATGCTCTGTGAGCGCGACGGTCTGCGGAGACTCTCTGCGGGGGTGCCGCAATCACTGCTCTGGGCCGTGCATCAACAGAGAGAGTCTGCTGAGGAGAAAACTTGCAGAGGCGGAGTGAGCTGGGAGGCGACCTGTGGTGCATCCGGCGGTTGGCGTTCATGCGGCTCTACTGAAGTTCTGCCCCATGCAACAGATCACATGCTACAGAACCTGTGAGGCAGATGCTGTGATTTCCTTGCATGGAGGCCTAAGAGGAGGTCTTGAAGCTCCCCCCAACGAGACACTCAATCCAGCAGCGAAAACTCCCTCAACTCCTGAGTTGAAGGCAGAGCCGGTGAGCAGACTAGAAGCAAAGACAAACGGCACAGAACCCCTGTATGCTCTCTTAAGGCATCCTGGTGCACAAGTGACCCATGGCGATTGTGTACTTGTGCAGGGATGTGCGTCTGATGGTGGCGACATGTACTTGGGTGTTTTTGTACTAGAGCATGTGATTCTGTGTGTGCTTGTGTTGGTGTGTGCAGATGTTTCTGTTTGTGTGCTTATGTCTGTGCGTGTGATGGTGTGGTGTGATAGAGCATGGGATTGTATGTGTGCTTGTGCGTGTGGATGTTTCTGTATGCGTGCTTGTGTGCGCCCTCTGTTCGCGTATGAGAGTGTGTGCGCACATTTGTGTGTGCTTGTGCATGTCTGTGCGTGTGATGGTATGTGTGTGTGTGTGTGTGCATGTACCTGTGTGTAGGTCCTTGGGTATTTTTGTTCTGAAGCATGTGATTGTATGTGTGCTTTGTTTTTGGTAGTTTCTGTATGTATGCTTGTGTGTGTGTGTGTGCGTCTGTGAATGTATGAGAGTGTGAGAGCATTTGTGTGTGCTTGTGCAGGTCTGTGCATGTGATGGTGTTTGCGAGTGCATATACTTGGGTGTTTTTGTACTAGAGAATGGGATTTTATGTGTGCTTGTGTTTTTGGATGTTTCTGTATATGTGGTTGTGTGTACGTATGTGCGCATATGAGAGTGTGTGCTCACATTTGTATGTGCTTGTGTATGTCTGTGCGAGTGATGGTGTGTGCACACTGGATTTGTTATTCTCTGGCAGCCACTGTCCTGGATATTGACTCTAACTGCCAGATGCATGACCTTCAGATGGCCACCAGTGTACCAGTGTACAGTACAGTCCCCTGCCTGACCCCAAGATGGCTTCCATAGTGGTCCCCTCCACGTTGTTTTACTTCCCTGGGACAACAATTGGACATTGACCAGACCTTGAACCTATCCCCTAACCTGCTTACACATCAGGACTTGGAACCTGCGAAACTTACCCCAGACCTTAGAAACCAAGCGATTTGGCTGATGCCCGGTGGAGCTACCATATAGCTAAAGAGGAGAAGGGTTGTGGACCCCCCCCACCATCACCTACCCAGTCGGACCTTGGGCAGATTTGACCCTCGTCTCTACGTCCTATCTTCCTCCTACCCCTTTACCCTATCCCCTTACCCGTCCTTGCGACATTCACCTTGTCCCCTATGTTCTTTAAATGCTTTTCTTGATACTTATGTAACTTTTAACTGATGTAAATTGCAACATTATTGTTCCTCATGTAAAGCGCTCTGTTTCCTTTGGGTCTAGCCTGCGCTATATAATAACTCATTAATGAAATATTTTCCATTTAGTACTCTTCCTCTCTGTCTACTTCCCTAGCTCCTATCCCCTCTCCCCTGAATCTCTTACCTTGCTTGCTAGTCTGCCTAGCCCCCTGTCCTTTGTGCCCTTTGACTAAGCACTCCTTCTCCCCTTGTTGGGGAAAGATCCAATATTTATACTATGGAGTCTCAGCAAACCAGCTGAGAGAGCCCACTGCGCCAATGATGCCACTCACAGCTGAGGTATGGTATGGCACCCCTTGCCAAAGCACTCCCTCTCCCCTTTTTGGGGAAGGATCCAGTATGTAGGTCTTGGATTCTCAGAGATCCCTCTGAGAGAGTCCACTGCGTAAAGGGAGCCTCCCGCAACAGAGATAGAGAAGTGATACCACTTCCCCTCGGATCACATCTTACTGGACTTTGGACGTTGCTTTGACTCGTCTACCGGTTTGTGTCCCTATCGTCCTTCCCCTCCTCTTTCCATGCTGTGTCCTTCTCCCTCCCCTTCTCTTTCCCGCCTTCATAATCGGTCTACTTCCCCAGCTCCTACCCCCTCCCCTGAATCTTTCCCCCTTGCCTGCTTTTCCCCTTACGTATTTTTGCTTATTGTTTTATCTCGACCTTACAAGTAACTATGTTCCCATGCTCTAATAACTATGTAACCTGTAACTATGATCTAATGCTCATGTAAAGCGCTCTGATACCTCCGGGTCTAGCCAGCGCTATATAAAACCTTTAAAATAAATAAATGAAATAAATAAATAAATAAATAAATAAACAAATAAATACCCCTTTTCATACACCACATACCAGAACCGAGGTCAAATCTTCATGGTCAGATTATCCATTTAAAATACCAATGGGTTCATTCAAAGCTCTGTGGGTCGGCCTCCAAGCTCTTGGTGTGAAAGAAGCCTAACTTTGCCTGACCAGCCCAGCCCAGCCCAGACAAATGTTTCCATTTTTTTACCCCAAAAAAACAAGCCATCAAATACCATTGCCCCAATTTGCTGTGGTTGTTCTCTCAGTGCTAGGGGGGCACGTTAAATGTTTCCGTTTGGATACTACCACAGCAGTCACAGCATACGGTTAGAGGTCCACCACAAACAAAGCGTTTTCCGGGCGCTTTTAAGCCAGCGTCCTTTGGTGGATGTGCAACTGGCAAAGGAATTTAGTTGGCAAACCCAGGTGAGCTCTAGCCTTGTAAACCAAATGGTTTCTCTGCCTTTGAAATTAAAAGCATAATAGCTGTTAGAATGTAACATAACAAGCGAATAACGATGTAATAAGTTGGCTGTATTTGTAGAGCTGTGTTCTATGTATAAATAGTTTTTAAATACAATAGGTTTTTTGACATATGGACGTTCTTCTGCTTGGAAGGATCATGTCTCCAGAATAGAACAGTGCAAGCTGCGCGCAGGCAGGAACACAACCATAGGAATTATCTGGCACGGACTTCGTTACAAATACGTTGGCTGAATGCTTCAGTTGTCACTCCTAAAACTATCAACACTTGGTCAGATATAAACAAACAAGATAGGACCGCTGATCACCACACCCAAACAGTATCTGTGGGTAGAGTTAAATTAGGGGTGTTGGTGTTTGTTGTATATTATTCCTACCTTTGTTTCCATGTTTTCCCCTCCTGTAGCATGATCTCATATGTTTCAGAATGTAGGTGGCTCTGGACTCTTCCTAGGGTTCTAGGTTGAGACAGTTTGTGCCTGGCCAGCTCCTGTTGAAGATGCCCTGCTGTATCTCTGTGAAATAAACCTTCTGTTATGCACTGGGAAGCTCATGCGTATTTACTACAGTCTTATATGAATGTAAGCCTCCTCGTCAACCCTTGAAAAGATGCCAGACTGCTCTGCTTCTACAAAGTCTCAAAAGAACTCTTCCTGCTGCTCATTTGGTCACACCTCTTGTCACCATTCATCTGCTCAGTCATCTCCATGCAGCTTCACTTGACACTACATATGTTTAAACTGTGTTGAATTGTGATTTATTGCTATACCAACTTGGACACGGATGTCATCTGCTTTGCCTTTTTAATTATTGTTTTCATCTGTGATTAATTTTGTATGTCTATTCCGTATGTCCTTCATTTGATGTATTGTATATACTGCTTCATTTGGAAGCAACCAATAAAAAACTTTTTGAAATTAAAAAAAAAGTTAAACCACGCTGCACGCACAAGAAACAAAAATATATGCACTCTCAGGCGCGAATCACAAAACAATATAAGAGGTCGAATTTATAGTCCTACTACAATGCTTATTAGGTTAATGTAACTCTCCAGGAGTACGCTCTGAAATCTATGAAATTAAGATTTGCAGATTTACACAAATTGCACAGACATCACGCAGATTGTCTGCATAAGGACAATATTCTCTTTTGGGTTAGAATCAATGTGCATGTACAACTATATTTTTCAGTTTTTGTCATGCCTGGAAATATGTTCATTGTGTAACGATCCCGGTACCTCTCCCTTCTACAAATAGGTGTATATGTGGCACTTTCACTAGCTAGGTTCACACTTCATCTTTTGTGTTTTCAGAGTAACTTTACCTATGCATTCAGGGTGAGAAAATACACTGAGAGTCTTTCTGAATAACCACAAAGGGATGACATTTTGGGTGTGTGTTACTAAATGACTCTGCCCATTTGGGGCTGCAATACCAATAGTATAGACTGTCCCTTCAATTTAGTGTGCTTGAAGCAAACATCGACAGCGTGCCCTATTGCTGATCATGTGCTGAGCTACGGCAGATCTGTACTCACAGCTGCTCTGGGGGCAGCACATCAGGGCTTGAAGCTTTTATTCCGTTTTTAGGGCTCGCTTGCTGATGCACATGTGCATAGGCTGGCGAGCTATATTGCAGCTTAAACAGAGTTTACCTAACTCGGCGATTTGTTGCAGTGCCCGAAGCGCGTGCACATCAAAGCCACCAGCCTCCTCAGGCATCTCAAGCCTCCCCCAGCCGGCATTTCTCCTCCCTTAATTATTCACTGCACGGCCGGCCGGCCGGGACGTCAAAGGCTGCTGCTCCCGGCCCCTATTCTTCCCTTCTGGCCTCTCCCCGCCCCCCCTTCCCACCACAGCAATGCTGAGGGATTGTTTATATTGCAATATAAACAATCCCGTTGTTGGTCATGATATAATTAAACGCTCTAAATATTTTATCAGGGCCACACAGAATTTTATAAAGTCTTTTGCTTGCATTTTCGTTTTATGCCGATTGCTATTTTACACCTTTCAGAGGCTGGCGATTTGCTTCAAAGAAATACATTCATCCTGCATCCCGTTACTAGAGCTTTCTCCTCTTCTGCTATATATGGGTTTTAGTTGAATTTCATTGGTCTCTTTTACTAATGATTTATAAAAAGTGCCACCCACCACACAGCTCCACCGACACAGCTCCACCGAGGCACCCACCACACTGCTCCACGAGGCACCCACCACACAGCTCCACTGATGCACCCACCACACAGCTCCACTGATGCACCCACCACACAGCTTCACTGATGCACCCACCACACAGCTCCACCTACACAGCTCCACCGATGCACCCACCACCCAGCTCCACCGATGCACCCACCACACAGCTCCACCGACACAGCTCCACTGATGCACCCACCACACAGCTCCACTGATGCACCCACCACACAGCTCCACCGAGGCACTGACTCACCACACAGCTCCACCGATGCACCCACCACACAGCTCCACCGACAGCTCCACCGATGCACCCACCACACAGCTCCACCGATGCACCCACCACACAGCTCCACCGAGGCACTCACCACACAGCTCCACGAGGCACCCACCACACAGCTCCACCGAGGCACCCACCACACAGCTCCACCGAGGCACCCACCACACAGCTCCACAGATGCACCCACCACACAGCTCCACAGATGCACCCACCACACAGCTCCACAGAGGCACCCACCACACATCTCCACCGATGCACCCACCACACAGCTCCACCGATGCACCCACCACACAGCTCCACCGATGCACCCACCACACAGCTCCACCGAGGCACCCATCACACAGCTCCACCGAGGCACCCACCACACAGCTCCACCGAGGCACCCACCACACAGCTCCACCGAGGCACCCACTACACAGCTCCACCGAGGCACCCACTACACAGCTTCACAGATGCACCCACCACACAGCTCCATTGATGCACCCACCACACAGCTCTAGCGATGCAGCCACAACACAGCTCCACTGATGCACCCACCACACAGCTCCACTGATGCCCCCACTACACAGCTCCACAGATGCCCCCACCACACAGCTCCACCGAAGCACCCACCACACAGCTCCACCGATGCACCCATCACACAGCTCCGCCGAGGCACCCACCACACAGCTCTGCCGAGGCACCCACCACACAGCTCTGCCGAGGCACCCACCACACAGCTCCGCCGAGGCACCCACCACACAGCTCTGCCGAGGCACCCACCACACAGCTCCGCCGAGTTACCCACCACATAGCTCCGCTGAGGCACCCACCACACAGCTCCACCGATGCACCAACTAAGCTCCACCGATGCACCCACCACACAGCTCCACCGATGCACCCACTAAGCTCCACCGATGCACCCACCACACAGCTCCACCGATGCACCCACCACACAGCTCCACTGATGCACCCACCACACAGCTCCACTGATGCACCCACCACGCAGCTCCACTGAGGCACCCACCACGCAGCTCCACTGAGGCACCCACCACGCAGCTCCACTGAGGCACCCACCACACAGCTCCACCGAGGCACCCACCACACAGCTCCACCGAGGCACCCACCACACAGCTCCGCCGAGGCACCCACCATACAGCTCCACCGATGCTCCAACTAAGCTCCACCAATGCACCCACCAAACAGCTCCACCGATGCTCCAACTAAGCTCCACCAATGCGCCCACCAAACAGCTCCACCGATGCACCCACCAAACAGCTCCACCAATGCACACACCACTCAGCGCAACCCCAGCATCACTCAGCGCAACCACAGCATCACTAGCACCACCACAGCATCACTCAGCGCAACCACAGCATCACTGGTTCAAATATGTTCTTTCAATGTTTCAAGCTGTTTTCAAGCTTTCACGCTTTATTACAAATCACAAAAAGATGTTAATATTTCACTTCTGTTCTTGGATTTTCGTCACAATAAAAAACACTGAACATAATCTTCACAAATGTTATTTACAAAAGTTTAAGCTATTGCCATTACAAATTAAATACATTATTTAAGTATTAATTATTTAAAAAAATTATAAGCCATTGTTATTTGTAATATAAATACATCTAAGTCACGTAAATACAAAACATGTTGCATTACAAATGCTTTAGGTGTCACATTTGCGAAAGTTATAACTATTGGCATTGTAAGTGACAAAGCTATTAATGTAGCTATTAAAAAAAAACACATAAATAAAAAAAAATCATTTATAACACCAATAGCTCAAACTTTCCTAATGCGATCCCTATTGCATTTCCAATGCTTGTTCTCTGTGTGGGCAGCACCCACATGCACTTCAGAGGATACATGCATCCTCCTGCAAGGGAGCTGCAAGTGTGACCCACCTGTCTGACCCCACCTTTTTGTGGTGCACAGTCAATGCACTTCCTGACTGTCTCTTTGCCTCCAAGTCCTTAACATGCAGTGCGCACGGAGACATAGGGTTTTGCTAATTTCCGTTACCCCATGCAAATGAGAAAATTCCTTCTCAAGAAAAAGTGTGCACTATATGTGCATAGAAGAGGTCGCACGAGCATCTGTGCCCCTTCTGTAATATAACAGTACCCCAGGGGCACAGAAAACGATTAAGGATTAAGGAATTATATATACAAAATAAAGCAAAACTGAAAATGTTAAAACATTATTTGTGAAGGAATTTGAAATCAGAGGCTAAAAATTAAGTTATAATCCCTATTTAAAAATTTGTGAGAGCAGCACAAGTTCAGCAAAAGGAATCTTGTATGCACGATTGGTAGCCGCGATTGAAACAGTGGCAAACGCTGATAAAAAGAGCATGCATTAGGAGCAAAAAAGACAAAATGATATGCTGGATTCCAGCATATCACTCAATTTATTAAGAAAAAAAAACATTTTGAAACACTACAACGTTCCGGTTAAAATAAAATATTCAATTTTTTCAGGTTTTAGTTTGTGGATGATAAAATTTCATGATTGTATATTTGAATTACACTTGTTTCTGTATTTGTATTTATAGTTGCGAGGTTGAATCAGAAAAATTATGTAGGTGGTGGTCCCTGGCTTCCAGTAGTGAATCAGTGGGCGCCCACAGAAGTCAAAAGCAAAAGAACAGCTGCCCTACAATACAAGTACTTGCAATGCAATAGGTCCTGCATTTACGAGAGTTTAAGCTATTGTCATTTACAACGGCAGTATCTCAAACTCTTGTAAATGCGAGACCTACTTCACTTCAAAGAAGCAGCTGCCATTGTCCAGGGCTGCTTGAAAGTGAAAGTGTGCATGGCAGGAAAGCACGTGGTGCCTGCAGTAGGAGAAACTCATTAAAGAAAATAGTGCTTACCGACTAAATAAGACATACCATGTCGCAACAGAAGTAAAAGGGCCAGTCGCCATGGGAGGTTTCAAATGCAGACAAGGCGGGACCAAGGAGAGACTAACAGGCCGAATAACGACTTGGAAGCTTGCGTTTACAAAGGACAGTGACACAAGCCAATGAAAAATATGGGCAGAGAGTGGGCGGAGCTTCAAAGCCATACTCCACTACTGCATGTCTCCCAGCAGTGCATGCGCTGCCCAGGCTCGACCTAATAAAAAAAAAATGGCTACGCATAGTTGCACACAACGTGAGTAAAACAAAACATACAAATATAGGTGCGGGGGAAGGGGCCATGTTTAGCACAGCTGCGGTGAGGTTCTCTGCAGTATGCAGAAGGTCATCTGGCACATTCTCTCGCCCCTGCAGATGTTTTCACCTAGGGAAGAGACAGCACAAGCCTTTTGATTCTCATAAAATCTAGGGCTGAGGTGATAATCCGTTATGACAAGGAGCGTCAGCTCTTCTGTCAGCTGACACTGCCCTCTCCCATGATCTGAGCAGCGAAGTGGCAGCAGCCGATTGCCTTCCTACTGCTGTGATAAATAACAAAGAGGCCTGTGAAAGCTCTGACGGGGCCTAACAATGCAGCCTGGCAATGTGTCATAGAAAACTCATCAGAGCAGGTAACACCTGCCTCTGGACAGCTGTGCTCCAGATGTATCACGTGCAGTGGGAAGATCATTCATGTTTAGAGAGAAACTGGCAGGCAACGAGTCTCTCTGAACACAGGGTTCACATGCTGAGACTCCAGCACTTACTGGAAGATGCAGCTGGGTTCAAGTACCACCTACAATCAATCAACGCAGGCACTCAAGCACATTTAGCCACTCGCCTTTTAAAGTAAATAGTAACATGGCTCCTTTCAGTTAAGATCATTCGCTTTAACGTGACCATCCTGCCTTCGGATTAGTGAGTGTTAAGTGAAGGAATTAAGGAGTAGTGAGCGTGAAAAAGGGGAGGAGTGAGAGCAGATACGTTGAGGAGGGATGAGTGAGGGAGTAGGAAACGGAGGCCTGAGTTAGGCAGCGGAGCCGTGACTGGAGAGGTACGTGTGGAAGTGAGCTGGTGTCCGAGTGAGGCAGGGCCGAGTGCGGCTGTCTCAAGATTCAACACACCTCATACCGCAGGACATACAATTGCCCAGGCACAGCTCACAGCAGTTCCGTGTCTTTCAATTGGAGGACGGGAGACAGTGCAAATGTCCCTGGGTATATCATACTGATAGAACCTCTGGGGTGCCCCACATGTTGGATTATTGCTACCAGGTGATCTTGTCTTCCGCACCAGGAGTGATCCTGATCTCTCCCTGGACTCAAAAAGGTTCAGACACTTGGCCTGTCTCTTTTCCCTGCACTTCGTAGTCAGGATAATTTTAAATTTTAGCTTAGCATCTTCCAACCTCTTCTGTGCTTGATCCCTATCCAGGGGAGAATTTTGTGATTGCAAGGTGGCCTCCAGCCTCCCTATTTTATACCCCAGGCTATACACTTCGCCCTGTCTGGTCTATTCTGAAAGGAAGCTTGGCTTTGCAAGCCCCCACGTATGAAGGCTATAAATGTATCCCAGAATATAGCTTGGGTGGATCCTATATTATCAATGAAGAAATCACAGCTGTTTTTTTTCAAAGCCAAACTGTCTCCTGCATACAGAAGAAGGGCACAGTAGACCATCCACCTAGAACTCTGCCTGCAACCAGGACACTGAAAAAGCATAGTCATGGCTGGGTGATCAGAGATATGACCTAGCAGGTGATTGTTCTCTTTAAACATGTCCAGTATGGTGCAATCTGCAAAGAAATGATAAGGTCTAGAAAAATTACCTTATTTCCTACTGTGAAAAATATACCCCCTTGTCAGGCCCATTTGGTGGCACCACAAACCCCAGGTCCAGTAACATGTGTCTTAGAGCCTGCCTGGTCTTAGGTGAATGGATACAGTGACTCCTGGTAGATCTATTGAGGCTAATGTCCGAGAGACTGTTAAAATTGCCCCTACATTTAGAATAGAGAGCTCCACTCTCAATTGCTGTTAAGTGGGTTTCCTGTAAGATCATTACATGGGCCTACTCTCCTTTAAGTACGGGAGCACCAATCTTTGCCTTGACACCCTCACGGGTGAGAAGCCAGCTTTATAAACCCCCTGATTGATTGATCTTTGCCTCCCCTTTGACCTTTGGCCATTGACATTCCAACTTAAAAAAACATCTCTTTGCCTTCCCCCCATTCAATTTCTAAGAATCTCCACACCCCCCTTCTTTCCCGCAATGTAGTTTATATTGCTGTAAGCAATACATTTAAAAAAATTATAACGCTGTTTGGTGATCTTGAGGGCTTATATTTTTTTCCCCCACATCTCCCCACCCAGTGTCCCTTCCGAAACCACCTGTGGAACCTTAACTCTACTCGTTGGCCTTTTAAATACCCAACAACTTCCCTCAGGAGGGAGAAATGTGAACAGAAAAATATATGCAAGACTTCAGTGTGCGCCCCTCACCACTCCCAAACCCGGCAAGTGCCCCCCCCCCCCCCCCCCCTCCGGACAAAGATCGAACCTCAGTCCTCTATGTCTTTCTTTATGGAATTAATCATACCCTCTAAATATTTCAGGGTGCAGTTATTATATATCTGGTTATTCCACATAATGTATAACCTTGCCAGAAATTGTAATTGCGCCTTGGTCACCAATTTAAGGAGCTCTTCCATTCTCCTGCCAAGTTCCCACTGACACGGGTCTTGGACCTTGCAAGCATCAAACCTATTAGTAAAATAATAACCTTTGGCAGTAAAGGTCCCACTCTGCAAGCCAACACCCAAGATGGCTCCTTTCATTACAAAGGAGAAAAAACATATCAGGATCTTTCTCAGTTTCTGGCTCGTTGGGTTCCTTTTGAATGGATCCCTGTGAGCTCTCTAGATCTTGTGTTCAAAACTAATGTCAGGCCTGTCTTGAGAACTGTGTCCTGTAATAAAGCTATAATAAAGGACTTCATGTCACTACCTTCCTCTGCCTCTGAGATATTTAGGATCCGAAAGTTGTTCCTCCTAGAGTGATTCTCAATACTTTCTAAATCCTCCCTCAGCCCTTGGTTTCGTTTAGTCAGCAGGCTGATTTCAGTTGTATTTTTCTGCATGTTTTTCTTGACCAAAATAACCTCTTCTTCCAGTACTTTGGTGTGCGGCCACCTCATCCAGTTTCTGGGTTAAGGCTAGGCAGGAGGCTTGGATGCCAGATTGGAACCTATTTTTGTTCTGTGCCTTTAGACCTAACAGAATGGCTCTCAGAGACTCCTTCGTGTTTACGCCTGCCATCTCAGCCACATCAGACCAAGCAGCCCCCCCCCGCCCCCCACCCCCAGAGGACATTGCTCTCCTGCTGACCTTCATGGGATTGCTCACCCACCTGCTCAGCTCTCGGGGGTAGTAAGTGCCTCAAACCTATTCCTGGTGGCCATCTGTGAGACATGCTGGATAGCACCATGAGTGCCTGCACTGGTTGCCTTGATAAGTGTATTCATGCAAATTTGCACTAGTCACACCAGGAAAGGGGGAGAGAGATTCCATGACCTGGCTGTGTTCCCATAGCTCCCTCAGAGGCCCTTTCTGCACTTTGATAAGGAACAGATTTGGTCATGACCTTAAAAAAGGAGTTGAGGGACTGGGTCATTTTAGTCTCAGAGGCAGGTATTTTCCTACCCCTAGCGCTTGTTTTCTTTTTAGACTGCTGTGCAGTATTCTCAGTCTTTAACTTTAGAACCCCCAGTCCCCAGACAGCAATTCTGCGTTGAAGTTTTACAATAACTTCAGGGAACGCCGGGGAGGAATCTGCTTCAGGACTTAACCCAGAGATATGGGAGGGCGGTGAATGCGAAGTGCAGACCTTAATATACTGCCCTGACACCAACCTGTCTTATCCATAGACACAAGGTGCTGGCCCCTCCCAAACTAATTCACTGCCTCCCCCTCCTCGCCTCGGCTTTGCTGTACCCGGGAGCTGGGGGCTGTTGCACTTTGCAGTTCCTGCCAGAGTACTGCTCCCAAGCCTTCCACAGCTTCTCGGCTCCCAACCCACACCCACTCCTCAGGACTTGTGCCGAGACTTCTTCACGGGACCCGAGTGAGGGCCTTCCCGAGGCCCTGGAGCTCCCATGCGACTTCTTCCCATTGGGGGATTCTAGCGCCGATCGCAGATATGGGAAAGTAAGGCACCTTTCAACAGGTACGGGTGCAGCGAGGTGGCAGTATTGGTGTAATTAAATATTTGCATATAACAGCCATGCATAGTAAGGAACAAATGCAATATAGTATATAATATAGTGAGCTTTTACCTGGAGAAGTCAATAGAAATCCCACACACCTTTCTGGTTTCCATTGGAAGAAAGGTGTAGATGTCCTCATCTGCGGTTAGATATGTAATGACAGCATTTCAGATCTCACTTTCACTGCTGGACCACTTGGCAAATGTTTTTATTTTTTTGCACAGTACAGTTCCTTGTTTATAGTGTTTACAACTGGCAGGCTCTAAAATCCCAGAGCCCACCCAAGTGGAGGCTCCGATGTGCTGTCAGGCAGAAATAGATTCTGTACACCTCACCCTGGTTTCATGAGAACCAAAAATGTGCTGGTAGCTTAAGGGAGACTGCCTGGGTGGGGCAGTGGGGCTTGATAATTGAGTTTTTGTGCATGTAGGAGTGAGAATTATTAACCCATCTGTATAACATCTAGGTGAGAATGGATAGGAAGGAGGGTCAGAAAAGAAAGACTGCAAAGAGAAAACGGGGAAAGTATCTATGTTACTGTGCTTGTGTTTTTTTAAGTAGACTTAAACTTGAGATCCCTTCGGACAGCAACAGACACATTTAGTTATATATCTCTCACTGCAATTTTAAAGGTGTACCTGTGTTATAGTTTCTCTTCAAGGAGAATTAGCCTTGCATGTGACCCTCTGAATGAAGTGTGTCAACTGAGGGATGTGCAGGGAAATGACCTTTTTTGCATAACAAGCTACTTTTGAATGAAGCTCAACCTCCGAATGCAGCTGCGCTCGACCTAGAGGATGACTTGCAGACTCGCACTGCCCTCAAAATGTAAAACTGTTTGTGGCCCACCTTCCTCCATCTAGAACACAGGTCTGCCCAAGTGGACGTGCTCCAGAAGAGCCATCTCAAATTACAGCATCCCTATATGATCTACAAATGAAGACTACAGGAACTCAATAGCAGCCAGCTGTGCTCTGGAGACTTCAGACACGACCTGGATAAAGAAAACGAATTGTGGTGGAGTGGGTACTGTGGTAAAAATGGAGCATGACAACAATGATTTATAAAAGTGCAAATGGTGAGCTTTGTAGTATTGACTATCTGGTAAGATTGGGGCCCCTGTACCAAACAATCCCGCCAAGGAGACTATCATCGGAGGGATTTCAATCTTTTGCTATAGTCTTCCCGCCTGCTTTCTTCCTGCTGGGTCGACAACTACCCCATGGTGGACTTTGATGGTGTGTCTGGAGATATCTGGAATTTTATAAAGATTAGCCAAGTGTTAAAAGTTCAATGCTGGTGAAATCCTGCCAACTGAGTTAGAAATGTCATATTCCCTTCTGCTGTGTCTATGTTCTCCAGATTTGGATTCCACCAAATCTATCCAGGAAGGTTCCCTGAAACTCATTCAAAATGCTGGCTGAATAATTGCTTGGTCGTGACCACAGGTTTCAGAAAGACACTCTTTCACAAGGGTCTTTAGACTCCCAGGGCACCAAAATATTTTGACCTTGATCTGACATTTTCAAGATACGGACGCATGGACATCAAAGTATTCCAATGGCTCATGAAAAGGTCACCTGCTAAAGAACATTGAGTTATTGGCTCTGACATCTCACAAATACTTTGCTACATACAATATGTTCAACATCTCTTGGCGCTAGGTAAAGGTTAATGCTATCAAGTATGTTCTTGACTTTTCCAAATAACTCCAAAAGAATACCTTTAACCTTGCCCATTCCAAACCCAGCAAATTACCCTTCCCATCAGCTATCCCTGTCCTTTTTAGTTGGACAAACCTTGTTACTTGTTGGGAAACCTCGTGCTCACACCACCACCCCACCCTAATATCATTGACTAAACTACTCCCCCTGATTGGCATTGTGCATTATCAGTCTAGACGGGTGGTGTGCTCACTATCTAAATAATGTAATCATGCAACTGCACTAAAACACTCATACATATTAATAGCTATAAACAGGGCTATATGTACAGACGTCACAAAGATCCATGATCCAGAGCATCAGTCACTGTTAATAGTCAATGCATGCCCTGTGCATCATGCCCGGTGATTCATTGTGCAGCAATAAAGAGAACATAAAGTGAAGACCACTGATACCTCCATCTGATGCAACACTAAAAGAAGCCATTATGGCATCACTTTAATATAAAATCTGAAGGCTTAGATCACTCTGGTTCATGAGGAATTTTCCATCTGAAAAACAAACTATTTCAATGGCAGGATTTGAAAGCAAAATAAATTAAATTCTTTAAAATATTTGTTCTAGGTCTTGGTAAATAGAGACATTATGCACGTCAGAGAAAGCCTGGGGTAATCTTATTTGGCATGTAAAATCCACTTTTGAAGTTATTAGTATTATAGTCTATATTAGGGTGTTGCCCAAACTACACAGTAGTTAAAAAAGCAAAGATTAGTCAAGCAACACATCAAAGTATGGACTGCCATATTCTTAGCGAAATAAAAATATACGATTTGACCAAGTAAATATTACTGCAAAATCACATCGCACTGATGCAAAGTTTAAATAATTTGACGCCTTCTCTCAAACTTTACCCTTCTCCTATTACGGTTGTTTTACATTAATTTATTATATTCTCCAAAGTTTCTTGTGGTTTCTTAGTTTCAATAAAACCCTTTTAGTGGACGTTGTGCTATGTCAATGTTGAGCCTTCCACAAATAACTCTCAAAGTGAGTTATGCTTTATGTCATAAGCACTATGTTTACTACTTTAGGGAATCTGAGTGCCCCCTGTTCCCATCATCATTTTCTTCATCATAAACCTTTGTAATTTATGGATATCTTCTCGTGTAACACAAAAGCACTCGCCAAGATTCTCCAATCTGTTTTTTAATCTACGATAGATTATTCTCTGAAATTTAGATTATTCACAGAAATGTGATACGCTAATCAATGTGGGAATCACACTAAAAATGTTTACAGTATATCTTGGCCAATTACTCTTTTTCTAAAATTGAAATGCCATAATTTGTCTTTCATTTAAACTACAGATTGTTCAACATTTTTAGAAACTCATATGTCCAAGAAATCTAATTTTCAATAGAAATTTACTGAAAAAAAAAAAAGAAAAGGTTGACTCAGTCCTAGAAAAAATTAAATGATTCTAGGACAAGCTTCCCAATTGAAGGCTTCCATAGCAGAATGTAGCAAAACAATAACTTTGCAGAGCGGAAAGTCCTAATTTGCAAAAATCTGAATGAAATCTGCCCATCATTTCTGGTATTCAAAATTATGTTCCTGAACCATTCATTTATAAAAGGCAAAACTCAGCATCGTGTAATTTGCAGGTGCTAGCTCTTGGTATGAAAATAGTCTCTTCACTCGGTCTTTTCCGCTGTTTTGAAGTAATCCAAAATGGTAATCACTTACTTATTTTTTGTTTAACCTGCAGCATGCTCTCTTTCAGTGCCTCGCTTTTCTTATTATCTTATTGCATATTTCCTATTTTGATGAATTAGACTCTATTTACTTCTCATTGTGCATCACTTTTCATTAACTATTTTAACCCTTTGCCTGCTGATGACGGAACTGCTCCGTCATCAGCTGCGGTGGTGCTGTGCTGATGACGGAGCGGTTCCGTCATGGCCCGCTCGGCGCTCCTGCGCGGCGCGAATTCCGCGCCTGCGCTGAGCGTTCCATTGAGCGGGGCGGGCCATGACGGAACCGCTCAGTCATAAGCACAGCGCAACCGACGCTGGTGACGGAGCGGTTCCATCACCAGCATGCGGCCCCGCCCCTCTAGCACTGCGGCGGAATAGCCGCCGCAGTGAAGGGGTTAAGGAATGAGTATGAGCTGCCATTTCCTGGTAACTATATCAGATTACAATGCTGAGCTCTCATCCTAGGGCTAGTGTTTACTAGACCTACACTGCATGAAAATGTTGTAGGCATTATTTGAAACTAAATATTATAAGTTCCAGGAACCACGGCATGCCTGCAGGCAAGTATTGTGACTCATGGAAAGTATTACACTCCATCAGTTAAGTGCTGCTGTTCTCATTTTGAAGAGAAAAGGTAGTCCGACTTAGAACCGAGTTAAAAGCACTGGTTTCAGAGAAGGACGAGTCTTTGTGACATAGCTGCAGAAGAAGGTTCATCAAGGAACATGCCGAATGTGTGTTTTAAGGGGTACCAATGTCCTAAAGTGCTTCTATTCACCTGGACAGCAGCCCTCAAAGGTGGGAGGAGCACTTATTTGCAGCTTCATGGGGACTAGTTTTAAAACAAAAATGAATGTGTGCCCTAATGTAACGTAACTGGTGCTATGTAAAGCGCTCTGATACCAGATTCGGTTCGGGTCTAGTTCGCGCTATATAAAACTCTGCAAAAAAAAATAGAGCTACCTCTTCCAAAATGAAATAATCTTTGTATAAATTAATTCATAGGTATCTTTAACATAATTGCCCATTACTTAAAGTCACAAAACTTGTTTTGGAAGCACTATTCAGCAGGTGATGAAGGGTACTCACTGGGATATGGCTTTAAATGTAAAGTGGGGAGCACCACTTTCTCTAGTATGAAAATTAAATAGGTAGAAAAAACGTTGCCCAACAAACCTTCAACTCAGTCACTTTCCTGCAATAATTAAACTTCCTTAAAAAGGTCAGGACTGAGGCCCTTCTAAGCACATGGAAAACAGAGGCATTTTGAACCAGGTAATTTACCCTGTATCTCTGAATGAGTAAACTATGGAACAGCCTTCTATAACCTGTTAAAAGTACTGGAAGATGATACACATCATCGATACAAACACACCCTTCGGAACCACCTCACCTAGAATAACCGGAAAACGAACATTCTTTCCAGAGTGGATGCCAAAGACTTTGGCCAACCACTTTGTCTAAATGTTGCTCAACATATGGGATCTCTAGTCACAATTTCAGAAATCCTTCTCTCAACTTTCGTAGGACAAATACTAAGTTTTAACAAATTAACTATGCCACAGCCATGTACCACCAACGCTTTCAAACAGAGTTACCAATTGGCAGGCAATCTATTTAATGTCATTTTTTTAAATGCAAATTTTTGTGGAGGAAACATTAGAAAACATGGATAACACCTATTAATATGTAAAAATGACATAAAATGAGGACAATTGACAAAAGGTTCAGTAAAGTAGATTAAGAGCTGAAGATGCCAGAAAAGGTGCTTTTGTCCAATTAATCAATCAAAAATCCATTCAGGTGGATGCCCAGAGAGTTATCAGAATAAAGCTTGCAACTTAGATGCCAGCAAGGAATAGATCATTTTGTTGTCATTCAGAAAAAACAGTCTGTTGACAAAGAAATGCCTCAAAAACATTAAGGCAGAATACATTAAAAGACACCAATAATACCATCACCTTCATACTTTTGTCAGATTAATAATTTGTCTTTGGATTGTGGTTTATCCAAGCAGCATAGTCAACATTTGTATTTTCTGTTAAAGTATCTTCCTCCCTATATTGATTATTTGCCATACACCATTGCCATTAGTTGTACCTCTGTGCAGCTGTACGTCTATATAGACCTCTGTAAATGGATGCTTTCCTTGTTTGATGAAGAAAAAGATACCAGACAATATTGACACTACATTGTGAATGTGTGTACTGCTAGTAGAATATAGGGTATTAACTATTAGATAGGCTTGTCATGGAACAGATATCAAATTATTAAAAGGTATCAGAAGTTTTGTGCATCTTGTTCCGTAAAATTGGTGATATAAAAACAGGAAAGCAAGAGAATGCAAGTTCGAGCCAAAGGAAATTTCAATAATCTGCTATAGTTTATTATAAAACTTGATTCCAAACTAGAGATTAGGAAACATTTACAGATTGCTGGTAACTGGAGGGTCCTTTGGACACTGGGCAAGAAGGAACCAAATCTCAAAATCTATGTCAGTGTGCCAGTGTAATTCTCTCACAGTTTTCTCAGCATTAAGAAGACCAGCCAGCAAGTGGCCTTTAGAAGAATAACTCACTTGATTTCAAGAGGGAAATGAGAAAGAGACCAAAAAGAATGGTCAGGGTGATGAGGAAATATGCAAACCCAAGGAAAGAGATCCTTCAATATTCCTTCACAGAAATGCGAGGTGGGGCTCATAGTGCAGTTTCTTGATTGTATACCAAAGACAAGAGAAAAGGAAAAAAAATGAAGGCAAAAAAATGAAGGCCCCTGTCAAATTGTGGGTCTAGCTTCATGATAAACCTTAGTAACCAAAAAGTTTACCAGGAAAATGTATATTAAGGATTGAAAATGTTAAAGAAATCCAGACTAAGTATGGCAGAGGACCACCAACTGTCTATATGATTTATATCTAATGTGCATTACAAGGGATGGAAGACCTTCTAGTTTATAGAATCTGATATTTTAATGCTAATCCGTTGAGGATGTTAGGTTTTATTGTTCTGTGTCAGCACTCTGGTATGCCTATTTTGTTCATTTGTTTCGTGCTTAAAAGAAACTCCTCAGTATTCAAGCAGACTATAGATTTCCTTACTCTTTAAACGTTTACTAATTGACAAAATAGATATAGTTCTCTCCGACCACACATCTCAGTTGGGGAATCAGCTGATTGTTACTCCTATTTATTGTTCCTTGTCCTCCACCACACACTGCATGAAGATGACCTGCTATTCCAATTTCCAAAGTACAATTCAAACCCATTGACACATCCAGTCTTTTCTTTGAGGCAAGGTGTTGTTTCATTGTTAGTATGCTGTTGTCCTTGCATAGTGCAAAGGTAACTGGAGAACTGAGTATCTTGGGGCCAAACATAAAAAATATCTGGTAGAAAACTGCATCAGCAAGTCTGGTGTCTACAGAAGTATAGCAAAATGACATTCATTGTGAGTCAATGGCAAGCATTTGTGATATTCATTATTTAGAGCAGAGCGTTCAGAATGTTACCTAAAGAGGCAAAAAAAAGACAATGGACCCAAGAAATGGCACCTCGCCCCCTCGGCCGAGAGGCAGAGGGAGCAAGAAGGGCCAAACTGGGGAGAAAGGGGGCAAAACACCAGTGCCAATGGGAGGCCTGGTGTAGATTTGAAATTTACTCCGGAGGTGTTTTTTAAAGGTTTAAAAGGAGCTGCTGTGGCCGGGACCCCCACATTCAGCGGGGTGGCCAGGCAGCAAAGAGAAGAGAAATTCAGCGAGTCGGAGAGGAGTGGTAGAGCAGATAGCAATCACCAGGGTAGCCCAGGAAGTCGTGTGGAGCCTGCAAGCACCAAGGAGTGCACTGCCTATGACATGGTACACTGAGGAAAGACATCCACCCATTCCAAGCAGCCAGGAGAAGACCTCCCAGAATCACCACTACCTGGCACCTTTCTCTCTTGTTGTTTTATATGTCATACATGTGATGTATGTATTGTGTCTTTATTCTGTATTGTTTTGCATTGTTTTATTTTTTCTTGTAGTTGTACATGATTATGTCTATGATGTATGTGTTTGATTTATTTGCCAATTAGGTGGATGTCCATTTAATGTGTATTTCTCTGGTTTATCATTTTTGTGGGTTGTTTTTTCTGTCTCATGAATATTGATGTAGTATATATATTATTGCTTCTAGGATGTATCTTCCTTTTTATTCATTACAAAAAACAAGTTTTTCTACTTTTTCTACAAAAACACTAATGAGGATATATTAATCAATAATCTGTGAACTGATCTGTGGGTGATATTTACTTATTCTTGGAGCTACTGCCCACTTTTTGCTAATCTGTGGGGGCATCCTCTCATGTCCTTGGTTTGTTTCACCACGACCTGGAACCTCACCTCCGCACCTCGGTCATAAAAATTTCAATTTGAGAATGATTTATGGCCCCTAATAAAATATATGTAAGGGGCAAGTGCTGTAGATCAATGTTTAAATAAACTGCAGCCAATATTTCCAAACTACCAAAAGATCTATAATCATCACTGTTTGGGAGTAGGCCACAGACAGGGGTGTAGGACTGTGCATGTCCCCACACAAAGAGCGACATACTCCCCGGTAGGGAGTCTGGATCCAGGGCAGGTAAGGTGGGGGCCTTGGTCTCTTCAAAGGCCTCCTTGAAGTCTCTCCACTACAAAGGAGCATTTGAGAATAAGTACTGAGCCCCTGACAGCACCAAATGAGGCCTTTGCTCGAGCCAAGGGCATTCTGCCAGGCAGAAGTGCTGCTGTGCTATAGGAAGGACTGACACTTTGCTAACTGCATTGCTGTGTTGGCCTGCTGTCTGCGGATTGCTGTGCTACAGGAGGGTCTGTCAACTAATATTCCCTATTTTTCTAAATTGGTGGAGAGTATTTTTGCAGTGTTTTTACTGTGTTACTTTACTATAAGTGTTGCACAAATACTTTACACATTGCCTCTTAAGTTAAGCTGAATTGCTCTGTGCCAAGCTACCAGAGGGAGCGAAAAAGTTAATTTAGGGTATCAGTCTTACCCCGACTAGAATTGTGGCACCTGCTTGGACAGAGTGCATACTCTGCCAAGCATAAACCTCAATTTCTAACAGATACATATTCAGATACATATTATCACTGTTCTTCACTGCCTCCAAATGTATTCCTACCTTCCAGTTTTTCTATACAATTTCCACCTAATTCTTTATGTCTTTCACTCGCACAATCTGGTTATTACCTTTTATTTCTCTTCTACCTTTCCACTCACACAGATGAAGTCTATCGAATCATCTATAGATCTTCTATAAATTGTTTCTATTTTTACTTTCCACATCACTAAAATTGTCATCTTTACTCCTGTGCCATTGTGCCTTGACTACAGTTATTCTATTAGCCTCACCAGTAGCGCGTTTGCATTTCTTTGACCCAGCTTTTCTTTTTAATCCATATACATTTGGAATATCCCTATGGTAGCTCTCCAATTTCTGTACATTGCCTACCCCTTCCCAAAACTACAATTTTGCTCTCTCGGTTTGTTTCTTAAATAGAGTCATTGTCCAGCTCTTCATCTCTCGTCCTTGTTATAGCCTCTGTTTTAATGGCTCACTGCTACTTTGATACGTCTTTACTCCAATATCTTAGTTATGGTCTCACTCTCAATGCCTACAAGTGCTGAAACATCCTACACTCTTCTGAGACGCTTCCACCTTGTCATGCTTTCATCTCCATTTGAAATTAAATCATTAACACATTTCCCTTCCTGCATGGATTCTGTTTCAAGCTGTAATTTGTGAGCTCAAACTAATGAACGATTCTAGGAGCCTGATTTAGGAGATGGATGTTAATAAAAAAAAAAATCCTATTTCAGAAAATTGTCACCAAATAACCAGGGATAGTATGGTGAACATTCTACTTGTGGATTCTCCTCCTTAAATTCATTAGTACAAAACTCCAAATCAGCTTTTAAATTGCTATCTACATTGTTTTAACATACAGTCTATATAAAAAGATAAAGTTAAAACAAATTAATTATTCTACTGTGTTAATTAAGTCATGGAATTCACAAACATTAACTACGGATTATTAAAACAGAAGAGTGTCATTCATTCCCACTGGTCCATAACCATTCAAAAATTCCAGGAATTCTTTCAACCCAATGTCAGACATTTTATCTGAAGACATTAACTGGGAGGTAGATGCCCCTACTACCTAAATCACATATTAAAAAAGAGATAAGAGGGGCAGCATTTTTTTAAAGTTCTCACAAAGTAGGATGTACCACAACCATCAAATTGGGTTATCAATTTTTTAAGTATTTTAAATCATGCCTTTCCAACTAAATGCATACTCATGGCGAAGAACAAGTTATATTCTCAGATTTTAGGATAGTTAGTGATTTACAGTTTGCATATAATTATTTCATTTACTAAAGACAATTATGATGGATACATTTACTCAAACTACTTAAACAAATTACCTTATCCATAAAAATGCACACAACTTTGTTGAAATCAAATAAAAATAAAGTCTGTGATTTCATGGTTGATGTATTACTATATATTTTGTCATGATCTAACAATATGTGCACTGCTCAATATTTTGGTATGATCTAACAGCAACATGAGTCCAATCAATTAAGGCATAGATTTCGTGCTGGCTGAAGCTCAAGAGACTAACGCATAGACTTCAGAGCACTATATGATTGAATGCTCTACTTTCAAATCTTGAGAGCAGAGCTGAAGTGCCCACCTTTCAGGAAATAGGAGCTACCTGGACTATTTGAACACTATTTGATTGAGAAAAGTTTATCCCAGACGAATCATATAAATCTATGTAAATGCATGTTTGGAATTACTGTTCGACTGAGGACCATATCTTCACAAGGTGTAGCCATCCCTGATTGGGAACGGCCTGTGACTGTTGTGCACACCAACAAACTTACAACAATAGGATCTGGTTGCAAATGATCACAAACCTTTCCATGGTATATTCCTACACTGCTCAAGGTCACATATTTCTTACTGTCACAGTGACAGGTGACAGGAATGTGTGTTTTTACATATGGATAAATGTACACCATGTATATTTACATGTGTGAAAATTATTTCCATGATCACAAATATAAGTAAATAATAAAAATTCCAAAAGCACTACAGGTACCCTGTGATGATCACAGCTTTGGACTCCTTAAATTCCTTAAAAGTCCGAAATTTACCACAAACGTAGGAGGAAAAAGAGTAGTAAATTTCAGATTTTTGTATGTGTATCAGGCCATCTGTTATTTACTTATAACACCACAGTTTATTCTGTATGTATGTATATATGTGCATGAATTTTCAAACACAGCCGCATAGTGCTAGGAAATCACCAGAAATTCCAATATTTGGATTTCAGTAATAATACTATTACACTACAACATCCATTAGAGCTTTTTGTTAGGAGATGTTACTAGAAAGAAAGGCAAAATGGTATAAATAGCACAATATTGCAGTGTTTCCTGCCTGTCACTGCACTGGAAGTTATTTCCTCACCTAAGACACTTGGATGAAAGCTTACACAAATGTGTAATTAGGCTGTCATGCTATTTATGTTTAGCTTTGTATTGTTTCTAGGGCATGTTATAAATACTAAACCAATGAAAGCTAGTTTTCCCCTCAAGTTGCTAACGTTCCTAGAGACATCACACTCCTCCTAGGATCGTCCATGCAAGTAAGTGTGTGTCAAGTGAATTTGTCAGTGCATGATGCTTTACACACTATACGCCCATTGTGGACACCTGTAAATTGGACACAGGTGTAATTATTCATTAAATATGAATAGGATCATTTAGAAAGGTTTCCAGAATATTGGACATGTTTGTAGTGGTGCATAATCTTGCTGTGTGTTTCATCATTATCCAATATAAAATATGTATCAATATTAAACAAAAAATGAAGTGTGGCAAAGGTCTCCATTTATTTGGCTTAAAAGGATATAGAGAATATATTTTTTCAAACAAGTAAGAATTATCATTGTTATGAAACTAAAATGTGCGTTTGTTGTAATACCACATTTGATGCTTCTCTTTTAAGCAGAACTTGTAGTGTATTGCTTTATTAGTGTGCTTATGCTCTGATGCAAGCTCTTGCTTGCATATCAAGGCTGTCTGTGGTCTTGAAAATACAATATATTTTTTTAATTTCTACTGTCCTCTTTCTGGCAAGATGAGAAGTTGTATACTGGTGTAATTCTTTATGCACAAAGGCTATTCACAATTATCATCTCTTAGATATTATCTGCAGGATAGTATCAATCTTTTCAGAGGAATTCTAGAGGATGGCGCTACCAATCTGCTGCATGCCGTGCCAAAAACATGCCATTTAAAAAGGAAAGGGCAGAGATTGGCACTGTTTTTTCAGCAAAGATGTCTCATGTGACCTTAAATTGAGCAGGGAGATGTACAAGGGTCCAGGACCAGGAGGGCAGCAGTTGGCTTCAGGATTGACTCAGAGAGGCCTGGAGATGGGACCAGGTCATGTCTAGTTGGAAGGGTGTGGTCAGATGGAAAGCAGGAAAGGCCCCTGGAAGCTTGTTTTGTCCCGAAAGCTCAAACGGGACGTCAGCCATCTCACCCTTGGAGTCACTTTTAGAATCCTGGGATCAAGGCAAGTACGTCCAGTTTTTCTTCTTCAGACAGCAGGCCAGTCCTTCTTTATCTTCTCCGATTCAAGAGTATTCTGATCGGAGGTTCTGGGGTGCCACTTTTCTGCCCAGTGCCATCCTGAGGGTGGGGGAATCCCTTTTTGTCTAAACAAACTGGTTCAGGTCAATCCACACTTTCCACTTCTGTTTGGCTCCACTTTTTCTAATGAAACAAAGGTAGGCAGGCCCAGGTGTGAGCCGCATTTGCCAGTTACATGGTTGGCATCTTTTGAAGTCAGAAAGGATCAGAGGACTGCCCTCAGGATAGCCTTAGAAGCTCAGAAAGGGGCTGGGTACAACCCCTCAGGCTATCCTGCTCAGGATAGACACTCTTCCCCACACTGAGCCCTTTTGTCGACTGCCTGTAAGGAATACACATAACACCACAGGAGAACCATTAACACTCATGCGACCCTAGATACTGGAAGGAAGACATATTTGCTTTAGGAAGGAAAATGCCAACTTTTTAATAGTGGCAATTTCAAAAAAGTAATTTAAAATCTGCCATTTAGGTTCAACCATGGTTCTAGCTAGTCCCAAACTGAAGTTATGCATTAGCAGGTGTTACATTGTAACCTAGTGTTTTTTATTCGAGAGCCAGTCTTGCCAAAGTGAAAAATGACTTTGGAGATTTGTCACTGCCAAGGCATGTAATGCTTAAGCACACATGAACTACTTTTTAAATACCATACACCCTGACCTCTACGCCTACGCCTACCTTTGGAGTGACTTAAAAGTATTGAAAAGGAAGGTCTAGGCCTGGCAAAAGGTTTCTTTTGCCAGGTCAAAATAGTAGTTTGAAAACTGCACACACAGGCTGCAATGGCAAGCCTGAGACATGTATTACAGTGCTATTTAGTCGGCGGCACAATGAGTGCTGCAGCCCACTAGTAACATTTATTTTACTGGGCCTGGGTGCATAGTAGGGACTGATAATTAAATGAATTGTACCATTCGGGCATCCACCGAGTTTTACCATGTTTAGAAAGGTGAGTACAAGCACTTTCCTACTTGTTACAGGAGTGAAATGCACAGAGTCGCAACGCTAACAAAGTGAGGCAGAGATCTGGAGGAATACCACACAATAGATGGTAGATAAAATCTTTTAAATATAATGTTTTTATTATAGGCAAACAATGTATAATTTGATGAGCATATGTTATATCTATTTTTATTTTATAACAAAGATTAAAACATGTAATAAAGTTTAGAATGGGTTCACAGGAACCCCATAGGACTGTATTGTAGCCATTGTAGGATAAGAAAACAAATGTTATAAGGTAAAAGAAAAATCACGTCAATGACAGCAAAGTGAATGCGTAACCTGCTTTAAAAAATGGTTAACATCACAGATATGCAAGTAATTGTTCCATATTTAGTGTAAAACGGACTAATTTTTGACAATTTATATGTACCTTTTCCATAGTCCCCTTAGATGACATATCTGAGAACCATTTTTAATATTTGATTTTGGTTTAGTGTTTCATTTACATAAGAATCTTTTTGGTGAGGGTTGGACACTTTTTGGGATCCTTGCAGTCTTTTAGATTTACGTAGTTCTCGGGTTCATTAGCCAGCAAGTTGCATATTTTGCTCAGCTCTTTTAAGCAGATTACAGAATGGTTTACCCCTTCGATGCTGATGACGAGCTCAGCTCGTCATCAGCCACGAGTGGCGTGTGCTGATGACGAGCTGAGCTCGTCATGTAACGCGGTAAAATGAAAAAAGCCGCACAACGCAAAAATCGCCGCAGCAGCGATGCGGTTAAAATCACCTTCCATGATGAACTCACTTTTACCACTTTTTTTTTCTTCCAAACAATGATGAGCAGAGTGTGTCCTACAAAGGCAGAGTCACGTTCATTTGTTTTTAAACGGTCTTCATTGAATACTTAAGTTTACACTTTGACAATAAATTCTGATTGCTTAAGAAACACAATCTACTAGTAAAACATGCAGATGCTAAAGATGTATTTAATTTTCAACAATTTGGAGTCATGGACGGCTTTTACATGGCTCCAATTTATAAAGAGAGGAAAGGAACTTCAGCCATAAATACTATGTCTTACTGCAAATTATCATTAATCATATTAGGCCTACGTCCATTGTTCAACACTCTGATTTTGCAAAGCTTTGGCCTCCACTATTTTCGAAGCCATGGTTGTCTTTGACTGGTTCATAAACAAGCCTCTTACTTCTAATAACTTTTACACCCTTCTTAGGGCCTAGACCCCATTATTACTAGCTTTCTGTCTATAAGTATCATTACATACATAAAAAATAGGTTAATTCACAAAGCATGCAAGGGGCAAGATACCGTAGGGATAGCATCGGTCACCCCTAGTTGTTACAAGGAGAAGTGTGGCTCAATGGTTAGAAGAGGCAGACCATGGTCTGGGACCAGGGTTCAATTCCCGACGCGGCAGGGTCTTGAGCCCAAAATGTCCACGGACTCGATAATTCCCGCTTTGGTGCCTGCTCGAATCACGGGTTCACACTCTGCAACTCTGGGCAATAGCTTGCTTAATCTCCACTATGGCCCCCCGCGGCGGGGTGCCTGGCTTTCACCTTGGGGGTGCCCAGTACGGGTTATCTCACAGGGAAAAACCAGGACGGGTTCCCAAAGCAAGCGCTTAGAGACCGTTGGTGATAATGCGCTATAAATATAAATTACAATTACAATTACAATTGATTTGACCCAACTGATTTCCTCCTTTGAACCTAAAATGTTCTCAATTCACTCAGCTCCCCTGCCACTACTGCATCTCATACTGAAAAACAAAGAAAGGGTTATCAAACCTACTGCATTCGAGTAGGTTAAAAAACTATAATTCTTGAAAAATACTTCCTGCAAGAGCAAGTCATGGGCTGAGTCCTAACAATAAACAAATTTAGTTTAAGAATGGTGTCTTTAATGCACAGCCCTTATACTCTTCAAATATTTTAATATCTTTCCACTTACACATAATTTTCTCTTCAGCGTAAGAAAGCCTCTTCTATTCCCTAATTCTATACTATCAACGAATGATTCACACTCCTTCCAGGAGACTATTTTAGAGCTTCAATTGTCCAAGCTGAACTATTATTTTTCCATGTTTAAAAAGCAAAACTGGCGAAATATTTTGTAAATGTTATTAAGCACCCTCTTAAATAACTGCAAAATAACCAGGTATGCAATAACACACCTGGCTCTAATTCATTTCTTCAAAACGCAATTATTTGATATTGGATATACATTTTTATATGTTAGATTTGATTAGAAAAATGCCCAGTACTTCACGCACGCTTTGCAGAATAGCATGCTGCCAAAAGAAACAAACTTTTACACAACATTTTCGTAGGTTTCATTAAAGGAAAGTTACCAGTTTAATGTATACTGGTTTAAATACATTAATTAGTACCAGTTTAATGTATACTGGTTTAAATACAATAATTAGTACCTCACTCAAAAGCCTTATTTAATGCAGTGTTCTTTTTCTGAATTTATAGGAAACTGAATGAGCCTGGAATGTATGGTCATACCATGGTGGTGGGCTTTATGTGAGTGGATTGGTAAGATGATGCCATATATAACAAAGGACTGGAAGGGCAGCTGGAAGTTCGGAGAATAGGCAAATAACGTCCTATTACTTACCTCCCACACCCCTCTTTGATGACCTTCTGAGACTTGTTATAGTGAGGGCAGTCAGGCTTGGAGAACAGATGAGGAAGACAGGTCAAAGTAATTCACCCACAGTCCCTTTAGTTGGGAGCCAGTACCTATTAGCTGAGAGCTTGGGAGTTACATTGGACAGGAAATCAATTTTGAGATTCATTTTTCTCAGTTGTCCAGTTGTCAATTTACATTAATAAGAAATATGGTACATTTACCAATGATTATTAACTCAGATATGAACTATGAGTGAGCAGCTCCCAAAGAAAGCCTGCAAAAAGTGCAATATATGGCAAGACGGCTGACCTATAATTTAAGTAAATATAATTGTATTTCAAAAGGGCTCAACTCGCTGCACTGGTTACAAGCGAATACGAGATTTAGTATTTCTAGCCTGCAAGTGCATCAGTGGAATAACCCCGGCTTATTTGTGAGAAAGTACCGTCTATCACGCGCTGACCCATGGACTTCATTCAAGCAGTTTAGGCCACCTACGTGTTCATTGAACTAAACTTCAATGAAAGCGAGCCCAAACAATTGCTGTCAGAGCCACGAGGATTTAGAACTCCTTACACGAATGTCTAAAAGAAAAAAACGGTGCTTCATTTAGGGAAAACCTGAAAAAACAAGGTTTAAAAACTAATGAACTGCTTTGTTTGCCTAGGATGTCGCTTTCAGTGTCTCCGTTTAGCAGTGCTAGATGTAAGCTAATTTATTCTTCTTGATATTTGTGCCTAGAGGTAGTTAATAATCTGGTGTGTGTCACACATATAAATAAATACAATAGCAACCAGACCCCTTAGGGCAAATTTGCATACAAGCAGTGTCTTCTCTGCTTGGCAGCTTAGCCAGACTAGGCTGAAAGCTCTAAGTGGCTTGTCAAGTAAGGTAAGAGCAATGTCTTCAGTAGTGTTAAAGAGGCATATTTGGAGATAAGGAATATGGTACCAATAAGATGAGTCGCCTAATAGATTATAATAATTGTCTTGCATCATTTTGTGTATGTATATACATTTGACCATATGTTCATGCAAAGAGAATGTAGACTCCGAGTACATCCAGAAGCCTTACAGAGAGTATTTTTGAACAAACTCATGTTGTTGAAAATTGTGATATGTGATCAACTATGGGAATCCATACATCTGTTCCTCTAAACTGACCATGCACGGTCACTGACATAAGAAAGGGAACAGAATGATGTTTCGAGCACAGCAGTGCCAAAGAATTATTAAGCTTGTGCCACTCATTAAGGGTCTGCATAATCATGTTTCTTTATTAATTTGTTTATTTGTTTGTGTCCTGTATATATATTTTGAAGTTTGCCTTTACCCGAACATAGAGTACTTACTGGGCAAGGGAAGTGCTTATCTGTTCTTTTAGAACCAATTTAATACTGAGGCACAGAAAACAATGGTTTCCAAGCATCTGAATGGGATTCCAACCTGTTTCAAGATGTCCTCCCATGTTTCTGCAAATTTTGGTATGTTTTTGTAAAGTTTTGATCCATCTGTGCTTGCCCTTAAATGTACAGGCAACCAACTTAACATCTCTGGAAAATTTATTACAAAAACATTCTTGGACAGCTTCCTCTGCACACACTGGCTGACTTATTTTATGTTTTTTATACCGACTGACAAAACATTACAAAAAACAGGCTTTGGCAAAGCCAATAGTCTGGCAGCCAACTCCAGGACTATTGGCTGCGCCAAAGCTTGTCCTTTTCATTCCATGTTAGTACTTGAACAGATACCTTGTTATACAGTATGGCAGTTTAGGTGATCCTCCCTTCAAAAACATACATGCTAGTATCAAAAGGATAGATTCTAATTTGTTGTAATTTTAACGCCATAAACAGAAATAATAGAACATTTTCAACAGGCATCTTGAGCATTTTTGCACTTTATACTTGCTGTTCCTAAAACAGTATTGGCTACCTAAGCTATCTGTATAAAAGCAGACCAGTAGAGAGACAGCTGCTTTCCCTTTTATTGCATAGCAGAATGGAACAGAATCCTTCTTCTCTTAACTTAATGCAATCCGAAAACCACTCTCTATTTAACAAATTTAAAAAACTGGTTCAACAATCATTCCGTTTTCACTCACCACCTCTCTAAACTGATTAACAAAAAGAGCCTTGCACATTTGCTAAGATCATACAAGTCAAGTCAAAGTTGCTTTATTCGAGATATACTCATAAAAGCGAGAGACAAGCATCCATAATACATACAGGATTAGAAATGTAATTAATTAAAATGTACATGTTTAAGAAGATTAGGTCAAAGAATAAATTCTTAAGCAAATGGAAGAAATAGTATTCATTTCACTACTTACACCGAGTTAAAATTTGTTTACAATAACAATAAAAAGAGATAAAAACAAATTCTAGCTAGTCAATCATACTTCATGGTCAGACTAAATAAGTTAAAATTGCTAGTCACAACAGATTACCCAAATTTGAGTTCTGCCTTAACACCCACACCCACCCTAAGTATTTGGCTACCGCTATTGAGATAAATGACAAAATGCTGGTGAGTACGAGCCTTCAGCTTCGTCGCTTCTATTTGTACCCAGTAATTTGCACATTGGGGTAAGCCATACTCGCCTAGGGGTTGCATATAGAGGACAGGCGAAGAGCAGATGGACAACTGTTTCCTTGTGGCTCCCACAAGCCGGACAGTTGTTTTTAATTGCATCATACCACCTGGAGGTCAATGACTTCAGGGGTAATGATCCTGCCCTAAGCTGAAAATAGAGCTTCCCATCCCTAGGCTTAGTAATAATATCCCAATAGGAGTCTAACCTGGCAGTAAGTTTTGTCCCTAGAAAAATCCCCATAAAGGTAGATGAATCAGTGCTGCTCCAAACATTATAAGCAGCCTGTTTCCAGTATTTCTCGTTTAAGATAGTTTTAGATGGGAATAAGGCTCGAACTGGGTTTTCCCTCAGCATTTGCATACCCAAAGCAACCAGGCTATTTCTAACATCCCTTAGCCAGCTAATTTTGTGGAAGCCATCAAATTTTATATCATCATGAAACCCTGCAGCATATGGTGAAAGTTCAGGTGTCGTCCACAACCTGCGCCAGTATAAAATAGGGCACAGCTTGGCGACATCTGCAATAGCTTTCCTACCCAAACCATATCTAAGCTGCTTTAGAGGGGTACTCTGGGGGAGATTAGTAATACCACGAAGGAACTTATTTTCGGAGCGGGTAAGTGAAACAACTTTCTCAAACCCCCATAATTCCGCACCGTAAAGCGCGGAGCTAACAGCTTTAGATTCATAAACTTGGAGAACAGACTTAATTGGTTTCATTAACGACTTTTTGTGCTCCATGCTTAGAGCTCCTGAAGACTGCCAATGTTTTAGAGCAGCTATATCTATATGATAATCCATCTTGAGATCCTTTTCTAAGTGAATGCCCAAATAGGTAAAAGCTTTGACCATTTCAAGTGGTTGACCATTCATAAAAACTTTCCCTTTAAAACTCGATGCAGATTAAAAGCCATAAATTTAGTTTTTGCCACATTAACTTCCAGGCCCCGGGCAGCACAAAACTCTTCAAAAATTACTAAAGTGCGCTGGAGGCCACTAGGAGTTTTGGATATGATTAATGTGTCATCCGCAAACATTAAAATCGGAATTTTACCGCTAGCTAGAGAAGGGGCATCTGTGTTTACTGGCAACAAGCGGTCTACTATTCCATTAATGTACAAAGAAAATAGTATTGGGGCGATGGCACAACCTTGCCGCACACCACGTTCAACCGGGAATTGGGTGGTGATCCTGCCCTGCCCACCCCATTGGATTTTAGCATAGTTTGCTTTGTGCAACCTCATTACCAAAGTTAAAATCTCATCAGAAAGGTCTAGTTCCCTCAATGTCACCCATAAATGTGTGCGGGGAACAAGGTCAAAAGTTGCAGGTAAGTCAACAAAGGCAGCATACAGGCTGCCTTTGCCCAGTATCACAGTCTTCCAATAAAGAAGGATAACACGGAAGACTAGATCGATGGTACTAATGTATTTGCAAAAACCTGCTTGGAAGAGGGACAATATACTGCTATCTTCAATCCAGTCTAAAATTTTATTCAGGGTCATCCTCCCAACTAAGTTTTGTATTGTGTCTATCAAACTGATAGGTCTGTAATTTCCCTGTTGAGATTTATCACCCTTTTTGTACACTGGTATTATCACTGCCCCTTTCCAGGAAACCGGGATCGGGGCACCCTTGGCCTTTGCATTTGCCATCAACAGAATATATCTGCCCCATCGAGTCTTATCGTGAAGAAAAACATCGACGGGGACGCCATCTGACCTGGCGCTCTAACTCCAGCCACTGCATTAAGAGCATCAATTTCCTTAAAAGCCTCATCTTTACAAAAAACAAAACTAGGATCTTCCATTTGATTTGCTGCAGGGTTTTGCGTGGTGTTATGTTATGTTATGTTATGTTATGTTATTAAAATTTCTATAGCGCACAGCTGCCCCAGCAAAGGGGCGTCCTGGCGCTTTGACAGATGCTGTAACATAACACACAAAAGAAATTAGCTAGAAACTGGAAAAAGGAAAGTTTTAATCGCCTGCCTGAAGGCGAACATATCCTCAAGAGCTCGAATGTGAACTGGGAGCGAGTTCCATAGGCCTGCCGCTAGTACCCTGAAAGAACGGCCACCCATCCTGCTCAACCTAAAGCGTGGACAGACAGCCAGATGAAGCCCCTCAGATCTTAAAGATCTCGACGGCACATAGGGCGTGAGTAGAGTAACAAGTGCCGGTGGCGAAGAAGTTTTCAAAATTTTGAACGCCAGACACAGCGCTTTAAACATGATTCGCTGTCTGACCGGAAGCCAATGCAAGGCCGTGATGGTACCAGACACTGAACAGTGTCTGGGAAGGCCCACAATGGCTCGTGCCGCGGCGTTTTGTACTCTTTGGAGCCTAGAGGCCTCCGCTTGATTCACCCCTAACAGCAATGAGCTGGTGTGGTCTAAAGTAATTGACCCATCCTTCCTGAGTGACGTGATTTTGGGGCTGATCTGACTGACCCCTTCTACCCCACTTGACAATGTTTCAGAATAATCTAATAATATTCTTGTCACTTGCTTCTTTAAGGTCCTGCCATCGAAGCTCGTCCCATAGGCTCTTGGCTTTGTAGATAGCTCTTTTATATTCCTGTCTAGCTAAGCAGACAGCATCCAATTCCCCGCCCCAAATAGCATTACCAAGATTAGTTCTAGCTCGCCTACAATTATTATACCACCATAGTGGCTTAGACCCAGCTAGGTTCTTAGTTTTGATAGGCATAAAAAAATGGCACTAATGCGCGTGAAAAGGCCTTCGTGTAGCTGAGTTACACGCCTCATATCGTCACCGGAGCTATTTACATGTTTTAGCTCCAGTATAGTTTTATAAACCTCATCATTTATATTTTCCAAGACCTCCGACTTTGGTACTACATGTGTCCAGTTAAGGCGTTGCGTATCATTGATAGGGAAAATATTTGGGGCACATAGCTCAGCCCCCTCTACCATGGTTTCTCAGACTTCCACCAGTCATGAGCAACACACAGGGGATTATGGTCGCTTTACATATGATGTTTGACCTCCATATCAATTATCGTATGCCAAAACTTCAAACTACAAAGGATATAATCATTCCTGCTTTTACTTCTCCCATTATCAAATGTATTAGCTCCAAGTCTATCCTGCAGTGTCCTGCCAATGAGAGCTCTAACTCCCCTTTCATAGCAGATAGTGTTGATCTGGATAATGGCCTCTGTCGATTTTTTAATGGGGTTGAGTTCCAATTTTAGCACCCCCCATATGCTATCCTAGTCATCAGTGAGATGCCAATCAGGAGTAGCCAGAGGCTCAAAAGTTGAATTTAAATCACCCGCAACAATCACACTATTGTCTATCGAGTGAAGCTCGAAGAGGGAATCCAAAGCCGCTATAACTTGAGACTTCCCCCCCGAATACCCCTTGCAAATACATTGCAAATGTCCAGAAGACCTGGAGAGCCCAGATCCAATCTTATGGCCTGGATGTCTTTGCTCTTTGAGGACAATTCTTTAATAGTCAAAGCCAGTACGTGTCGCACCCAGATGGTTAGGCCAGCCAATGTACGTCCTTTGGCGCCTTTAGTTGCAGGTACAAAATAATGTATATAACCCGGGCAGAAGTGTGGTTCGGGCAACCAAATCTCTTGGAAAACACAGACCTCAAATTCATCAATAAATGTCTGCCATAGTGTTTTGGCACCCAGGCCTGCTATATTCCATGAAATTTGTGTGCCCCCCCTCATAAGGTTGTGATCTATGAGTAATGAGTTGTTTCCTCCACTTAAAAAATTTGTCTTAAGCTGGCTCTTTAGTCCAGGATTATGGAGATCATTTGCTTGGATTACGTTAGGAGACCTCCCCTGAGTAGGACCACTAGAGAAGATAGTATTATCTGCCTGCGAGCTAACATCGCTAGCAGGGAAGCAGTCAATCAATCAAATTCCTGACCCTTGGAGGTGTTTCTTTTCCGGCGTATTACTGGAAATATCAGCATTACCAGTTTGGGCCTCTGTACTATCACTAGACAGAAGTCTTTTATCAAGAGTATAATTGGCCGCTATGTATCCCCTACCAAAATCCCTAACACTAGCACTAGGAGGGCTTAGAGCATGTGCACCAAGGAGTCAATCAATGTTTTCCAATCCAGAACTTCCGGTACTACCCCGTGGCCTCTGCCCCAAGAGGGAATGAACCTGAAGAGAAGGAGGAAACTTCCTTAGTTGGATACACAAATATGATGGGGGGCTAGTTCTAACCTCAAGAGCAAATATATTTTTGGCCATTGATTCCGACCGTAACGTCAATTCAATACAATCATACTGCTCAGAGTGGGAGGATAACCTGCTCGCCTTGGTAATGTCGTCCCTAATTACCTATCGACACCCTCTGACATTACGTAGTCAATGAATAGCTTTGTTAGTCAGAGAATCAGCACTCTTGTTATTTCTAGCTACAATTAACTTAGGGACATTAGTCATATAGATTTTATTAGCTCTATGTAATCCACTTATTTTCGCACCCTCCTTTCTAATTTGAAGTTTATCTTCATAAGTCGCCTTTGAGGAGATGCCCCACCTAGTGTCAACTGACAAACGCTCTCTCACACCTGTCTTCGACTGGTTAACTAACCTGTTTATGGAAGATGTTAGTGGTTTGTGTTGAGCGTTTGGAGGAGGCGTGGATTTACTTATTTTAGCCACCTCACTATAAGAGGAGGGGGCTTTACACCCTTCACCTGCTGTCTTTCCAATGACCAACGGATTTGACATGCTACTACCAGATTTCAAGGGAAAAGAGTTAACGTCATTTAAAATACAGTTTAGCAGAGTACGCGCCCCACCGTTTGGTACAGCCCCTACCATAGCAGATACATTTACAATCAGAGTCTTCATAGACCTCATCCCCTAGAAGAGATACTAATTTCATTAGATCTTGAATATCTTGCAGGTCGTTTCTGCCCTTACTTCTAGACCGAATTTGGAAATCTGGGACATAACTTGGTGGTTGAGTTAAGGCAGCATCCAGTACTATACTAATTGGTTGCGATGTTTGTGGCATGGAGCTCTCACTATGGACATTTGCCAAAACAGAAAATCTATTGGTGCAAGGAACTATTGGCACACATTTTAGAGACGGACTACCATTAACTAATAGGGAGTTCTCCGCGCAATTAGTTGTAATACCTTCTTTTATTGGGAGTAGAGCCCCCCTTGACATAGGAGCACTTCTATTTAAGCATTTCTGCTTTGGGAGAAACATAGCAGGAATAATAGGGAAGACAGTACCCTCATGTTCCAGCCTCACCGAACCTATATTCTGTTGAGCAGCGGCCCCAACTGCGTGTGTGTTATTTTCAATGGTCAAAATTGCCTCACACTCTTCTACAAGACTATCAATACGATCAAGGACGCAGTTGGAAGCAGCATGCCTAGTCGCCTTTCTTGCCTTCTTTCCTTTTTGAGGCTTAAAAGAGCTCCCAGCCTCAGCCCCCCCCCACCTCCCCCTTTCATTGACTTGCGCTTGACCATACCAATGGGCCCCTCTCTTAATAAAACAAAAGGTTTGTTAGAACACAATCAGCACTAATGGTCAGCTAATAGTTCAGGTGAGATAACAAAAAGTCCTTCAGACTGGCAAGAGCGAAATAAACAACAGGTAAACAGTACCTTCCGCAGTCCTCAGCAACGGTCCACACTATTTTAAAACACCATCAAGCTACCAGATTGTAGGTGTTAGGGGGAAGGCCCTGCCCTGGCTCTTTCTGGTGTGGGATGGGCCCGCCCTTCGCCCGGGCTTTGCCCAGCAACGCCTGCGCGCATCCCGCGCTGTGTGAGGGCCGGGCCGATTAGGAGGGCCTCTGGCGCCCTCCAGCTACCTCAAGAGCCTGCACCTTGCAGGATCTCCTGGGCAACGTAGGCAAAGCCGAGCCGTTCCCCTCACGGCTGCTCCGGCAGTGCGGCAGGTGTTATTGCTGGCCCACGAGGGATGGCAAGAATGCGGGATAGAGCAAGTGCAGGTAAATAATGGCCGTCCCCTTACGGCAGTTCTGTCTCTGCTGGAGAGCGTCCAGTTCATACTGTATCCTACTACTGTATCCTACAACTGTGTTGGCACAATTTCTTAATCTAAGAGTTACCATTCACAGACAAGTAATCCATGTCCAATTTTCTTTGCTGTGCAGCATCCCCGTGCTAAGCCAGGACTGCTAGTGAGGAAGGTAAGGTGTATATGGTACGGATTCATGGGCTTCCATCTGCTAAAAAGATATGCCAAACAAGCAGCACTTCCACGACCTGGCAAGACCATTTTTAAACCTTGTGCAGCAAAAATAAGCATGAATGCATTCCAACTTGCATCCACACATCTCATTCTACTCATACACAGTTTCTCTTTGGAAATTTGTGCATTTGACAAATGCACTTACTTTGCAACCCACTTTACAGTTCATGAATAAGGTTTTGAAACCCTGCACTCTGTATCTATCCTGTACGTTCACCTGTTTCACTCAAAATCTTTTCTCTGGGTATGCTGAAGTTGAAGAACTGGTGCCAATGTATGTTTCTCTCAAGAAATAGATCCTCAATTTAAATCATCATCATCAAATGATGATTGTAATATTAAGTGCTTTACTGGAATCTAGGGCTCAGCAAATTGAATTTTGCCAAAAGTAAACAGGATATTTTTTCAAAGGGATCCTTAAAAAAGACTTGCAAAATTCTTTGAGTCTAAAACTAATAGAATCTTAAAATTAGTTCATGACAAAACTTGTTTAAGGCAAAACCAGAAATGACAGAAAAACAATGTGCCCTTAAAAAACCCGAAATCTGATAACTGACTAATACTTATCCTGCCCATTTTCTGACTTCTAATCTGATTTGTAATTTGCACTTCCTTGTGAAAAGTTTTAAAACGTATTCTTGTCAATGCCGTTCCATCAGCTAGATGTGTGACTGCATATACTAATAGTATTCATGTTGCTTTTTTATACACAGAACACCACCATCAACTTCATAAGTATCCAGAGGAAGATAAATGACTTAATAAGCACAAAGATAATTTAAATCCCCTTCCTAAAGAAATCTCTACAAACTATATGAAATGTACTTAGTTATAGTGCTGGTTTAATGAGTAACACCCATCTGCCCACAAACTTATGTAATTGCTTATGAAGAACATATTAAGTAAATTTGAGGAGTGAAATAGGAGTTTAAAAAAAGGTTTTGTAATTATCACCTTTAAGCTCTCTGTGAATATTTGAAGGAATCACAACTGTATTTTTAACTAGCATAAGTGAAAGGCTTAGAACTAAAGAGGCTGCAAAAATATATCAAATTATTCATAAAGAGTAGAGAGCTGTTCATTTTAATTCCAATACACTTTGATCACTGGATCAGCTCTTACCGGAGCAATTCCATGAGCCGACAGAATTCAGCACAATTATAAGGCTTCAAGCTCCTCTGCGTCATAATTAAATTATACATTGAGGGACTAAAGGCGGTTTAACACGAATTTTAAGTGACTGGAGGCTTTGATGGAGAAGTGCCATGTGTGCAGAAATGGGCACACACTATATCTGCCTTTCAATAGTTCTTTGAACACTTAATAGGAACACAAATATAAAGGAGTGGGAATAACATTACAGAAATGTAATCTAAAAACAAACATTATGTTATATGCACACATTTAAAATAAAGAATACATGCTGCTAAAAATAAACAGTAATATAAATGCCAGGAATAATTAGGTATCTAGTACTGTATAGTTTATAACCCAATTCAACAATGGGGTATTTTGAAATCAACAGCTAAGCATGACATTACATAATGGAAAGAAAGAGGAGGAAGAGATGGGAAGGTTGAACAGGGTCAGAGTCTTAATGGGCATTCATGGTCAACCCTGAAGTTATTTTCTACAGATTGACGATTACACAACTACCTATACCATGCTGGCCGAGACCATCCCAGCACAACTCCACTGCATTCTACTCAATACACGATTGGTCAGCAAACATGCCATGGAGATCTGGGACACAATCTCATCTCTCACCCCGGACGTCATCTTCCTCACAGAGACCTGGAAGAACCCCGCCCCCACGCCAGACATCGCCACAACAGAATGCCACACGATAACACGCAAAGCTATCTATGAATAAACAGGTAAACGCAGTCTCATCCGCCTGCTTTCTCACCCTACGCAAGATCTTCAGGTGGCTCCCAGTCAATACTAGAAGGACCGTCACGCCTACTGAAAAGACTACAGACAACCGAAAACTCAGGGCAAGGCTCATCCTCAAACTCTCCAGGCAGATCCACATCATACCGTACCTCAAGAAGCTACATTGGCTACTGATCCAGAAGAGAAGCCAGTTCAAGATGTTGAACCATGCATACAGAGCCCTACACTACGAAGGTCCAGCATACATCAACAAAAGCAAGACCTTCCACCAACCGACCAGACACTTATTATCTGCCTCCCTCTTACACGCAGACACCGCCCACACCAGGTACACAGAACAACAGTGGAGGACGCGGAATGTCTCACACCTGGCAGCAAAAGCTTGGCACAACCTACCGCATGATTGCCCCATTGCTTCTGGAACACAGGAAAGGACTGTTAAAATGAACAAATCACCACAAAGCAGTTAGCTACTCCAGCACCTGGAGACCATCAAAGATGATTTGCTGCGTTTTATAAATCCCTGATTGAAACAGTTTTCTAAATAAATTTTTCTCGCAAAAATGTTTTTATGTGGAAAACATGTTCCAGAAATTTGGTGAACTTAATAAACTACTAATTATACAAATAGCATAAAATGTGAAGTTTACCAACTTTTATGGTCAAGTATGACTTGACACACACTTATGTGGCACTGAGGGAAGTTCTTAAAACTTGGTTGGTGGATTAAAGTGATGATCCATCATCTGTGTCAGTTTGCAAGCTTCATCGCCACCTTGGAGTTCATGCATAGAAACACCTAGTGCCACATTCAAGCGTTCTTCACTGGGTTTCCCACAGAATCTTTTTTTTGTCAGCAAAGCCATGAAAAAAACAAGTGATAGGCTAGTGAAAGACGCCTTTCTACAGAATGGAGACTTTCATGTTGGGCTATCGTCAGTGACAGCTGGTAGAGAACAGGGTCGGGGAGAGGTGTAGGTATAAAATAAAAAATGAAGGAAATAAAACTTACCTGCTGATCGCGTTGGCAGCCGCCGCCTCTCTGCCACCAATCCTTTGTCGCAGGAAGCACCCGGGCTCCCTAAGCCAATGACAACGCTGCAATGCAGCGTTGTGATTAGTTCCCCTAAGCCAATGACAATGCTGCAATGCAGCCTTGTGATAGGTCTGAATACCGTGGTTCGGCGCTCAGACAGGGACAGGGAGCCTGTGCATGTTCCCCACCAGGCTGTGTAATGCAGCCTGGTGGGGAGCATGCAAAGTGCGCATGACTTTTTAGCCGGCGCAAGACAGCCAGCCAAACAGTTGTGCACTTTGAGTGTAGTCACCACTCCTCCCCCTGCTCATGCCACCTAGGAACGGGAAAATAAAATGATAACATTCTGTTAATATAATTTTGTTTTTCCTCTGCACTGCTCTTAATGCAGTGGGGCAGCGGCTCCTCCGCAAAGGCGGAGGAGCCGCCGCTGCGTTGAAATCGCATAGCTGAATAAAAGACACATGGACGTCCTGTACCCACAACCACGAGCATTCTGTAATTCAGCTGGGCCCTACTGATTAGACAAGATTGCATACTAATGAATCACATTCTAAAAACTGACTTAAATAAGCATGGCTCTACTGTGTCAGAGGAAATGGGTTACAGGATTGTGTAAAAAAAAAATCTTTATATTTCAAAGGATGCTCCAAAATCCCAAAATATTTGCCCACATTCAGTATTGTTTGCGTTTGCACTATAGTCACATGCCTAGTCCCCGGATGTATGTAGTTGGGTTATTACCACATTGCAGCATTGAAAGGAAACAGAACGGGAACCGTACATTTACCAAAGTGAATTTAACGACTCAGACAGTTTTGAAGTGATTGACAAGCTGCCTTACGCAATTCTTGGAAATGTGACACCGACAGGCCTGTTAATGAGGCGAAATACTCCCATACGAAAGCCAGTCAAAGCACCCACTGCCTACGCAGCCGAAAGAAAGCTGCGATGTCGTATAATGGTTTCGTGATGCGCTACGTCACGCGTTTGCACAGTGGAGATTACAGGAGCTCTGCCAAACACATGGTCAAGATCACTCTCGGCATCGGTACGCCCGCTACATGCGCGTGGTATCTGGAACATTCTAGCATGAGAGGAGCTAGTTAGACGAGAAATGAAAACATGTTGCCCTGTCAACACAATATTGCTTGAGAGAGTTCATGGCTGGTATGGAGTCCGCGCGTGCACGCAGAGGGACAGGCATGAAATACACGCAATATTAGATTACTGTAACCTCTGGCGCACGACGCCCAATTGCCGCCCAGACACGTCACGCACCAGTGAGAACGACGTGGCTCTGCATTAGGGCAGGAGAGGAAGACCACAGTACACATGGACTGCTCACTCATGTTGTGCTGCTGGTTAAGCCGGCCATGGTGTAATCATGAGGGAAGGTGGTATGTAGAAATTATCTGATATTTGAACAGAGTGAACGTAGCCAGAAGGCAGTCGAGGGGCTGTACAGGGTCAATCACACAGGCATCCAGTGAATGATTGCAGCTTAGCAGGCTTCTGTAAGCAGAAGTGCACTGTTTACTGCATCATGATGCAGTGTTCTTTAAGAGATGCGTCTTCAACTCATTCCCAAACTTCAGGGGGTTGGGGCATGATACGGGCTCGCTGCCATGTTCTAACAGCTACTGCCTGGATAGCTCAGGTCAGCTGCCACTGCATGACATAGCTAGGATGTAAGGTTAGTATTTCACGTCTATAGAATATCAGCCGGGCGGGCGGCTCTATGAACTGATGCATCCACTCCATGGGGTTGTGGTTGATTCTGTGGCCACAGGTCCGAATTGCAATAGGCCCGCTGAGCCTGCCTTTGATCCTTGCAGGGTCGATAAAATGAGTACCATTGGGCAGGGGAACAATACAACTATGCCATTTCTAAACAGCCCCTCGGAGGAGCTACAGCTCTACAAATGCACCTGCTATGCTGTTTCTGAATGTGGAAGGCTATGGAATGGTGGCCATGGCGCAGTGTGTGGGCCTGCTGGGCTCCACACATGTCACAAAGCTGCCTTTACAGCCACCAGTGGAAACAGAGAAACCGTCTACAAACAAACAGAAGCAGTACCGACTGCCTTACTACCCGACTGTATCCCAGGATAGCGTCTCCTTACAACAACACCCGGGGGTGCTATTTGTAGGGCTGCGGAAGGTGGTGCAAGACCCCAAGATGATCTTGAAGGGTTTTATCTAAAGCTAGGGCCATAGTAGGCATTTTCATTATTTCCTTCCACGACTTTTGGTCAGTTCTTTGGGGATAAAAAGTAAAGTGTATTTAAATTATGAAGAAACTGTTTTTTGTACACATTGTGCTTTTATAAAGCGCATCTATCTTTAAACATGTGTAAAATAGTGAACATTTTACAACAACGTTAATTGACTCTTGCTAGGATTCAGATATTGAAAACAAAATGCGTATAACAACAGTCTATTAAGCTTTAAAGTTGTAAAAATAATTTGCTGGCAGCCTTTCTAACATTTTTAAAGGTTTCAAAACATATATATGAAATGCTACTGGCGCAGATTGCCCCTTAATGCCAGCGTGTGAGAGTAAATACATATTTGTGTTGATAGAACACGGGGCCTTGAGCCTTTCGTTTTTCCTCACTTCAGGAGAAAAGGACTGAAACCCTTCTTTATTTGTTGTTTTTAAGCGTTTCCTTTTCAGATGACAGACACATACTTGCAGATCCACAACTCAGCGTACTTTATGACACAATATGAAGATCCAATGTTATGGTTTGTTGGTTGCTTTATTTTCAGTTGTGGCATTCAAATGGTTTCTTCTGCAGGTGGTGGGCCTTCGCATCAACCCATGAACTCTCCAGCAAGCATCATACATTTAAACAGACATCAACTACTATTTAAAAAATTGATCTTCATGGTCCAATGTGGATTATGTACACTTCTAAGCCGTGCACCTCCAAATATATTTTCTGCTGTTTTTCTGGAGCTGTGGTTGAGCTATACTCTATGATTTCAACAAGTTTTATTAGCAAATTTTCATATACACATACAGTACAGTGATAGCACTGCCTCGCAGGCTTCGTAGGGGTTACAACGGGCTTGGCGGGCTACATGGTGGGCGTATATCACTCGATCGATTGCATATGCATACTGTTGAGTCTTGTTGCACCCTTGTACAAAAATAAAGAGATGAAGAGAAGAGGGTGAAAGGAAAAAGAAGTGGAGAGAGACAAGCTGGCTTTAGCTGAAAGCTGAATACAAAAACCTTGCAGCTGAAGCAGTGGGTCGATGCTCCGCCGCCTTATCAGAGGAGAAGCCACTAGGTACAAAAATGGTCTATTTCATGTAGGTCACAAAAAGTTATTTTTCTTATAATTTAAAGCGGGTGTAATTCTGAGGGCCATATTCTATGACCAAGAACTGTATGGTTACTGGTAGCTACCTTGTTCCCGTTTCTGTACTTTCAGACAACATTTTCTTGAAGTTAGCCAGTGACCCTGGTCCTTTTCATATACCATGCCTTTTCCATACAGATGCCTTAATGTTAACAAGTATTTGCAATGCACTAGGTGCAGCATTTGCAAGGCAGTGCAATTGTTTTTGCAAATATAAATGATGGTGCCATGCTCAAACAAAGCACGGCACCCATACATTCAAAAGTTATGAGCATGGTGGACCATCAAGCGTTCGCATTGTAATTAAAGTAGTAACAAAAAAAATGTTTGCTGGATTTATTTTTTGGGCAAAATATATCCCAACAGTAGACAAGAAGGAGTGTTGTGAGGGTGCAGTACCACAGGCTGTCACAAGGAGTCCAGTGGGACCTCTTTTGGCCACATAGGGTACAACACCCTACAACATGGCCAAAGAAAGGATATGGAGCAGTGGTGAGAGCTGCCGACTGGAAAGCTGGGGATCTGTGTTAGAGTCTGGCATCAGCCTGATTGTTTAATTTCCCTCAAGCACATGGATAGATGTGCTATACAACTAAAAGCTAGCACTGTAAAATAACATAAGAATTCATAGCTCGGGTGGGCAAGCAGTCTGTGAGCAAAACAGTAGTGGCCTCAAAGGGGTGGTTAGGGCCCGGAGCAGTGTTGTGGGGGGTCAAGGGGAGGCACAGGGAGATCAAATGGCCACGCAAAAGAAGGAACAGGACTGCAAGCGATGTAAGTCGCACAAGTATACAGAACACTTAAGGAGGAAAGTAGCAGCCCAACCAAATAAAGAGCTCTCTCAAAGTATCAATAGCCTGAACAGTACAAACAGATGTAAGAGGACCACTCCTTATGGGAGGATACAAAATTCCAAAAGGAGGGACTACTAAGTGTATTCACAAATGAAACACCAGCATTTCTAAAGGACAGCAACAGGAACCAATGAAATGGATAGGCATTTTTTCAAGCCTATATATTAGACACAGCACATTTCGAAGAGACAGCGCAAGTGCTGCCTAGGCGATCAATAAAAATTCCTAATGGTGTTTTCCCACCAAAGCACAATATTTACAATGGCCATTATTTATCAGGTTAAAGCAGTTGTGAGGAACATTACTCAAACTGTAGCTCTGTGTTTCATGATTACCAGGTTTGGCTTTTATAGAAATCTAGTGCTGTAGAACATCCATGATTCTTACTGGCACACCATGTAGATGCGGGACATGAGCCGAACTAGATTCATTCAGAACATAACTACTTGGCAATCTTAATCTCAAAAATCTGGCTCCTCTGAAAACATGACACAGGATTGGTACTTCAGTGATGGGTTTGTGCTTTATCATCGTCCAAATTACATTTTTGCTCTAAATCATGCCACATGTTAGCTACCTAAATACGACTAGGAGTTTCACATTTCGCAACTACAAGCCGTGTTTACAACACAATGTTTTGGGAGGACCACGCAAAATCCACTTATTTGAGTTTCGCTCACATGCTGCAATGGTTTATTCAGAAGCACGGGGATTATTGGACAACCTATGATTTAGGTTTGTGGAGGTCCAGGAAACTCACTCTGAAAACTCTTCCAGCACCACTGACCACAGCCTGCTTGGATACATTTACTTGAATTAGGAACTGCTCAAAGCAAGGGCAGACTAGAGGCATATGCATAATGCATGAAAACAACGCAACCGTGCAGATGGTCACAATGATGATCACAAATGCACAAAAGTCATAATGCAACAAAATCAGCAAGCTGTGGAACAAGCATGTAGAGGAACCCTAGCTTTGTCTTGCGTGGTGAAAAAGTAAAAAAAAACGAAAAATAAAGAGGGTGTGTTAGGAAAACAAGAAATCTGCATTTCTAAAAAATAATTCGAGATTGGGGAATAGGATATTAGGGACTGCTGGAAAGCCGTCAAGAAGTAAAAGTAAAATATCGGACAATTATTACGTAAGCATAGCAGGTTCAATCAAGGTACACGGCCACCAGCCATCTTCAGAATGCAGCGCCATCACTGACAGTGACTTTACTCTGCGAGACGCTAACACCAGCCTGCTTGCTGCTGAAGACGGGATCAGGAAGGCGAGGCGAGAAGGAAGAAGAGAAAACAAATGCAAGGAGTTTCCCTAGTAGAACAGACTAAGGAAGTGATCAATGTTCGCTGACGGGTCATGACACAGGAAGATGCCAGGTAGCACCCACACATGTCTAGTTGCTCTTCGGGTCCTATCCGAGCTATCATGTCACAGTAGCCATGATGAGTGGCTGCCCCACCTATATTACAACCTCCTCTCTGGTTCTTGCATGCGCCTGCTATACCTCGGGAGTCACAGCATACAAATGAGCTAGCTTACAAGAGCGCACACTTCCGCGATGCGATTGGTGACTCTGATAGAACGCATATCCATCGGTGGCCATAATCTGCCAATCAGCACACACCTCAGAAGTGACAACCAGCCCGCCGTGGCCAAGAACTTGTTAGCAGTGCACGGATTATGAATCATCGATTGCCGGACACTGGCTCTGTAATTTGATAAAACAATGGCACCATTTTGTAAGGTGCAACGAGTGAACAAGCTTCGATGCAGTATACGCTATGCAACCGTGGTTGTAAAATAATAAAAACAGTTAACCCAAAAAAATATGCTCAGTGTGCAGCTGACGCCTGAAATACGTAACTTCATCTAAAACAATGACACAGAACCGTTGCTGTACCTCTGATGCAGACAGTGTGTAAACTGTAGGTTTCTTTGAAATGGTAAACTCGGAAACAGATGGCTTCTTGATAAGAAAATAAAAACTAAGTCAATAAACATTGTCATTTCGATCTCCAAACAGGAAGTGGTGAATGCAGCATCTGTGCTGCGGCCTGGCTAGTTCTCTTATTTAGCACACAATTTCCTCATGCAAGGTCACTGTGCCCTTGGGTACGGTTTATGGCATTTGGCAACTCAGAGACCAAGAATGCATGAGGCTTGTCCTTCTCTCTCATTAGGCATCAAAGGCCACTCGTCAGTCAACCTGCCATCAGAGCTTTAAGTGGGCCGGGTCTTGTTGGAGCTCAGCACTGGCAGTTCTAAATAACAGATGCTAAGACAGGTCCCTATTGGGTTCCCCATTTTTGCCCTCACCTTCAGAATGAAAAAAATAAAGTGCCTTCCTTCACTGCCTTTTATGTAACTTCAAACGTGCTTTTAAGCCACTCCCTCAATTACATAGGCCATGCCCCTTTGAGAGACCCCCCCAGTTTTTCATTCCACTTAAAGCACTGTGTCACTGTGTGCCATGTATTTCATCAATATAGGCCAGAGTGTGACTTGAGTTTCAGAACATGACTCACTAACTGTTGTAGTTTGTATATAACAATCCTAGGCAATCACAACAGCAGCATAGGACAAAAAAGTGGCAATTAATTTAATCGACGTGCGTCGATTAAATTAATTGCCACTTTTTTGTATTAATTAAGTGTTTTTTAATTGAATCTTTTGTAATTTTGTTGTTCCATGTAATAATGGTTTTAATTTTACTGTATATTTATTAGTATGTATTAAGTTATATATGATTTATGATTGTAATATGAACGTTTATTAAAAAGCAATATAGTTTTAAAATAGAATGTATTCTTTCATGTCCCTTTTTGCAACCTTGAGTCCTATGCTGTTGTTGTGATTGCCTAGGATTGTTATATACAAACTGTTTTTCCCTGTCCTAGGAATTATATCATTTCTCAATCAGGGGGTCCTTGTTCTCATATCACTAACTGTTGTACACACACCAAGTACAAAGAGCCATTAGCGGTTACTTTTGTACCCAAAGCATTGGGTGTTCTAGTAACATGTGGTGGTTCTGTAGTGAGGTGACTTTGTGCCAGCGACACTTGCAGCCTGCCAGTCAGTCATGGGTGGGTGGGTGGGTACTTGTAGAAGGGGGAAGCATTGGATGATAGCTTTTTGAGGGCATGTCATGAGGAAAGTACTAGCTAGGGTGGTGTCCTGTATAAATAAAGAAGTTATTTAACTACACCATCCTCAGTTGCAGGGTCACTAGCTCTTCCTTATATAGGCAAATACCAGGATGAGCGTGCAAATAATTAATGTGAATCAAAACCATTCATTTCATTGCAAACACCTGCAAAACAAAAGAATATAAAACACCTAGTAAATAAGGTGTCAAAATGGCACATACTTTGACACCTAGAACCTCGGCTCAATGGGATTATGTGAACTATAAGGAATAGCAAGTTGGGTGTTCACTGTTTAGGGGCAGTCAGTGAATTAATGTTGGATTAGTGGTTCCTGCTAAAATGCCATAAAGATATTTGTAGGTTTACACACTGCAGCATGCCAATGGAAGTTTGCACACTATCTGAAATCTTTTGCATACTATATCCATTGTTGTGAAGGCGTTTGCACACTCGCCTTCTGTAATAAAAATGCGTTTGCTTTTAAGAGTTGTTCATTCCTGGTAACTCATTCACAGCTGCAGCAAGCATTTCATTCATAGAAGGCATCTCCAACCTTCTTTGTAATAGGAACTATGGTGAATCAATGAAAATCATCCCGGGCTACTAATGTCATTGTTTTAATAGTGTCAACATCAGAAAAGATTATATTACTAGTCACCAATTACTGGCACTGATCACTTCAGGATTGCCAGCCATGATGTTAAAAAAAGCTTTATCAATTTTTAATGCCTTTACATGCGTAATGCATAACAGCCATAGCTGAAATGCCACAGGCACCAAGATAATAAATCTCCCCAACATCACATGAATTATCACTCAAATTTCAGCATTAAAAATATTTTGGAAATTCAACAATAATTCTCCAAACTTCAGCATAAGTGTTCTAAAACTACACTCCTGTTTGCCTACACAGAGGTGGAGAACTTCCAGGTAGCTGGAGAGCTACCAGTAGCTCACAACTATTTGTTGGAGAAGCTCGCTTTAGAGCAAGGACTCACTTAAGATGAACATACTTTCTTGATACAGCCCTACAGTGGTTGTACTTACTTCTTCAGCAATAATAGCTAATTATACCATGCACAACGCCTCATCTTCTGCAACAACCCTTTTTTTTTCTCCATGTGATGTTCACATCATTGAGGTTGGTTAAATGTGTATTCCAGATAATTCTTTATCTATTTTGTGGTCCTCCGATTACTTTTACCAAGCAACTAATTGCCCATAATCCTATATGATCCCTTCTAGAAGGATGTTTCATTTGGTATCATGGAACCTCTTATTCCGACTGTACCACTTACCTGCAGAATATTGTGGCACAAGAACATCAAGAAAACAAATAAATAATAATAATCGAGGGACAAAATACTGAAAGGTAAGTTAATATAGGGAACTATAGATTTACTAATCCTAATTCAACATTCACTTACCTTGAAGATATCTGTACCACATAACTCCATAAATGTGGAGATGGGTATAGAAAAGCTAGACTTGCTTACCTGTTGCGTTTTTTTTCTCTCAATGTTTTGTCCTCAACATTGTGCCCCATCGATATTCTGGGGTGGATATTCAGGGTGCATTCCTCTTATTTCTCTTTCCACCAGTCTCCGCTTCCAACTGCCGCCTCCCAATGTTATCTACCCTATACCACTAAGACTTGTAAAATGTTGTGTACTTAACGTGCTACAGTAACCCAGAACACCAATCATCAACTGTAACCTCATCTAAATGCAATGATTAAAGTTTAACATGATGGGACCTGCATGGTCTTTAGAACATGTCAATAGCGAAGATGGACCATGGGAAATGTCGTTTTTACTGGGATGTTCAACATCCCATTAAAAATATCCTCAACTTTAGCATCAGTACCAAGACATAGAGGGGGTAGAGTGAAGGAGTACAATTATGCACAGAGATTTAGCAGAGGACTAACCACGTGGTTACCTCTTTTTATTCCTAAACCAGATGGAGGTCCAAAGAAGACACCTGCACTCAATGGTCACTAAACTGCTCTCTTTTCCTGGATAGCTTGCACGAGTTCTTCCAGTTTCCCACTATTCATGAATGTTTGCAATTCTCTACGTTGTCATTTAGTGTTTGAAAACACACAATTTTGTGATTTATAATTTGAAAAATGTTGCTTTCGCAACAACGTCACACTGGCTGGTACTTCTGTTGGCCTCACATGCTGACCATCATAATGTTTTAAAGAAGCGGGAAACAAACACACCCATACTTACTGAGTAGACCATAAAAGTTCTGGCATTAACATAGTTTCTTATAATAACAATTCGGTGCACAATGTGCTATTGCACTCACTTTGTATTTATTAGGTAAAAAATTATTTTAAAAAAAATGAAATCAAAAGAATTGAGGTCGCATCCACTCTCCTTTAAAACCCTGACTTGTATTACAAGGTCAACTTTGCGTGAGTGCTGTGTAGGTGACCCAACTCTTTTGGAAAAAATAGAACAAGTGGGACCAGATGTTCGAATAACGATTTGGATCAGGAGCACTAACACAACTTTTCCGGAGCCTTGAGAATTGTGGGATGGTTTGCATTGCCTTGTATGTAATTGTGGTCAGCATACAAAGTTAGCAAACCACAAGCTACCGGTGCAGTGAGAGCACTGAAACGTGCTCGCGGTCCACAAGGCCCTGTAGAATAAAATAAGTCAACATTTTAATGCAGTAGGTTTCCACTTTTCTTGTAATAGATTTCAACATGTATGTGATTCACAAACTAGGGCATTCTATTTGAAATCTACAGTTATAGATTTTCAAGTATTCTCCTCATTCCTCACAATTCAAAGTGGATTATTCTCTAAGAGGACTATCCATAACATTTCTTTTATTTTCTTCAGTGGGAAAATATTTTTCACTGAAGAAACCCCTCATTCTATACTCTCATGAAATGTTTAGAGGTTGCCTTTTGCTACAACCCCTTTCACAGGGCCACGGGGCACACAGGCACTACTGGGCCAAACCATGGTGGATGAGGCCTTTTGCTCGTGATGTCCCGGGCCTGACCTACTATGGATCCTTTTGATCTAGGCCTAGTACGCCTTCTGCACTGGACTCTCAGTGGTGGCTGTGGTCGAGTAGTTAAGACTCCCTCCAGGGGGGATGTAGAGACAGGTTAGTGAACACAACTCATAACTTAAGGTGCAAGCAGTATATACAATAAAAATACTTGCTTTTATAGTAAAAAGTCGTATTTTATTTCTAACTCTACACATGCAAATGAAAAAAAAAATTAGAATCATCAACACAAACCCCCTTGAGTTCAGGGCTATAGTACTTGTCAGATAAGTCCATGCCCTACCCTCCACCTTGCAACATTTTCAAATGCCCCATTCACCGGCGTTTGCATAAGGGAATGCTAACTATTAGGCCATACTTAAGAGTTGCCTTTTAAATACATATTCTTTCAGGTAAAAGGGTCTATGGTGCCACAGCTTGTGAAGCCATGAATCCCCAAGGGCATCAAAGGCCCAGTGTCATTTTCTTACCCATTCTTGCAGTGCGACAGTGTTCAGAGGTGCAGCGAGTATCCTCTCTTTGGGTGTTGCCAAGTCTGGATCCTGAACAGCAGCACCTTGTAGCACAGGCTTTACTACCAAGCAGAGAGGCCGGTCATGTTCCAGTGATCGGGTATCTGCTCCCCCTCAGCACAGTGGTGCAACAATAGCCCCTGCAGCCCCCCTGTGCAGGAGGGGCCCTGAGCTCCAGGGGGCCCCTCTGGCACTGTGCACATGCAACGGCTGAGAGCTCCTGACTGAGTCTGGAGCATGGGGGCATTCTCTATGTACATTACAGGGGCGCCCCCTCGAGTTTTGATAGGCCACTGGCCCAGCAAACACAAAAGATGAATTGTGCTTCCTCTAGAAAAGGGGGAGGGAGTTCTTTGACTGGATTCCAGGCGAGGGTGCGATGTCTTCAGCTGCATCCTACATTCCCCAGGGAAACAGTTAAGTGCAGTTGCCAGCTAGACTCACTGGTCACGCCAGTAATCCTTTCATCCAGGCAAAGACCTGAACAGTTAGCCACAGTGAAACAGGCAGCTCCTTCTGGCAGACAGAGTTACTGTGTTGCTCACAATCAGGTGTATACTCTTCGGTGAAATCGGCCTACACCCGGCATAAAAAAAATCTCATCCGCCGGGCTAATTAAATCACCGGTGGCCCCCTCTTGCATATTGTGTCACCACAATGAGGCCAAATGGCCTTGGTACACTCAGCACAGTGCTCAATACTTGATACAGTCTATGGCGGTCCTCTCACGGCATAAAGGGGGTCATCAAAAACAGTTTTGCACATGGGCTACGGCCCTATCGGTGTACAGATGAATCTTTATACCTCGCACAGGGAGTCCTCATGGTAGGGCTCCCCACTGGCCCTCTCTTCCTTCAATAGGCTATTTTTCTCTCACAGGGCACACTGGTCTTCACGAGTAGGCAGGCTCTAGTGCTCTTCAGCATTGAAGCCTTTCTATATTCAATCAGGTTGTGCTCTTTACAAACAGACACACTGCTAACACGCACATTCACTATGTGAGCATTGCACAACACTTTGCCCTCCACATTGTACTCCACGCAAACAAACCTACACACAGCACATCCTGTGCCCACACTGCAAAGCACTACATCTCTCATGTACTGTGTTCCTCTCTGGAATATGCACGCCCATCACATGTATTAACCACACATGTACTTCACAGTACTGCTCCATCCTTGTACTGTACCCTTCCAAGGCACACATACAACTAACAAAGAATCACCACTCCTGTGCATCACTCCACATCTACCTGATGTAGGCCATGGGTAAGTTAAGCACATAGAAGCAGAACTTTTTTTAACCTCTTCGCTGCTGATGACGAGCTCAGCTCGTCATGTAACACGGCTTTTTGAAACTTGTCGCACACAGCGGGAAAAGCCGCCACAGCGATGCGGCTAAAAATCAGTGATCCTGTGGGCCTCATTTTAGTGACACAGGGTAAAAAGTTCCTGTTCACTACTGCTGATCACTAGATGTCATGCTGCCACCACCGCACTCATGCTGCTTAATCCCGGTGTAGACCGCCACTATGAGGGTTGCGATTTGGATGCCACCTCCCAGACCAACAAGACTGTAATCTGTGAGACAAGCCTCTGTCATGTCACACATGCATGTTCTATTTCAAGTCAAACAGCAGCGTACTTTTACGGTAGTGGAGCATAAAAGTCAAAACAGCAGCAGATCATATAAAAAAAAAATATGTGTCTGCCTATGTTTCGCAGATGTAAAATGCACTTATGGGCCTGATTCTCAGAGATTTCACTCTGAGCAACGGTGTCTTACTTGCACTCCTCCTGCTTTGCTACTAAATCCCACAAGTACACTAGGAGTATTCCCGACTTACTTCTGACTTATGTCTGCAATGCAGGAAGAAGATCGGCGCTCTACAGAAAAGATTCACAGCAAAATGATTGCAGATCAGGCCAAAAAGAATTGTCAATACCTTCACCTGGGAATCTGAGTACTTCATGCATTTTACATGGCCACCCAATGACGAGCTCCTATCCCACCTCTATCAATAGAGCTAAGGCGGATCTCATAGTTCCACCCACTAGATGTACACATTGCAAACATATAATTGGATTTGACGCAATGCTTTGATCTCAATATGGAATTTAGAACTGTATTTTTGTGCACGGATCAAATGAAGCTCGTGTGAAGGTGCTCAGTCGGATACTGGGTGCAATGTGCTGCCAAGTGTCAAGATGGCATTTTCCGAGCTAAAAGCGAACTGCTTACAGTGGCATCTTCAGGCCGGTGACAGGCTGGCCTAAATGCCATAATGCACACGTGTCGGATCGTCGGGTAAAACATAGGGCATGAAAATGGTTCCATCTGCGCTGCATAGTATCACTCCGGTCTCACTCCAAGCACTCTCCCGCAGTGGGGCAAAGCATGGCCCATGTGCTGACAGTAACACTTCTACAATAAGGCACGCAGCAGAGGACTATTGAAGAATGCCACAGATACCCGCTAGGGAGTGGGAGGATCACTCCCATATCTGGAGTTGTAAAATTTGTTGAAGAGAAATGCAAATGAGTCATTAAGAATGTAGCTGTGAGAAGTACCAATAAAGAGTGCATCGCCCAGGAGGGGTGTAACAGCGGGCCCATGTCCTCTGAAGTGCGAGGTGTGGGGGGAGGGGGATGTTTAGGGGACCTTGGACTCTTTGTCCTGGGGGCAAGAGTCTCAGCCAGCGGTCATCTAAGAACAGAAAGATTGTCTGGGTGTGGGGTGGCCTACACATGCTTTTTAGGGGTTCACCCTCGGGTTCTGTTACGCCCCGGTCACACAGACCCAAAGAAGGTTCACTTAGAAAGCTGTAATTGGAAGAGAATATTGGTCTCCAGGAGGGTTTCTAAGGCTTTTATGCACTTTAGAAAGTATATAAAACGAAGGAACTTGGTAGTCAGATTTTAAAAAACTACAATTATCGTTATTATAAATATCACACACATACAAACTTTTAACCAGGTTTGTTAACTATTAAGTAAAAATGTTAAAGAGATTGCGCATTTTGTAAAATGATTTAAAAAATAATATTTATAAATCATCCACATTCATAATATCAAATTGTTTTATCAAAACGCATAATTGTTGCTTACAATCCGGTCCAATTTTTGGTGTTTTTCATCAAATTATTCAGAGTATTGTTTTTTATAATGCTGCTTTTACCCTAAAAACTACATTTGGAATCCAAAGAAGAGATGCCTACTAACAATATATTTTCAGATTTGTGAACATGTGATGCCTTTTTTTAAACCCACACAATTTTTTTGTATGCAAACTTATTTTTTTCCTGCCTTTAGGAAACAATAATCTGGATTGGTGCTTTGTGAAGAGTAAGACTTTATTGACCTCCAACTGAGTGCGAGAGGTAGTAGAGTAAATCCGAAAGATCTTACAAAGCCCCTCAAAAAATTGACATATGGAGCTGTCTCACTGGGTTTTGGAACCAAAGTAGCTGCAACAGCAGTGATCACAGCAAGGATCACTGTCGCCACCATAACAGAGACAAAGACATGTGTCAGTAGAACAGGGAATACAGCAGCAACAATTACTGTAAATCTAGCCAGATTCACAGAAATAACCAAAACTGCCTCCATAGCAGAGACAAGTGCAATGGCCTTTGTTACAACAGTCACCACCACAGCAACAACAGCTACTATAGCAGCAACATCAGCATGCAAAGCAAGGACCACAGCTTTGATCACAACTTTAATGACAGCAGGGACCACTGGAGTGCCCAGAGAGGCCACTATGGCAGGTGGCCATGCAGTAACAAGAGCTGTAATAACATCAAAGGGCACTTCAACAACAGCTACCACCATTGCAATAACAACTCCAGTCACAACACGTTCAACCACAGCAGGAGCCATAGAAGGAAATAAACGGAGCTACAATACTAGCAGCAACAGTTTCATCCAGATTCACAACCCTAGTCGCATCAATATCTGCAAAAATAGAAACAATACAGAGAGCAGTGATGACAGCTTCCAAAATAGACGAAACCAGAGCTAGCACCACTACTGTAACAAAAGAATCACCCATCGTTCCCACCAAAGCATGGACAACAGCAAAAAACACAACTGTAACTACATTGGGGTCTTTAGCAGCACTGATTTCTACCATCAAAGTAGGGACCACTGTAGCAACAATTGTCATAAGAGCAGCAACAACACTTTCCACAACAGCAACAAACATAGTAGGGACCACTGCAATAACCAGAGCTGCTACCATGGTAGAGTCATCAACAATCATCCGCAAATCATGGAGCACAGCAGCAGCCATATCTGTAACCACAGAAGGGACCACATCAGCAACAGCTAAAGCCATTACAGAAGGCAAAACAAGTTCAACAAGAACTGACAGCAGGATAGGGACAACAGCAGCAACCAAAGTTGTAGCCACTATGACAAAATTGATGTGTGGAATATTTAAATTGATCATAGCCACCGGAAAATCCTCAGGGCTGCATTTCAGAGCATGGTTTCGCTCACTGTGCACCTGCTGATGGGTATCAACCAAATGTAAATAAGCCTTGGGCCTGCTCCAATAGGAACAGTCCAGTCTAAACTCCCCAGTCCTGTCTCACCTTAATTGGAGCAGGAGCAACCCAAGGCCCGTTTTGCCCCGTTGGGCCTAATCAAGACCAGGCTTGCCCTTTTCGGCCTCATGCTAGCTGTGTCATATGACACATCATGAGGCCTTATAATTGAGGCTAACAGACCTTGTGTACTATGGCACAGCTAGCATGCGACCCATGTCTGTGCATACCCTTTGACTTTAGGGTGTCCTACTAAATAAAACAAACAAGCACTATTAAAGCCATTGGAACAGTTTTATGGTGCAAGCATACGTAAACACAGGCATGCACAATGTTCAGACCACTTGTGCCTCATTTATTTACATCCTGCCTCTATCTGTGCCCCTGATGCCTGTGCCGTTTTTTCATTCCCCAAAAATCTTTTTTGCCATGTCAACATGGCAGTTTAAAACTGCAAACACGAGGAGATGATGGACGGTGGCATAATCAATTCTGCAGGCCCACTAGTAGCATTTAAGTTACAGGGCCTGTGCACAGGTAGTGCCACTTTACTAGGGACTTACAAGCGAATTAAATTTGCCAATTGGATATAAAACAATCATCCATGTTTTAACGGAGAGAGCAAAGTATTTTAGCACTGTTTAACAGTGGTAAAGTGTGCAGGGTCTTAAGGCCAGCAAAAACAGGAGGTTTGAAGCCAAAAGGTTCGGGACAAAAACAATTCACAGCTCCTCTGCTATATTAGGATTGTAACTTCTAAAGCGCAAGAAATCAACGATTTCTCTGACAAAAGCTGTAACCCACCCAGCTTTCTACATTAAATACAATTCTATGAGCTACATAGCACACTTGCTTTGCAGCAGGCATATTAACCCTCTGCGCTACTTTATAATGCGGAAAATTGCACAAGAGAAACCTCCGGGCTCTCTCCAGCAGATACGTTAATTAATTAACTGAGTTTTCTTTGAAAAATATTTCTTACCTGAAAATTACTTGACACACAAGGAACTGTCCAGCAAGTGCTTTTAATAGTGTAAGCTCCCCTGAACTCACTGCCATTAAGCCGACCCTTGCACACAGGGACGTCTTATGGGTTTTAAGTGCCCTGTGCCAAATGTATTTTGGGGGCCCTGTTCAGAACAGCTTTGATTTTATGATCCAGTTTCAGCTCTTTAGTACCCTCTTTGGTCAGGTCACTGACCGTGCACAGGCACACTCGTCCAAATTCTAAGGGGCTTATTCACCAGTCCCATGCGCCGCCGGTGCGCCGCCGGTGCGTCACTTTTAACATGGGGAAAAAGTGGTGTGTCTGCAGCGCAAGGGGCTTGTAAATAAGCTCCTAAATGTTTACATCTAATATTCAGTGTAGGAAGGTACATCCTGACTATGGTTGCCCCCAACTTTTTGCCCTGTGTTTTAGCTGGTTTTGGACATAGTCGACCTGGGACCCTGCCAATCAGGACCCCAGGCCTACTGCTCTCTCTTTAAAATGGATTCCATGTACCCTAGGTACATTTCCAATTGGTACTGGGCCACCTTATCAGACCCTGTAACTCAGGGCATAGGTGTACCCAGGGCTGCCAGGGGCTGCAGCATGTATTATGCCACCCCTGGCTGGCCTCCTAAATTTGACACAACTGGCTGCATGACAGCTGGGGCAAAGTCGTGTAATCACCCTTTGCTGTAGGTGTAGTATACCTATACCTAACCCTAAAATGGACACACAGATTCCTATCAGTCACTCCTATGGCAGGCCTTGACAATCCTGAAGGCAGAGTGCTTGGAATCGTGTGAGATGGTGCTCTGGCATGAGCTGAGCCTGTCTGCAGCTTGCGGAACCAAGTCCTAATAGCTGTTCCATGATATCGCATACCATATACTCTTAAGTGCATTATAATCCTCGCGGTTAAATGCTAACTTTGGTATTGCTTTATCAAAACATGTCGAGTAAGGTGTCATACGAATTGGAATACTAACCCCTCGCCAATTCTGGCGACGGGGTTAGCATTCCACCCTTCTAGAGGGACACGACATGTATGTAACTGTGAACCCCGGTTAAAGTTAACTGAAGCCTCAGCTCCACAAAATGGATGCTGCCACCACAGACACGAGTCTGACCCCCTGCAGCTGGGAGTCCTTCCAGCGAGGGGAGCCTGGACAAAGGGTTTCCTGTCAGGGGCGGTGCTAGCACCGTCCCAGACATGGTTTTGTGTATCCTGGGTAGGCAGGGCTTTACAGGAAGGTGACTGCTGAGTGGCACCCCGGTGCTCACTACGCATAGGCCGGTCTGAACCAGTTCCAGGGGCACACCAGCCCCTGGCCTGGGGAAGTCCGGCATGGCTGAGGGGTGTAACCACCCCCCACCTAGTCCCACCCATAGGCAGGACCTAGTCACCGGGTCAGCCCCCTTTTTTTAGTATAAAGATGGGAGCGGGCCCCCTGTTAAAATTAGATCATCTTTGGAATCAAGATACCACTTTCTTCGAAAGGACTTCACGATTTCTTCTTCAAGATTCTCCCTTGTGGCTAAGGAGTAGTCACCCTGCATCCGCAGGCACCATCCTAAAGAACACTGCGGTCTGCTGCAAGTCCTTCATCACGAATCCGACGACCCAGCTCGACGAGACCCGGCTTCCCTGGCACCTCTGACCTCTACTCACCTCTACAGCCCAGCTGAGAACCGTGAGTGCGACGAGACCTCAAGGGACCGACGATCGCCAAGACTGCACGACATCTTTACTGCAAGCCCACCGTGTCCTCCACTGGTGAGTGCTTTGGGGTCCGAGAAGCCCCGACCCTGCGCAGCTCCAGCACCCAAGATCAGCCCCCCTGCATCTCCACGATCTGCGTGGGGCCCTTCTGCTGTTTGCTGTGCACCGCGTTGTTTGGCTACTAGCCGGCTGGCTTGTGGCCCTCTGAACGACGCCCAACGACTTCACGACTGCTGGTCTGGTTGCTCCAGGCTGGCCTTTGCTTCCTTCTTCAAGAGAGGCACCCCGGACCCTCCTGGTCCACTCCAGACGCCATTTTAGGTCCACCGCGTGGGCTTGAATTTGCCAAGGCTTTGTTGCCCAATCCTGGGTCCAGCGACGCCGACAGCTTCTATCTTCGTGGGACAGCTCGATCCTCCATCCTGGTCGCCGACAACGCCTCCTGGTCCGTGAGATCTTCGAGTCAAGCGTCACCCACTCACCTAGTCGAGGTGGCTACCATCCGGTGCCCTCCTGGTGCCCACTGACTACTGGCTAGTAGTCTCGAACTTGGTCCCCTCTGCTTTCAGGTGTCATCTATCTTCAAGATCCAGGCTTGGATCCGACTGAACTTTCTTCACTGGTCACCGGCCAGCATCTTTTCTTCCGGCTCCTGGTCCGTCTACGAGGATTCCCGACGTCTTTTCAGACCTATGCAGCTGCAGCCCCTGGGCTAGGTAACTTCGGCATTTCGGTGCCCCAGCATAGCCTCACTATCCAAGGGTCAGAATCTACTTTCGTTTTCTCCCTACCAGGTCGGGTTCGCCCGAGAACACTAACTTTCTAATTCCTAGCTACCATAGACTTTTGTCCCGCATCTCGCGTGAGAGTGCACACACTGCACCCGAGTCCCCTAGGCCTCCTAGACATAATCTAACGATTCCCTAGTCAAGTCCTAGCGATTCCAAAAGCTATTAGTACTGTACTTACCTGCTAGGAATTTCGCATTCCACTTTCAGAGTATATGGTTTTCCGTGCCCCTCGGGCATTTGTATATACTGTGCTAACTTAAGTATTTTTGTAAGAGTTTTGGTTTGTGCTTAGTACCCTGTCCTCATAAAGAGTACAGGGCTGTTGTGATCTTTAAATAAATAACTGTTTATTTTCATAACACTTGTGTGGTGTCCTTTCACTTGGTATTCAAGGGGTATATGTGTGGTAAACAGCTGGCTTAACGCGCCCTCTCGAGTCTTTAGCCTTAGACTGCTCGTATCCACGCTACTAGGATAGCTGGTCTATAAGGTTGACTTACAACCAATCATCAATAAGGGTTGCTGGACTGATACATAGTGTTCACTAGAATAGTGAGCACTGCATATCAGGCCACCTTCTCACATTGGTGAGCAGCGGTGGGATTTGAGCTTGCTGTTGTTTTACCACACGTATCCTAAGAATATCTTGTTGAAAGATCACATAAGTACTGTTAGGTACATATAACTAAAGCTTAGAATACTCTGAGTTCTACTGAACCAGCTGTTGTAGCTCCTCAAGGCTTAGCACACCTTGGCTGCAACTCTTAGCAAGGGATCAGTAGGTAACACATAGTGTAGGTAGGTGCATCACTTACACCACACTAGAAGCAGTATGTCGGCCACAGGAGGAAACACTGAGTCTCCCCTTGTGTCAGTTGACCCTCCACAGGTCATCCCTTCAAAATATACTGCTCTTAGCTTCCATGAGATGAGACAAGTGTGTACTCTCAGGAAACTAAAACAGGGGTCTAACCCCACCACTTCCTTTCTGATTGGTCTCTTAGAGGCTTATGATGCCAGTAGGGCTGGTAACCCAGACCCTTCTAATCCAGATGGAAGTTTGCCCTCCTTACAGGGTCCCTTTGATATCCATCCCCTCCTTGAGGCAGATGTTGCTGAGGATGAGGATGAGTTATCAGGGGATGAGGCAGATAAGGGACAGGTAGAAGTCAGCAGACTAAGCAGGTCCAACTTAAGCAGACATGAGCTTGGTACTGGGGAACTCCTGGGCCCACTCTCAGGTCAGCTTAACATTGGGAATGGACGAGTTAGGTCTCTATCAAGAGGCTCTAGCAGATCCTTTCGAACCAATGGCTCTCTCAACTCTTCTCACAGAGGAATGTCTTCCCCTAAGAGGAGAGTGTATGAAGCTGAAGAAAGGGCAGTCAAACTGAGGATTGAAAGGGAAGAACTTGCCCTGGCCAAAGAGAGACTTGCCCTTGCTAGAGAGCAAGAATTATGTGGGCTAGTTCCCACTGGTGGCAGCAATAAACCTAGCAATAGGGAAAGGAGTTTTGATACAAAGCACCTGAATAAGATAGTGCCCCCCTTTAAAGAAGGGGATGACATCCACAAATGGGTTACTGCTTTGGAGAGAGCCTGCACTGTGCAGGGTGTTCCCCAAAGTAAGTGGGCAGCTATCTTGTGGCTCTCCTTTGATGGTAAAGGTAGAGATAAGCTCCTCACCACAAGGGTGGAGGATGCTAACAATTACCAAGTCTTGAAAAATGTACTGGTTGATGGGTTTGGTTTAACCACTGAACAATACAGGATGCTGTTCAGAGACACCCAGAAAACTCAGTCTCAAGATTGGACTGACTTTGTTGATTGTGCCACTAAGGCTTTTGAAGGCTGGCTACTGGGTAGTAAGGTTACTGATTTTAAAGGATTGTATAATCTAATTATGAGGGAGCAAATCTTAAGTAATTGTCAGAACCAGCTATTACATCAGCACCTGGTAGACTCTGAGTTGACCTCTCCACAGGAATTGGGTAAGAGGGCAGACAAATGGGTCAGAACCAGGGTTAGGCCTAAAAACCAGGGTGGTGACCAGAAAAAGGAATCAACCAAGCCTCAAGAGAAGGGTGGGGATAAATCCTCAGAGAAGACTTCCCAAGGGCCCCAAAACTCCAACAAGGGTGGTGGGTCCCAGAACACTCCTTCAGAACAGAAGAAACCTTATTGCCATACCTGTAAACAGGTGGGCCATTACAAAAGTGATGCCAGTTGCCCTAAAAATGGTAATAAGGGAAATACACCCCCAGGTAATACTCCTAAACCTCCTGTTACCACTAGTGGTAATCCCCCAGGTGGTGGGAGTGCCCCCAAGAATGTGGTGGGCATTACTTTGGGCAATCAGGAGGACTATGGCTTAGCCAGGTTCCCTGGCCACACTCTTGTCTGTGAGACTGGCATGGGGTTTGCCAACTTCACTACTGGACCCCACATTTTGGGAAAGTATAGACAAGAAGTGTTAGTGAATGGTCAGAAAGTTGAGGCATTCAGAGACACAGGGGCCAGCCTCACCATGGTGAGTGACCATCTGGTCCCCTCTGCTCAACTGACCCCTGGTTTTACTTATCAGGTGACAGACATTCATGGAGTGAAGAGAAGGCATCCCATGGCAGTAGTCAAGCTCAGTTGGGGTAATGTCACAGGGCCCATGAGAGTGGCAGTGACAGATAACCTACCTGTAGATTGCTTACTGGGGAATGACCTGGAACTCTCAGCATGGGCTGAGGTGGAGCAAGAAACTCACTCCCGAATGATAGGCCTATCCAGACAGGTTAGTGGGGCAGTAATAGATACAGCCCCAGTCCAAGCACCATTCCTCCCTGAAAAGGTTGGAAGGGCAGTGGTAGCCACTGCCCAGGCTCAGACAGACTTTCCAGAACAGGATAGGAGGGCTGTGACAGTCACAGCCCAAACACAGACTGAGTGCCCTCCTGAAAAGGTTGAAATGGTCTCAGCCTCTACTCAAACAGATAGTGAGGTTGTGAAGCCTGAAACAATGGATCACTCCACTCAAACAGAGAGCATTGAGGAGGAAGAAGAGTCTTCCCCCTCCCAGACACTAGGTGAGAGCCAGCCTCCTCAGGGAACTGACTCTACCCCTGTTGAAGGAACTGCCCCAGAGGTAGTCAGGCCTAGCCTGGCAGAGCCCCTGATGGCAGTGGACCCTTCCCAGGTGGGACCCAGTCTGGAGCAGGTAACCTGCACCTCTCTACCCTGCCTCAGTCAGCCCAGGGCTGTGGAGGTCAGGGAGGCCAGTGGTGGACCCAAAAGGGCCCCCTGTCCAAAAGAACCCCTTAATCAACAGATTAGGATCACTGAAGCTGGTAAACCTAGCCAAGTGAAAATAGAACAGACTCCTGAGGGATCCCCCTTAAAAGTAGTTAGGGAACTCCCACAGCTGGACACTGGTGGGCACAGCCAAACATGGGGCCTAAAAACCCCAGACCTGACCTGTACCTCCAGTAAGCCAAACAGAGGGACTCAGCCTCCAGCTTTAGGTAGCCAGAGGCTGACCCTGAGAGCTCAGTGCATCTCAGCTAAAGAAAGAAAGGCACACATGATGGATGGTGATTGGAGGAAGTTGAGCCCAAAGGTAGAGGAGCCTCACTTCAGTACTCCAACCCAGCATCAGCCTTCTTCTTTCCCAAGACACACCAGAAACAGAGATTCCCTATGGTGGAGACCCTCAGATACCCTTAGGGTGAGGGGTTGCCTAGTGGACCATGACACAGGGGGAAACCAAGCCAGAGCTGGTCCTTCCTTATATGGCCACTTAGGTAATAGAGGCTTACCTGGGCAAGGATAGCCTTATCTCCTTTCGTTTGGGGGGGGGTTGTGTAGGAAGGTACATCCTGACTATGGTTGCCCCCAACTTTTTGCCCTGTGTTTTAGCTGGTTTTGGACATAGTCGACCTGGGACCCTGCCAATCAGGACCCCAGGCCTACTGCTCTCTCTTTAAAATGGATTCCATGTACCCTAGGTACATTTCCAATTGGTACTGGGCCACCTTATCAGACCCTGTAACTCAGGGCATAGGTGTACCCAGGGCTGCCAGGGGCTGCAGCATGTATTATGCCACCCCTGGCTGGCCTCCTAAATTTGACACAACTGGCTGCATGACAGCTGGGGCAAAGTCGTGTAATCACCCTTTGCTGTAGGTGTAGTATACCTATACCTAACCCTAAAATGGACACACAGATTCCTATCAGTCACTCCTATGGCAGGCCTTGACAATCCTGAAGGCAGAGTGCTTGGAATCGTGTGAGATGGTGCTCTGGCATGAGCTGAGCCTGTCTGCAGCTTGCGGAACCAAGTCCTAATAGCTGTTCCATGATATCGCATACCATATACTCTTAAGTGCATTATAATCCTCGCGGTTAAATGCTAACTTTGGTATTGCTTTATCAAAACATGTCGAGTAAGGTGTCATACGAATTGGAATACTAACCCCTCGCCAATTCTGGCGACGGGGTTAGCATTCCACCCTTCTAGAGGGACACGACATGTATGTAACTGTGAACCCCGGTTAAAGTTAACTGAAGCCTCAGCTCCACAAAATGGATGCTGCCACCACAGACACGAGTCTGACCCCCTGCAGCTGGGAGTCCTTCCAGCGAGGGGAGCCTGGACAAAGGGTTTCCTGTCAGGGGCGGTGCTAGCACCGTCCCAGACATGGTTTTGTGTATCCTGGGTAGGCAGGGCTTTACAGGAAGGTGACTGCTGAGTGGCACCCCGGTGCTCACTACGCATAGGCCGGTCTGAACCAGTTCCAGGGGCACACCAGCCCCTGGCCTGGGGAAGTCCGGCATGGCTGAGGGGTGTAACCACCCCCCACCTAGTCCCACCCATAGGCAGGACCTAGTCACCGGGTCAGCCCCCTTTTTTTAGTATAAAGATGGGAGCGGGCCCCCTGTTAAAATTAGATCATCTTTGGAATCAAGATACCACTTTCTTCGAAAGGACTTCACGATTTCTTCTTCAAGATTCTCCCTTGTGGCTAAGGAGTAGTCACCCTGCATCCGCAGGCACCATCCTAAAGAACACTGCGGTCTGCTGCAAGTCCTTCATCACGAATCCGACGACCCAGCTCGACGAGACCCGGCTTCCCTGGCACCTCTGACCTCTACTCACCTCTACAGCCCAGCTGAGAACCGTGAGTGCGACGAGACCTCAAGGGACCGACGATCGCCAAGACTGCACGACATCTTTACTGCAAGCCCACCGTGTCCTCCACTGGTGAGTGCTTTGGGGTCCGAGAAGCCCCGACCCTGCGCAGCTCCAGCACCCAAGATCAGCCCCCCTGCATCTCCACGATCTGCGTGGGGCCCTTCTGCTGTTTGCTGTGCACCGCGTTGTTTGGCTACTAGCCGGCTGGCTTGTGGCCCTCTGAACGACGCCCAACGACTTCACGACTGCTGGTCTGGTTGCTCCAGGCTGGCCTTTGCTTCCTTCTTCAAGAGAGGCACCCCGGACCCTCCTGGTCCACTCCAGACGCCATTTTAGGTCCACCGCGTGGGCTTGAATTTGCCAAGGCTTTGTTGCCCAATCCTGGGTCCAGCGACGCCGACAGCTTCTATCTTCGTGGGACAGCTCGATCCTCCATCCTGGTCGCCGACAACGCCTCCTGGTCCGTGAGATCTTCGAGTCAAGCGTCACCCACTCACCTAGTCGAGGTGGCTACCATCCGGTGCCCTCCTGGTGCCCACTGACTACTGGCTAGTAGTCTCGAACTTGGTCCCCTCTGCTTTCAGGTGTCATCTATCTTCAAGATCCAGGCTTGGATCCGACTGAACTTTCTTCACTGGTCACCGGCCAGCATCTTTTCTTCCGGCTCCTGGTCCGTCTACGAGGATTCCCGACGTCTTTTCAGACCTATGCAGCTGCAGCCCCTGGGCTAGGTAACTTCGGCATTTCGGTGCCCCAGCATAGCCTCACTATCCAAGGGTCAGAATCTACTTTCGTTTTCTCCCTACCAGGTCGGGTTCGCCCGAGAACACTAACTTTCTAATTCCTAGCTACCATAGACTTTTGTCCCGCATCTCGCGTGAGAGTGCACACACTGCACCCGAGTCCCCTAGGCCTCCTAGACATAATCTAACGATTCCCTAGTCAAGTCCTAGCGATTCCAAAAGCTATTAGTACTGTACTTACCTGCTAGGAATTTCGCATTCCACTTTCAGAGTATATGGTTTTCCGTGCCCCTCGGGCATTTGTATATACTGTGCTAACTTAAGTATTTTTGTAAGAGTTTTGGTTTGTGCTTAGTACCCTGTCCTCATAAAGAGTACAGGGCTGTTGTGATCTTTAAATAAATAACTGTTTATTTTCATAACACTTGTGTGGTGTCCTTTCACTTGGTATTCAAGGGGTATATGTGTGGTAAACAGCTGGCTTAACGCGCCCTCTCGAGTCTTTAGCCTTAGACTGCTCGTATCCACGCTACTAGGATAGCTGGTCTATAAGGTTGACTTACAACCAATCATCAATAAGGGTTGCTGGACTGATACATAGTGTTCACTAGAATAGTGAGCACTGCATATCAGGCCACCTTCTCACATTCAGGAATAGTGATGTGTTTTCAATATTGTAACACAGCAGCAGCTCTCATATTCCTGCAAATAATCTCTGTGGCACCCTCCCATTTCTCAGATGCCAGGCCCTGTTTTAATCTAAAAAGCTATTTTTATGGATGTTGCATGAAACAAACACAATATTTGTCTGCAAAATGTCTGTAATAGACTCTCACACATCACCCACTCGAAAAATAAATGAAGAGGAAACGCCATTTACAACAATCTGTTTAACCCCTTCGCAATTGGGGTAATTTCCCCGCTGTGCTGGAGGGAGAGGGGGTGCGTTCAGCGCCCCGGTGCTTGTGACGAGCTCTGCAAGTCACGCAGCACAGTGGCAGTGTGCTCATGGCGAGCTGAGCTCGTCACGGCCACACCCGTTTCTGTGGAACGCTCAGCACAGCGGGGGAATTAGCCCCGCGTGCGAGCGTTGCGGCCGATATGAGGAGCTCAGCTCGTCATGAGCACACTGCCACCGTGCCTCATGACGAGCTGAGCTAGTCATGAGCACCCGTTTGGTTAAGAATTTTTCAAGGTCATCAGGACAAGACTCTGCAAAACAGAGCTCGCTGTGTCGCCCCCCCCACCCCCCGAAAGGCTGGGGCACTGGGCTAGAGCCCACTTTGATCATGCCTTAAAACGTCTCTGCTTGCACATTAAAGCTCAGACTTATTGGTGTGGCCAAGACTTGTTTTTCCATTGTGTCCCATCTTTTCTCCACTCGCACTCCGATTGTATTTCACAAGCCTCTCATTAGTCACATCGGAATACAAAGGGAAACTGACTCTGGGGTATTTTGGCATTCATTCACAAAAATAGCATTCCAACCCCATCGGCCACTGTTAGAACTTCATCCCAATATGTCGGTGGTAATTGTAGGTCACTAATGCTGCCTTTGGTACAGTAAGTTCTTTGCACAACAACCCTCTATCACTGTCCAGGCTCTGCAGGACAACAGACACTCTCTTCTGAGCTGTCCTCAATCAGGCCTTTGTGGGTTTCAGCAAACCACTGAACGAGATTCCAGTAGTTAATCATTCCATTAAAAAATACTGTGGTTTTCCCTTAAGTGCAGACCACGGTGTGTGAGAAATAACAAAAATAGGTCTGGCTGGATGAATAAGTACGCCAGGCCCATTAACTCTATCTGGCCCTGTAACAGCAGATGTTTAATATTAGTGCTCTGGTCTGGTCATATTCTTGTGTGCGCACTTGTAACAGCAACTCCGTAAAGAAAGCATGAAAACAATACCAAAATGCTAACAGCGTATTTATTATTCCCTTTGCTACGGACACTGTTCTACGTTTTAATAACTGGCGTTGTTATTTTCCAGGTGAATGGTACCAAATGTTTCCACCTCTGAAGGATGAAAGGCTGAGTCTGCCCTTCGAGTACTTACGATGAGACCGGCTGTTCTCCGCAGTGAGTGCTTAACTCGCTGAGACATCTCATCATGGCGTCCATTTTTTACGGGGAGGTGCAAGATCTCGGTTTTTACTCTGCGACCTTTCTCTCTCCGATAGAGGCAAACAACGTCTCACTCTTCACGAAGTAGCAGATATAGATTTACCTACAAATAATTCTTGTGGTATTCATAATAGGATCATATTTTCATAAATCTGGAAGCGTGGTTAGTTTGCACATCTTCCCAAAAGTAATTTTCAGTGAAAGCAGCAGTAAAAAAAAAAAAGTAGTATTCTGAGAGATTTGTTTTAAAAAAATGAGCCTGGCGGTAGGGAGGGAATATCTGTTTTTTATGAAAACAATGGCAAGTCTGTGCTCAGCCGGCCAGAAAATAGACGTTATCGGTTTTCATGATAAGCAACAGCTTGTTCTAAAATCAAAACCACACTGTATTTAAGAACTGCACTTGTGACTGATGCAGCCATGGTTACATGTTTGTTATTGTTTCTGCGTGTTTGGAGATCCCTACAAAACCCACAAAAGACGATGATTATATCTGACAGTTAAACGACTGTTCATGCACCTCCTCCCCATGCACCATCTGGTCTAGATGGAGGGCCTGAAGTCGCAGCACCCCCTTCTTAAGGGGTTTGTTTGGAAAATAGCTCTCTTTTTGCATCATCCAGTCTGAAAATTCAGTGGGCTGGACGACCCCTCCCCGGCCCCCAACATCCTAGAGGTGTGAACTGCTAACCATGGCATGAACCATGGCATGAACGTCTCAGTCTTTTACCACTCCAAGATGGCTGAACTGAATAGCAGAGTTTGGTAAAACCACCATCTCAGTCAGTGACCTAAGACAATTTAGATTGTGGCCTGTTCCATTGAAAGTGTAATTATGTCATCATTACATATTCGGTCATGGTGCTCAAACCATACCCTGAGGAATTATAGACTCAACAGTGATCCTATGAAATGTAGTGTTACAAGTGAGCTACCATGAATGGAATTATTGAGTTTCAAAGTATTAAATATACAGTGCATGATAACACAGGGACTAGAATATAAACTACATTAATTACGGTGACATGGTGCCTAATATCAAAGTTGCTTGGACAATCAAAAAGGCTGGTGTTTGATTCCAGTATCTGTGTAATGTACGCCGTGTTGCAAGGCACGAAAACGATAATGCTACCGCCAAACTATTCTTCTATCGAACTCTTTGCACACACTTGCAAGTAAGAACATTACAGGGCCCAAGGTGGTCATACTTTCTACTGGCGAGAGGCAGAACAGAAAGGAAGTCCGTTAGAGCCCTTGCCTCACATCAGACAGCAAGACTTCCGGGGAGGCACATGGGGCTTTCTTGTGGTTTAGATAGAACGTGGATGAATCAGAACTGTAAAGCTAGATACTTAGTCAGCCTTAGGAGAGTGAACGTGGAAGGAAATTTCCAGTTCCCTCTTTGTCAGTGAGTTGATATGCATGTGCGCAAATTGAACCCTGCAAGTAAAAATATTTTTCACAGAATGACCTTCTTAATCACGGTCACATAACTTTCTCTCATGTTGGAATGAATCCAGATCCATTGGAATGTGTGTGTATTACCCAAGTTAGGTGTGACTATAGGTAGTTTGCTTATAGCGCCAGCACAAAAGGCCACAATGATAGCAGATTGACACTGAAGAACTCAAAACGGCACTGCTGCTAGGAGATGAGGAGAGTCCAAACATCAAAATCTCTTATTACTTAGGACTCAGAAAATCTTCTCACCAGAACAGAATGCTAGACTAATGGCTTTGAATCTAGGACACCCTACTTCGACAAATGCGTTTCAAATTCAGGCCTTTTTATTAGAACCTCCCCATAAGATATGTTTGCATTCAATTACTTGAATAGACATCACTTATCCTGAAAACCTAGAAGTAACAAAACAAGTGTGAGTCAATGGATATAAGTACCAGAGGTTCACTCGGGACTCATTTCAATACCATACTTGAAACACTTCTTACCAACATAATTACTTTAGCTATTAACACCAAAGGACAGCTAGCCAGTGTTCAAGTGTTTTAGCAATGTATCAACAAAAATATATAGAAAATTGAGATTAAAGTGCTCAGAGCCTAAGTGATTGCACAGTGAACCATCATGAGCAGTGACAGTTGGTGTATCTGTACAAAAAGCAGCCTTACATTTGGAAAAGAACCTACATACACAACTCTTGTTATACAGAAACTTGCTTAAAAACCTCGGTATCCACTTGTAAAATAAGCTAATCGTCGTTCTGCTGAATATCCTAATCCAGTTACTGGCTTAAACAGGGAAATAAATATATTAGGGAAGGCACAATTCCTGTCATTTTCTGTAGAAAGAAGTAAATTCATCATTTTAGGAGAAGAAGTAGGAAAAAACACTCTCTTAGGAAAGAGACAGAAGATAAACACTGGGTCCAGTTAAAGAAGCAGCCTCTTGTAAAGATGCCAAATGATATTGGGGAATCATCTTAGACAGCTGTGGTTCCAGAGTAAAATCTCTTCTGGTTACCATAAAAGAAGCAGTATAGAATATCTATCTGGAAGAACTTTATTCAGGATAGGCTGATTCCATGTAGCTTCCTCCCCCTCCTACCAAAGCTTCCTCTTCTCTCTCAGCCTTTTGGGCTCCTTCTATGAACGAAATTGTAAGAATTATTAAGGGAGTGAGATACTAAGGGGCAATGGGCCCAGTTGAGGTGCCCATTACTGTCATTAAAAAGGAGCCCCTGTTGTGGGCCTCCTACCTTGCACCTCTTTTTTTGCTTATTGCTACCATCAGTTCCTGGTCTGGAAGCATCTCAATCCCGCTATAAAAAAAGGCCAAAGACATCTCCTTGGCAACTATCGCCAAATAGCACGATTGGATGGAGTCGAGAAAGTATTTGCTAGGACTATTTTGGAGCTCCTCACAGAATGGGTTGAGAATAAGAAAACCCTATCGAACAAGCGGGTTTCAGGAAAAAAAAATTGCACATTGAATAACACATGTATGCTGAAACTCACAGCAGAAAAGTACATCTTAATTCGAGGGGTTAATGTCTATGTGACATTCATAGATTTTTCAATGGCCTTTGATAGGGTAGACCGGCCAACACTTTGGAAAAACGATTGCGGACTATCTTCTATAATCCCATCAAAAAATGAGCTGAAACAAGGTTGTCTGTTGGCCCCACTGTTTTTTTCATTATTCATCTTGGACCTCCCTAACTGTTTTGCATTTAATAAAGGAGACGCTCTGAAGATAGTGGCTGTCTTTTCCCTTATCTGATGTATGCAGACAGTATTTTAATTTTGGACCTAAGACCCAAGGGTTAAAAAAATAGACTTGTGTTCCTTCAACAATGTACCACTTTACATTACCTGATGACCAATGTTTCAAATAGTAAGATACTGATCATAAAATGTAGAAAGTCTAGGAAGTCCAGCAATTATGTTTGGGGTATAGGTTTATAGAAACTGGAGATTGTAAATTCATATCCTTACTTAGAGAAAATTGTAGCTGTAATACACTGGATAAAGCTCATAATGTTTTTTAAAAAAAACTTTTTATTATTATTTTAGTCATAGTTCAGTCACAAAACCATCATCAAAATGTGCGGTACAATTAAGTGGTACAGTGATAAGTCCATTATTTTCCTGGTACATGGGATTAGATTCCTCTCTTGTCAAATCAAGTCAAGCACTGTATACATGCAACAATATCAGCCCTATAGGCACCCTGCAATCCCTCCCGAATTAGACATATAATCAAAATACAGTGACTCCTCCATTCTGTCAAACCAATTGTTTTCCACTTCTCTTGCACCAGATTGATCACAGTTCCTGCATTTATAAATAAAAGCAGTTCACTCTTAGCTCATCCTCCTGTGGCTGACATTCGTATTTCTACCCCTCAATTCCACAGCCTCCTGCTTCTCATTTGTGCTGGTATAGTCAAGGCTGTTTACATGGGGTTATGTGGGTGTGTAAGGTGTGTAATCAGATAACTTGTCAGCGGGGCCCATATATACCTGGGCCTGGAGGCCACAGGCAACAATTCAGCATATGTTATGAGCCGTTCTTGGCAAGTCACTAAATCGTCAATCCAGGTCTTGAATTTGGGTGCTCGACCCCTCCCTCAGTGGTAGGCTACTCTACTCTTAGCCATGAGAAATGCCATTGCCACAAATTTACGGTGCTGTGCCCTCACATGTTTAACATACCCCAGTAATGCCATCAATGGAGTAGGATCAACTTGCTTGTGTATCATCTCTGTTAAAGCCTGGAAGACTTGTTCCCAATAATCATACACCCCGGGACATTCCCACGCTAGATTTAGAAAGTCTGCGCCTTCGGCCCGACACCAGTCACATCTGTCCAAGTCTCTTAGTCCAAATCTGTGCATTCTGGCGGGGGTGTAATATAATCTGTGTAGAAACTTATAATGGATTATGCGGAGCCTACTGCTGGCCGATACATGTTCGGTTTGCAAACAACAAATTTCCCAATGATCGTCAGTCAGGACAAACCCCATCTCCTCCCCCCATTTCATACGGGTTACAGAGTCCGGGACCTTCCTTTATGTGTGCACTGTACGGTATACTAGGGACACTAGACGTCTAGCTGTTGCACACTGCAGCATCAACTGTAACAGTGTCAATGCTGGTGGCTCGGCTGGGAAGCCCGGAGTCAATGCTCGTATCCCCCGTCTAAGCCAAATATACAAAAAGTTATCCATTGGGGTCTGCTGTGTGTGTTGGAACATCTGTTCCAGAGTCCAAAATTGGCCATTTGGTACAAGTCTCACCAGGTGCAAATGTGTGTACGTTTTTTAAAGTTATGGAAAATGACTTCCTGCAGGAGGGGCATGCTCGGGTGATAAGTAAGAGGCAGCAAGGGAGAATAGAGCATGGGTGTGCCCAGCATTCGCCCTATGTGTTGTCATGCTGTGATCATGCATGGAAGGGTTGTCGGCACCTTTTCTCTAGTCCCCACAGTCTCATATATTGCGCCATCTATGGGTACTGGGTGTGCTAGAAAATTTTCCGCCGCGACCTGTGGCATAGATTGCGGTCGAGTTATCCAAAACTAAGCATAGTGGGCTTGCGCACTCATATAGTACAATTCGAAGTTTGGTATCCCAAACCCTCCCTGTGAGTAGGGTTTGATCAGCAAGCTCCACTGCAGTCTCGGCTGCTTACCACCCCACACGAGCCTGATCAATTCTGATCTCAATGTCTTGAAAAAAAAGTTCTAGGATAAAATGGAATATTTAGAAAGAGAAAGAGAAATTGGGGAAGTATCACCATTTTAATCGGTGACGCCCTGCCCGCCATAGAGAGTGGCAAGGTTATCCATCGTGTGACACAGTCCGTTACTCGAGTCATTAGTTCCTCCCTATCCTTAGTAACTCGTACCCCTAATTATTTCACTTCTTTGTCACACCATTCTAACGGATAGTCGAGTGGGAAGCGGACCGTCGCTGCTGTCAGAGGGAAGATATTTGATTTGCCCCAGTTAATCTGAATTCTTGATAATTTCCCAAACACTATACATTCCCTCAGCACTGGGTTTAGATTCTGTTGCGGTTCTCGAATATAAAGGGTAATGTCATCTGCATATAAGGATATACGTTTTTGGCGCAGATTACACTTCAGGGCCTGGTGATTATGCTGCTGTCGCAGCTTTGCCGCCAGCTGCTCCACCGCAATTGCAAAAGAGCAACGGGGAAAGCGGGCATCCCTGACGGGTGCCCCTAGTGATCTTAAATTGCGGCTCATATTGATTATTGTTCCTCTAAGGCTTGCTCGCATGCAAAGGGGCGATGGGCCTTTTATAGCACAATGGGGCGAAGACACTTTACTCAGTCGCTATTCGTTTTTGAGGTGTGAGCCCATCAAACTCTATTATACGCTATAGAATCTATTAATGTGACAAAATAGGACTTTCTAGAGAAAATAGTGGGGCAAATCTTACGAAAAAGTGTGTAATTTTAATTCATCTTTCTTGACCCCAGCAGTGAAGTTGGAATTTGGTTTGACAAGCTTCTCTGTGCAAGGATTAGTCAGCGTGATTTAGTGGTGCAATTAGCTTAAGAACATTGAAAAAGACTTGAGGGGTTTCATGAATTATGAAGTATTTGGCTCAGACCAGAGTTAATATGTCTATTCCCAAGATTTTACCTTGGAGCTGAACTATCTTGATCTGCAGGAAGATGTCTTAACCTCCCTTTCTCCCTCACAATTTAACAATTATTTAAATGGTACTGCTAGCACTATTAGTTATCGGAGAGATCTCACGTATTGTAAACTGAAAAAAAGGTTGGAGGCGGTAACTTTATCTTGCCTCCTTAAGGCAGTCCAGAAGTACTTGGCCTGGAAGTTGGACCACGGTCTTCGACGTTTTTTGACAGTATTTGAATGAATTTTCTCCTGTTAAATGAGTTAACGGAAACTGGTCCTCTTCTGGGAAAACATGGAAAGACTGTAGCATGTGTAACTCTGGGATCCAGGATCTTAATCATGTTTTTTTTGTTTGTCCTGCAGTGTTACATCAGTTCCACCACCTCTTATGGTCATGTTTTTAAAGAACAATATTAACTCAGTAGAGGCAGCCCAAGAGTTTCTCCTTCACCCCAAAAAGTAAATTATACAAAAGTTTTTACATTTTATGAATGCTTTATGAATTTTTTATAATCTGGATTTAGGATTACTGCTGCAGTAGCATGAGCACTTTTGACACCACTTTTGATGGAGTAATTTGAACAGAAGTTTAATATTTTAGGGCTTTATGAGCTTCTTCCAATTTGTACTTATGTGGCTGCTACAGAAATTAGATCAAGTGTACAAGTGTTTAATAATCATTGTGTATATTCTTCTATTCCTTTTAACATGTTATTTTACAGCTTGTTATTTATTATATTGGTGTGATTTCATGTAAACCTCTTTTGAGCTTCAAATCATAATTGAATTGACAATTCCTAAACAGTTTCATTTATTTTGTCTTGGATGGGAATTTGCCTCTCTTCAATGTGGATGACATTTTGGCCTTATATATTTGTTGCAAGTTCGTCATCTGGAAAAACATAATATAGGGGACAACTGTAGTCTGGAAAAAAATTAAATGAAAATAATTCGGCACTTCAACTAAACTAAGATAAAGTTGGAACTGGAGTAACTGTCTAGCTGGGAAGTCAACAACAACAATCCTACAGGGCCACCATTGACTTATGGAAATCAGAGCCCAGCGTCACCAATAGCCACTGTCTAGGGCAGGAACTGGTTTGGCACACACCAAGGACACAACGATTTTCAAAGTGCCAGCTGTTCATTGCAGAAGCATGGTGGAGGCACCCTGAAAAACAGATCAATAAAAATAACCAAAAGAGATTTAGGACGAATACACATAAATGTAAGAAGCCAAAAAATTAAAGTGCTTCAAAATAAGTGAAAATAGGAAAAAGATTATATGGGCCAATGTCATGAAAGGTGCTAATAGCGAAAACTAAGTGAAAACCAAAAATAGCATTGGAGTGGTACATACAAAAATAGATTGAAATATGTTTACAAAGTATAGTAGGTACCCTTAGTAGATGCACACCACATCACTTATCGGATAGGTAGGTTAGAACAGAGAGTTTAAGGTTTCAGAAATACTACATATGAGATCATAGAAATATCAATGAAAACAGGGAAGTCACGGAATTCTGTGGGAACCACCGAGTTATTACAGTACAAGAAGCATGGGCCAGTTAGGCAGTAAGTTCTTAAGAGCAACAGTTCTTTTAAATTGTTATGATGGTGTTGCACTTGTTCATAGAACATAGCACTTCTTCAGCTAATCTGCATCTTGGTGACGTAAAATCTCCTGCAGCTCAACTTCTCTTGGCGGCTTCGTGAAGAGATCGATAGCCTGATTTCCACTGTCAATCATTGTGTCCCTTTGTAATGAAATGGCAAACCAAAGGAGCATTGGCAACCTTACATCTAATCCTGCTCTTATGTTTGGCTTTTCTTGCATTATCTTTTTCAATATTTAGCCCAAAGTAGATCAAATCATAAGGGCAGCCGTATGCAATAACCTATAAAAGGGAAGTTGTGTTCGGAGAACAATTTCAATTCCTGTACCACATATGTATGTGTGCTGTGTAAAACGTCACACTGCATAGTGGCCACATAAGTAGTGACCCGCCCCTCTGGTACGCCCACATTCCTTATTATAGAGCAACAATTGGTGGTGCTGTGATGCCTTGTTTGCACTACAGGAGCCTCATAATTAAGGCTATGTTTAGAGGCAAACATATGTAGGTTCTGTGCAAGGTTGCCTGCTTATAGAACATGCCTGTGCATTTCTATCATCTTCACAACCATGTTAGTGTGAGGATAAAAGATAGTAACACACAAAAGTGTGTGATCTTCACAACCATATTAGTGTGAGAACAAAAGATAGTCAAACGCTAATGTTGGTCTGCCTCTTATTTAGCTTTTAGGGTCAACAGTTTTTTTGGTTCGCATCATGCTCCTTTTACACCTCTTTTCAACAATCTGGGGTGATAGCCTGGTGTTTGTAAGCCATTCTTAGGAACCCTGGCCTCAGAAAAATAACCTTTCCTAAATTTACAGTGGATTTTGAAGAACTGCGCAGACTGCAAACTAACCCTTTACGGCCTAAGGTGATTGGTTGGTAGTATAGTAAAAAAAATTCTCTAGTGGTTTTCTAAATACGGTGGTGTAGAGGAGTGAGTCCATACATTTAAAGGCAGCGCAAGGTGGTAAATAATTTTTATCATCTGTGTGTGTAAACCTAAATTGAGGCTACAAATTCAACCTGAAATCCACCAAACTATTCCAGATTATGAAAGTATTTTTTATATATAATTTCCAGAAGTGAATGTGTCCTTTGTAAGGATTGTTCCTAGAACAGAAAAAGTGAAGACTTTCTATTGTGTTGTACTACTTCTTGCTTTCTCACTCTAGCAATCCTGACACTCTCACACTTATACAGGAAGGAGTCTGGCCACTAACCCAAAGCTTAAACAACAGAAGTGTAAAAAATATATGTGTCTAATTTATTTTTTTATATTAAAAACATTTCATAATATAACGAATAAAAAGCATTGACAGAACATATATTTTGTATATAATTCTAAATACACTATTTCAAAATGTCATTCCATACACAGATGAAAGGACCTACAAGACAAACAACACTACCAAAAAGGGTACAATAGAGTTCACAAAATGAAACAGTACACTTTGTCATAGACAATACATATCCGTATTAGAAGAGATGATTAGCTGGAGCTCGATAGATTGAATCTCCTTTTCTATCTGTGGTTCCAGCTACTGCACAGATTATGAAAACATAGCGTTGACTTATTTCGATGGTGGCCAGTTTATTTAAACCATCTTTTTCAAGACCACATGTGACTCTCACGGCCTTCTATGGTGCCCAAAATAAGGTCCTAAACCTTGGGTGAACTTTATCATCCAAAACTCTGATGCTGTTACTGCTACAGGACTTTGTGCAGGGTCCTGACAGCGGAGTCTGCCACTCTCGTCAGTTTAACCCAATCCAGTAGGGAATCTGCAATTCTTCCATCCAGCGTTTCCTCACATTGTCGTGCGCACTCTTGAGACCTGATTAAACTGTTCCTAGAACAGGCATAATCATATTCAAAGTTATGCAAAAGCAAATTAGCAAAACGTGGAGCAGAAACTGCTTCAATAGAAGTTACTTTACATAGGATATAGACAAACAAGAAAAGGTTTTTGCCAGTGTAATTTCTTCAAGTGATGTTCTGAATTTAGCGGGACTAGAATTCTAGAATTGGTGCCTGTCTGTTGTTAAAGAACTTCACAATTACTTTAAGACCTTGGAGGTGAAGTATGTTGGTATACAAAGACTCCGAGGCCGATAACTATGCAGCCCGTAAAGGTTCCGACCGACAGTAATGGACCGATTGGTTTACTTTCTGACCGCAGCCTTATGATGCTGGTGGTCGGAAAGTAAACCGACTGGTCATGCCAGCAGGTTTAGGACCGGGTCAGGGATCCCGTCAGCCAGTCGGAGTCGGCTCGCAATCCCAAAGAGTGGGTCTTTCTGCCCTTGGGATTACACGCTTTCGGACATAGTTTTCATGTCGGTCTGTCCAACATGGAAACGATGTCGGAAAGTGTGTTTGAGGGGCCCCTAGTAGGGTTCCCTTGGGTGCGCAGCCTCCAGTTGGGGCAGAGGTGGCACCTATGGTGCCCCCCTGTTGATCCCTGCACCCTGTGGCAAGCACTTTGAGGTGCGTGACACAGTGTGCAGGGATGAACCACAACTCCCATTTCCCTATGGGACAATGTATTACGGACAATTTACGGTCATAATGCATGCTCCCATAGGGAAATTCAGGAATGCAACCAAACAGTGTTTGATCGCATCCGAATGAGGCAGTCGGGAACACCGGCCGGAGGTTGGTCTGGACCGCAGACCAGAGGTCGATCGGTCCCAGGACCGAGTCGGTGTCGGGCAGAAGCAATTCCGGCAGACATTGAAATAGGCCCCTTAATGTCCTTGATGCCTAGAAAGTCAGAATTTACATCATAAATCAAGTTGTTTATGATAGTCATCATGTTGCAGCAGTCACTCACATATTTCTCTGTGCAAGAGACCAAATACTTAATAAAGATGTCAGAGTACACGCCCAGTGATTCAAGCTATAAAATGCAACCTGATAAATTTGGTCAGCCTGGTGTACTTTTCTCACTTTTGTGCATTTTCGTGAGTGTGTATAAGACCGAAGTCCTTTGTGTCTTGTTATTAAGGCAGATGAACTCATCTCAACTTACAAAACGATCACCTCTGGCTAAGGCTACGTAATTAAATACAACCTTTATTATACTCCCAATGGTGGTCTTGATTACTCACTTTTTTAATGATAGTGATTTTTAAGTCTTCTTTATTGAATTTTAGTGATTCTATTCCCCTGCTCAGTCACAGAGAAACTGGCTAGCTTGTGATATTCTCAGAGTCCAACTATGTTTTTATTCATTTGAATCACGTTATTTCAACACTACACAAATGTTCCCCATATTGTATTTGTCTGGACTCCTGATCATGACCTTGCAATCAAAACGCCAGACAGACACATTCCCATCTAATACCAAAGGATGGAAAATGAAGTCCTCTGCTAATAGTACATACACACCAACAGTCCTTGCTAATGTTGTTTCGCTGTGTGATCACTAGTGCAATAAGCGCTTCACTCGCAGTTCTCTGTATATTTTTCTTGACACTTTGCCAATCAAAACACATTGTACACTGGCTAGCGGTCATGTGGCATTAATTGCTGGAATAAATGTTTTACTATGAAATATTTTGACTGGGATAATGAAATGATTCCTTAGTGACCCGCTGTTACTATAGAGCCTGAAACCCAGGCACAGGTCCGCATTAGGCACCGGTGCCTCTAGGCAAATTGCCCTAAAATATACACCACAGTAACTGAGGGGCATATTATCAAGGGGGTTTATCTCCGCTTTTTTGGCTTTAAAAGCCAAGAAAGCGGAGATAAAATGATCTCCCTATTACCTAGCTGTTGCTAACACCAGTTAGCGACAGCTAGTAGGAGATAGCGACCATCTTGGGCTCCACTTTGCATGTCAGTGATATTTATCACTAATGACATGCAAAGTGGGCGTGCCAAGATGTTAGCAACTGGAAACAGTCGCTAACATCGCTATCTCCTATTACCAACTTTTGGAGATATTCGTGCTAAGCGCGAATATCTCCAAAAGCGAACACCTGCCCTGAGCAGTTCTTAGCCATGTTATCCAATGAGAGGTGGATAACATGGCTAAGAGCATTAGCTCGGTAATGCATGAATATCTCTGAATTTTCAGCGATATTCATGCATTGCGGATTATTTTTATCGCATTTGCGATAAACCTTGGTAATACCAAGGTTTATCTGCGATAAAAATCGCCGCAGCTCAGCGGTAAAAATATTGCCGCTAAGCCAACATAGCGATAATTATCGCTAGTTGTTGGTAGTATGCCCCTGAATTCTCGAAGTTTAATACAGTGAAATTCTGGTTGCAAAGGTAAGATTCAGCAAAGAAAAAGACTGTGTAAGGAGAATTATACACTTCAGAACTTAATAACCCAAAACTATACCGCAATTAAAACGAGCGCTTCGGGTATTGTGCTATTTAATTTCATGACATTATCCTTTGCAGTTTTACTTTTTTACAGTACTTTTTTGTTCTGTGAATACAAATATTTTGCATATGGTTTTTATTCCACATCAAATTTGAGCAATGAAGGCCCATCCTTAATCGCACATGGATGCCTGTTGGTTTTCAGGGTCATAACTAAAAACATAATACAGTCCACTGACAGGAGCATTATAGTGCAAGGAACACATCGACAGATATTTAGAATTCTTTGGGCAATTATATACATTTCTGCAACTCCCTGTGCTGTCCATCTGCACATCTCCTAGGCTGCTGCCATGACTGACGTTGGGAGAAACATTCAAAAGAAGACCTCATTTCTGTAATTTAACATTATAAAAAAGTCTCTATAAAGTAAGAAACAATAGCATAATGTATACTTTGGTCCCGAGAGTAGGACTACTGAAGACGTATATATCCTAGGTTTAGCATGAATTATGAAGAAAAGATGTTGGTTGGTGTAATAAGTAATATCTGAAGGAATACATTTGTTCTTCCTGGATTTTATTTGCACTGTTAAACTCAGGTAACTTTTATTTTAAGCACATCCCTAACAGGGCCCGTTAGAGATCTCTTCTACGAAATTCAAAGCCTCGTCATGCAGCAGATATGTTCATAATCCTGAACTTTTCAGCTACAAATCATTGTTTTCAGGTTTGTTAATCTAATTAGTCGAAAGAAACAAAGCAAGATTATCAACCCCAGAATTCATTAGCTACCACACCAAAAAATAAAGACCGTTTCCGTATGATCTGCCAACATTGCTCTTTGTAGAGAAACTTTCTTTATTAATCTAAGTTTATCTTTGATTATACATATTTATTCTGTGCCTTCCTGGCTTAATCTGGAAATCAAAAAATATTGTCTCATGCAATTCCTATGTAACAATAATGGTGTGTTGTGTCAGATGTTGCTATCTTCACTACCCTAAATACTCTTAAAGGAGAACCACATATCTAAGGTGTTCCAACAAAACAGAGCACATCAATAGCAAATCTTTACTCTAAGGAGAATGTAGTTAATCACGCATAGGCGGATTGATGCTCATTTCATTTACTTATAAATCCCTAGTATATGGTACTACATATACCCAGAGCCTGTGAATTAAATGCTACTGGTGAGATGCAGAACTCACAGTGACATCCAGTAAAGTAGCACGGTATAACATCTCTCTTGGGATGTCAATGCAGCCTGGGTGTGCAATTTTACACTGCCATTACAGCCTAGCAAAACAAACCTTTTGCCAGACCTAAGTCTTATAATTTACCCCTAGAAGTAAGTTCTAAATGCCAATAGGTCAAAGTGTAAGGTATTTAAAAGTAGGGGATGTATATTTAATGTTTTCCATGCCTTGGCAGTGGAAAAGCGCCAAAGTCATTTTTCTAATGTGTTTAAGCGGACTCTTCCATAGAAAAACACTGGGTTACACTATAAATTTCAGCACAGGAGTAGCTAGAAAATGGTTCAAGGATTCACTTTGATACAAATTTAAAATCCATTTTATATTTGTATTTTGAAAATAAACTTTTAGAAAGTGGTCATTTTCCTGCAATGGCGAAAATGGGCTGCTCTGCCAGTGTCACCTGGCTGCAAATGGCTCTCCTGTGGTTAAATGTGGATTGCTCCGAGACAGGGCTTGGATGTGAAGAGGTGTTTTTGTTTTTCTTCCTTTAACAGAGGGGCCTGGGAGCTGGGCCCAGACCCTTCCTGAGCTTCAAAGTATGTCTGCCTGGTCACCGGTGGATGTAGCTCACACCTAGGTCTTCCATAGTTTCGTCTTCCTAGTCAGTTTGGCTGCAAATCCAGGGGGAGAGGGGAACTGCCTCGGAAATGGCTTGGAGTAACCACAAGGGAGTGTTTGCCCATTATCATAGCCACCCCTCAGGCTGAGCACAGGGGACTATGACCAGGGAAGAAAGGTTCTGCCATGTTGGATAGGTTACAATCAAAACACAAGTGCTGCAAAAGTGGGTTGGGTCACCCCTGGGAACTTTTACCCCATTGGTTAGGGAGTGGAGTTTCCCCACCCACTGGCTGGCACTAGGCATACACGTGGCATCCTCAGTACCTCCCTCAGAACACTCCTGGGCCTGTGAAGGGTGAGAAGGACGGCTTTGCTATCTGAAGAAAGACTGGTGCGGCTTGCCTTGAACGCACAACGGCATAAGTGATTCCAAGGGTCAGTTGTCTGACTAGTCTGAGGTACAGAGACATAACAAGCTTCCAGGGGCCCTTTCCCTACAACTGCCCAGCTCTCTGGTTCCAAGTGGACCTGCTGTAGACCCTGCTGCTGGCTTCTGTTGGAGTCAGTCCTAACACCTTACTGGTACCCGCCAGGTCCTGGTCCGCTTGGCTAGTGTTAGAGTGTTCTCCTCCTGTCCCCAAACGGCAAGAAGTGGGACTTAGAAACGTTTTGACAACTTTCTGCTTGAAGAACTGACAGTGGTTCTAGGTATACACCTAGAGGGCTTCATAGAGACCAATGACAAGGAGCATCCCATTGACATTGAGCCCTCCAGGGGGAAGGGATTCAAGCTTTGCTCCCTCTGAATTTTTCCGCCTTCATTGGCAACTGCACCAAGACCCTGCCGTTCAACAACTCACCATTGTCGAACTCTGCTTAGGATCCAGCTTGCAGCTTGTTCCGCCGATGACTCATTAACTACCACTTTTTCTCCATTAAAGTTTGTAAGTCAGAAGGAGAACTTTCCACCATGACAAGTTTGGTCCATGTAGCGGACTCAGCTCTATCGCTGTCAGCCTTGATTTTTTACTTTGACCAGATCTAGCACTACCAGATAATCACACTGGTGCTATTTGGCACTATTTTTAATTCAAACTTTAAAAATTCATATCACTAGTTCTACTAATTTGGTTTTTGGCATTTTGGTGTCACATTATTTATTAAAATGTACTCTATTATATTTTAAGTGGTTTGAGTTATTTGTGTTGTGTTCTCCTTTATTTTTGTTCAAGCACTGCATAAGAACTTTAGATGTTGCCTCTGAGGCGATTTTTTTGCTACTGCTGTTCAGCATCGTCGAAATGAGAATAAATGCTTTGCTGCTGGTCAACATCAGTGAAAAAGTGTGATGATATGTAAACCTGCATGCCTTATAACGCATGCACACATATACATCATGCATCACATATGCTGCCAAGGTGATGGTGCATATGCATCACATATACCCCAGCATGATGACAAATGCATGCACGTGTATCACCAAGCAAGTACCCATACAACGTGATGCAGCGATTAATGTGCTCTTGTTCATTTATTCTCCAGGATAGCGAATACCCATATTAAAGTGGTAAATTGATAAAAATATAAAGAATTGTACCAAAGCTAATTTTTTTAAGGAATGCTGCAGCCCAGTAACAAATTGCAGCTGCTGTGCCCACGAAAAAATAGAAAATACTAATAACAAACAAAAGAACACATTTGCAAGGGAAGAACAAAGGAGGAGTGGAAAGGAGGTGGAGGAGAAGTAAACAGCAATGAGTGAGTAGAACAGGGAGTGGGAGCAATAGATGTGCTAGTTAGAAATGGTTTTCTTATTTAGAAAAAAAAAGTGAGAGAGACAGGAAGCGGCAGGTAAGAAACAACTTCAGGGGAGCATAGAAGAACAGGGAAGCAGCAGCAGTACAAGTGGGGATAGAAAGAAAACACATGCACTCCCACGGAGTGCTGAAAGAAAAAGAAGAAAAAAAGTAGCTCCCTCAATGCTAGCAATCAAAGCACTCATCCGAGGATAGTAAGAAAGTCACGTTCTAGGCAGAGACACACATAAGAACAGGAAGGAGAGCCACTTACTGAGATGCAAGCAAATAAGATTGGTTTCTGATCAATCAATGGCGAACAACATGCTGACCCACAACGGAAGGAAGAAAAATGTTGGCATTTTTCACAATAGGTCTTTAACAACATACAGCTAAAAGCGGTCTGTAGGCAAGACCTAAAAACAACCTGCCAATTCGATCAATCGCCACACGAAGCAGCACAGGGCCAATCACCGGTGTGGCCCTAATTAAAAACACTATGCACATGGCAGCTCAACGCAATGGCTTGACTATATGTTCCTAATATTCAGGCTCCTGCCTCTTCAGGGTGTTTCATGGTAGGGAAGGCTTGCAATAAACGAACACAATAAATATTTCTTGCATGCAGTGCCAGCCCGATACTGCAGCACAGAGGGAAGGAAGCCTGTCCAGCTCGATTAAGTAGTAAATCTAAACGAAACGCTTGGAGAAATGCTGCTTCAGAGCTGGCATAGAACTGATGGAACACATTACAAATGAGCGCCCGGCTGTAGGAGAGGACGTCCATAGGATCTCAGCCATCGTCGTGCAGAAACTAGGGCTAATTAGCTCAGGAAGAGATTCATCTCTATTGTGAAACATATAGGTCAGCTCATGACCATGACGGATGCTTCCATTCTGAACACATGCACTATATACGCTGGAGCATGTTTTATAAGCCAGAGGTTTACACCGTATTGAAATTAAAAGGGTTAGGGGTATTTGTAGGGACATGGGGGGGGGGGGGGAATGGGCTCCACAGGATCATACAATCACCAACAAATGAAAAGGGCACAGGCCGTGCTGCATAATCCTTCAACACTGTTCCGCAGACAGGGTGTACTGAAAAGGCCCAAAGAGAAACCTTGGTGAAACACAGTGTCCATTGTGCAGAGTACGGGCTTTGATTCTGTGCGCGCCAGATGCACTAATCTGGGCGGGGGAAGCGTGGCCCATATGGAGTGGCGGGTTTGGGCACAATCCACCATGAACTGGCGGTGTCCATGAAGGGAGCACTGCCACCTGAGACCTCCTGAGGGCTGCTTTACTCAATGGATAAACGGCTGCAGGTTTGAGACACTGCAGGGTGAGGTTCATCAGCGAAAGACAGTGGTGGCTCTTTGGCTAAGACGGAGGAGCATCGCCCCACTGCTTCGCAGCAGCGAAGGAAACATAAAATGATAATAACTTGCGTTATCATTTATTTTTCCTTCTGCTGCAGCTTTGCGGTTGGGGCAGGGCTGCTCCAACGACAGAGAAGCAGGGGAGGGGTGGCTTGCACACTCCTAAGTGCACATAACTGTTTAGCCGTCTCTCTTGGGCCGGCCAGACGTTCATGCGCACTTCGCTTCTTCTCCATGCAAGCTGCAATACAGCCTGCGTGGAGAACATGCCCAGGCCCCCATTCCCTGGCTGATCGCCGATCCACAGCACGCAGACCAATCACAATGCTGCTTGGCTATTAAGAGGAGGGGAATCAGGTGCTTCCAGCATCCTGCTGCGGGACCGAAGTCAGGAAGAGGAAGACAGAGGAATGGCGGCGGCTGGCTGGCCTTCACATGTAAGTGTGAGAGAGCGCAAACTGATCAAAATGTAGAAATGCACCACACTTACACGTAGTAAGCATAAATCATGAAGAGAAATGCCATGAGTGCTGATAGTAACTACATCTATATTCTGAAATATGTAGTTAACTTAGAGAATGCATATAGAAGTGGAACTAATGAAGACATGAGTGCAATGTATAACTTTATTAGATGTGATTAATCATGGTTCATGTTAAATGTAGCTGCTAATAGGAAGATGGCGTGCTGCGAGCACAGAAAGAGACAGGCCTCATGCATGGCCATGACAGAAGGAATTAGACTGGTATACCTTTCATTTCTTGGACCGCACTCATGTTATGATTACATTATATTATTCAGAAGAGCTATATTATATAGATGTGAGTTCTTTTATTAATTCACAAAATGTGATACTATGTGATTTTATTCAACGTGAATATTCCTGAATCTATGTTGTGCAGCTGTTAAATGTAAGATGGCATACGGAAACGTAGAACGTGGTAGGCCTCAGGGCCAGAGCTAGAAGGGAGGGGAAAGGTGGTACATTATACAACATGGTTTGCACTACTGTTGTAGTAATAACTTTAATAGGGTTTGATTTATAGATGTGTTTACTTAATCAGTAGAATAAGAGTATTAACATGCTAACAATTAAAGAAGAAGTTGACTATTATAAAACTGTTGTAGAGCTGGAAAGCCTTAAACGTTGATTTACACATATTAGTCTGGGCCGGGGAATGTTGCAACGCGGTTGGAAAACCATGAGAATTGGGATTTGGCTCCAAATGTCTGTCTGGAAGAGAAAAGGGGGTATTCAATTATTCATAAATGAATAGAAGCTTGTTCGTGAAATGGACCAGACATGGAGGAGGGTTCCGGAATGTTTAAGGGGTATCAGCGGGCCGGAGAAGAGTCTGAGAAGCAAGGTCGAAGCTAACCACAAGGCCTCATCATGGAAAAAGCCAGAAGCTACACCACGTGAGGGGCGTCTCACGAGGGGCGTCCTAAATGTTATTGGATTTTTGTATTAGGGACAGCACCCCTGGGGGGAGTTAGAGCAGAAGCCTGAGGACCCTTTAGAGAGCGGATGGGTAGGCAGAGAGGGGCCATGACTGGAGGACTTTAGGTTTTCACCAAGAGTTTAGAGTGAGTGACTTCCCTCGGGAGTCATTCACTGCTGACACCTTTTTGATAGGTTGAGACCTGGTTAAGTAGGGATACCATCTAGATCAGGGTAGGGAAAGCCTAACCTGTATTTTCCCTCCGCCTGTAATGACCGACAGATTTCAATATGTGTCTATGCTAATAGCACTATTGTTTTTAGAACTGGTATTGGTAATTTCCGTTGTTCGTCTGAGGGCTTTCAGAGAACACATGTACGTAGTTGGGCCTGTGTATCTGGTTAATCTCATTTTGAGATGTTTGTATTTGCAACTTATCTTGACTTTATAATAAACCTTTGAAAGCTAGAAGTTGTTTGTGATCCTTTGAGCAGAGTCCTTTATTGGGAGAACTAACTTGGTAAGAGATGCACTTTCTTTCCTCAAAGACAGGCAATAAAGGTTCAGTCGACCAGATCGGGGTTTTAGATCGATAGTGATAAGGTATTGATCAAAATCTCACCCTTCCAAGTGTTTTAAAAAAAAAACTTTTTGGGTCTCCCCAAACCCACTTGCCCCCACCCCACCACCAGAGTCTGGTAGCAGCTGCTACTAAAGGCAGGGATATACTTCTAGCAACTGAAAGTAGCTACCAAGCAGGAAGTCCCCACCGAGAAGGTGTTCTGTTAAGAATTAACAGATGCCTTTTCAATGATCCAGAAAAAAACAGGCAGAATATTCCTGAACATAGTAAACAAAACCTCCCTGAAATCGCTGTCAGAAGAATTCAGGATTAACTATCACCCTTGCATTACCACTGGACTGTATTATAACATTTCTCAATATAAATCTTTGAAATAAAAAAAGTCAAAGCCACAAGCACAGTAAATGTCCATCCAGGATGCAATCGCAAATCGACAAACACACGGGCACATGCTCATTCTTAAACTAATGTTAGCACCCGGAAATTATTGTGGGAGGTAATCCAAGCCACCATTTTGCTCATTATGCCATAACAGATATAGATCAATTTTATGCAAATCACCCTAAGTTTGACTCCAATAGGAACAATGCATCCAAACCTCCAACCATGTCCAATATAAACGGAAACAAAACACATGTTGACGGTACGCTTCAATCTCTGGGTCTACACGTCTCTCAAATGTAGAACATGCTTATTCCAAAACCATCCAGTATGGTTAATGTCCCAAATGTATACAGTGACTAACACAATCTTCAGAGTTTCATACTTTAATTGTGAAGGCCACCACTTTTAGAAAAGTACCACAATAAAAATAAGTCCCATTCAAAGTACCGTTCTCTGAACTGTCACACAATATAAAAACACATAAGGCTAGTTTCTCACCTTCGCATTATGCCAAGTTGCGTTTAATGAAATTTACTTGTAGTAAAAAAAAAAAATCCAAGTACCAGATATCATAGAAGACCAAGCTGGCTCGATGAAAACTGTGGGAACTCTGGAAAGCTGGGACATTTTCACTTCACTTTTCACTTCACAGTCCAAGCTTGCGCGATAGGTTGTCAACTGTCCAAACACCAACCGTTGCTTACAGTCCATGGTCTATCTGGAACAGTTATGACTGCCCAATTTGCCAGCCTGACTTCGTGATGGACAATGCAATTTCTCTGGGCTTCGTATTGGAAATGTGGTGTAAACATATTTACTGAGGGCCTGCATGCAAAAGTTCACAAAATATTGGTTGTTTTTAGGTCTTATTCGCTTATAGCTATAGCAGTCTCTAGGCAAAGACAAATTGTGAACAAAACAATAGAGTGGGCTTTGCGTCTGCCCCTTACTGATTTAATCGCTTTCTTCTCTCTTCTTGTGTTGATCCCTCTCCGGAGCATTTACATCTCTCTGTATTTTGATTAAATGGCAGGTATCATTCCACTGCTGACATCACACCTTGTCATGCACAGCACCTGAGGGACTGTTTTATCTTCTTTCTATTTCCCCCTGTCCCCCACTCCTCTTTCACCCCTCCTCTTTCTAAAAAAAAAAAAAAAAATCCCGGGCACCCAACTGCCCACCTCTCGTTTGGTACTGAACACCACCCGCCACTGTTTTGGGAAGTCATCTCAAAAGGTTTTTTTATCATTCCAAGATGCACGGTTGGCATCTTTAAACGCGTTTTCATAACGCATTAGAAAGTTTATTCAAATATTGTTGCTACGGAAGGGCACACAACAACAGCTGGCGCCTTTGAATGGATTTTTAGATCAAGCATACCAAAATACATTCAAAGATGCGTGCCGTGGCTGCACGCATATTTGCAGCAGCCATCTTTGGATGGTAGACTGCACCTCATAGAGCAATGGATTTGAAGTCAGAAACCTGCGTCTAGTATCACAATACCCAAGTCTAGCTAAGGTTTAATAAGATGACTATTTTACATAGGCAGGTTCTTGTATACAAGATGAGCCACTGTGCTCAATATTGAACGATTAGTGCACATATGTTGAGAATTAATAACAATTAAGGGTTTTCCTTTTTTATATCATTGCCTGAACTCAACTGCCTTATGCCAGCAAAATCTTCATTATAGATATTTACTGCACCCTTAATAAGAATCTCTAATATTTACAAACATATTTCCATCAATGGATGTAACTTATGCTAAAAAAAGACAGGGATATTGATTCAAAATTACCAACCAAAGAAAATGCATTTTAGACAGAAGCTGTACCATCTGGGTTGACAGAACTGCCAAAGAATCGATCAAAGAAAGAGTTTCAAAGAGCGAGAATTCTTGGCAAAGTCAACAGGTTTCATGTGTGAGATCAATCGGCTTTGACAATGCTTGTTTGTATTTGCAAAAATTGAAAGGGCATGTTTCAAAAGATAAAAGATGGACAACCTCAAAAATATATGTTAACAGATGTTTTTCATGTCTGATTTGCCAAGCCTTATAAGCTTACAGTTTATTAGTAAGCATGTGTCCTGAAGAGGTGAAAATAGCATGTTTGTGTGTGCTTTGCTGTGTTTTGCATGTTCAGCATACCTAAAACACACCTCTGTGATCTTGTGGTATTAGGTCGGCTCAAATCCATCTCTAACTACCGGTACTGTTCCTTACTCTTGCAAGTCTCTATGCTCTTAGGTTCCTACACTCACAAAAAACGTTGGTCCAATCTTAATTTGAATGCTATTCTAATATCAGATGCAATCTCGGTTTTGTGCCCGAAATGCGATTACTATTTTAGTGCAAGTGGGTTTTCCCATCCCCTTTGCAGCACGTAAGTCCTACTGCAAATTGGGAGTGCAAACAGTGCACATTCCCATTTCGCATACCTTGGAATGAGGGAAATCGTACAGATAACCAGTTATCCGCCATTCCCAGGTCTGGGACTCTGAATTGGGTAATAATTGTGCAACGGCTAATCAAAGACATTTTGAAACCTTGCTGTAGGAAAATGCCTATTTTTGGCATAATCACACTTATTCTTTTTGGAGTGAGGTTTCTGTTTTTTGACTCTCTGCACTGGGACTCTGCTAACCAGAGACTGGTATATGTGCTCCGCCCCACCTCCCAAAAAGAAAAAAATCAAATAAAGCTATACTCCTAAATGGCATAGTTAACTTGCCTATATGTCCAAAGTTTATGGTACCAAGTGTACCCAGTGCCGGAGTTAAAAGTCACCAGTGGACTACAACACCGGCTGTGCACCACTCAAGTGACAATGCAAAACATGACTGCAGACCTGCCGCCAGTAAGCCGGGCTGTGCAGGGTTAACTACAAACTCAACCAGTCAAAATAACCCCTTCTGACTGGCATCAACCCTCCTTTTAAATTTTAACATATCACCTCCAGGTTCACTTCCTGTACCCATAAAGCAAGGTGCATGGCATTTAAGAGAAGGGCATATAAAAGTTTAAAGTGTAGCACGTCTTTACAGTGAAAAGCCTAATAAGCTATTTTCACTATAGCAGATTTAGCTATTCCAAAGGAAAACATTGGGAATTACTGTCAACTTTAAATAATGTTATATCTCTCCAACAGTCAGATAAAAAAGTTACTTCTTGGAATGTTTACAATATTTATTGTACATTCAATTCATGGGTTCGTCGAATTTGTCACAATTATTTTACAAAAGGTACTTTTAAAATAGTACCTGTTGTTTTTACCTGTGGAGAGAGACCCAAGGACTGTACCTGCTCCCACTTGTACACAGGACTGAGAAGTAAACTCCAAGGGTCAGTTGGCTGAGATCCTATTAAACTACAGGGACACAAAAGCTGCACGGAGCCCACTTTCCTGAGAGAGCCCAGCTGACCAGTTTCAACTGGAATTGCCCTAAAATCTTCTGGTAGTCTTTGTGGAGTGAGTCATGCTTCCTAAGCATTGTTCTAGAGGAGTATTGCCTGGAGAATCTACAAAAGACCAGACCATCCTGCAAAGTTGATCTAGCAGGGATGCATGGCCGGTGGGCTCGACTTAATAGCAGCCCCCACTAGATTATTCTATGCATTTATAAATCTGATTCATCAGGCCAAATGCCAACTAGCATCTGATGACTTCAAAATCTCTCCAGCTACAGCCCTGCTCCACAGTAAAAATCAGACTTGCAGAAAAGAGAAATCTTCTCCGCACTCAAACTGAGCAGTATCCGTTTGAGGTCAGCTGCTTCCTGTGTGCGAACTCTGGACTTTTCCTGCTCAGTGCATTTACTACCTTTGTCTTTCAACACTCTATCATCAATGGTTGTATGATAGAGGCACAACTGGAAAAAACACGCGGGCCTCTACCATGCATGCTAGAACCACAAATGAGTCTTAACCATGCATTCCTTTAACACGCATGCCTTTACCACATAGTTTTGTGTTAAAGGCATGAATAGTAATGAGACTCAGGTCCAAACTGCCCCACGCTACCCCTCCGCGCCCTGAGGTCTAAAAATCCAAACCCCTCCCAACCCTCACTACCTCGACCCCCTCTCACCCCCTTGCGATGTCCCTGCAACTACCCCAACTCCTTCCACTGTCCTTAGGCCTAAAACCCAAACCCCTATTTTTAAAAACTACGCGACCCCCCCCCCGACCCCCTAAAAACTACCTGCCCTCCCCTAAGCCCTAAAAACTACCAGACTACCCATAACCCTCCCCCTGAGGCCTAAAACCCTGTCCCTTAACAAACACTATCCCAACCCCCTTGCTGTTCCTATAACTACCCCCACCCCTTCCACTGCCCTTGGGCCTATTAACCTAACCCCTAATTTTAAAAACTACTGACCCTCCCCCAACCCTGAAAACCAGTCCGACCCTCCCCCAGCCCTGAAAACTACCCAACACCAGCAGCCCTGAAAACTACCCCGACGCCCCATTCCTGAAAACTAGCCCCCATCCCAGAAAACTACCTCTGACGATCCCAGCCCTGAAAACTACCACGACCCCCAGCCCAGAAAACTACCCCAACCCGCAGCCCAGAAAACTAACCCAGACCCCCCAGCCCAGAAAAATAACCCTGACACCCCAGCCCAGAAAACTAACCCTGACCCTTGCCAGAAAACTACTAAACTACTCCTGAATCCCTGTACTAGAAAACTACCCCTGACCCCCACCCCCGGTCCGAAAAGTACCCCGACCCGCCAGCCCAGAAAACTACATCGACCCCCCCACACAGGCCAGAAAAGTAGCCCCTATCCCCAGCCCAGGAAACTACCCCGACCCCCTACCCAGCCCAGAAAACTAGCCTGGACCTCCCCAGGTCTGAGAACTACCCCTGATCGCCGACACCTCACCCGTTCCAAATAACTAGCCCCTACCCATCCCAGAAAAGTAGCCCCAACCCCCAGCCCAAAAAAGAACCCCACACCCCCAGCCCAGATCACTAACCCTGACCCCTCTACCCAGCCCAGAAAACTAGCCCTGACACAGCCCAGAAAACTAGCCCCGACCCCATGTTCTTTCTCGGTTAGCCTTAAATTTTACTTGTGTCCCAGTCTAGTGCAACCAGGACCCTGCGGCTGGTGCTTTTTGATGCTTTTTTTATTCTAAACTTTGAAAATTCATATCTCCAGTTCTCTTTATCGCATTTTTGTTGTTTGTTCATTAAAATATTCTCTATTGCTATACACTGAAGTGTTTTTTTTATGAAGCTGTTTTCTCGACTTTTTACCTGTTTGGTACTTCTAAATGCTTTAGGCATGTTCTTAAGTTAAGCAGGTCTGCTCTGTGCCAGACCTACCAAGGGTTGAACAGGTTTAAACTTTTACTGGACCTAACAAGAATGGTCACATTATTACTTGTAGTGGACTACAATCCACTTCACTTAATAATCAACGTTCTCACATTTACTTTATGAACCTGAATGTAGCAAAACAATTTTGGCCTGTCAGCTATTTAGTGGCTTTAGCATTTAAGGTCTTGAGATGCTGAATTTCCATTTGCGCAATTGTGTGCAATTCCGTAAAAATTGTGTTCAATACAAATCCAGCATTTAACGCTATATTTTAGTGACAAATGCATCCATTTTGAATGCGATGATGCATTTCGGACTTAAAATAAAAATCACAAAAGCACTGCCGTCGACAACAATTACTTGCGTTCTGTTCCTTGTGTTTTTCGTCATGTGGAAGGATGGCATCATTTCAAAACTGTTGTGTTACACCAAATGCCATCAATTAAGCAATATTACATCAGCAATACGAGCAATTTACCTGGGTCTACATACTACTACTAATAGTCCAACATTCTACAAAGGAAAAAACAACCTATGAAAAAATTGCATGTGGTTTTGGTTTTCTTTTTTTTTTTAAATCCAGCTTTACCGTCAGCAGTTCACTGTGGATGTCACTGCACGCAGGGAAGTGCATTATGCAGAGCGAGTGAATTGGCACCTTGATAATAACTATCATTTACAGCTGTTTGTCTGCTGTAATTGCCCATGTTTGCGAGTAATTGCTAGTTGATGATGAGCTTTTCTGTTCAGTGCCTCCTAGCGGACTACAGGCAAGCTAACCCAAGAGATATTTCACAATTAGGCGCTGTTCTGCTGAAGGGAGGATTACATGGTGCGTTATACTGATAAAGGCAGCTACAGAGTCATGAACTGTAATCACAAGAGTGCCCACTCCCTGCCACACTTCCCACGCAAAGTACAGCCTCAGAAGCCTGTCTCAAATAAAGCTACCACTTCTAAAACCCGTATTGCTTTACAACATTCTACAGAACCAAAAATATATGGACTTTTTCAGAATGCATGCATGAGAAACCTGACCCACCAATGCCACTATGGGTGGCAGGCCATGGACACCTGTCTTGTAAAATTAGGAACCTCACCAGCACTGAGTCCAGAGGTCATTAATGTGGGCACGATTCACGAGAAGGCCATGTGTAGCAGAAGCGATATCACACATCCTCTGATCCCCAATGTTATCACAGGGCTGACTTCCTGCCTCATCTTTATTTAGCTCCTCAACAACCTCTTAATTACTGCTGAATGGCTAGGTGAAGAACAAGTAGACTAAACAACAGTGTAAGCTGGGTTTTAATGCAGCAGGTCCCATAGCTCCAAGGGACTTGTTTACCTTCTATTATAAGTCCTGTAAATGTGGGGCCAAAACCAGGGGCCTTGGCACAAGTAGGCATGCCAGAATAGCAGTGCATAGTGTTGGCTACCTACAAATCACAACCATGGTCTTGAAGTGCCATATCTAGTATGTTTAGATCGCTCCACTGTGGTAGGATGCCATGTTTCCAGTCCAGGGCTTCCATTTAACAATTCACTATATTTTGAGAGTTGTAGTCTTGGTTTACTTAAGTTGAAACAATTGGATAAAACCCCCTGGTGATGAATTGTAAAAACCAGTGTCCTAACAAACTGGAGTCAACTGGCCAGACTCATAGTCTTCAAATAGCCCTTTCTCGTGAGGATGAATTTTAGTCAGTCTTAGCTTTTTATCCATTCCTACTAAACATACTGGAGATTACAGGTCAAGACTTATACGGCCTGATTAGTCATTTCTTTCCGACCCATGCGTAAACCCCTGTTAACGCATGTGCCAAAATTATGAGTGGAGTGTTGTTTAATGCATCTAATGATTATCGAATGTTAAGTACCTCAAACTTTGTTAAATTTCGACAGGTCAAACATGCTGAAATTTAACAGACAAAAACATAGGACATTTACTGTATCATGTGGATTTTGGCGAGTTAAACACCAACATCTGCATGTTATTCCCCATAAACTCATATTAGGTGTTATTTATCTCACCAACTATATAAATTTACCCCGTGGTATTGTTCAGGGGTGATAACTATGGAGTCAAATCGTAATCAGGCTTATGGTATGAAAATTAAACTACAAGCCAAGCGTCCTTAGTACATTGGCCGAAAACTCAAAAGGGTTAAAGAATAGTCTCCTGACATATAGCAAGCTAACAACATATTATATACTTTAGTTATGATGGACTACTGCTCATCTACGATTGAGAAGTGCTGGCTCCTATCAAGCCATCCAACCTTTTACACCAGGTGAAGCAGCCAAGAGCCGATTTACCAGTGATGTGCAAATCTCAGTAACAAATGCATTTCATGCTGAACACAGGAGTGCAACAGATTCCCATGTTAAATAATCCCTCAATCAAGTGTGTGTTCCAGGCTATTCCTCTGGAAGCCCTCGGGATATCGCAGGGCCACAGTTGGCCTCAGTAACAAATCTCAGATTGGAAATTATCCTGCCAAAATGGGCGCTCACCAACTTGATTGAGGGATTACTTTTTTCAATTTCAACACACGAGATGTCACATTGGACCTAGGCTACACTGCACCCAGTATACTTGTGGAGTGCAATAATTCTCAACGTATACCTCTAACTTCAACAAAAGGATACTCGCCTACTAGGAATGATTTTTATTTAAAGCATGTTGAACATTCTTGTGAGATTTTGAATGTAATAATGACAATAATAAACCTGATTAAACGGTAATTCTCAAAAATGTATATATGGTTCAACTATGAAAATGTTACGGTACTGAATGGGCTGATACAGTGCGATATAGCGCGAGGCTGGTTTCCTTGAATGAAAGCAGAAAGAGATAGAAAATGAAATGGGAACTAATGCAGGCATAGGATATTGCATATGTTAAACATGGTTTTAAAAGTTTAAAAGTGACAGTGATAAGTATTGCCTGAATATAAATGGGTTTTTTCTGATCCAATGTGTTTATCCTATGTAGGATCGAAGACACAAATTTATGGAATATATGAATGAGAGACAATAATATTTCTGGTCTTGACAAAGATGGGTGTATAAGCGAAATACCATCGAAACGCGTCGACGCTGGGGTGAACCCAATTCAAAGATTAGCCAGATCGAGTTGAATGTAGATAAAAGTGAAACATTGACTTGTGGTTTTCAGAATCTAACGTGAATGTGTAATAGTATTTGACAAAGGGTTATGTCATACTGTAGTTTCGTCTCTTCTTTTTATGCAGGTCATTATTAGAAACCAGTAGTGTCTATCATTGTGTTTATTCTTGTGTTAGAAGCAGCATATCTGCGGGTACATGTATATTTTTTCTCAATTGTGTAATATGAAATGTTTTTAATTGTTTGTATGGAAAGAAAACCTTTTTAACAAAACGGAAAGAAAAATATTTTTTATTAAAAAGGATAATGTCAATACATTGAACAATAGAATTGATTGTGCGCTATTAGTTAACTATTGCTCTAACAGAGATTGGCAGCCTGGGACACCTCATTTTCGAGTGTCACAAAGTCAGGAACTTCTGGAAGAAAGTGAACAATCTCATCAACGCTGTCACAAGGAAAGACATACCAATTAGTTTTGTTGGTCTCGCCACAGGGTTCATGACGGACTGCCTAGAAAACAAGGAGGAAAGGGACCTAGTGGACATCCTACTGACAGCGGCAGTAAAAATCATACTAACAAACTGGAAGAACACGGCCAAAGCCACTTTCAAAAACTGGATAAACTGGGTCACCTTCCTCAGAGGCGCAGATAATATCACTGGCAATTTCTCAAAGGAGCACAACGCCAAAAACGACATGTGGGAAGCCCTCTACGCACACTTGGAAACACGCCGGACCTAAAACCCGATCCCCCCCACGCCCCCCACTATCTCCCTCTCTGCGTTCTTTCTCTTTCCAGGGGGGTTAATGTTGTATACTCAAGGACAAGCCAAGCCTATACCCCAACTATGTATACAGCGCACAACCTGGTGGCGAAACAAGCCCAACCCCCGAATGTATACCCCCCTGCATTGCTCTGTACTGTTTGTATCTTCTGATATGCACATTTTTATTTTAATAAAAACTTTTGAAATTTAAAAAAATAAAAATAAATGAAGACTCAGTTGAAAAACTAAATTTGAGCTTCTTAGACATCATCACCTGATGCACGACCAACCCCTTTATTTGCTTAGGATCTGATTTACAGAGGCATCACCTGACGGCTGGTGCAAGGGCTTGGTGCACAAGGTACCCGATACAATTGAAACTTATGTCAGGTGAAGAAACAGCAGTTTGCCGTCAAAGTATCTCTGTTAATTACATAGACTTAGTGCCTTCCACAATCAAAAGCAGCGGTGCATAGCTAAGGAGCACACTGCATTCACATTACATATATTTAGTGCCTTTCATGAAATAAAACAGCAGAGCATATCTAATATGGACACTACACACATTACAAACAGTTAGTGCCTTCATAACACAAAGGGGCAGTGAGGCAATGCATAGCTAATGAGCACAATACATTCACATTGCATAGACTTAGTGCCTTCTATAATATAAAGCAACAGTGTGCCAGTTCCAAAGTGCATTCGCATTGCGTGGACTTAGCGCCTTTCATAATGTAAAGCAACAGTGTGCCAGTTCTGAAGTGCAAAGTGCATTTGCATTGCATGGACTTAACGCCTTTCATAATATAAAGCAACAGTGTGTCAGTTCTAAAGTGCAAAGTGCATTCGCATTGCATGGACTTAGCGCCTTTCATAATATAAAGCAACAGTGTGCCAGTTCTGAAGTGCATTCGCATTGCATGGACTTAGCGCCTTTCATAATGTAAAGCAACAGTGTGCCAGTTCTAAAGTGCAAAGTGCATTCGCATTGCATGGACTTAGCGCCTTTCATAATGTAAAGCAACAGTGTGCCAGTTCTAAAGTGCCCAGTGCATTCGCACTGCATGGACTTAGCGCCTTTCATAATGTAAAGCAACAGTGTGTCAGTTCTAAAGTGCCCAGTGCATTTGCATTGCATGGACTTTAGCGCTTTTCATAATGCAAAGCAACAGTGTGCCAGTTCTAAAGTGCCCAGTGCATTCGCACTGCATGGACTTAGCGCCTTTCATAATGTAAAGCAACAGTGTGCCAGTTCTGAAGTGCAAAGTGCATTTGCATTGCATGGACTTAACGCCTTTCATAATATAAAGCAACAGTGTGTCAGTTCTAAAGTGCAAAGTGCATTCGCATTGCATGGACTTAGCGCCTTTCATAATATAAAGCAACAGTGTGCCAGTTCTGAAGTGCATTCGCATTGCATGGACTTAGCGCCTTTCATAAGGTAAACCAACAGTGTGCCAGTTCTAAAGTGCAAAGTGCATTCGCATTGCATGGACTTAGCGCCTTTCATAATGTAAAGCAACAGTGTGCCAGTTCTAAAGTGCCCAGTGCATTCGCACTGCATGGACTTAGCGCCTTTCATAATGTAAAGCAACAGTGTGTCAGTTCTAAAGTGCCCAGTGCATTTGCATTGCATGGACTTTAGCGCTTTTCATAATGCAAAGCAACAGTGTGCCAGTTCTAAAGTGCCCAGTGCATTCGCACTGCATGGACTTAGCGCCTTTCATAATGTAAAGCAACAGTGTGCCAGTTCTGAAGTGCAAAGTGCATTTGCATTGCATGGACTTAGCGCCTTCCATAATATAAAGCAACAGTGTGGCCAGTTCTAGAGTGCCCAGTGCATTCGCATTGCATGGCCTTAGAATGCTCCCTATTATAAAGAAAAAAAGACCCAGGAAGTGTTGGTTCCAGACACTTCCAGCAACCAGCGGGACAGTGTTGGTAGGCCAGGCTAAATTGTTTTCGCCCAACATACAAAGTCGAGTCGCTGGAGAGAGTTCTAGATCTCGAAGCCTTGTTATTGCCACAAGTAAGGTCAGTGACTAGCACATGCTATCTGCTTACAAAGTGCCTCCTTCCCAGCCCAAAACCAGGCACCCCTCGCGCCAGCTCGTGCTATTGCCAGGACTGCCTGTTGGCTGCCGCCTTAATTGCTGTCCGTGTTTCAGCAGATCCAGAACATTGCAGCCACACAGTGCGGGACCTTTGGAAATGTCGCGTGTTCCTTATGTGCCCCGCCCATGCTGCCCGGCACGCGCGCTGCACTCCGGACACCTGCCCCGGGAGCGCATCCCCAGAACTAAAAGGGCTCGGACAGGAGGGCGCTCTTTCAGTAAATGGCGTCAAATCTGTGAACAAGCCTACCATTGGACATTAGAAGGGTAGCGAACAAAGTAGCAATTTAAAGGGAAAAGTTGTTGGGTTAGCACCGAGAAGCTTTCTAGGTGAGGTCTCCGCTCACCCTATAAATAATGAAATACATTCATTAATGAACAATGCCAACAGTGCGTGTTTTAAAGCTGTCCACAGCATTCGCATTACACAGGCTTAGTACTTTTCCTAAAACAAAGGGACAAAATAGCAGTTAACGTTCTAAAGTGCTCACAGCATTCCCCCATTACATTGTGAAAGTGTATGCTTCAATGTAAAGAATCGGGAGAGAGGGCGTGGGTTTACTGGGGGGGGATGCTCTAACCTTTTACTACGGAAGTTAATACCACTTATCAACTGATGTGGGAGATACAACTGCTGTGTTTCTATTTTGTAAAGTGGATCAAAGTTAAGCGTTACAACTTTTCTTGGAGATTCTAAGACTGCAACGGGTGTGTACCCCCGACACATTTCACAGTTATTTTCCTCTCGCGCACACCCACCTTTGTTCACGCCCGCCGAAACATCTGGAACAAAAACTGAAAACAATGATTTGTAATGGGAGCGCCCAGCACAGAACACCTCCTGTAAAGTATCCGGAACATGTTTACTCGCTGGTGGGAACCATATTTCACTTGTGGACATTCACTTCACAATCTATTGCCTCCTGGGAGTTCCACCTTCATTTACTCCAACCGAGCACACTCTTTTATGACACCAGATTACAATGTTTCTTAGGTCAGCCAAGGACTAGGAGGTGGTGTCTCGTGTAACGTGGAGTCACCTGTAATCAATCATACAGGCATTATCAGACTTCACCCTCCCACACACAGACTCGTGGCCGCTGGTTGGCTCCAAAACACGTGGGACGTCTTCTGTCAGTCCTGCCAATCTATTTTTTGGTTGTTTACCATCAGCACATGGCATTCTGGGATTTGTAGTTTCACTTTAACCCTAGGCATGAACTCAAATCATCACATCATGTAAAACGGAGCACAAAAGCAGGTCCCACTGAGGTTTAACACATGCCGCGGGGGCAGTAGGCATTCCTTCATCTCCCGTGCAGATACACCTGTACAATCCTCTGGCCCTAGAAATGATTCTAGAGACCAGACGTACATACACTCCCAGGGAGCCCGAGACCGGCATCGTTCACCCGCCTCGCGCAGCCCCTGCTCTGGTCTCCCGCACACATCAGCCTCTCCTTGGTTGCCCAGGACTTACCTCCAGGATCTGGACGTAGGTGGCAGGGAACCAGCCCCGCGCGCCGCCTTTCTCCCCTTCCCACCAGCCGCCGTCGAGCACCTGCAGCACCTTGATGACCTCCCCGGCCTCGAAGCGCAGCCCCTGCTGGTGCTGCTCCCCCGAGAAGGGGTACAGGCTCCGGCACAGCAGCCCAGAGAAGACCGGAGGGGCTGACAGGGTCGGGGTCGGAGGGCTGGACAGGGCAGGGTCAGGTGCTCCAGACATGGCAAGGGTTGGGGCAGACGGCCACGCCTCCCGACCCTCGTGCTCCTCACTGACGGGGCTCACAGGCAGCCCAGCATGATCCCCCGAGCTCCGATCCAGGGGGTTCAGCAGCAGGGGGATGGAAAACAGCACAGCAGGACCAACAATCCTCTCCGCGTGGAACGGCGGCGCCCCTTGCCCAGGTGCGCCTCGGTGTCCCTTGCCCAGGTGCTCCTCACACCGAGCCCCCCATATTCCACAGTCTGCCTCCTTGTAGTGCTGATGATACTGAACAGCAGGGTCTCCCGAGTTTAACCAGCGAAAATGCTGCCAGAGAGAGTTACCATAAAGTACCCTGCTCCTGGTGCCAGATGCGCTCCTCTCTCAGAGGACTTGGACCATTCGGCGCCGCTGTCGAACCGCACAGCAGGAGGACCGCGAGCGCGGGTCCACCGCAAGCGCAGGGTGTGCTCCGGCCACTCACCCGCAGCCCCGGCTCATTGCATTTCCCTCTCACACCCGCGCTGCTGCTCTCCAGAGGAAGGAAAGTGATCTCACTTCAGCTGCGCTTGAATCGTGTCAGCTTTTTTTTTCTTTCACAATTCTGTAACTTGTGTGCGTGTTTTTTGAAGGCGGTGCAACAGGAACAAGACTGCAAAGCTCACAGTGTCCGGGGTCACGAACATGTAGTGACAGGAGGGGACGGTCCGTCTGTGACCAGCGGTTCTGTTAACTTCCACTTCAAGATCCCGAGCAGCGATTTCCCAACATCTGAGCTCCCTCTAGCTCCTCAGCTGCGCACAATATTCTGTTTCCCATTCATTACCGGGTTACCTCGAGTAGATGGCCATCCACATTGGTATGCATTACCAAATGCACGTAAGGGAAAGGCACTCTGATTTAGCCCACGGGTATTATTTTGGATTAAAGAAAATATACGCATGCAGCTCAGACAATAATGTCACAAAGGAGCCACAGCACTTTCGCTGACTGACTGCAGATTGCTTAGGGGGACAGCGCTTCATTTGTGAAAGAAAGACTGCCGGTGCCTGAGGCTCTGCTCAAAAGTCGGCGGCCGCTGCAATTGAATGTCGGTGCGCAAAATACAATGGCTGGTAGTCTTTATTTCACTTTTAGGCACCACTTGCACCTCTTTCTCGGTCTTGCAGGTTCATGCTTTCTCTCTTTGTGACAGCGTTGCCTCCTACCCCTTCCCTTTATCTATGTGCTAAGTGCCGGTGGCCGCCACCTGCTCAAATTAGGCACTAAATGGTGAACTATATTAAACCTCCCTTGCGCACTGTTTAAGTAATGGTACTGAGAGACGAAATTCGTGCCTCCCATCGTAAACGGAGGTGTAAATAACATTTACGCCTGTATCCCACAAAGGCTTGTGCATAGGGTACAGGCGGGGCTAAAGGCTACATTAGTTTCATTAACAAATGTACCCCTGCATTGTGCTTGCGATTTGCATTTTTTACGCTTTGCTCCTACTGTTACCACCTAAAGGTGTTTTTGGCAAAGCAGGTAGTAAAAGCATGTACAACATGTGAGTAAGCACTATTTGCGCTCAGCTTTAATGTGGAGGAGCGAGGGCAAAAAAGATGTGAATACAGTTGGCACCCTTTTTACCATCAGTGTCAGAGAAGCTAGGATCACATTGAATATCAATGAACCGTCCGCAAAGCACACTGCAACAAAGGGCCTGCCTGCAAAAACTAACATCTCTCAATGTCGCAACCCGAGGCCTCCGCCCCAGTGGTCTCATTCAGGCTTTGGCAGATGCGATACTCTGTCAAAACATAACAGATATCCCATCTGCCTTATTACATGTTCCATATGTTTTAATAAGCACCACTGGTATGATGCAATTTTGCAACCTTGGTGTTTTTCGCATAAATATGGATTTTCAAAATCTGCCATTTAATCCGTCATTTGCTGTATAATCTGCAGATTTTGACAAAATACAAATTGTTTCTAGCTTAAACAGATCAAAAGTTACTAAAACAGTGGTGACACATGTTGCTGCACAATTGAAGACCCTACATAAACGTTGACTGGTCACCTTTTGTTGATTATTCTGTCTTTAGGAGTTTGACTGGTACTAATGAGGTGACACATTTTCCTAAACAGTTCTAATATGTACACATGACAAAATAATGAAGCAATTCTGTAAAAAATGTGCTTCACTATGCTCGGTGGTTAATTTGTAAAATAAGTGCTGGGGCTCTCATCAGGAGGCAGTTTCTACCAGCCCATTTTACCTCTTAGTGCCCCTTAAAGCAGACAACATGAGACCCTGCAGGTGGGGTGAGGATGTGGTGTAATGGCCAGAGCTGCTGACCTCGGAGCTGGGGAACCAGTTTGAGTCTCAGCGTCGGCAACATCTTGTGATTCTCTGCGAATCACTTCATCTCCCTGTGCCTACTGAAAATGAATGAGTCCTTAACTGTGCTCAAGCGCCGGTGTTGATGATTACGTGCCGGTGATGGGCATTGGAAACCACCGGCTCAAATTAAGGACTGACTATGCCACATAGCTTGTCTTTTATTTCACCATAATTATTCAACCCTAGCACATCATTTGGTCCACCCCTTCTCCATAATTTCAGTGGCCCTGCTTGTACTGCACTTGCAGTACAGTGGGTGGGGCAGCCTCACGTTTGTTATGGAGTATCCCAGACGCCGAACTATAAATAGAGCCCTAAATCTGCTTCAGTGACTCAAGAGGACGATGCACAGAGTCAGATCTTTTGGAAATTCAAGGTCCTAAAACCCCCAGTCCACATTTGAGATCTGACCCACAGAATAGGGTATTGAGGGAATGGGATTCATGACTGGGCTCCATTTTCCCTTCCTGTTCTCTCTGCTGTATTTTATTTCCTTCTGTTAGTGCTTTGAAGTATTTGAAAGTGAGGGCTAACACTCGTAAAAACTGCTAAAAAAATACATAATTCTTCCCCTATGCTTTTTTCATTTTACAAATCATTTTCATCAGGTAAGCTAATTTAACTAACGCAAAGACTTAAAAACGAAAGAATGCACTATTTGTTTATATCAGCCTCTAGGTTTAGTTTAAAGGAGCTTGTAGAGCGCTTGGTAACACCTCCCGGCGTGTCCCCGCGCTATGGTGAGAGAGTGCAGCAGCAGAGAAGAAAAACCACTCACACAGCAAAGAGGCAGGTTTTCAGCTTCTTCCTGAAAACGCTTTCATTACTCTCCAACCTGATATCTAGAGGCAGGAGGTTCCATTGCTTGGCAGCTAAGGTGCGGAATTATCTGCCTCCCATTTTAGCTTTTTTGGGGCAGGTAGTTTTGAGCAGACCCATTCCTTTGGATCTAAGAGATCTGTTAGGTTCATACACAGACACCAAATCAGACATATATGCCGGTGCTCTGAGATGAATTATTTTATGGCACCAGAGCATAGCTTTAAAGACAATCCTCTTACTAGGTGTGATCAATTTTTGCTCCTGATGCCACCACGAGTCAGAAAGGGCTCCTGCCTCATTCTCCCCCGTGGGGTGATGCTGCAGTCAGACCCTGATGGGAGTGGCTACCTACTTTCTTGTTTATACTGTGTGGGGGGTTGAACATGCCATGCCCATCCTTGTGGCATTCCTCTTCTGAATCAATGCAGAAGTACGAGTGAGGGAAGCCTTGTTAATAATTTGTAAAAAAAAAATACCAGTTCAGGGGCCCAAACTTTTCTTAGAATGCTTGTCTCTTTCTCCTCATTGGCACAGCTAACTGCCTGAAAATGTGCAATGCCCAATTCCGAATTGCAGCGAACAAACCTACTTTTCTCAACACAGGTTTAGTGAATCTTTGGTTTCTGAAATTAAAAAAAATATATATAGTCAAGCCGTGCATTTTATAGTCCAGTTTTCACTTATTTTACTAAAAGAAAATAGGCTCTGAAAGAACACTCTTGAAATATTCAGTGTTTCAGGCTCATGTTTGCAGGGCAAGGTGTAACTGACCGGGTCAATAAAAAATCATGATGCCCCCTGGTATTAGAACTATACCACGCTGCCATACAGAAATACTATGACAAACAACAACATTACATAAGCTTCAGGTAAAGAGAGGCCAGCTGGTGTGAGCTTGGAATATCTAACACCTCTGCAAAAACAATTTCCAGAGCTTCGAAGGGGAAATGTTTCTGTGTCTGCTGTGGCTCCTAATGCTTAGTTGCTGGGAAATGCTACGCATACACTGAAGATAATTATTTGGCTTTAGGGATTGCAGGGGCTCAGAATGTACTCAAATTATAGACTTGCCCTTCAATCAATCAATCAATAGATTTGTAGAGCGCTTTTTGTCGCTCGTGAGGGTATCAAGGCACTGGGCGGGTTCCAGTTGATTAGCTGAAAAAACAGGTCTTCAGGGACTTTCTAAACTCTGAAGCCCTTAGCAAACATCAAACAGTATGCAAATGGCTGGTATCACATCAACTCTACATTTAAGTCTACTCTACTGTACCCCATGAACACTGCTACAGAGTTGAGCCTCAATGAAATTAGGCCCAGTGACACCAAGCATGCTCTTGTACTTTCAATGAAGGACGCTTCAACTAAAAGATGCCTTTTACTGTACATGCAGATAGCAAAGGCCCTGTGTAGGAGGCTGGCTCAGTATATGGTGCACACATATTCAAGTGGTGCACCCTGCACTAATCCAGGCAACCTCTATGATGATTTTAGTGGTCTTTGATAATCATACAAATCTTTTAAAGTGGTAGCTGTGGAGTGCAGCCTTCAGGCTTATCTTGAAGCAGTGTTAAGCAGCTTGTTTTACCAGTTTAATCGGCAGTGTAAGTTATATGATAAAGAACAGAAAGTGTTTATCTAAAAATACTTCTATTTATTACACAACACCCACTACCACATTGGTATATCTCCTACCCAGAGATATCAACACAATACACACAAATACTCCAAATTCAATCAGGTAAGCAGCCCAAAATACGGTGGTCTCCAGAGGGAGACCAAACCCTACACTAGAATGAATGTGAAGGAGGGACGGGGCTTTGACCAGAAGACCCAGATGAGCCAGGGACACAAGGAACCACTCAAGGTAAGTACCCAGGAACCCCACGGAGCCTGCGTGCAGAGTGGGTACACAGTCGCATGCCCAATGGAAGTCAATGGAGAAGTCAAGGTTGCAGTTTTGCAGAAGGAGGACCCTTCCCAGAGGACCCAGAAGAATTCCCTTGGAGGACAGAAGGATGGAGAGCCACTCCACCGGTGGATACCCCAGGAACCAGGTTACCTACACCAGGGAAGCCAGGTGCATAGGGTTGAAAAGACGTTGGAAACCTCCCTAGACGACAATGGAAGACTTGGAAGTAAATGCCTCTGGAGAAGACAGCAAAGAAGTCCGGTTGAATCCAAGGGTGGATTCTGGAAGTGAAGAACCTGTGAGCAGAGGGGACAGAGTCTGTGTCACTCAGGAGTGACCAGGAGGCATGAAGACACAATGGCCACTGATGTCAGGAGCTTGAGAAGAGTCGACGCTGACCATGTTGCTGCAGCTGTTAGGACCAAGCAATGCTGAGGAAGCCCAGGAGCATTAACAAGCTGTCCCACGTTGGATGTCAGTGACTGGGTGGCCGGTGTCCAGTGGGAGCACCAACAAGCCTTGGTAGCTGCAACTTGTGTGGAGAACGAAGAAGGAGCACCGTTAGACTAGCAAGGTCCAAGGGACCCACCTACAGCAGGAGAGTCAGAGCAGGCCCTGAACAAGCAGAGGAACCCACTGAAGTAGAAGAGGACCCTCAGGAGGACCCACAGGCCAAAGTCACAAGATAACCTGGAGCAGCTCACCAAAGATGAAGGCCCATGGTGCAGAGGATGTGGTGAGGATGCTGATCTTGGACAGCAGAGATGCAGGAGGCTGGAGCTTCTTGTAGTCCGCTGATCTCTGGAGTGCAGAGCCAAAAAGCCTTGGCAACAGGAAGTCGACGTGGTGCACAGAGGTTCAGTCCCAGCATTTCCGACTAGGGATACTGGCCTCAAATTTGCAGAGAGGACAGGTCAGACCTCGAGGAATTTGCAGAACCACCACCTATGTTGCTATGCCTCAAGAAGCCCGTAGGATGCCCAGAGCAGCAGACTGGTAAGCTTTGTAGCGGTACCTGCAGATGCAGCGGAGTGGCTCCTTCACTCCAAGGGAGATTTCTTTGGGTGTCCATGTTGCCCACAGGATTGTTGAAGAATCTGGAAGAAGCACAGACACAGACGATGACGAAGACTTGAAGAACAATGAAACCAGGAGCAGCAGGAGTCTTCCTTGGTGCAGTCTCAGGTCCAGTCGAAGTCTGAGTGTCCAGATGGCCAAAGAGCGACTTAATTTCAGGCTTGAGTCTTGTCTCATGAATAATCTAACAACCTCCTCACAGGTTAGCCCTTAACTACCCTAAGGAAAGGGTTGGAACAACTCGGGGATCCTTCCTAGAGGAGGGGATGGACAGAGAGGAGGATATTCCCATGTCTTTTGTCCAGTTTTGCACCAGATTGGGTGCCAAGGGCTCACTGAATGTAATCAAACTGGAGTATGCATGGAGGGCACCAAATGTGCCCTTCAAAGCTGTCTGGTGACGCTGGCAGGTGCCCCCACCCCAGCCCAAAACACTAAGTCCTGTCTCGGAGGTGGTCACACCTCCCTGTTACAGGAAAGCTATTGTTCTACCTTCCCCTGCTCGAGCTTGACTCAGCAGTAGGAGGGCAGAATCATGTCTGTGGTCGGCAGCAGGACTAGCTTGCTGGCAGACCCTGAAAGGCTGTTACCGGGAGTACAGGGGGGTACCCAAGGGAGTACCCAGTATATGGGATAATACATCCAACACTGGAATCAGTATTTGGGAAGGATTCCAACATGTGTGATACCAAACATGACAGGGTTCAGTGCAACCACTATATTGTTAGACATCTTGTAACGACTGATGTCGACTATCTGTATTAAAATGTCTGAACGCACTTACAAAGCCTGGAGAATCGACTCAGGGGTTTGTAGGGGTGTCCTACTCATGCAGAGGCATCCACACATATATAACCAAGCACCCTGACCTCAGGACTGAAGAACCTGCATTAGGGGTGATTTATAGGTTTTAAGTGCAGTGACCTCAGATATAAGGAAACTTATATCTATTGTGGGAGGTGCAAGCAACACCACACACAGGCTACAATGGCAGGGCTGTAGTCATAGTTTAAGTGGACTCCCATGGGTGACACAATACATGTTACAGCCCATGGGAGACCCCTGGTGTACCTATGCCCTGGGTACCTTAGTACTATGTGCTAGGGACATACAAGGATACACCAGTAGCCAAATGGGGATGTACAAAAGTATTTACCATAGTCCATTTTAGGGAGAAAGCACAGTGACTGGGGTCCTGATTAGCAGGATCCCAGTCAGACTAGGTCAAAAACACTGGAACCAGGCAACAAGTGAAGGTAACCATGCTAGAAGGATCCTACCTACATACACGATGCATTAGACCTCTGCCAGGAATAGCATCTGTTACCACGCATGTGAAAACTACGCATGGCTCAACAACATAGTCAATACCAGGACTGTGTTGTTACCATGAGTTCCATTACAACGCAAGTCATTACAACAACTTGCTTTAGGAAAGCGCTGGACTTTGGAAAAGTTTTAATTACTATTCAAACTCCAGTCCATGTATCAATAGGGAACATGTTGGACTTAAAATCCAACACCAGTCCAGCACCGCATTGCCTAAAGCAAGTCGTTGTAATGATTTGCGTTGTGATGGAACTCATGGTAATGTCTCAGTCATGGTACTGACTGCGTTGTAAAGGCACTACAATGTAATGCCTGCATTGTAATAGATGTTTCCCCTCTACCAGTTCTGGGACCCAGAAACTGTCAGAAAGTCTCAGAAGTTGGTCAATAACCTTGCTTGAGACCCCAAAGATGAGAATTCCTGGGCACTCTGTTAAAGCGACTACATCAGGATGTTCATGTCCAAGGACAAGTCGCACAGTAACATCCTCTTCAGAGATGAAGGCTCCCACAACATCTATTTGCTTCCAATGACCTTTCTTAGACTGGTGACCCACCCTCAAACCTCTCCTTCCAGAAAAGTGATTATTGTGCTTGGGGTCCAGTCACTGTTGAGAAATATCCATAAACCTGCCCTGCTTAATGTGAGAAATTAATCTACCTGAATTTCCCTTTCCCTTCTTGTCCAACATCATGTGCCCATTTGCCATAACGATATTCTGTGAAAGAGTCCTCCACGAAATCCTAAATACGCACATTCCTCCTTTGTAATCAGAGCTCTGGGCGTGGTTCTGCTGAGCTCTATGTTTAGACATTTTAGAGGAAAATTTGACATAGATTTGCGCTGCCTCCACTGTAGCCTATGAAAACATTGATGGGGTTGAGTTCCTCCCTACAATTTACTTTAGAACTCTGGGTCAATGGACCTTTTGTTACCTGCTGAGAAGTGTAAAGGGGAGAAATAAATCTTGAAATCTGCAGGATCATGACTCTAAAGAACTACAGACTCCAAATTCCAAGTAATTGGGTTTATTACAAAGCCAAAAACAACTGGGTGTACAAGCACCTAAATACAAGGTTATAAAAGTACATAGGAACTAATACAAATACAAATCAACAGGCTAGCTTTGTACGATGGATCATAAAGAGAATGACGATCTCCAGAAGCAGAACTAAGGCAATGATTGCCCCCACGTCTAGTTTGGCTTTCATCTGTGGTGTATGAATGAAAAGCATTAGTCTGTCCCCACACTATCACTACAGTGACATATCTACTTAGCATTCCCCAGGCAAGACCATGAAAAGGTGTCAGATCGTGAAGACTTCCTAAGAAGTGCACTCACATTGTATGGGTATAGTAGCCAAAGCTCTGTGAAAGTTAAAGAAATTGATGTACATAGACAGCATTCATTCCCCTTCCTCTCCCACTCCTCTCCCTGTGGGCACCATGGATACTGTAAATTATTGACCGTATCACCCTGCCAGTAAGAGCCCGTACCCCTATGCATATGTACAGCCATTCTAGGCACCATGGCCTTTTTACCCATTGGAATCCCCGGCTTCCCTCCTGCGCGTATCTTGCACCCCCTCTCTCATGTATAGACCATGAAACCCTTTCCCTTTGCGCGATCCTGATGTGAAAGGCAACCCTCCTGCTTGACCCAGGCATTCCCCATTTCCCTCTCGAAGAAGCATCCTTCGCCTCAGCTGACATAGCCCCCCCCAGCTGTATCTGACTGCCCCTGTTCTCTCATGTACAGGTCATAGCAGAGGTCAGACCCGGGACCAGGGTTCGATTCCCGACGCGGCAGGGTGTTGAGCTCAAATGTCCACGGACTCGATAATTCTCGCTTCGGTGCCTGACCTAATAGTGGGTTCACACTCTGCAACTCTGGGCATTAAGCTTGCTTAATCTCCACAACGGCCCCCCGCGGCGGGATGCCTGGCTTTCACCTTGGGGATGCCCTGTAGGGGCTATCTCACAGGGAAAAACCAGGACGGGTTCCCAAGGCAAGCGCGGAGATACCCCTTCGGGGGTCGATTCCTGCGCTATATAAGAAATATAATAATAATAATAATAATAATAGGATCTCTCTCTCTCTCTCTCTCTCTCTGTGCGGCTCTGACCCTGCGCGCACCCTGACCCCCTCCTTCTCCTCACATGAGCAAGTCATAAACCCTCTTCCTCCGCAAGGCCCTGTCCTTGAGAGTCACGGCCGCGCCTGACCAACACCTCCTTCCCTTCCATGAATGCCCCTCTGTTGACAAGCCTTCCCTCCGCGCTCGATTGTCCACGTGGCATGAATACCACTCCTTTGATGACCCCTTCCCCCGAGTCCGGCTGACCACACATGTCCGAGGCCATCACCTAAGCCAGGAGATACCATTTACTGCCCTCATTGTATGAAGTCACCCCTCTTCAAAGGATCCACTATTGGTCCTAGCCACCCCACCCCCTGGGCTATGATCAGGCGTACACATCCTACGAAACACTCAGCTGCGTGATTGCCCTCCCCTCTTATCAGCAGGTCAAGGGTCCCCATTGTGAACGTATGTGGAGTAGGATCACCACGAGGATTATAGGGATGTCTTTCTTTTGCGTCATACTGTCCTGATTGTACCATCAAATGTTTTGTAAGGTATAAAAGCAAGAGTCTCAGCTCACTTGTTAGAGCACCTCCCGAAAGACACTGTGTTTCGTGTCCGAAATGACTGGCTCTCCTCATGAGAATTAAACTCTGTTCTTGATTCCTGCTTCCAGCGCCCGTCTCTTTATTTGGTAATTATTCAACATGGGAACTAAGAGGCGGTTTGCGCCAGCAGCCTGGGCATCGATAGCAATGCGGGCTCATTTTCCACAATTGGCGTCCCAACGCGGGGTCCATCAGTGACATAGGGTTCGGTAAGAGAGATCCAGACGAAGAAGTGAACGTCTAAAATGATCGGAGTATACCTGCCTTGAGAGGGCCCTAGCCCGGCTGCCGATCGACAGAACTTCACCAATTCTGAACGGACCTCTCTTGAGTGACCTATTGTCCTGACTGGAATCCCACAGGAATGCTACATGGAGTAAGAGAACGATCGGGCGCTGGAGGAGGGAGTCGAAGAACTGTCCGTGTGGTCCGGTCCGGGTAAGATTAAGTAGGGTGTTTTTACGCCTGATTGGTAGGGTGGCTCTATCCACCTGATTGATTGATTGTTTGTATTGAAAGTCGGTATTTGTATACTGATATTGTTGGTATTGGTTCATTTAGCTTTGAAGGCTACTTGACATATTGGTTCTCTTCTAGAGAACGAGACATTCTCTGTTTGCAAACAGCGACGAATAGGAACGTCGTCCCTCTTTGCAGATCGAGAAGGGTAGGTAATGCAGACTTTTGTCCCCGTTGTAATCCGTCATGCCTACTTTTCTCCCCACTGAATTGTTTGAAGTCGATTAATAATCGATTGTTGCTCTTTGAGATCTTCCCTGTCTACAAACTGAGACGAGTAGAAATATTCTGTCTTCCCTTTATGGATAGCGAAGGGCAGGTAATGCAGACATTTGTCCCCGTTGTAATCCGTCATGCCTGTTTTTCTCCCCATTGATTGGTTGGTTGCCTGGACATTGTTGTCCCAGGAATTGTTTCGTTTGAGGTATTTTCTATTTGCAAACAACGTGAAATAGAAATATTCTGTCTAGTCTTTGCAAGTAGAAAAGGGTAGGTTATGCCCCTTTGTGAATTCGTCAGTCCTACCCACTCCCCACTGGTTGGTTATTGGGGGGTAGCTCGCATGGTCCGCCCAGGAGACTACCCTTATGGAGGACATATGCTCTCTACTCATGGGCCATTTAGTAGAAATAGACCGACTGGTCCGTCCAGGAGGCTACCCTAGTAAGTGGAAGTACATCGCTCGGTCCGTCCAGGATGATACCCTAATGAAGGAATATATGTTCCCCTTTTGATCGATAATCTCGTTCCACCCCGGACCATTTATTGGAGGGAACTCGCCTGGTCCGTCCAGAAGTACCCCCTAGTGAAAAGGACACATAAAAATATGAAGTGATCACCGTTCCCTACTAACAGAAAGCTTTAGCTCGAAACACGCTAAGGAAGAGAAAGAAAAATAAAAAGAAATCAGGCTAAGTCAGTAACCCCCTGATGAGCTTTTGACTTCACTAAAAATAAGAAACATTCGAAATAGTTTGTAGTAAGAAAATATAAAATGGCGAAAAGGTTTGATAGCAGAAAGCAGCCACGAGGTAGCTAGGCTTCACTGCCTATTCCTGCTCCCAACATGTCTGCCTCATTTCCCACCACGCCCAAATAACGGTCACATGAAATAGAAAGCAAACCAATAGGTACCTACCCCCATTCCGGAAGCTCCCGAAGTGCAACAGGTCCGCGGTTACGCCCATCCGGAAGGCGAGGCCTCGAGGCACGAGGGGCTCGCCTGGCCACGGTCGGTAGGAGGTGATGTTGGGCAGGCGGTCCAAAGAATGACAAGGACCTCTCCATCTTTTTCTCTTCTGCCGCCCTGCAGGCCGCGGGGAGAGAGGGGGCTGTCTTGCCTCGGCCACCGACCACCCCTCTCTCTCACCCGATCCGGCTTTCGTCGAAGGCCGAAGCCAAGGCGAGAACGGCGGCAAATCAAGTAGTCCCGCCACATGCCAAATTCGCCGCATACCATCGCCTGCATAGTTACAGGTAGCCCCGCCACATTTCAAATCCCTGGAGAGTTGGAGGTAGTCCCGCCACATGGCAAAAAGGGAGGGGGGGGGGCTGTCTTGCCTCAGCCGCCGACCACCCCCCCCCCCATCTTCAATGGCTGGCACGGCCAATATCGAAGCGACGGAGCCGAGGAACGGCGCGGGGTCGCTGGAAGGGGGAGGCGGCGCGAACGACCCTCCCCCACCTCCCTCCAGGTGGAGGCTTCCAGCGACACCCCAACACTCTTTGCTTAAAGAGGGTCAACATCAAAAAGCGGTCTTCTGCCCAGGACGGGCACTCGCTCCATATCGTCTCTCCTCGACCTTGAAGATTCTATAAGAGCCGGGGGGCCCCCGACCCCCTGCATGGGTGCCCCCGCCCCCTTCGCTGGGAACCACGACATCGGTGCAACTCCTGCCGGCGCCAGCCTCGGATTGGAAATGGCTAAAATGCAGCCACGGCACAGACTTGTTCAGTTCCGGAGGAACACCAGAATGACCCGGTAGGAAAATTGTTGCCGCCCTTCCCACTCTTTGACTCATGGTCCATATTGTTAGACTGTTAACCACATAGCACAAGACTTTTTGAACTGCCAACGGAAAGTTCTGGGCCAACCATGCGAGACTAGAGACACTCTGACTGTGCTGGAACTTGCCTGACCCCACCCAAAATGGCGCCGACACAAAATGAGACGTTTTTAATGAACTTTGTTGCACCCTGATTGCGCAAGCTTTTTGCCCCGAGATATATATATAACGTTTTGGATAATGAAAGTAGATATGAAGGATATTGAGTATGTGCTTGGACAATGAATTGACTTAGGGTGGGTACTGATTATGAGTTGGAAAATGAATTGGTGTAATTTAGGTAATGAATGAACATTGGATAATGTATTTATGAATTTATTAAAGATGAATTACTGACATGCATCATGTTTGCTCTGTAGGGGAGTTTAATACGATTTTATTGCACTGCCGCACTTTATGCAATGAACTGCCACCAGCTTTGTTCTTCCTATGTACAGTTCCAATCCGCTCCGTGGCTAGTCCACTGGATTGTAGGCCTGTATTTATACGTCAACACTTTTTATTAAAAGTATTTTGAAAACAAAAGCATAGTTGTAGCGGTTGCATTAATGAGTTTTGAATGTATTACTACTGTGAGCAACGAGAAAGTATGATGAAGGTTAAAGGTTAAAAAGGACCCGATATTTAGCAGCCACGCTATGTGTCACAGGCAGCCGGAAAAGTGCTTTAGAAGCCCTAAAACGACACCACAGAAATGCCACCTGATCGCCACCCTTGTACCCGATCAAAAGGGGTTGCGACCAAGTAGTTCATGTAGATACGCAGATTGTCAATGATTATCTGTCTGACATTTCTGGTCCCTCTGGGCTTAAACGCCGTGATGGTAGAGAAATGCACTACGTGGAGATAGGTCGAGTATGTGGTAGGTAAAAACATTTCCGGATTACTGCATGTTGATGAGGTTTGAATATTGCCCCCCCCCACCCCTTCTTTCTCCTCCCTTCTGCAGGTCACGTCGGAACCTTGGCTGATGTATGGAAGGACGATGACCGAACCGCCAATGAGAAGGGGAAGAAGGGAATATGAGCATGGTCCTTATGACAAATAAAAGTTTTTTAAAAAGACGTAGACTTAAACATGACTGTTCCTCCTTAGAACATAGCAACTGGGAGGATGGACTGACATAGAAACTGGACAGGTACTGAATGACGAAAAATTGACTAGAAACGACGCGTTAAATAATGTAACTGGACATTTTGACTAGGTAGGGAAAGGACAAAGAAAAATATACGGGTAAGGGTTATCACGGCACCACCCGTCTGGGAAGTTAGAAATGTTGCTGGTGTTCAAAATGCACTGCCCCCTTTTTCGCACTCTTATAGATGTAGCCAAGCTGTCCGACTGTTCTCCCGATCAATACTTGCCGTTGCCTCAGCCCGGAGAACTTCCCACCAAAGGAAGGAACTGAAAAATGGTTTAAAATCCAACCATGGGTAAATAGCACAACCAGGCTAATTTCTGGCCGACCAACGACTGAGGTGTAAGTATTGGCAATTGGGAACGCTGGCCGACATAACTGGCGAGAAGGAAAAGGAGGGAAGGGTAGAAAGAGCTAAGCACATAGATAAATAAGATAGTAGAGATACGTAGGATATAATATGAATTTTGTTGGCCATCTGTTGTTTCCTGTCCTGTCGTGAATGTCTTATATATGTGTAATGCATGTGCTGTCTTCCCTGTCTGAGTTTGTGTGTGTAATGTACGGATTTATGTCTTCCCTCTGTTTGTATTTGCATGTTACCTGACCTTTGCTGTTCTGTGTTGTGAGCGCACTAAATGACCTATTTTCGTACACGTCTCTCTCTCCCTCTCTCTCTCACCACCCCCTTATCTCTCTCTCTCTCCCTCTCTCTCTCTCTCTCTTTACATGTCATACGTGTACCGAATGGCTCGTTTAGATTGCGGACGACTCTCACTCTCTATGAGAGTCTCCCTATTTTCTCTCCCTCTTTTTGGTAAAATTGTGCCTCACCGGCACCAGTCTGATTTGATACTTATTGAACGCGGAGGTGTTCAGCGAAATTGACCGAAATAAAAATGATTGTAGCTTGCCATATTACTACCTCTCCTTTCTACAAAAATAAATGAACTTGAATTGGCTGAAAAGGAAAGGACAGGTAAGACGGCAAAGGTCCCCCAAATCTGGCTATTCATAGGGGAACTGTATGTCAATGGCACCTTATGTCTGTTCTTCAGAGACGAACGCCAACGTCTAGATTGACACCCAGTGCCCAGATTGCCCCACCCCTTCGCACCCAAGCGCGAGCGCCCGAAGTATACCCTCCCCATTTGATAGACCCCAGCTGCTGTCCCGGATATAAACCTGATGATCATGAGTAGCTGTTGACCCTCGAGAAAACCTTGTTTTGCCCGACTCTCGACGATAGCGCCCCCGCCCTGTGTGAAAAGGTTAGCCAGTCCTGAAGGGAAATGCTCCGCAAATGTTGAATATGATGTAATGCACAGTTGATGGAAATATTATTTTGTCCTCACTTGAATTCTAAATGGGACGATGAATAAACCTGCCATAAACTCAGTGGGAATGCTGACACATGCACTGCTTGGTAATAGACCTCTGACTATGACCGATGAGCATAAACTCTCAAATGCGTAGAATTGAGGGAGGAATTCATATGCTTAGATATCTTCTTCTGCCATTTCTCTAAAACGTTGTCTTGTACCTATTCAAAGATTCACGATCACCGAAGGAGATGGGTCAGATGTGACGTACAGCCTGACTGCAGATCTTGGGACACGTATGACATCGACCAAAGGTGGAGCTGCAGAGCAACAAGACACGGGACGAGACCGCAATTTCAACGTGGAAAATGAAAAATGACGGGCCGCCTTGAAGCCCTCCGACTACTAACCCACGTGTGCCTGGAGTCTACGTCCGCCTTCTTTGGGCCCGATTGATGGGCCTGCCTGCTTGTTATCCTTTGCTCCCTTGGTCCCTTTTGTGTGTCCCAGGAACTCTGACCCAACTCCGCTCTCTCACTCTCTCCTATCGACTATTTGAACAACATTCACCCTCTTTCCCACGTGACTTTTTGCCAAAGGAAAGAACTGCATTCATATGGGAATAGGGTGTTGCCACAGAACTATAGGTGCCGAGCATAAGGCGCCGCCGAACGGATTGTTTAGGGAACAGGACTGTGGTCTAACAGCAGAGGACTGACCGCACCCTGCAACGCGTAAGGATAGAACCGAGCTGGACCTATAGCTTCACCGCCGGTGCTCAACAGCGCCAACAAAAGTACCCGGATTAGAGCCTACCAGTGATGGCTCGCTGATAAAAAGACACTGTGACGAAGAGATCTTGTGCATTGAACTGAATTCCGCTCTCAACTCAAAACTGTTCATTGGTCACATTTTTAAGTCAGAAAGATTTATGCTATGTAGTGCGTTTAATTGTCAGGAACACAACGAAAATGTAATTTCCTATGTACTGCATTCTGCCCATCACCTTAACTGTCTATGATTGTATGCCACATGTTAGTATCAACAAAATGCTAATTCATCAACGATGCCTGTCTACCTGTAAACTCGTCAGTTGCAAAAATGACTGCTGTTATGTAAAAAGGGGCGACTGTGAAAGTTAAAGAAATTGATGTACATAGACAGCATTCATTCCCCTTCCTCTCCCACTCCTCTCCCAGTGGGCACCATGGATACTGTAAATTATTGACCGTATCACCCTGCCAGTAAGAGCCCGTACCCCTATGCATATGTACAGCCATTCTAGGCACCATGGCCTTTTTACCCATTGGAATCCCCGGCTTCCCTCCTGCGCGTATCTTGCACCCCCTCTCTCATGTATAGACCATGAAACCCTTTCCCTTTGCGCGATCCTGATGTGAAAGGCAACCCTCCTGCTTGACCCAGGCATTCCCCATTTCCCTCTCGAAGAAGCATCCTTCGCCTCAGCTGACATAGCCCCCCCCAGCTGTATCTGACTGCCCCTGTTCTCTCATGTACAGGTCATAGGATCTCTCTCTCTCTCTCTCTCTCTCTGTGCGGCTCTGACCCTGCGCGCACCCTGACCCCCTCCTTCTCCTCACATGAGCAAGTCATAAACCCTCTTCCTCCGCAAGGCCCTGTCCTTGAGAGTCACGGCCGCGCCTGACCAACACCTCCTTCCCTTCCATGAATGCCCCTCTGTTGACAAGCCTTCCCTCCGCGCTCGATTGTCCACGTGGCATGAATACCACTCCTTTGATGACCCCTTCCCCCGAGTCCGGCTGACCACACATGTCCGAGGCCATCACCTAAGCCAGGAGATACCATTTACTGCCCTCATTGTATGAAGTCACCCCTCTTCAAAGGATCCACTATTGGTCCTAGCCACCCCACCCCCTGGGCTATGATCAGGCGTACACATCCTACGAAACACTCAGCTGCGTGATTGCCCTCCCCTCTTATCAGCAGGTCAAGGGTCCCCATTGTGAACGTATGTGGAGTAGGATCACCACGAGGATTATAGGGATGTCTTTCTTTTGCGTCATACTGTCCTGATTGTACCATCAAATGTTTTGTAAGGTATAAAAGCAAGAGTCTCAGCTCACTTGTTAGAGCACCTCCCGAAAGACACTGTGTTTCGTGTCCGAAATGACTGGCTCTCCTCATGAGAATTAAACTCTGTTCTTGATTCCTGCTTCCAGCGCCCGTCTCTTTATTTGGTAATTATTCAACATGGGAACTAAGAGGCGGTTTGCGCCAGCAGCCTGGGCATCGATAGCAATGCGGGCTCGTTTTCCACAGCTCAGAGCTCATTCTAACATGCTCCTTCTACGCCCTTCAGCTCTCCTCACCCCTTCTCCTGTCACCACCCCAGGACACTATCCCCAATACAAAACACAAAAACGTAGAATGCGCCCACAGATCACCTAATTCTTCTGGACACTTCCCATAGGTGATTTTCCACGCAATGTCGGTGGTCCCAGCTCCTGGCTTGATGACCTTGATTCCCAGGCCTCCCTTTGTGAGAAAGAACACCGTCTCCCAATTATCTGTGGTTCGTACACATTTGTATACATCCTCTCGAGCCTAACTCGCCTAAACAAAAGACGTTATTCTAACCAACAAAGACGACTTTCTCCACCTGCAACAGAACTAATTTAACATGCACTTAAAATTCTAGCAGCTCTGTTTCTGAGCCCCCAGGGAAGGGAAAGTACATTTCGGGCCTACAGAAATCAGCCAATATAAGAGTGAAGTACTTTGGCCTCTCAAATACGCACGAGTGAACATTTATTTTATCCCTGTTTCACCATTACATTACAAAAACACAACAATGCATTTCTATTGCAATCAGCTTGTGAAATCCTACACGTTCAATGCAATTAGTCACTTCTATTTGCAACTTTAATATGGTGCACATTTTAATCATAAGCGTCGCATCACACATAACCAATTTTGTTAGGCAAATAACATAAAATACTATGGATTACAACATTAGAACATGAATGCTATGTTGTTTCTTTACATGGCACACCACTTTTCCTATCATTTACACTTTCACGTGTTGTTACTGAACACTTTCTAATGGTCAAATGTCAACACAACGAAGGAATATATGCAGGTGGGGACTATCCCTGATTATGATGCACCCTTACAAATAACAGAACACCAACATGCTCCACCAATCTCCATGTATTATCAATGGTGAATAAGGATCTGCCTACAGTCCAAAAAAGAATACACATGTTATATATACTTATGTAAGCATTTTGCATTGCCTTTTTCTTCTGTAGTTTCTGTTAATTGATCCCGCCTATGACCGATTAGCCCCTTGTTGCCTAACCACCGTAATTAACATATTTTAGTGTTAAAAGCAGCATATTTATGTTTACATGGGTCGAGGTTGGACCTGCTCTTTTGTTCAAAATTGTACCAATATTGGGCAACCCCTTATATAACGCTAGAATAAGCACTCCTGGAGAGCAAATGCATTGATTTTGACACCTATCACAGGCGAACAGAGGATACTCAAAAGCCTAGTTTTCTCTTTGACAATGAGAAGGCTTTGATTACAAGGTTGTAAGGAAATTTGGAAAATTGCCTTAACGAACAATTTGACCGTCCATATCTACAGGAAAAATCCTGACATACATAATACTTAAACCCACTGAGAAGGGGGAGGTATGGCCAGGACCTGGACTTAATAAGATGCTCTTCACCACCTCTGATATCCCGGCCACCGATGCAAGCAGTAAAGCGATACTAAGGCATCAACTGTCAGACACCCAGATGGAGACGTCTACCCTGTAAAGGTTCGCACAGCGAGGGGAACTGCTGGGTCACATTTTTTTTGATCCTTCACTAGTAGTTTGCAGGTCCCACATCATCCAGTGCAGCTGCCAAAATCGACACAAGAATGAGGACTTGGAGGGCAGCCAACCACAGGGAGGTATGCCCCCTGGGGTTTTTGGGGAAGTTGTGCAGTCCAGTGACTATAGATAGTGCTTGGGTGAATTTATAAATGCATGGGTGTTAGGCCTAGCCAAACATAAACCAGCAGTCTATTACATGACTCAACTGTAATTCTCTCTATATTGTTAAAAGCATGCATGCATATGTCTTTACCTTTTCAAATTATCATCATATCTAAAACAAATACACAAATAGATGTATACCTCTATTTTATACGTCTAGTATCTTAACATGTATAGCAGACATGAGAATACATGTGCAAGTATAGACATACAGCAATCACAAGACCATGCTGACCTTCAACTTAAAACTTGACACTCTGCACTTTACATTTCAAAGAGAGACCTAATTTTCTGCGCTGTACTTCAAGCATATATTTCCCCAGACTGATAGAAAGTAACATAATCACTAATCCCTCTCCTAACATATCTTAAAACTCCCTTCTGTGGTGTAGCTTCACCATTTTACACTTACTCAGAATGTTCTGCCTACCCAAATATAGAACAGCAACCTATCAGATATCTCTGCCATAAGTCTCACCATATTCCTAAAACCATGCATGCTTGTATCTATACCTATTGCCAAAACCATAACAATACATGTGTAAGTAGAGACATACCTAATTCACAAGACTATAAAGGCTTTAAAACTTGACAGACTACACTTAAAAGTTCAAACACACACCTAAAACTATGCAGCATATTTCAAGTGAAGTTTTACACAGACTCTAATAAGGTACCATTATCATTATTTCTTCACCCAACATATCTTAAACATCCCTTATCTACTACTGCTGCTTCATTATTCTACTACTGATCAGGTATTGAGCATAGCTAAGAGCAAAGCAGCAACCCTTCACATATCTCTGTGGAAAGTCTCCTCATATTTCTTAAAGCATGCATGCTTGTGTTTGTACCTTTTGCTAGTGCCATCATATATAAAAGAAACATACAAATAGATGTATACCTGTATTTTATAAATCTAACATCTTCAAATGTATAACATGTACCATAATACATTTGCAAGTACACACATACCTCACTCACAACACCATCCACATCTTAAAACTCGACAGACTACACTTCAAATTTCAAACAGGCAATGTACATTATGCGGTATACTTGAACTATAGCTATCCACAGACTCACAAAAATTAGTCTAATAACTAATCTCTCTACAAACATGCGTTAAAACTCACCTGTGTGCTGCAGCTTTGCCATTCTTCAACTACTTAGCGTTACACCTAGCCAAAAATACAGCAGAAACCCTTCACATGTCTCAACTGTAAGTCTCACCATATTTCTGAAAGCATGCTTGCATATGTTTGTACCTTTTGCTAACAGCATCATATATAAAAGAAACATACAAATAGACACATACATGTGTTTTATAATTCTACCATCTGTAGATACATAACACACATCACAATATATCTCCTAGTAAAGACTTTCTTCAATCACAACACTATCCACACCTCCAAACGTCACAGAACACACTTTCCATTTCAAGCAAACACAAAAAAAATGACATATTTCAAATGTACCTCTCTACAGACTTATAAAAAATAGCCTGATCACTAATAGCTTATGTAAACATGTTTTAAACAATACTTTTGTGCTACAGCATTCTCATTCTACTACTACTCACACTCTTGAGCTTAGCCCCATACAAAGCAACAACACCTCTTTGTTATACATAATGCATCTTCAAATGTATAACACATTTTAAAATACATATACAAGTACAGACATACTTCAATTACAACTCAATACACATTTAAAACTTGACAGACTGCACATACAATTTGAATGTGATACCTAAAATTATGTGGTATACTTCAATTCTAGATTCCCAAACACTAATACAAACTTCCGTAATCACTAATGCATCTTCCAATATACACATATTACTATACACAATCTATTTCAAACAACATTTAACTACACAAAAACAAACTACAATACATATCTCTACATTTAATAAAATATTAAAAACATCACAGTTCTTGAATAATTTTTGAAGTTTGAGTAGAAGACTAATATGTAATACACCTCACAAATTCATAACTCACCTTCCAAACATGTTTGTAGAATATGGAATATAAGAAACTCATAAAATATTTTCTTATGCACACAATCAATGTAATGCACCACTCTCAACAAAGTAGAACCAGTAATGGCAAAGTTTCCCTCTCTTTCTCCACTGAAATAAATGTAAGTAGCAAACCACATTGCTTCCTACATTATTTCAAATTTAAAAACTCATTTCTATTGGTTAGACATATTAACCATTACCAACTGACTTCTAAAAGTGCCCAAACTGATTTTGTAATTTTTAGAGTCGTGACTCCACCACGGCCATCGCGATGGATCTGCGAATCCACACAGGAGTTCAAAAATATATTACTAATAATAATATATTTTTTTAAGAACACACCACTTCTAAACACAATACTGACTTGGAAAATCTTACTTTAATACCATATTACTTATATATAAATTAGATATTTTAAAACTACAGTTAAGATACAACCCTTCCCCATACTGCTTAATCCCAGTTTCCATAGCAACAGTTTTTGCAACATTCAACTGAACAAGCAGGTCAAAAGTTCCCCATATTTTCAAGCTCAGCACACAAGGTTACAAATGCAAACAGCAGGTGTGATTGACTTTTGCAAAACATTACCCTATCCTATCTACTGTACCTTTGAAACATTTTTAAATAACCACTAAGAAACATGATTGTTAATGAAAGTAACATGCACCCTATTTTTGAGTATACAATGTTCAGAAACAGTCAATCAATTCTTTACTTTTTTTAAAAAACAGCATCTTGTCCACCATTTTAGATACCTCTCATTCTACCAACTGACTACCTCAGCTACAGACATCTTTTCATTACTTCCAGACATCCCTTCAAGATGATTAACGTATGGATTGTTGGACACAGCTATGTTTTCTGGCGCAAAAGGTATGCTGAACACAGAGGCATTGACAAAGACCTAGCTTTACAAAATGTGGATATTGAATGGACTGCACAGAGAGGATTAAAGTGGCACCAATTGATGCCTTTGGGTAAAAGTAAAACCTTTTTGCATCTCAAACCCCCTGATCTCATTATTGTGCACTGTGGTAGCAATGCTGTAGGCACATTGACTGGGATAGGTCTGAAAAGGCTAAAGAAGGCCACTTTTGCACAATTGATGTTGCTTTTGCCTCGAACTGTCTTTGTTTACTCTAATATATGAGAAAGACAGAAATGAAAGTGGCAAATAAATTATGTCCACAGATTGAGAAAGATAGGAAGAATGTCAAGAAAGCTGTTTCTGCTTACCTCAGAGACCATAGGACGGGCTCCATCTATAACAACAATATACAACTTGATATGGATGACATCTACAGAAGTGATGGAGTACACTTCACAGATCAAGGAAACAGAGTCTTTCTCAACAACCTAAAGCTGTGCATCTGCACTTACATATAGCTACAACAAACTCATAATGAAAACAAGGGCTCTTTTTAGAGCCACCATATAACACAATAGTGAATCAAATTGTTTTTTACACATACATTTTTTTTGTGGATTTGGGCACCCTTTACGAATCTGCAAAAGCATGAATTCAATGTACTACAACACAATATACTTTTCAGGTTTAACTGTTAATTTGAAATTTTATATATTTTTACTAACTATAACAATTTAATCTTATCATTGACTACAATCACACTACCTCTTTAAAACAACTTCACAAATACAACACTACCTTCCAAATTTATATACTAAAAAATTATTTATTTGAGGTGTATTCGCGAATCCAATGCGACGTTACACGGGGGGGGCGTGCTGGGAGCCACGTTGGGGTTGCAACTCCAAAATATATAGAAAAAAATGCCCCATTTCCATTATTTGGTATTCGCCACGTGGACCCCGTCCCCCGGGGCAAAACCTCTATTATTATTTGTTTTAAATTAAGGGACGGGCCATGTGGCCCCCTTCCCTGGACCACTATTGGCCATGGGGACCACATCCCCCAGGGCCTGGCCAGCATTTTCTTTAGGCCAATAATTGCCAAGAGGACCCCAAGCCCGGGGCATTGCCTCTTTTTAAAAAATGTAAAGGTATGGGAGGGGGGGCGTGTGACCCCCCTTCCTTGACCTAATCCCCAGGGCCTGGCCTTACCTTGGGGACCACGGGGGGGAGCCCCAATGCCCCCTTGGTCCCAGCCAGCTCCCCCCTCCTGCGGGAGCCGGAATTGTTTATGGGCAAGGGGAGCTGCTGACATGAAGAATGACTCCGAAGCTATGGGCGTGGCCCCATCGTGAGCCATATGAGGAATCAACTGATGCATGTGTACGTGTTGTAGTTGTAGTGCTGCCGTCACCCGGGTCACAAGCGCAAATGTGTCATTCTGTGAGTGAAGTCCTACAACATGACCAGCATGGAAGGTACGGGGAATCACTGACCCTACATTCATCCATAGTTCCACACATGAAAGATGGTGGACATGACGCTTTTCTGTGGATATGAATGTTTATTGCACATTCACTGGAGTGTTGCAGCTGTAGCAATACAGGGCCATGGAAAGTTCAGGTTGCAATTTTTGGTACACGGAGGGCAGTCAATTAGAGCGAAGCTCTTGTTCGGAGTTAGGCTGCCGACCTTGGTGCTCGAAACCAGGGTTCGTGCCTCTGCGTCACTTCCACATCCTGTGATTGTGGGCAAATCACTTAATCTGCACATGCCTGTATGTGTAATGTAAATACGGTGCTCATGTAAAGCGCTCCAATACCTTCAAGTTGAGTTTGCGCTAAATAAATATGCAAAAATAAAAACAAAAAAAACCTCCGGCAATCCCCACGCTCTTATAAATTCACTACACACTCTCCTTGCAGTACTCTAATGATGCAGTCTCTACGTTCGTACTTGTAGAATGAGCAAGAGAAAGTTACATAATCAACGTTTTCCCCACTGCCAGAGGTAACATGGTTGCATACGCTGTCTACAGCACAATATAATGTGGTAGGGCCCAGGGGCAGCATTTTGCATACATAATGAACACACGGACACAAATAGATAGTGGAACTGGGTACGGACACATGCGCTCGACTCCTTTTTATTACCAGGGTCACATGTCCAGTGATGTCTGTGGTGGATGCCTGTGGGGTGAGTGTAAGCCAGTCATCCGGGAATAGTTGATGCTGGTAACAAGTACAACAGTAATCATCGGATCATACACAGAGATTCAATTATAAAAGGTCTATGACTTGTGATGCAGTAATGTAGTGGCATCAGATGTGAAATAATACAGAGAAGATTCTATCGTAAAGGGTCCATGACTTGTGGTGCACTGGGGTAGGGGCAGCAGATCTGAAATCATACAGAAAACATTCTATCATAAAGGATGCATGAGTTGTGGTGCACTGAGGTAGGGACATCAGAAGCATTCAGCGTGTGCGGAGCCAGAGATGATACGTTATCCGGGCAGGCCGCACTCGGAGCAGTGTTTTAGTGGACTGCATCATCTGTAATCCCTACTCGAACAAAAGATGAAACATGTATGAAATACATTGTCGGAACATGTAGGTTTCAGGCAAGATATAATTAGAAATTAGCATTTAAAAAACCTTAGAAATTCACTGAAAAAACCATAGGTTTCAGGCATGTTATAGTTAGAAATTAGCATTTAGAAAACCTTTGAAATTCACTGAAAAAACCATAGGTTTCAGGCACGTTATAGTTAGAAATTAGCATTTAGAAAAACCTTTGAAATTCACTGAAAAAAACATAGGTTTCAGGCATGTTATAGTTAGAAATAAGCATTTAAAAAACCTTAGAAATTCACTGAAAAAGCATAGGTTTCAGGGACAACTACTGATACAAGTACACACTCATCCATATAGCCACTCTTACAATCACTGACTCTCACATATAGTCATTTTTATACACCAACTCTCACATACACTGCCTTTTACATATGTACCGAGTTGGACATGTACCACTGAGACATCCATTCACTCACCAGCCGACCCAAACACACACTCACCCACCCATACAACTGTTTCCACATGCACTCTTAAGCTAATACACCCAGTCAATCAACCACTCACACATCTATGCACAGAGTCACCCCCCCAACCAACTTACACACAGACTCAGTCTCCCATACAAATACTCAGGAAACTAATCAATAACCCAGATAAACACTCATGTAGGTACTGACCAACTGATGCAGCAGCCTACACAACAACAGACAGATTGATACAGACATTCACACAGTTTAGTCACTAACTCATGTATTTATTGAGACACATTTAATCACTCACTTAAACAGTTAGTCATACACTGACTAAATCCTCCATCCAGACACTTATATATCCACTCATTCTTCAATACAGCTTGGTATATATATATATATATATATATATATATATATGTATATATATATATATATATATATATATATATGTATATATATATATATATATATAATACATGTTTAAATTTTGAACAAAACTACATTCACTGGATGATGTCATCAGTGATGTCATTTGAGATGTCATTAGTGATGTCACTGACCATGTCATGAATGATGTAATATGTGATGTCATCAGCAGTGCATTGCGGGGGCGCGAGTTATAGTTAGCTGAACTAACTATACGGGGGATTTTCTATGGTTTTGTATGAGTGAAATGTCCAACTAACTTCCCTGAAACCTATGTTTTTATCTGTGAATTTCTAAGGTTTTTTAATGCTTTAACACCTTCGCTGCTAAGGCAATTCCCCTCCTGTGCTGGAAATTGCTATTTTACATTGTTTTATGACGAGCTGGGCTCGTCATCAGCACACGACCACTGTGCACCATGACGAGCCCAGCTCGTCATCAGCATCGAAAGGGTTAATGTGTTTGAAACCTATGCTTTTTTCAGTGAATATATATATATATATTACCTACTGGCGGTCGCCAGTAGGTAGTTATAGATTGGACCTAGTTACCATAGGAAAATGGCAACATTCTATTCCCATTAACTTTGGCTCTGATTGACGAATCTTCGCAACATTTTCAAAACTAATTCTTTGTTAATATCAGCTCGTACGTTGAACGTTTGGGGGTGATTCCTTAAGGGAGGCTGAGAAAAAAGGGGGTCCCAAAACGTGTTTTCTCCATGTTAATTTCTGTAGGAAACTTTAGACAAGGCTACAGGTTGAATGGGTGAACAAAATTACCCCAAATTTGGCTGGGAGAAGGGTCTGGGTCTAGAAAGCACGCTTTTGTTTATTTGGTGTAAATTCGTTCAGTAGTTTTTGAGAAATATCGACATTTACTGATATCGATGTTTGGGAATTCTGCCATCTGATTGGCTGAGGTGTTACGAGCACGAGCTTGCTGCTGATTGGCTGGGAGCGGTGCGAGCGGTTGCAACTAGGAAGTGTTGGCCGCCATTTTGTTATTCTGTTGAAGCACGTAAGGGGAAAAAAGGGGGGGGAAAGTGGCAAAAAGGAGGGTAGGAGCACTGTAACCTCTGTGGGGTGTTTAGGGTGTGCTATAGAGGGGATGCAAAGCAAAGTATTCACCCCTACCAGTGTGTAAGTGGTGGGCTAAGGAAATTAAGTGAGGTATTGCGTAGAGCCTGATGTGGGTAAGGTGAGCTGGTGCGGGACTCAGGGATTAACGCGTGAGCCCAAATTTTGTGTCTCATGCTGTGAAGTTATGTGCCTTGGCCGCTGCACTACAGTTGTGGAAGTAGTGCCAGCATGTGTTTATAACTACTAGGACGAACCACTGACCCGTACTGGTCTGAAAGTCCTGGGGTACGGAATACATGTGAGGTATTGTCTAGAGTCTCATGTTGCTAAGCTGAGCTGCTGTCGGAGTCAGGGATTAAAGCGTGAGCCCAAACTGTGTGTCATATACTGTGAAGTCATGTGCTCTGGCCACTGTGCCACATCTGTGCATGTAGTGTCAGCATGTAGTTATAGCTACTTGGATGAACTTTTGTTTCGAACATTGTAGCTTGTATATGGTGCTTGGGTGGTGTTGTATAGGGAGTGCGAAAGTAAATCAATACGGTATTTTTTAAAGTGCAAACTACTCACCACTATGGGTGAGTAGAGCTGGGGATCAAAGCGAAAGGTCTGTGCTGCAAAGTGAGATGGTCTGGTCGCTGTGCCACTGCTGTGTGGAGAATACATTTTGTCGAGGGTCCGGGAGTTGCCGTTATATGACCCTAAAATAGCGGGCCTAAGTTGTAAGTTATAGGGTGGCTCTAAAAAGAGCCCTTGTGTTCATTAGTTGGAGCTACATATAAGTGCGGATGCACAGCTTCAAGTTATTCAGGAAAACTTGGTTTCCCTGATCTGTGAAGTGTACTCCATCACTTCTGTATATATCCGCCATATCAAAACGTATGTTGTTGTTGTAGATGGAGCCCATTTTGTGGTCTCTGAGGTATGCAGATACAGCTTTGTTGGCTTTTTTCCGAGATTTTTCAATCTGAGGAAAAAATTGTTTAGACCATTTCTACTTCTGTCTTTGGCATATATTGAATTATACAAAGACATTTAAGTAACATCAATTGTCCAAAGGTGTCCTTCATAAGCATTTCCAAACCTACCCAAGTCAATGTGTGTAGGTCATTTCCACCACAGTGCATCATGAGGTCAGGGTGTTGGAGATACAAACAGGTTTAAACCAAAGGCAACAATTGATGCCACTTCAATTCTCTCTGTCCAAACCATTTAATGTCCACGTTTTGTAAACCTAGGTCCAAGTCAATATGTCTCTGTTCTGCATACCTCTTGCACCAGAAAACATAGCTATGTCCTACGATCCACACTAGCATTTTGAAGGTATGGCTGGAAGGTATGGAAAGATGTCTTTAGCTCATGCAGTTCCTTCGTAGATTAGGAGAAATGTTTAAAGATGGGAACTCGTTTCTTTTCGCATACAAAACGGTACCTGATTGGGAGATAAAAAGCATTGTTTTTTAAAAGGAGGGTGAACATTCGTTTAGTGGAAAAGTATCTTTGTGATTTGTTAAGAAAAAGCAGTTTGCACGTGGATTACATTTTATAGGATACAATTTGCTCAACTCAACCACACCTGCTACTTGCATTTGGAAGGCACTGTTCGAACTTAAAGCAATCGTGAACTTTTAACCTGCATGAGCCGTTAAATGTTCGAGAAAATGTTAAAAAAATATCGTTAGGTTTAAAACAATTGATGAACCTTTAACCTCCACGTGTTGTAGAATGTTCTAGAAAGTGTTATGATAGAATACGTTGCATTTCTGAGTTTGATGTGTACTTAAATATTTAAAAAACTGTTTATATGGAAAAGTAGAAAGACAGTAATTGAGAGAAGTTCTGAAAGCTAAGAGAATCAAGGAACTATTGTAATTTGTTCTTTATTACCTACTGGCGGTTGCCAGTAGATAGTTATCACTGTTACAGGTCTGAAAGTGCTATGTTGCTCAGAGTGGCATAGTGCTGATATGATATGGTGCTACACTCGGGTATGAAACCGAGAGTCTAAACCGTGAGGTCATTGCTGTAAATTGATGTGGTCTGGTGTTTGTAGCATACATTTGCAAGTAGTGTTAGTAGGTGTTTATACCATACAGGGAGTGAGAAGCGAACTACTGACCTCTATTGTGAGTTGATAGTATATAGGAAGCGGGAAGCAAAGTAGTTATGCCTCACAGTGTGAAGACTTGGAGATGAAACCGAGCTCATTGCTGTAAAGTGATGGGCTCTGGGCGCTGTAGAATACTAGCCGCTGTAGTATAAGTGTGTAAGTAGTGTTAGTATGCTGCGTTTATAATACATAGTGAGTGGGAAGCGAATTACTCTCCCCTACTGGTGTGACGACTCGGGGATTAAACCGTGAGCCTAAATTGTGTGCTCATTGTTGTAACGTGATGTGCTTTGGGCGCCGTAACATACCTGTGGAAGAAGTGTTAGTTTATGTTTATACAATATAGGGAGTGGGAAGCAAAATATTTACCCATACCGGTCTCAAGAGTTGTGGATGAGACCATGAGCTCATTGCTTTGAAGTCATGTGCTTTGTGAGGTATTCCAATGTAAGTCATAGTAGAATGTTAGTATGTAATTCTACTAGAATCTAAGTATGTAATGTTAGAAAGTAGGGCTGTCATGAGGGGAACCTTGCGGGGTTTGTACACGGTGCTGGATTAGACGGCTGCTTTGCTGTCTGCTTCTGTTGGTGGTTGTTTCAGGTGTCTTGTTTCCTTGTAACAAATCTACTTATTGGATCCACTGCTGTCTGCCTCTTAACTATAATAAATTTGGCGACGAGCGGGAAAAGGTAAAAAGAAGGCACCACTCACCAGTATTTCAAAATTGCTTGCATTGTGCTGAAGAACCGTTTTCTTCATGTAGCTGTTTCTACTCATGCCAGGGCCGTCGTCTCATTGAAGTATGTCATCCGACTTCTGGTAGGATTTATATTTTTAGATTTTGCGCTTCCTCTGCTTCTTCACTACATTCTGGTTGCTTTACTACAAATGTGTAAGTAGTGTTAGTATGCGTTTATACTAAGAAATGCATCATGGTCCTAGGGAGGGCGACCTCTCAGGTGCAGCTTATACAATGTCCCGGGGTGTGCATTCGCGTGACATTTGTGTTTGCTATTAGAGGGTGGTGTATGGCTTCCACCCTCGGATAGCAAATACTTGTTCGACTACTTGAAGCGAGAGGAGGAAAACCTCGTATCACTGTAATAGAGGGGATGAAGATGGTAAAAATGAAGAAAAAAGAAGAAACAAAAAAAGAAGCGGGGTCTCACCCGTTCTTTTAAATGAAGCCCCTGGTGGGTTAAGCTCCATGGACAATCCGATTATTATATTGCAGGGTCTATGTAGGATTCGGGACATTTTTTCTTTTTTGGAAAACCTTTATTGATACTTCAACCAGTTACAAGTATGGGCCTACAACCACCAGGGCTGGCCGCTAATCAATATCATTTCAATCAAGCAATTAGAACTAAACTCGGCCTTCCGGGAGGCGAATACAGCACAACTTCAATTAAAACTGGCAGCATAGCATACTATACGAATAGCAGGATAATAAAGGTTCCATTTTATAATATAAAGATAGAAGGATCAGGTGCCATATAATATCACAAAGGTGCATAAAGGGCGGGCAAAACAGTAGGAGGTCCACAGTTAGGTCGATATCATTCAAAACAGTGGCGCTGAGGCATACGATTCAGGATCAACAAACATACAATTAAGTTTCACACCAGTGGAGCGCCCGCCCGATGGTACTGAAGTACAGTGAAAGTATAGGCACACATAAAAAGTCGCCAATTGACAAAGGAATAGACCCATTACGCTGACCCGAAAAAGAAGAAACAAAAGAAAAGGCGAAGAAAGATAAGAAGAAAAAAAAGGGCCATAGAAACAAATAGCAAAAACAAAAGCCCCCCCCTCCAATCCCCCACCCTGCACCCCTGCAGATGACTACGGCCTACCCCCCTAGCAGCGTGCCTGTCGCCCCGTAAATGAACCCGAAATATAGAAGAACAAAGGGAAAAAAAGAAAAGGGAAAGAAAGAAGGGACTAAAACCCTGCCCAAAAAGGGGAAATGGAGGAGGGCTATGTCATACGTGTTCCCGGACTCTCCCCCCCATCTTAACGAAGAATCCCCCACAATGTTAACAAAATCAAGCAGACCACAATAAAACAGTACATCAGAGGAAACCAGAAATCCCGCCCGGACTCCGGTAACCAAATAAAGCAGTCCCGCTACCGATAAATCAATATTGTGAAACCTCAAACGACAGTCTCAGCCTTGGCCCCGTCGATCAAATTTGCTGATCCCCTCCGATAAAGAGCGCCCCACCGTAAAATTGTCAAAGGTTATTCAGAAGTTGTCGAGACATAATCTATTGGTCGAAGAAAGGATGGCAAGTCCCAAAGTAGACGCTCGAGTCCAACGATGCCCCTTCCCGACTCTAAGACCAGGCACTATCCCATCCACCATCTTGATGGACCAGCTGGGAAGGGGGTTCGACACAGTCCCACACAGATCACAATTACGAGCAAACATCTCCAAATCGGGAAAAGCAGTGAAATGTTCTGCCAATTGCAGTTCCAAAGAGTCCGACTTTGTATGTGCATCGCCAATCTCCACATGTTCGAACCGTTCCACTTCTGTAGGGGCATAGAAAGCTCCACGTACCGGGTCAAATGGCATCGCTGGGGTAGCAATAGGGAAAGGAACAGGCCACCGGGTCTCGGGCAGCAAGTCAGAGTCCGGTCCCGATCCTCTAAGCCCGTCCACCACCAACATTAGATTCCAGGCCTGGGTCTTCATAGCCGCCTGAAGTGCCTCAAGAGCCGCCATCACTGACCGCAATGACGGGCCGCACTGGACCCGCTCCACCAGGTTTCGCATAGCATCAAGCATATTGACCCCCACGGAGAGGCGCCTTCCCCGGGGTAAGATTAGGCGGAGCAGGAATGAATCGTGAGGGACTGATCGTCAATAGGAGTTAGTGCGCACCAAGTCTCCGATCCAACGGCACCGGCGCTACGAACGCCAGGCCCCCGGGTCTTGGACCCCCACACACACCAACTCGGGCATCACTCGTCTCCGCAGCTCTGGTACAGTTCCAGGCAGCAGATCGGCAGCAAATCAATCATAAAGATGTCGGAAGTTCCGTGGACCGGACCCTGCCGCTCCCTCCGGGCCGCTGTTGTTCAACTAGGACCCGGCTAGACCAACACTTGAGACCCCGGCTTCCAGACTGGGCTAGGCCTCAAATTAAACCTCAACATAACTCCACTCCACCATGTCGGAAAATCCTCGGGATTGCGCCATCAGTTCGCAGAGTAGTTCATGCACCCGGGTATGGGGCGAGAAACCAGGATATACGACAGGATCTTCAAGCAAGAGACGGGGGTCAGCGGAGCCGGGAAGCCATCTTGCTTGCTGTCGTAGCTCCTCCCTCCAGGATTCGGGATCTTAATGTCACATGTAAATTTGGTGCGTAGGGCACAGAGATGTTTTGTAGCCTAGGGGAGCGCCATCTTTCCGTGTATTGTTGATTATTGTTCGGGGGGTTCGAGGCCAGCTGGAGTCCGGGGATCGCCACACTCCGGGGCTTTTATTAAATATGCAGGGTGGGCCTCGGCAGTACCTAAAGCCTCGGTGGTCCTAAGCAGTGCCTTATTTTTTCTGTAATCACACGGACAGTACTGATGGTGTTATAAAGTGATACACTCATAGAACTCTTGCAGTTGTACAATTACCCAGGCTTCATTTGTCTAAGTTAGATTATGTTTGGTAGGTGCTCTCTGACATTAAATAAGTTTTTCCTTAAAATCTCCTATAAACAGATGATTTTCACAATAAAAGTCATAAAAAGAAGACCTATACACTCAGTTATTTTTTTGAAAAAAAGTAACCTTTATTAAAACACAAATAAATAGAAACATAACTTTAATAGAAGAAACAGTATAAGAAAAAAAAAACATGGGTTGGACTCCAGTGGAAGCAGCGTAGGAAACCTGCAAGACAAAAATGAAACATAAGTATGTGTGCTATGTGGAAGAGGTAAAGAAAGGTAGTCCGAATGAAAGGACCGTAGTGAGAATCGAAGGAAGGAGGAGTGGGTGTCAGGTAGAAGGAGAGGGAGAGTCAAAAGAAGAGAGGGAGGAGGAGACAGAGCATCGGCCTATGGCACCCAGCCCTCAGTGTTTACCCTCCAGTCACCCGTTTGTGTAGGACACTGGGGTCCGCGAGAAAGAGTGTGGTTCAGCAATTCCTTCAAATGAAACACATGAGGCCAGAGATTATGGCGCGGACTGTTGGTTCGAGTTGCGGGCGATTGCGAATATCTGAACCTAATTATAAAAGGGCTTGAGAGCAAATATTCCACTCCAAGTAATCACCTAGTGCCTTAGAGTGATTCATTAAGAAATAAAGCTGCCAGTGCAATGCGAGCAATCTTCTGGCAAAAAGATAAACTCCACAAACAGGACTAAGTCATCTTTAAAATAGAATCGGACTATCCTAACCGCAAATTTTTGTGTTGGTAAATGTATGGATTCATGGGCTTTTTTTAATGTGAAATTTTGTATACAAATCAACAATAAATATATGTGATATATTTTTTTAAAAAGTGTTTAAGTTGTTTTCCCTATTATATATGGTCCAATCTTAGTATGTGTGGATAGTGAGATAGAGTATACAGTGCTGTGTGATATATGAAAATAGATTTTACTCTGCAAAACAATCCGACCCAAAGGGATTTTTCTTTTCTCACAGAGATTATGGGCCATATTATCAAGAAACGGCGATAACATTACAGGAAACTGCCACTAAAGTGGTGATTAAGGGTTGATAATATGCCCTTGTGAATTCCCATAGAAGCCCAGGTTCTGGTGTGATAATGTTATTGCCGTTCTTTGATAATATAGTCCTACATTATTAGCTACGGGAAAACCGCTTGCATGCTCCTGTGTACCCAGGGTGCAGCACCCAGCGTGCTGCAACCCAGCCCTATCTCCCGCACTGTGCTCAATTGTAGGTCTTGCACACCGAGGCTTCACTGCTCACTTGCCACCACTGGTGTGTCCCACGACATGTTGGTGCAAGCTCCTAGTCCGGGATACATTTGTATGGTAGACCAGGTCTCCAGTCAAGGACAGTGTCTTGATACTACGATGGAAGATGTCAGAATGCCCAGGGCATCATTTGGAGTCAGCTCCCGCTCCGCCCCTCTTGAGGCAATCAATGGAATTTATGAAAAGAGAGAAATCATTTAATGGTGGAAACGTCTGGAGGTAAAGGTTTATTTCAAGCTTGATAGAAAATAGGAGTTGAGTGCATACGTCGTTTTTGAAGTACGATATGCCAACTGTTAGTGGTAATCATGGTTCAGAGAGGAGTTGAAGTGCACAAGACTACACAAGGTTAAATAATATGTTATACCAACGTTAACATACAAAGGAGCAGAGCTCATACTAGAAGCATGATAAGCATGTGTAATGCAGTGGCGGGAGCCTGTGTGCATGTACACTCAGTAACAAGCTCACTACAGTGTCCTAAAGGCCAATGCCACGTGTCTGTAGGGCAGCGCTGCCCGCTGGCACAGGCCTACAGTACGGTCTAGCAGGTCCTTAAAATGAGACCATTGTAACTGAATGAGAGATCACATCATTACGCACGGCAACATGCAAATTTCCCTGGTTTTATATGAGTCAAATGTTCAACTAACTATAACATCCCTGAAACGTATGTTTTTTTTTAGTAAATTTCAAAGATTTTTTAAATACTAATTCCAAACTATAACGTCTGTAAAAACTATGGTTTTTGTTTTTTCAGTGTATATACATATATATAATGTGATCAAGACCGGGTTGCCCCGGTTGAAACGCGTCGTGCCACCAGATGGAGAAATAAATGCACTATTTCACTTTAACGCTGAAGTGGTCTGTACCTGATTGCTGTGCTGCTTCGAATTTGCTTCACTTCAGGATCTTGGATTCCTATATATATATATATTCACAGAAAAAACCATAGGTTATAGTGGATATATAGTTAGGAATTTGCATTTACAAAACCTTGAAAATTCAATGAAAAAACCATTGGTTTTAGGCCATATATAGTTAGGGATTTGCATTTACAAAACCTTATTTTACTCGCATAAAACCATTGAAATTCCATATATAGTTATAAGCGCTAACTATATATCGCGCACCCGCAATCCACTGCTGATGATGTCACATATTACATCATTCATGACATGGTTAGTGACATCACTGATGACATCACTGATGACATCTCAAATGACATCACTGATGACATCACTGATGACAACATCCAGTGACTGTATGTTTCTGTAAAGTTAAAATATGTCTTACATATTGAAGAATGAGTGGATGTATAAGTGTCTGGATGAAGGATTTAGTAGGTGCATGACTGACTGTATGAGTGAGTGATTAAATGTGTCTCACTGAGTGCATGGGTTAGTGACTAAACTGTCTTAATTTGTGCATCATTATGTCTGTTGTTCTGTAAACTGTTGCATGTGTTGATAAGTAGCTATATGAGTAACTATATGGGTTATTGATTGGTTGCCCAAGTATTTGTATGGGATACTGAGTGTGTGTGTGGGTGGCTGGGAGGTGTATGACTCTGTGCATAGATGTGTGAGCAGTTGATTCACTAGATGTATGGTTTCAAAAGTGCATGTGGAAACAGCTGTATGGGCGGTTGACTGTGTGCATGAGTGTATTGGTGAGTGAATGGATATCTCAGTGCTACATGTCAAAGTAAGTACATATGTAAAACACAGTACATGTGAGAGTTGACATATATAAATAACTGTGCATAAGAGCCAGTGAATGTGTGAGTGGCTGTATGGATCATTGTGAACTTGTATCAGGGATTGTATAATAGAGTAAATATGTGTTAGTATATGTTTGAATAAGTAAAGTTTGTATAACTGTATAGTTGAGGAAATGGAGGTGTGATTGATTCTTTGCATGACTGACTAGGTGTGTGAGTAACTCCATGGATGAGTGACAGTCTGTGAGTGTCTGTTTACACTGATTGTATCTAAGGTTATATTAGAGTCTGAAGAGGTTCATCGTATTATCACATGAATGATATCATCAGTGATGTTATCAGTCATGTCAAATGAGATGTTTTCAGTGATGTCATCAGTGATGTCATTTGAGATGTCATCAGTGATGTCATCAGTGATGTCACTAACCATGTCATGAATGATGTAATATGTGACATCATCAGCAGTGGATTGCGGGTGCGCGATATATAGTTAGCGCTTATAACTATATATGGAATTTCAATGGTTTTATGCGAGTAAAATAAGGTTTTGTAAATGCAAATCCCTAACTATATATGGCCTAAAACCAATGGTTTTTTCATTGAATTTCCAAGGTTTTGTAAATGCAAATTCCTAACTATATATCCACTATAACCTATGGTTTTTTCTGTGAATTTCATTGGTTTTTTAATAGCAAATATGAAAAGCTTTAAAATGTCAAGTACGTGATAGATAAAAACATTTTCGTATTTATGCACGCTGATGTGCTTTGAACGCTGCCCCCCCCCTCCCCTCTTTTCTCTTAGTAGTACTCTCTCTTTGCAGATAGTGAACGGTAGTTAACGCAGGCCTTTGCCCCCGTTGTAATCCGTCGTGCCTGCTTGTCTCTCCATTTGATTGATTGTTATCCAAGCATTTACTGTTTTAGAATTGGTTCTCTTTGGATCATTCTCTATTTACAAACACGCACAAAGTCGCAATACTCTGTTTAGTCTTTGCAGATCGGGAAAAATCGTGTAAAAAAATAAAAGTAATCGAGCAAAATCAGTACGCCACTAATTGGATCTTTTTTTGACCTTGCTAAAATAGAAATATTATAAACAACCCTTCATGAGAAAGACGAAAATAGTGAGATGAACTGAGCTCCACACCATGAGGGCTGCAAGACAGCTCGGCTCCATCACCCATCCCGCACAAAATAACGACAAACCCTATGCAAATATTAAAAATATAGACAACACACCAGCAAAGAAACAGGATAAAACATTTTATTAAAAAACTATTTACATAACGTTGGTTTATAAGATGATGTCAGTAGTGGACCGATGTGTGAATAGGTCGAAAACAGCACAAGGCTCCAAGATCCGGATGGCAAGCTCCTGGATGTTGGGTGCCATAGTTCAGAGTTCTGAGTTTGAGCCTTTTTCAATGCCTGTGCTTTGTTGTTTCCCCTCCATCAAAAACAAAAAAAATATATAAAACTGTGCAAAAATACAAAAAAAACAAAAAATGTTTACAAAAGCAGTGCTTGTAAGACTGTCTGAAGCTTATTTCCACCTACTGCAGCTTCACTATTCTCAAAGTAAGTGAGGGTCGTTTGTGGACCTGACTGCATTTGAAAACAATGTTATATGGTACCTCCCTAAACCGCTTGACGGAGGCCCCCGAGGGACGGTGTGATGGCACGGACTCGGAGAAGACGCTTGGCTCCGACACCCTCCCCAAGTCTTATAGCACTGGTATAGCCTGAGATCGCCCCCGACATAGGCGGCCGGCTCCCGGGGTCCGGCGGAACTTTTTGCCTTTTGATGACTCTTCAATTCTGGACCTTGTCCCACAATCCGTTTGACCTGAAGACAAGCTGTAGTGGGGCGCCCCTTTACCGTTTCAGTTGCCATTCCGCCCGCTTTTGCTACACTGTGCCTCTTCCGCCATTCAGCTGTTTACCGCCCGCTCTTGTGACTACAGCGTCTCGCTCATCATGTAGTTGAGTTGCTCCCGCTCTTGCGGTGCAGCGATAGGCGGCTGCCACAGGACTCTCAAAATGGCGGACGGCTCTTCGGTTTTGGGCCTGGTCCACTAAAATGGCCCTGGGACACCTTTGAACTCGGACGCTTGTCTGCTAGGGCTTGGGTCCCATTCTCGAAAGCGTCCCCTCAGCCGTGAAGATTCTACAAAAGTCTTGGGGGCCTCCGACTTCCGCAGGCTTCTGGTGGGGAGCGGCTGCCATGTCTGCTCGTGGAATGGCCACGACGGAGCTACGAGATGGAAGTGCTCTCATGCTAACGCCAGCTTTAGTCTGAAACATCCAGAAACACTGTAGACTACCAATTCGATCAGTTCCGGTAGCGCCCCAACATGACCCGGAAGAGAAGAACTTGCCCTCCCCTCTTTGACTGATGGTTCTTGTTGCCTGTCCCCTCTGTTGTCATTTAACAGAACTTTTTGGACTACTGAAAGGGGTTGTGTTCCGAACGCTGGTTGGTGGAGACATTTTGACTATATTCTTGACCTACGTTGTCGCGTAATGCGTTATATGACACGCCGCGTTAGCGCACCCGGAAGTGATCCGAGGCGCGGCGCGCAGCGCGTAACGTAAGCATAACAGGTCATGTGACTTGTTAATAAAACTTTTCATTGGTTCATTTTACTTTTGTTATTTTAATGATGAAAAGCTTGGTCATATGACCTAAAAATTACGCTTTTTATTGTTTTCGAACATTATTTTTTTTAAAACATATGTTATAATATTCCAGGCTAATGTACTTTCCCGGAAAATGTACAACTGTCCTGCAAGTAAAATATATTCCTTTTTCGAGAAAAAGGGCGTTTCTTCGTTCCATGACGGAGCCGTTGAGTAAAAGATACTCGGCCTGCTGTCTTAGTCGCTGATACGCCTGATTATCAGATTCTTATCGATCACTTTATGTTGCAGGAGTGGAAAACACAACTGCCCTTGACCATTTATCTTTACTGCGTTCCTACATATTATACCTTTTATCCGTCATGTAATTGGACTGCTTTATTTCACTTGCCTTTTACTGATTCGAAAACAGTGACTAAAAGTAAAAACTTTACCAATGTAAATACTACTACCGTGTTTTGTTTTAAAAACCTTTATTGTGAAAATGTCAGTATACAAATACGGGCCTATAACCACGTGGGCCGGCCACGGAGCAAACTGAAATCGTATATGATGAGGAGACATTTACACTGTAGAGGAACGTAACGAGCGGGCCATTAGGTTGCAAGAACTAAGGTGTCTAACAGTTGCGGAATCGGTGGACGTACATTTTGTAATTAAAATAAGACAGGGCCACTTACAATAACATTTTCTAGATATACATTTGCGGGCAAGGAGTTACGAGTCCCATTTATACCGGCGCCATTTTGGGCGAGTCCGGGCAGGTCCAAGATATAGTCAAAATGTCTCCACCAACCATCGGCCAGACCAGAACCCCTTTCGGCCCTTTATGCTACAAGAGGGTGTCTTCCATTCAGAAAATATTGTTGGCAGCATTTTGAAAGGAAACAGAAACAGCCGTTCTCCTAGTGAGTTTTACATTGTTACATTTAGGAAGAATGTTGAAGAGTAGTATGTGGAAAATCTGAAGCCATTTTTCTACAAACTCTCAATCAGACTTGGATGGAAAAAAAATCCTGAAGAATGTACAAACTGAAAACCAATTTTTGTCTGTATAGCATCAACAGCAACGCTTGAGTCAGCTTTGTGTCAAGCCGCCATTTTCATTCAATCAATAGCGTCCCCCTGCACACATTCAGGGACCTGGTCGTGTCTTCAGATGAAACGGATTGTAGGAAAAGAAGCAGAAAGGAAAAGGCAAAAAGTTCCGCCGGACCTCGGGAGCCGGCCGCCTATGTCATGTGCGACCTTTGGCCACACCAGGGCAATAGTGAAGCTGCAGCAGGTGCAAATAAGCTTCAGACAGTCTTACAAGCACTGCTCAGAACTCTCAACTATGGCACTCAACATCCAGGACTTGCCATTCGGATCTTGGCGCCTTGTGCTGGTTCCGACCTATTCACACATCGGTCCACTACTGACATCACCTCATAAGCCAACGGGGCACCCCACGCCGACTTTCGGCGCAGCATTGTAGGATGGCCACACCAGTGCGGCAACTTGCTGGACACCACCTCGGTGCCATCCGGATCTCGGCGCGCTCGAGTCACTGTACCGCAAGAGTGACCGCAACTCAGCTGGACACGCCGTCTTTCGGCGCAGCATTGTAGGATGGCCACACCAGTGCGGCAATTTGCTGGACACCACCTCGGTGCCATCCGGATCTCGGCGCGTTCGAGTCACTGTACCGCAAGAGTGACCGCAACTCAGCTGGACACGCCGTCTTTCGGCGCAGCATTGTAGGATGGCCACACCAGTGCGGCAATTTGCTGGACACCACCTCGGTGCCATCCGGATCTCGACGCGTTGTGCTGCCTTCGGCCTATTCGCACATCGGTCCGCTACTGACGCCGCCTCACGTGCCAACGGATTTTCTACGCTTTTTGTAGCCCTATGCCGCAGAACAGGTCATGTGACTTGTTTATAAAACTTTTCATTGGTTCATTTTACTTTTGGTTTCCTAAAGATGGAAGGTTTGGTCATATGACCTAAAAATAACACTTTTCATTGGTTTAGAACATTTTTTTTTCCCAAACGATGAAAGCCCCACCTTGTTTCTGGATCATTCAGACTGAAGCTGGCGTCAGCATGAGAGCACCACCATCTCGTGGCTCCGTCGTGGTCATTCCACGAGCAATCATGGCAGCCGCTCCCCACCGGAAGCCTGCGGGAGTCGGGGGCCCCCAAGACTTTTGTAGAATCTTCACGGCTGAGGGGACGCTTTTCGAGAATGGAGCCCAAGCCCTAGCAGGCAAGCGTCCGAGTTCCAAGGTGTCCCAGGGCCATTTCAGTGCACCAGGCCCAAAACCGAAGAGCCGTCCGCCATTTTAAGAGTCATGTTGCAGCCGCCTATCGCTGCACTGCAAGAGTGGGAGCAACTCAACAACATGGTGAGCGAGACGCTGTAGCCGCAAGAGCGGGCGCAACTCAGCTGGATGGCCGCCACCTGGGGAGGCCCATTCACGCCGCCTCCCCCACGCCCCCCCCCCCCCCGGGCCGCCGCACGCCAATTTTCGGAGCAGCATTGTAGGATACCAAAACCAGTGCGGCAGTTTACTGGACATCACCTGGGTGCCATCAACATCTCAGCACGTTCTGCTGCCTTGGGACTATTCGCACAACAGACCGCTACTGACGAGGCCTCCCCCCGCACCACCCGGGACGCCCCACGCCAATTTTCAGAGCAGCATTGTAGGATCCCAAAACCAGTGCGGCACCCAGGCGACATCACCTGGGTGCCGTCCAGAACTCTGCACGTTGTGCTGCCTTGGGACTATTCGCACAAAAGACAGCTTCTGACCATTGTTGCTTTTTTGGGTGAAAAATGTTTAAATGTTTTTACAGTTTTTGTTCCGTTCATTATAGTTAAAAGTTAATAAAGTTTTATAATCTTACTTTGTTGGAGTGTTATCTATTTTTTTTAAAACGGGTGAATGGGGCCTTGAATCGGGTTACTGTCATGTGTGGGCTTTGGAAGTGTGCTGCTGCAGGATCGGACATTTCAAACTCAAATGCACGTTCTTTTTCTTACCTTTCCGAAGCATGGAGCGCAATAGCAGGCAGAGAAAGGGTGATGCACGTGTTGAACACTACCTGACCTGGCAAGTTGCTGGCAGTGCCCCCCCGCCCGCTCCTGAAAGAGGGCACACACACACCGCCGCCCCGAGTACTTCACAAATCTTTAAAAGACCATGCACTTGTTCATGAGGCCTAAATGGTTTATCACCTCTTCTAGAACCCCTGCATCGACCCTCTGACGTTTCCTGGAAAAATTACCATGTAACACAATACCAAGCCCTGTCAGCTGAAACCCCCAAGGAATCGTGGGGCATATTATCAAGGGGGTTTATCTCCGCTTTTTTTGGCTTTAAAAGTCATGAAAGCGGAGATAAAATTATCTCCCTATTACCAAGCTGTCGCTAACACCAGTTAGTGACAGCTAAAAGGAGATAGCGACCATCTTGGGCCCCGCTTTGCATGTCAGTGATACTTATCACTAATGACATGCAAAGTGGCGTGCCAAGATGTTAGCGACTGGAAACAGTCCCTAACATCGCTATCTCCTATTACCAACTTTTGGAGATATTCGCGCTAAGCGCGAATATCTCCAAAATCTAACACCTGCCCTGAGCAGTTCTTAGCCATGTTATCCAATGGGAGGTGGATAACATGGCTAAGAGCATTTGCTCGATAATACATGAATATCGCTGACTTTTCTGCGATAATAGCAAAGTTTATCTGCGATAAAAATCGCCGATGTGCGGCGATAATTTTTGTCTCTAAACAAGTTAGAGACAAAAATTATCGCTAGTTGTTCGTAATATGCCCCCGGGTTTTTGCTTGCAGAAATTGGGAGGCGGGAGACTAGCACTGAAATCAGTAGTCTCACGCCTGAATCGGGAGGGTTGGCATGTCTGAATTCTCTACAGCTGGGGCCATAAACTACATCCGCAGGGGTAGGTGATAGCCTGGGACCAGCCTGGCATCTAAAATGGCTGCCGTGCACGACAAAATTGTGGCATTGGAAAAAAGGCAAGATGGCGCAGCCGCTGGAAGAGATGTATCAACATATATGAGCCTCCTCAGCCACCCTCAGGAAACATAGGGGATTAGGATACATCTCCCGCACCCCCTTATACCTAGTAATTTAATTAACGAAGCACAAAATGGCGAATTCCCGTTTCGCTACCAGTTTGCGGCCCAGTTCGCGGCCCGTGAAGCGCTTCTACCGTGAAAAATCATTTTTTTTTTTATTTTCCCCACAGGACCCTTTAATAACCCCAACAACATTCCTAGGGGGTCAAGAGGGGGATACCTTGCCCCCTTTCATTAAATTCCCCCTTCGTTTTTCACCTCTTCTTCTCTCTCGATCCTACCGAGAGATAAGATGGCGGCCGCTCCGGACTGTCACGCAGCAAAAAAAAAAAAAAGCTCACGCACAGCCGCTGGAAGAGATGTATCAACATATATGAGCCTCCTCAGCCACCCTCAGGAAACATAGGGGATTAGGATACGTCTCCCGCACCCCCTTATACCTAGTAATTTAATTAAAGAAGCACAAAATGGCGAATTCCCGTTTCGCTACCAGTTTGCGGCCCAGTTCGCGGCCCGTGAAGCGCTTCTACCGTGAAAAATCATTTGTTTTTTTATTTTCCCCACGGGACCCTTTAATAACCCCAACAACATTCCTAGGGGGTCAAGAGGGGTATACCTTGCCCCCTTTCAGTAAATTCCCCCTTCGTTTTTCACCTCTTCTTCTCTCTCGATCCTACCGAGAGATAAGATGGCGGCCGCTCCGGACTGTTTAGAATGTTGACAGACACCGGAGAGCCAATCAGCTTTCTGCGCGCAAAGTTCCGTTTCGCGAAAAGTAAGCGGACCGGATCGCTGCCCAGAGCGCTGTTACAGATATATATCTTGTTTTGAACGTTAATTTCTCAAAAACTACTGGAGCACATATATTGAGACCTAGCAAAGGCACATCGGGCTAAGAGTCCCTACAATTTTGCCAAGTTTCGTGCAAATCCATTCAGCCGTTCGAGCTAAAAGTGAGTCCAACCGCCCTATGGAAATTAACATGGGAAAAACGCGTTTTGGGACCCCCCTTTTTTCTCGCCCCCCCCTCGACAAAACCCCCCCAAATTTTCAAGGGCTGCTCAGAAACAAAATGTGCCATTTTCCTGAAAATTTCAGCCGATTCCGTCCACAAACGCCAAAGTTATTAGACATAGAATTTTCAAAAATGCCATAGGGAAAAAATCCTAACTATATATACCTACTGGCGAACGCCAGTAGGTAATATATATATATATATATATATATATTTTTTTTTTTTTCGCTGCGCTCACCCGCTGCTTCTCCCTCGGCACGGGTGCTCCAACCTCGGCGTCCGGTGCAAGACGCTGTTATGTTCCTGTGCGAAACTCCTTCTATCCAATGGAGCAAAGATTGAGGCGCACTCAAGGGGGAAATTTTCTAATTATTTATTGATCACAAAACAAAACGGCCCGACATACGCGTTTCGGCTTCACGCCTTTGTCAATGTCGGGGAGGTCACATTTTCTCACAATTTTATGCAAAAAATTCAAACAACTCATTACGTGAGAGGAACCAATCAAAACATATTACATCACAATTGTATTCATTTCATAGAAACCGATGTAGGACATCCAGATCATCATGCTTTCTACATTCTGTGGGGGCCATTTTGTATTGTATGTCTGTGAAGGGGCAAATTATGTGATTACTCAAATTAATTCTTTGGGATCTTCGATTATAAAAATATTGGGAGCCTGCCATTGATTAAAAATGTATAAACATTTCATACCAAAAATTTCTAAGGTTCCAGAAGATGCAACTATCGATGTGGGAAGAGAATTTAATATGAATTTAATATGATAGGTATGGCGAGTCACCATCCTCCACGCGGCCCTACCTAAGTTTGAAGATTAACTCTACTTTCCAAATTAGGCTCAAGGAGGAAGGTCTTGGGGATGGGGTCCTCAGGGCCTGATGAGGCTCGGGGTGGAGAGTCACACTCTCCTTTAAAAAAGACAACTTTGGGATGGGGTCACCAGGCTTCAGCAATGGGCAGTGTGGGGTGGGCTGCATATGGTTGGCTGGTTACAGGCCCTGTAGCCAACACCCATCAGCCATGCACGGCGCGCTTTGGATTTACTTATCTTAATTAAACATTACTTTTTTTTAAAAACCTAGAAATTTGCTGAAAAAAAGGTTAAAATAACGTTATAGTTAGGTGTGATAAATATCTGCCTTCATTTAAAAAAAAATCCTGAGAAATTCACTGAAAAAAACAAAGATTAAAGTAACGTTATAGTTAAGTGTCTTTGTCAATGACAACATTAATGTTTTAAACCAAAAATGTTTTTCTTGGTACATTCCCTCCATGCCACTTTGCTCATTTGCTGCTAAAAATGTAATGGTTCTTAAATTCTGAAAATCCCGTTGGGGAGGCAGAAGCTTCATCACTGGTACGGCCAAACTATGGAAATCCCTCCCTCATAAACAAAAGGAAATGACAAATCTCCTTCATTTCACGAAAACCCTAATAACTTATCTGTTCAGTCATTAGTCTTGGCCATCATCTTGACAGTCTAACTCATTTAATATAGTTATTCTCTTCACACTGAATTTAGGTTAAAGGCAGCGCCAAGACACCTCCAAGCGAGCGCTTTCTATATAGAATTGTTATTGAATTTATTTCACAGATATTCACCAGGTATAGTTAGCAGCACAAACTATAATTTGTGCCCCCACAATGCACTGCTTATAACCTCGCGTATGACATCATTCATGACAAGTTCTATGACATCATTTATGACACCACTGATGACATCTCGAATGGCATATTTTTTATGACATCCCTGGAATACTGTGACCCCTTGGCCCAGTGGTGGGCTCTCAAAAGGACCTCGACTGGAGCCAAAAATGTTTTTCTTAAATGTTGCTGCAAATTGCCCGTGATTGCTCTCGCTTGATGGGAGCAAGTCAAATCTCCCACCAGGTGACAGCAAATCCCAAGCAGGTGTAAGCTTGAAAAATGCTTCCTCCCTCTGGCAGTGGATTTTTCGTCTGTTTCCACGCCCAAAGCGAAGCGGGAATGGTAAAAGATAAAAAGATTGCTCTCACCCGCAAGGGGAGCAGCATTTTCACCTGCATTTTCAGCTGCTTCCTGCATGCAGGAGCAATGCAGGCTCCCACTGAATGCGGGTAGTCGGATGGGGGCTGAAGGCTCTGCAGAGCTCCTCCTGTGGCCCCCAATGAAAGCTTTGTGGTGGGTCTCGTGGCATGGGTAAAATATGCCTGCGCAGGAGGGGCTGCATGCCCCCTTCCCCTTTTTAAATTGGCCAGGATCTGGGAATGAGGTCCCCAGGGACAAAACTGGCCTGGAGTGGGGGACATGTTACCCTCTCCCACATTACAACATAGCTAAGTACCTCACAAATTACATCAGTCATGACATCATTGATAATATCACTGCAACATTTGCAGTGAAATTATTGATGAGAAAGTTGTGCATGGTGGGGGGCACACGTTATAGTTACCTTAGGGTACGAGTTATAGTTACTTGAGATTACTATAACTACAAGTGCTAAATTTCTATGGTTTTGCATGTGAAAACTCTGTACCTAACTATAATGTCCGTGTAACCTTTAACTTTTTAGTGAATTTCTAAGGTTTTCTACATTTTATATCCTAACTATAACACCACTAAACCTTTGGTTTTTTCATCCTGGGGATGGGGACGGAGTACCCGCACAGACACAATCAAGATGCTGAACTATTTGTACATCTGTAAATAGACTATGAAAGCGATGAATCCAAGCAAGCCTCTGAACTCCAATATCAATTGGCTTTATGTATATAGGTGTAAATATCATGAATAATAGTGGCATGGCTGGCCCTCCCGACTTGAGTGAAAATAAAACATGGGCAGCAGTAAGATTATCTGATAAGGAGAATTGGAATTATCATCATGTTATGGGAAACAACGACTATGAATTTATATAATTTGAATGAAAAATTGAGTTGCCCTTAAACAGAAATTTATTGAATTATACTTTTGAAATATGGATAAAGTACTTCACATATACGAAGAAAGGGTATAATGAGAATGAGAACTAATTATATAAAGTACAAAGGACATCTGTTGCTACACAAAACTGTAAATATTGTATATACTAGTCAGAAAATGAAAACCATGAGTGGACAAATTAATTTTAAAAGAGAAATGGAAGTCAGGGGCCCCCGAAGGATAAGGTAAATGGAACATCTCGAATAACCAAGGGCCGAATAAAATAAATTAAGGAAGCGGGCCCCTGACTCCTCCATACTCTAATATTTTTCGCTTGATGAGGACAAAAAAAAAAAGAGAAATGGAAGAACAAGACTCGATAATTAATTTGATTTTGTAAATCATGAGTACTTCACTGTGATTGAAACAGACTTTAGCAGAGACAATTGCATGCTGCGCGTAATAAAATTAATTTAATTCAATTTAATTGATCTCCACATGTACTTTACTGTGACGTTTAAGTTTCTTCACTCAAGAAAATGGCGACCACCTTTTGGCCATAATTTGTGAATAAGGTTGACAGTCTAGAGGAGTAGTAGAAACGTAAAAGGGTACTTTCACGATACACTTTAAAAATGATCTAGACAACAGGGACTCTATGGTCCAGTGGAAGGCCAGCAGTAGCCGAAACGTGTAGGCCGTCGTAATATTGCACATAATTTTGCACATGGTGTGTATAAAATAAAACTTTGATAAAAGAAACCTACCTGCTGTTGTGCCATGACTTCCGCCAGGAGGGTACTAGGAGGCGAGAAGATTCAAATATATATATATATATATATATATATATATATATATATATATATATATATATATATATATATATATATTCCTGTGCGAAACTCCTTCTATCCAATGGAGCTAAGATTGAGGCGCACTCAAGGGGGAAATTTTCTAATTATTTATTGATCACAAAACAAAACGGCCTGACAGACGCGTTTCGGCTTCACGCCTTTGACAATGTCGGGGAGGTCACATTTTCTCACAATTTTATGCAAAAAAATTCAAACAACTCATTACGTGAGAGGAACCAATCAAAACATATTACATCACAATTGTATTAATTTCATAGAAACCGATGTAGGACATCCAGATCATGATGCTTTCTACATTCTGTGGGGTCCTTTTTGTAGTATATGTCTGTGAAGGGGCAAATCATGTGATTACTCAAATTAATTCTTTGGGATCTTCGATTATAAACCCAATATTCACACCTTTAGTTTCGACATAATTAAAGTTCAAACCATGTCATGTTGAGTATTTTGCACCCCTCATTATTCCTTCAAGCCCTGTATGGGCCCATACAGGGCTTGAAGGAATAATGAGGGGTGCAAAATACTCAACATGACATGGTTTGAACTTTAATTATGTCGAAACTAAAGGTGTGAATATTGGGTTTATAATCGAAGATTCCCCTCACGCATCGACATGGGATCCATTACCCCGATTGTTCCAGCTACGATCCTTCAGACACCCGAACTCACCCCTGCCACAGAATTAGCGTTCTCCTAGGAAGACATTCACCACTCTTCTAAGCACTGTTTCTTCACGCACAAACCAGTCCTGAAGATGATCCACATTTACATGGATCGAAACGCCGTCGACGATTCAGCCCATTTAAAGGCCCTACACACAATATGGACTGAAGATACTTGACGAACAGACGACTTAGAATTCATTTGTAGCCATATTGTCTTTGTGTTTTTATAACACTGTACATTATTGACACCATTGTTCACTGCGCCGTCCACGCTGATCCATTTGTCACTTGCGTCGCCACCTTGTTCACCTATTTCACTATTCACGCACCAAGTACAAATTTGGGTTGTATTATTTGTTTTACTACAGTGCTGTTATAACTGTACTAAAATCCTGCTTTCATTTGATAAACATGATACCCTTGGCTCTTTATACGGATGTATTGAGTTTCCATTCCTTCCCCTCCTGCGGATAATGTTTTTTACATATCTCTCGTAAAATTGTTCCTTTTACTTCTACCTGTTGGGATACCATATTTTCTTTGCTACTTCAAACCCCAATCCCAAGGTTGTTTATGGGTTCATACTCCTGTTGTCCATACAAAAAATAAAATAAAAATCCTAATACCTCAGGCCCGCGACATTGTAGGGAATAGGAGTATTACTGCCACACTGACGGGATCCTTGATCCTGTTGGACGCGGCGGTCTTTCCCCCACCAGTCGAGATCCGACTGACTGACTGCATTCTAATGCAGCGG